>NC_090935.1:309256676-309881676 GCF_040938575.1 Ambystoma mexicanum
AACCTACTCCTGCCTCCTACATGCTTGCTTCAGCACATAAAAGAAAGTCCAAATTGGGCATGGCTGTGGGTGTATGGTGAAGGAGGCAGTTGAAGTTTGGAAGCCGCTCGAGAAAGAAGATGCTGCTACAGAGAGGGGATTGGTGGTGACAGGAGAAAAACCGTAGGATACAGAGAGAAGATGGTGAAAGGAGGCGAACTCAGATGTTGTGGCCCACTGACCATACTTGTGAGATATTTTACTCAAATGAATTGTGAAGGTTAATAAATATTTTTCTCAACCGGGTTTCACATAGGAACCGTGCTACATGCCTTTATATCTCTACCAAAAGATCATCTAACAAGATTATCATTGTTTCATGTGTCTCATCTTTTCCTGCAATTCTCATATGTCTAACAAAATGTAGTGTTCTGAACATTTCCTAGAAGGATAACGTAGTATTCTAATGCCTAATGCACTGTTATTGTTGGAAGTGCCGCGGCTTCCCGCCTGCGCGTGAGAGAGATTGTTGGGTGAGAGCGTGAGGGCGTGAAGGGATTCTAATAGTGACGGTTAGGAGGGATGTTGAGCGATTGAAGGGAGTTGCAGTGCGGGGAGCCGGCTTACATCATTACTCAATAAAATAAGTTATATTTACTTATTGTGTCGAGCATACCTCATTTGGCGACGAGGATGCCGGCGTCCTGAGGACCCACGGGGTGAAGAGGAGTTGAGAGCAGACGCTCCGAGCCTAAGCGCTACCTTGCACAGGCTTGTGCTTTTGTTGCCCCAGCAAAGGAAGGGACAAACGGAGAGCGGACGCTCCGAGCTAACGATCACCTCGCGTTGGCTTGTGCTGTTGTTTCTGGTCCAAGGCTGGACTGAAAAGGAGAGTGTGTGCTCTGAACCAGCGCATATCGTGCGTTGGTTTGTGCCGAGTCTAGGAAGTCTCCTCTGCTGGTCCAGGAAGTTTTCCATTGACTGCAAGTAAACGCCGTGTTACTGGCGGGTTGAAGGAAAGGACCCGCCTTTAGCTCTCAGGTCACATGATCTGCCTGATCTAGAGCCAGGCGAAATGAAGAGCGGACAGTGATCCCCTCATCTTCGTCACAGTACTTGTACTAGTAGTCACAGACTATACACCCTGCACGTAGCAGAATCAGCAAGAGGATTATAAGCTGATGTAACAGGAAGTGGTGTGCAAGGAGACATTTCTCAAGTAAAGCAAATAAAAGAATAATAATCCCACAAGAACATGCAAGGTATCAGCATCCAACCGCCGGCAAGTTTCCTTCCAACTCCAGGCCTACCTGTGGTTTTGTGGTCAGAATGGAAAGAATTTTGGCTGAATTACATTCAAGCTGTAGAACAAAAAAAACTCACATCCCGCAAAAAGAAGTTACTATTACTACATGCACTAGGGTTAGAAGGGCAAAGAAAGTTCAGAGAATTACCAGAGTTGACTGTAGATGAAGCTGGTGATGCTGATGAGCATGATAGGGCTATAAGACAATTGGATAAGTATTATGCTCCAGAAACAAACGTAGCCATAAACAGATACAAGTTCTATACACGAGTACAGAAGGAACACGAAAGCATTGAGGAATATGTTTCAGCCTTAAGAGTGTTATCACGAACTTGCCAATTTGGCAATGGCATCACCCTGGATGAGTTGATCAGGGATCAGATCATTATTCATTCGAAGGATAATTTGGTACAAGACAGACTATGGATGGTTGGGAATCCATCCTTACCGGAAACTATTGCGATTGCTTAACATGTAGAGCACAGTCAGTTGTGCTCGAAGGAAATGAAAAGCAAGAAAGAAGAGGCTGTACAAAGTATGCAAAAACAAAGTATCAAAGTGATACAGGAAAAAGAAACAAATGAACAGGCTCAGGTTAATGCACTGCGACCTAAAGACAGATCTGAATCTAATGTTAGGAGTAAGGATAAGATTGAAGTCAATGCAGGAAGAAATAACAGGGCAAAATATTTTGATCAAAAAGGAAGTTCTTTTAGAGGAAAGAATTGGGTGAAGAATGAACCCAGGATTCAAAATGATCAGAGATTTCAGAAGGCTCAACCAAGAGAGGGAGACAGATGTTACAATTGTGGCAGAATTGGTCATTATGCATTCTTAAAGCAGTGCCCAGCATTGGGGCAGAAATGCGGAAATTGTGGCATAAGAGGTCATTTTGCGGTTGCATGTAGAAGGAGGAAGAAAATGTCTGCCATTTTAGAAGAAGAAGAGGAATCGGAAGAAGAAAGGGTGTTCCTGATACATGAACCACCTGGTGGAGAATTTAAATGCCCGAGCTGTGAAGTGATAGTTGACAATTGGAAACTTAAGGTGAAGGTGGACAGTTGTTCACCATGGATGATTATCACTAAATGAACATGGCAGAATTTAGTCGCACGTGGCCTCAAAAGTAAGATGAATGCATCAGACATACAAAATCCTGGTTGGTTTGAAGGATCCAAGATCAAGATGATTGGATGGTTTTCTTGCATCATTCAATTTAAAGATAGATGTGCTCAGGTGAAGGTTTATGTTGCAGAGAAGGGCGTCAATGTAATAGGTTGGAGATATCAAGCTGGATTGAGGATCAGATTAGATCCATGTGACGAAGAGCAAATTCTGGTTGTTAACTGTAGTCAGGTGCACGAAGATAAAACTATCAAGGTGAAGAAAAACAATCAACTTAAATTAGGTTTGCTAAAAGATTTTGCACACAGAATTCGTCTCAAGAATAGAGCAATACCAGTTAAGCACACAAAGTCTAGACCAGTCACATTTGCCATAGCTGACAAGGTTGAGCAACAATTAACAGTGTTGGAATCTGAAGGAGTTATCGAAAAAAATGAATCTTCTGAATGGGTCAGCCCCATTGTCGTTGCGTCGAAGAAAAACGTCAAATTAAGAATTTGCGTAGATTTGAGAGACGTAAATAAGAACATCATAACTGACACGTTTCCTCTTCCCATTATATCTGAAATATTAAATCGAATTGGTAATGCTTATCTGTTTTCCACGCTGGACCTATCAAGTGCCTATCATCAGATTTTGCTGACGTAAGATTGTAGAGACATTACGGCATTTATTACGCCGCATGGGCTGTATAGATACAAACGTATGCCATTTAGTTTAGCATCTGCTGCAGCAGTATTTCAAAGAGTAATGATGCATGTACTTAAGGGAATAAGTGGTACACTTGTGTATCAGGATGATATAATTGTATTTGGTAAGGAATCTGAAGAACTTGACAGTAGGTTAAAGGAAGTGTTGAAGAGATTAGAAGAAGTTGGGTTAGAAATTGAGAAAAACAAGTGTAAGTTTGGAGTAGAAGAGGTGGAATATCTTGGTCATACTGTGAATGGTAAGGGGTACAAGCCCAAAAGAGATGCCATGAAAGCGATTAAGGAGTCGCCTAATCCTAATAACAAAGATGAGTTAAGATCATATTTCGGGCTATGTGAATATTACAACAGATTTGTTAAAAACTTTGCGAGTGTAACAGAACCATTGAGAAAGTTATTGAAAAAGGATGCAACGTTTATATGGACTGAGAAGTGTAATGAAGCGGTTGAAGGCATAAATAGAGAAATTTGCAACTCTTTGGAGTTAGGAGGTTTTGAGTTTGGGAGATTGACTAAGATCACAGTGGATGCCAGTGGGAGTGGTTTAGGGGCGGTGCTATCGCAACTAGACGAAGATGCAAATGATAGGATAATCAGTCATGCTTCAAGAGCTATTACAGAAACAGAGAGCAGATATTCTGTCATTGAAAAAGAGTTATTGGCATATTCATGGGCAGTGAATTATTTCAGAAAATGTCTGTGGGGAAGCAAATTTGTAATTCAGACAGAGCATAAGCCTTTGATTGAAGTTCTCACGGTGAAAGGGATGTGTAAAGCCTCGCCGAGATTAGCAAGACTTAGCCTCAAATTATAACTATTCAGTGAAATACGTGCCGGGAAAAAGGAATGTTGTTGCTGATTTTTTATCTAGATTACCATTGAAGGGTAAGGAAACAGTTGCTGATGCAGATGAGGAGATGGTGGCTGTTGTTTTCGAGGTTACGTCCAAGGATACATGGATTGAGGAGTTAGGTAAGGATGATGAGATTCAAGAAATAAGGAGATATACCGAATCAGGGTGGCCCGAGAAGAGGGCAATTAGTGAAGGATGTATGAGATTTTGGGAAGTGAAGGATGAATTGTCTATTGAGGATGGATTTTTAGTGAGGGGAAATAAATTGATTCCTCCTCGGAGTTTATGTAAGGAGCTCATTGAAAAAGCACACCTAGGCCATCCAGGCATCACTGGCACAAAGAACAACGTGCGGTCGAAATATTGGTGGCCAGGTATGGATTTGATGATTGAGAGATTTTCAGGAATTGCTGGCCATGTCAGAATAGTGACAAGAGCTGCAAAGTTTTCAAGTCAGAGCCAATTAATATTTGTAAGGGTGAAACACCATGGGAGATGGTAGGAATTGATATTGTTGGGCCATACGTGAGGTTGGTTGGGGAGAAGAAATTTTTGATAGTTTTAGTTGATTACTACTCAGTATGGTTGGAGGTCAAAGCGGTGAGTAAAACTGATACTGATGAGGTAATAAAATTCATTATGCAGATTTGCAGAAGGGAAGGATTTCCCAAAATAATAATAAGTGATAATGGTGTTCAGTTCCGAAGTAGAGAAATGAGAGAATTTGCCAAGAGATCGGGAATTGAATGGAGGTTTTCATCATTATATCACCCACAAACCAATGGGTTAGCGGAGAGGTATAACCGAGTTATTGTAGAGGCAGTAGAATTGGCTTTAAGTAACAACATGCCGGTAGACGAAGTTCTTGAGGAAAGGGTATGGAGCACTAGAATGTCTGTTAGAAGAGGAATGGAGCGCTCTCCTTTTGAATTAATGAGGGGAAGAGCTCCCAATACCTTACTTAATCCAGCATGGGTTAATCGTAGGAGAGGTTTAAGTACAAGATTACAGAGTTCAGACAAACATCCAGAAATGCATAGTATGTCTCTAGAAAAGCCAAAGTTGAGATTGTTGCCGGGAGATTTCGTGCGAATCAAGTTGGGACGAAATGTTAAGAAATGTGACTCTAAATACAGCAGTCCAGTCAAGGTGATACAAGTGTTCAGAAGAGCGGTTAGAGTTACTGGAGGATCAGTATGGAACTTGGATAGGGTTAGTAAATGGATGTGGAAAGGTAAATATGAAAGAGATAAGCAAGTCAAATTGGAGAGAAGAATGTGTGATTTATTTGGTGATGACCTTATCCAAAATAGAATTGAGAATGTGAATGGTGACGATGTGAGACGAGTTGGTGAACCGAGCGTGCAACAACAACAATGTGATGAGGTGTGTGAAAGTAGGATTGTACGTAGTTCAAGAGAAAAAAGGTTACCGTTCTGGTCCAGAGATTATGTCATGCGAAGTTAAGTAACAACCTTATGTAGGGGTAATTTTATTCAATGTGTTTGCAATATTGGTTATAACTTTATGTGATTTCGCACACATGTTTTTTTTTGTGTTTATAATATATTTCTTCTATTCTTGTTCAATATTGTAAGGGGGTGGGTGATCTAGTATTCTAATGCCTAATGCAATGTTATTGTTGGAAATGCCGCGGCTCCCCACATGCGCGTGAGAGAGATTGTTGGGTGAGAGCGTGAGGGCGTGAAGGGATTCTTATAGCGACGGTTAAGAGAGATGTCGAGCGATTGAAGGGAGTTGCAGTGCGGGGCGCCGGCTTACATCATTACTCAATAAAATAAGTTATATTTACTTATCGTGTCGAGCATACCTCAGATAACGTAACACAAACTATTTCCCTTTGGTGGAAATCACATGACTCGTCCCATTGGAGAAATCGTGTGGCTCATGGTGGCTCGTCACATTGTTTTCAGATTTTTGTTGTCGCCCCTTGTTGGCATGAGAAGTCTTCTCTCCTCTGAAGACTGCAGAAATTGAACATTTTCTTGGCTTTCACTTTAAAGCTAGATGATTAAAATCCAAGGAACTGCTGGGGGGGCGCTGTTGCGCACGGCTAAGATGGCCGCCTAGGTGAAGAGCTCCGGCTCGAACGTAATCCTTTTTATTAATAAATCCTTCCAGGTTAGCGTTGGCCGACGCGCTACTGCAGAATATTGCTGGGGAATGCCTTTGGAAGACATCCTGCAAAGGCTGTGTGAGTGGATCTCGAGACGGCGGAGCAATCATCGATTGTATCGGCAGCGCCTGCAGAGCGGCGGCCTGGCCACTGGTGGGCTCCGGGCGATTCGCACTCGAGCCCCGGGCTTGAAACGGCTGAGCGGCCTTGTGGGGGAGGAGCAACCTGCCTGAACACGGACGCTGCCTGAGGACGGCGACGCACCACTCATCCTCCTGCTGGACCGATCGGCGGTGGGAGAGCAGACCCCCTCGCTCCGGACTTCAGGCCACAGGATAGACCGGGCGAGGAAACGCTGCGACGACGACACCAGCCCCCTGATTCCGGTCCCGCCCGCGGCAAAGCCTAGCTAGGACGTAGCTGGTGAAGTAAGTGGGCAGACCGGGGAGGTGGACGGACAGGGGGCCAGCGCCCCCCCACAGGGAACATCCGTGCCACGGGAGCGGGGGCGAACGACACAGGCGCCAGGAATGAACATCCTATTCACGGGACCCCCCCGGGAGCATACACTCCCCGCCGTTGTGGTCTTGTGGGGGTACGTGCTACGGACGGCAGCAAAATCTGCCTGGACGCCAAACGCACAGATTACCCGTGCGAAGGGACAGCCCCGTGCTCCCATACACGCTGCGATACACCTTGAACAGTGAGGCCCGCCAGGCCGCTTAATTCCAACACTCATCCGCCCCTACACGGGGACTGCGGTGTGGACGGTGGGGGCACTACATTACATCCCGGTTGAGCTGCAGGCCAGAAGTTCACCTGGATCCCCTCGATGTAAAGACAAGGCAACGGCTGAACGCCAACCTCTTGCACTCCCGACATACTCAAGGCCGAGGCTTTGCTTTATACGGGGACCGCGGAGGCCCACCACAGCACCCCGGGGACGAGATTGTATATCCCGGTGCCCACCCCCCAACCTACATCGCAACAGAACCGCTGCTGGTGGTCATTGGTGGCCGGCAGCATACAGACGTGGGAGAGCACAATTCACCCTAGAAGTTGCAACGCCACCCAATGGGCCGCACTGAGAAAAAAACTACGGGGGTGAGAAAGACCGGCCCAATGGATTCCTACACAAACTCCCAACAACAGGAGACGCCAGGAGGGGCAACACAAGCGTCTGATGCTCAAAACTCGGACCCCTTGGACCGCTTGGCTACAATTGTACAGAACGGGTTCCTGGCGGTCAATGTGAAATTAGACGACATTGTGGCGACGATCGGCTCCTTAAAAGCGCGAATGGAGAAGGAAAGCGCACGCATCTCGGAGGCAGAAAACAGGATAGGTGTAAATGAAGACGTGCTCACACAACATGGTCGTGACATAGCCTTACTCCAGACAGAACTCCGCAAGACGCAGAATAAGTGCGAGGATCTCGAATCTAGATCCCGCAGAAACAACATCCGTATTGTTGGAGTGGCAGAGTCGTTTGGCAAGGGCTCCATGGAGAGAAGGGTGGAGGAGCTATTGAAATCTGTACTAGGGGAGGATTCCCTGTCCAGCCACTTCCTTGTTGAAAGGGCCCACCGCACCCTGGCACCAACCCCCAAGCCGGGCGCCCCACCCCGAACCATCATTGCGCGTCTACTCAACTACAGGGACAGAGATGCGATCCTTCGATCAGCAAGGGAAAAGGGGACACTACACTATGAAGACAACAGAATACATATATATCCGGACTTTTCTGCAAATGTACAGGCACAACGCAGGTCCTACGAGATGGTCAAAAAGCAACTACGACTCCGCAACACACCCTATGCCTTAATATTCCCTGCAAAAATGAGAATTCAACATGGCGGTAGAGCCCACTTTTTTGAAAACCCCGTAGAGGCACTGGCATACGTCGAGGCCTCCATCCCACTGCCCCCAAGAGACCGCGCAAGAGACCCGAATGCAAGACCCTGCCCGGGTGAGGGTAGAGGCGATCCGGTGGATGGATGAGACTCCCCCCTACCAGTTGCAGTTTGTTTCTCTTTTCACTACAATGTCAGCACAGCTAAACTGAACCGAAATCCGACGTAATCGGGCCGTAGAGCCTCCCGCATGGGCGGCCAGACGGCTGAGCATTGCTTTGCGACGATGCACCCTCAGGATTGTTCCAATCAGTTACTTGGGCTCATCGTCAAGTTGGGGCAGATGATGTGGGTGGTGGGAGGGATAGGGCCAAAGGGTAAGTTCTTTTGTTGTGATCACCGCCCAGACGAGTTTCAGTTTGGGAGGGAAATGTGGGCAGTTGAAGGTTGTGGTTTGGTTGGAAAACGGTCTCACAAGTGCTGGCATCGCTCCAGTCCTGAATACATGTGCATTAACGGTTGTCGAAACTTAACACAAACCACACGCACAGATAATGGGTGATGGGTTAAAGGTTAAACTAATGACATGGAATGTCCGAGGCCTAAACAATCCAATGAAAACCAGAAAAGTAGGCAATTATGTCAGTAGGCACGGGCCCCAAATTTTAATGCTACAGGAAACGCATGCGCAGAGCACGGTTAATGATCAAATACTGGCGAAATGGGGTAAGCAGCGGTTCTCCACGAACTACTCCTCACAATCCAGGGGGGTAAGCATTCTGATTCACAAATCACTGGGGTTCATTGAAAAAGGCCACCTGTTGGACTCGATGGGTAGATATGTACTGGTCTGGGGGGAAATTGCTGGCGAACAGATAACCCTGGTAAATACCTATGGCCCTAATCTTGAGGACCCAGACTTTTACTTGCATATATTTGAAATCCTTGCTAAGCATGAGGCAACAAACATAATATGGGGAGGTGACTTCAACGCTGTGCTGGACCAGGCCCTGGACAGGTCAGCCAAGACACCTAGACCACCATCTAGGACGTCGCTAGCTCTGAAACAGATAATGCAGCAGCTGTCCCTGCTGGACGCCTGGAGGGTGCTGTATCCAACAAGCAAGCGTTACACGTTCTATTCCTCTGTGCATGACAGTGAGTCACGCATCGACTATTGGTTTATCCCCTCAGGCACTTCACACGCCTTACAGAGCTGCGAAATCCTTCCCCGTACACTGTCTGATCATTCCCCAGTGACCATGGAAATTATTATCAGGGGTGCCCCTAAGCCGGCCAGGAGGTGGAGAATGCCTACCGGTATATTAAAAGATCCAAACGTAGTAGAAAGCCTGCACACAGACATTGCCGACTTCTTCACAGACAACATTGGGTCTGTGGACCATATCTCCTCAGTCTGGGAAACATTCAAGGTGTGGGCAAGAGGGGTCCTAATATCCAAAACAACGGGCCTACTGAAAGAGGTACGCCGAGACCTGGAAAGGGTGGAAAGGGAACTAACCGTATTGGAGGAGACATATAGCCGAACACATGGTGGAGATACCCTCTCTGAAATACATAAATCTCTTAGGGAATTCGATAAATTGGCAATGAGGGAGGTTCACTATATAGCAGCCCCTTCCAGAGCCCGGAGATACGGGGAGGGGAACAAGGCTGGGAAAATGCTGGCCAATCTGGTCAAGCAGGAAAACAAAGTGGCCCCGATTGCGTCTATACTCACGGCGCAAGACGTGATGGTAACAAGTGAACAGGGAATAAATGATGAATTTGTACAGTTCTATAAAGCACTGTACGCGAACCAAGATAGGAAATCCCCTGATGAGATCAAAGCCTATTTGGCCGCCTTGGATCTCCCTAAACTCACAGAAGAAAACAGGCTCATACTGGAGCAACCAGTCACGGCAGAGGAGCTCACTGAAGCGATCAAGGGGCTCACGTCTGGTAAGGCACCGGGCTCGGATGGCCTGGGAGTGGAATTTTACAAAGAATTCCGGGAAGAACTGGTCCCAGTTCTGCTGGAGGTGTGGGGGGAGGCTCTGGGTAAACAATCCTTACCACAAACAATGCGTGAGGCCATAATAACGGTGTTGCCCAAGCCCCGCCGCCCGCCTCAAGACATGTCATCCTACAGGCCCCTGTCCCTAATAAACGTGGACGCCAAAATCTTCGCGAAAGTGCTGGCAAACCGTATGCTACCCATCACGCCAGCACTAGTACATGCCGATCAAAGCGGGTTCATTCCCCAACGGTCCACCGCCCTCAATTTGCGTAGGCTATTTGGCATAATGTCACAGATCAACCCGAACAAACAAGCGGTGGCGATATCCCTGGACGCTGAGAAAGCGTTTGACTCGGTTTCCTGGGAATATCTGTTCTCGGTGTTGGAGGCATTTGGGATTGGCCCATTTTTCATTCGGTGTGTTAAACTGCTTTACACAGCTCCATGTGCGAAAGTACACACAAACAGAACTATGTCCCAATTGTTTGAACTAGGCAGGGGTACCAGACAAGGGTGCCCCTTCTCCCCTATACTTTTTGCCTTAACAATCGAGCCCATGGCGTCGGCGATACGATTGAGACACGATAATAGAGGCATAACACTGAAGGGAGCCACCCAAATAATATCATTATATGCGGACGATACGCTACTCTATGTTCGCGAACCCGACAAAAACATTGTTCCCATCATGACAGATATTAACGAATTTACAGAATATTCTGGATACAAGGTCAACAACTCCAAGTCAGAGGTGTTCCCGCTCACCCCCTCCACAAGATGCCCGGCTCATATTTGTGGCCTTAAATGGTCTGCACACCACATCAGATACCTCGGGGTACTGGTCTCCTGTAACAAACAAACACTATACATCGACAATCACGATCAGGCGCTACACACACTTAATGTTAAATTACAGATATGGAGGCGTCTCCCAATTTCACTACACGGTAGAATTGCCATTCTTAAAATGATCGTACTGCCGAAATTGTTATACCTATTTGTAAACATCCCCATATGGCCAGGGAGAGAGTTCTTCTCTAGACTTCGTTCTATGGTGGTGTCCTTTCTGTGGGACGGGAAGACAGCCAGAATCAGCTGGGAAAAGATGACAGAACCCTACGAGAAGGGGGGAATGGCCGCACCAGACTTTGAGCTCTATTATACTGTGTCACAAGCACAATTTGCAAAGTACTGGTACGATGATTGTGACAACTCCCCTCACGCGCAAATAGAGGAATACACTACCGAGCCCACTAACATTGGATCAGTGATCTTCAACACAAGACATAAAGACTCTTGCGAGTTCGACCCTGTGAGTTGCACAGTAAAAGCCTGGGGAGCGATATATAAAAGGCTGAAAATAGAGACTCCATATAACCCTGAGGTGCCCCTGTGGAAATACCCTGGCCTCCCCCCCACGTTCGATACCGATATACAGGAAACCTGGGACCCCGGCAGGGAGATGAAAATAGGCGATATGTACCTAGAGGGGAAATTCGTGACCCTGGAGGTGTTCACCAGGGGCGTGGGAGGTGGGCAGCTCAAGACATTGCAGTACTATCGAATGAGATCAGCATATCACAGTCGCTGGCCGTCATTCCCAGACGAACCCCCTTCCCACCCGTGTGTGCAGTTGGTTACAGTGCGGGGTGGGCTGGGAATCTCCAGACTTTACAAGGCAATGCAGACTCACTCTGCAGTGGTAAGCCAGGTGAGGGAGAAATGGGAAGTGGACATGAAAATGCCAATACCAGAAGAAAAGTGGGCGAGATACTGTGCACTAACAAAGCGAGTCTCCCTCAATGCCGGGCTTCGACAAATACAATTTAAAATCCTCAACAGACTGCATTACACACCCGCCAGGATAGCTACATTCACACCAGATGACCCAGGCAAATGTCCCAAATGTGGGTCCCCGGCAGCGGGGTCTTATCATATGTACTGGGAGTGTCCAGTTGTGATGCGTTTCTGGGAGAAAGTAGCGGAAATGCTAAATGAAGTCACACAGATTCCCCCGCACCTGACCCCACAAAAATACTTATTTGGTGATATAGGTAAATGCTCCGAGAAGCGTAGAAGATTGTTCAATGTGTCGTGTGTTATAGCTAAAAGATGCATATTGAAGTTGTGGAAGAGCCCGGCTGCCCCCACCATGGACGTGTTCTTACGTGAACTAACCTACATCAATGAATGCGAGGAACAATTCGTGCTGTCCCAACCGAGCATGAGCAGGCCAAAAGACATTTGGGGCCCATTCAGGACATACCTCTGTGACATGCTTTCTGATATCGAAACAACTGTTTAAATTACTACTGTTATTTATGTATTTAACAACAATATTGTTATGCATACTACTATATATTGTGTTTGCTGGGCGCTGCTGCAATTGTCGAGACCTCAATAAAAACATGTTATAAAAAAAAAAATCCAAGGAACTGCTGATAAAATATGAAATGAGCAATCAAAGATATTGGCTGCCTTTCGACTGATATCTTTTTGACGATTTTCTTTAGCCAAGAGGCTGCCCAAAATGGCAGAACATGCAATAGGGAAGACCCAGTTAGATGGGCCATCCTATATTCGCTCCCCTTTTTGTTGAATATTCATGAGCCTGGTACTTTCTCGCAAGTCTAACAGTGTTGTTTTGTGTACCCAATCTAGATACTCATGCATTTTTATCTTTTATTATTAATTGCACAGATGCCAAGGCGCAGAGGCATTTGAAATCCAGCAATCGGGATTAGCAAATGGAATTTTCATGAAGTTTTTGAAGGAACGCTTATTAGAGGACAAGAAAATTACTGTGCTTCTTGATGGAGTTGCAGAAGGTAAACTGTGTGCACTGTATAACTGGAAGCCATGCATGGGGAACTATCCATTTTTAAAATCCATATTCATCCAATGTTTCAGTGAGTCTCCAGTAAGCTATGGATACATTCCTTAGAATAGCCTATACACAATAAAACACGCTTTGTTCGTGAATCTTCAAGTCTCGAAGACCTTTGTAAAAATTTTTAAAAAAACTTTTTGATTAAAATTCAAGGAATAAAAAAAATATATAGAACCTTGTACTTGCACTGTGTATTTTAATGCCTGTCAAATAAGATCTGACAGCAGGGCGCAATTTCATGCATGTCATTTTACATGACAACAGGAGAAGCCCATTGGTCTTGAAGGGAGAATGTGGAGGCAGTAGTAAGTGTCACTTTTGTCTGGCAATTGCCTATTCCCAAGTAGGTGCGTTTCCCCACCTCTTTGGCTTCGGGCACTGGGACCACTGACTGAGCATGGAGCCGTAGCAGAGGGTGGGACAGAAAACCTTCCAGTTCATCCTCACTTTGCAACACCATGTTGAATTTGTTGCATCTGCTGCACATGACGAAGGGTGAGTTCACAGGCAGTTTGTGAAGATTAAAAATTGCACGAGGCAAACATCCCTTCAAAATAATGTACGTCCACATATGTATGCCGACAATGCAATCTAAACGCGTGTCTCTGTGGCAGGATATAGGTTTAGGACAATGGTTTTTGAGAGCTGCCTCCCTTCTAGCCACAAAGGGTTTATAATAAGGAGTAATGTCAATAGTCCTCTGTTCATGGCTGTATATTAAGCCAATAATTCGAAAAATAATTGTCATTGTGCAGCATCCCAATGCGGCAGGAGCTCACATCACTCCAGGAAAGATTCAAGGAAGGTCCCTTTCTTTGTTTGAAAGCTTTGGTTAAAGTGGCCAACTGCCCCAATATAAGAATCGATCAACTAAAATATGTGTGCTTAAATGTGTCAAAATGATCTGCTCACTAGGCTAAAGCAAGACGGTGGGCCTGATTGGCAGAATTCCCTAATGCAATCCCGCCAAACTAATTTACCTTTTCTGCATGTATTAAATCCTGCGTTCCCAGAACGTTCTGCATGATTCCAAGTCATGGTACTGTTCTTTTATTCCTTACAGAACGCCATAGGCTTTGGTGATTAAAACACGTCATAATGTTTTTGTGTGCAGGTTGTTTTCTCCACACAAAGGCAAGTGGATATTAGCGTTTTGGAAACAAAACTCAGAATATGGTGGAGTGTTAATTAGCAGGTGCTTTACCACTGCAGCCAAGCTTATAATCGGGCCGTTTGTGTTTTGGTTTGATGACTTCACCTTGACAGAGTACAACACTGCATGAAACATATGACTCATTTAAATTAATGATCTATTTTTTGTGGCATGCTCCTCCTTAACTAGTTTGTATTCTCATGTTTGGCTTGTACCAGGTTGGGATAAATCATGTGGACCCCATCCAAATCGCTGGGGCAGATTCTTCTGCTGAAAATGCAGATTTGGCATGAGCACAGACATTCAAAATTCTCTGTAGGTTTTAACAATGACCAGCAGATTTTGAAATGTTTGGGCAGTTCCAGCAGATGTCCCCTGTGTAACTATAGGATTTCAGACTATGCAGAAGTAGTAGAAATATTTCTGCAGATTTCCACAGTCTTCGTAGATTTGTATTGCCTCTAAAAGTTTAGATTTGAAGCTAAAACCTAGAGTGTGGCTCAGAGGTGCCGCCTATTTGACAAAACTATTCAAAGGCTTTTGTGCAAAGAGGTTTGCTTAGTTGGGAGGCATAAAAGGATGCATAATAAGGGATTAGGTTTGACTGAAAAGTGGGTAATGCGGAATTGAACGAAAACAATGGTGAGCAGATCCAGGAACATCGGCTGTCAGTCTTTACCTCTCTCCCTTTGGCTTTGCTAGTCCACGGACAAACAAAGTCACTCAGACATTGGGGTATACGTGCCCCAACACTTCTTTCTTGGATTTGCTAGATGTCAATCTTCGTCTTTCATTCTGCTTGTCAGGATGATACTCTCCTCTACAGAGCTCTCCACCCTCTCTGCTCTGTAAGGTCCTTGGGTTGTGGGCTTCTATAGTGATTTTGGCTAAGATCAGTCTAGGCCCAGGAACGGACAAACCCAGGTCTCCTCGTACCTTTGGCAGACTCTGCCACTGTCTCTGCCAAGTCGTGGGTGGCAGACTTTCAATCAGGCTGTTTCCCCTTGCCCCAGCAGCGTAACCATTGCCTGGCCTCTTTTTTTCCTCCGCTCCTCTACAGACTTATTCTGCCGCCTTTCCTCCCACAATTACAAGTCACACATTGCAGCTCTCCACTTCTCTCCTTTTAATTTCCCCCCACTCTTCCTGCTTATGTTTTCCTTCTCTGCCACATTCAAAGTTGCCACCACCTTTCACATTCTTTCCTTCAAGGCCTGATTATTTCCTTCAGTCAACATCATATGATCCGTCTCCTTTTATTTCCATATGCCTTAGTTTCATCTCCCCACATCTCCTCTCCTTTCTTAATATTTTTCTATTCATTCCACCTTTCCACCTTTCTATTTCCATCTTTTATTTACCGTAAGAAAGGGAAGAGAAAGGCACATTGAAATGAGGGAAGGCAGTCAAAGGCTCTGTCAGGCTAGGCCGACAGTATGCGTTCCTCTTGCATCTTTGATGCAGTGGTGGGGCATTTGGATGGTGATAGGAAATAACCTCCACTAAAGTTAATGTGTGGAAAATAAGAGCAGATTAATATAAACACTGTGTAAAATGATGCAAAATGTGCACCTGCTCTAATTTACCACCAAGCAGCTCCATATCAGTCAGTGCACTGGCAGAGTGAAATTATGGATGGTATAAGTCATTTGTTCCAGTTTTATAACATTTCGCCTTTGTTTCACCTAGTTTTAAACAAAACATGTTACCCTCATTGGTTGTAGTATTATAAAAGCAACAATGCCCCTGCTTGCATCATTACCAGGTGGTAACATCATTTGGTCCTAGTTAAGCGCCCTTGCTTCGCTCAGGTCTTTAACTTGGGCTGGTGGCCATTCGGAGGTTATGACCAAGTGGTAATGGGACATTATAGCTCATGAAAAACCAACATTTACACTAAATATAACATAAAATAAACTAATCATAGCCAAGTGAATTGGGCTGTTAAGGCGATTTGTAAAGCCATAGTAGCACCTTATGATGTAACTCTCGGGAGCATGACTTGAGTAATACTCCAGCTCATAAGAAGTCCAGAAAACCCACCGGTATCACCTCCACTACTCATACAAGACAAGGAACAGGTTGCCTTCTTCATGGGAGAGTTTAAACACTGAGTGTGGACAAACTGAAGGAAGATGTAATACACAATAGAAGAAAGGCCACCATCTCAAATAACTTCTGAGATGGTGACAAGCTAAATATTCGACTAACTTTCAAGAACAGATTCACCATGTTGAATGGCACATGTACTATGAAGTACACGGGTGGGGAAGGAACACCAGAAGTCTTTGTAACATAAAGTGCCTTTGTCCATTTAAAGCTACCAAAAAAAGGAAATCGTTGCGGTGGCAAGACTCATGCAATGAACCAAAAGTAGCAGAAGAAAAACCCTGGTCGACTGCGAAAGGGACAGAGGGAACACCCAGATTGACAACGCTGGTAAAATCGAAGGCATGCTGATGTAGAGCAAGGTGAGATCACACATGCTGGGGCATTCTGCAAGGATAAGACATTCCCCAAGCAAATGTCAAGACCTTGTTAGTCTTTGCTTATTACTTGATAATGTGTGCATAGTAAGGAGGCCCTTTTTCAGTTTCTTTCCTCAGACAGAACGCGATTTCTGTCACTGGTTCCCATAAGTAGGAGAGGTTTGGAAGTATGTAGACCATACGGTAGCAGCACAGAAGAAGAAGCCCAAGAGGCAAGACGAAGGGAGCAAAATCTTTTGCTGTAGAGCTAGTATTAATGTGTTAGCACCATGAAATATAGTCATCACCTTTCATTATTTATTTATTTATATAAAGGTATTTTGTTGGGTTCGTTCTGTGAATGGGTCACTTTATAGAGGCCAATGTCTCACGTTGCACAATTAAAACCTTCATAATTGATCAGATTTTTATAAATATGTGGAAAATCATTTAACCCTAAATCTAAAAACTGCATAGTCAAACCGCTACCAGAGCAATTCTACTATATGGTAATTCGGTGATTAAACACAGCCATGACATTGTATACTGTAAGAATATCTAGAATTTGTTTTCATCATTGCATCATGTCTCGCAGAAAATTGTGGGTCTGTGATATTCAATCTTGTCACAATAGACCAGTGCCAGGGGAGGCAAGTAGTGATTTATAAATTAGCCTACAATGTTGAAGAAATTTGCTGATATCTTGTTGTCAATTTTAAACTCGCTGCCAATTTCAAACTGGAGCTATGTTTACCATAACTGGTCACCATCACAGGCTGTGTACCCCCTCAAGCATGAACAACATTTCCTGCAGACTTTGTTGATATTTTAACTACCCTGTCTCTTCCTAATTGATTGTGATCTGTATCTTTGGCATCTGGTCAGATGGAGCAGATTTACCAGTCATGCACAATCTGATCTGATTTTCATCCTAGTCAGTATCCACCAGACACTAAGAGTGGAAGGACCACTTACATCAATGGTTTACTTTTTCTTGCAATTATATTGGCCATTCACAGCAAAGTTAACTTTGAAGTCTGACAATGGCATCCCCCATTGGCATCGGCCTCTTTCAACCAGGGCAAACTAACCCTAATAGCTTGACTCTTCAGAAAGGTGGGGCAGTGAATTAATTAATAATAAGTGCCTTATGGTTGTACCCAAGTTTAAGCTGAAGTCTGGGCTGGGTAGATCCTTCCTGGTGTTGGCACCACAATTGTGGAATAACCTACCTGAGGCTCTTAGGTTGGAAGTCAGTCATCTGGCCTTCAGGAAACGGCTGAAGACACACCTCTTCAAATAAAGTTTTGGTGTGTAATACCGTTCAGGGTCTTCATTAGGATCCAGGCAAAGGATCTTTCTCTTTTTGTCTTTTTCCGTTTAGGAGCTGTTTGTGTTGTATTGTGAAGCGCCCTGATGCCTACGGGCTAACGGCGCTCTATAAGTATAAATACATACATACAATTAATGGTACCTTCAAAGTTGCTGATTTCTAAAAAATAAAGGTGAAACGGGATGGTGCTGCAACTCCTCTCAATCCAAAAAGATTCTATTTAATGGCCAGAAAAAGGCAATCATGTTGAAAGCACAAATAAAGTCTTAGAAAATATATCGAAAATGCCTCAACCCCAAATGAATACTTTTTCAAAATTCTAAAGGATTTGTGATCCAACAGTACAAAGATTACACACTTCTAGTCCTGAACTAATGATGTTGCCTACCTTTTTTATCAGAAAGAGAAACTCCTCGTCACCAGAAATGAAGATAATCTTTGCTAGTATTGAAAGGTCCAAGACCTGAGGACCACAAATAGTCCATGTTAGATATCAAACTTCTAGAAATCAAATGTATATGCAGTGTAAAAAAAGACTGAAACATTGGTAGATGTTTCAAACCCACACTTTGCCTTGGTGCCACCTTGTGGTTCAATCATTGTTTTTTTAATGTATTTATTGTATATGGTAAATACAAGAAATACCTTTACAATTTCATAATTACAAATACATGAATATCATGCAAGACTTATAAACATATATAGCATTCATCAATACTACCAGATAAAATCAATACACATAAAATGAAAATAAAATCTTCCCTAAGATTTAAAATCTAAGAAAAATTTGACGAGATCACCCTCATGATAATATTCATCACCAAAGCAAGTTTTTCATTATAATACATCATCAAATACTTCACTTAGTACATAAGACTTTCGCCAGATTGCCAGACAATTTGTCAAATTGAGGTATTAAGTATTTGGAGAAATAAAATTCTTCTCCTTTATCAATGCAGTCTAAATCATAGCACTTTGGTCTTTTGTCTAACAATTTTCATTCTAGAACCCGTATAAATGTAGTTAGAGCAAGAGTCAAAGATTGGCTCCTTCCACATATACATCTTTGCCACAAACTTTCATCATTGTTACAGAAAGGAGAGGGAAGAAATGCTGTTGAAAAGCACAACATTCGGTTGGCATGGCAACTGGCAATGCTACTTGGCTGCATCACAGATTATTTCTTGTGTCCATCTTTTTTATTATTGTCCTAGCTCGTAGCCCTTCTTCTACATCATAGTATTTCTGCTTCACCATAGTTCTTTGGGTTAGTCCATCGTCTTTGTCACAGTTTTTCGCATGTGCTGGACCTTCTCCTTCATCATAGTCCTTTTCCTTCATCATAGCCCATACACCCGCTGCCAGACCCTGTCACTGCCAAATGTAATCCCGGACACATTTATTGCCATTAACAGCTTCTTCACAAACAAGATACTGATGGGAAAGCAACACAGTAGTACCTCTAAACACATTAGACATTTCACCAGTAGCAGCCCTCAACATATCAAGATGGAACAAATAGAGGACAATTGCTCCATGAGACCTCACCAACACGTTTGCAGCTCTCAAACCCCCCAACTACAAAAAGGGCATTCATCCTACCTCCATTGTGAAGGTCATCAACAGTGAAGAACTTGCACTACTTCTCAATGTCAACAAGACAGCTTTCCAGATGCAATGATAAATGGGCACATCCTTGCCCTGATGAAGAAACATGCACACAGCCCTGATGACGTGCCCAGTTATTTTCCCATCATGCATGTACAGTTCCCTTGCAAAGGTTTTGAGAAGCCACCGCATTTGAGGAACTGTTGGACCACGGACATGGTATGGGGATGTTATTTTGTTTTTTCTCTGCCCTTGTTCTTTATTTGTAGTTTTTGCTATACTTGCTTTCTAATTATTACTAAAATGCAAATGAGAAGGTTAATAAAGACATCCTAAAGAATTGATTAAAAAGTAAGACGAATTGTATGTCTTATATCTGCCAGGCTAGGTCTACAGTATACGTTCCTCATGGATTCAAATGTTTTTGTTTGAGAAGGGATACATGTATGATACGTTCAAAGAATGGGCTGCCCGTTTTGACAGTCAAGAATAATATGTTATTTGATTATATGGTATTGGACCTGATTCAACAGCTTAATTAAAACCAAACTGCACAGCTAAATTAGCGTTAGGGGTCAAAGTCTCATAAAATAAATGTGCAGTATGCCTGATTGTCACTGGCTACCCTTCTTGAATATTAAGCTTTAATATTTGGAAGTTTAATATAAACAGTTTTATTTTAAAAGTCAAATTAATGTAAAGAAGTTTAAACTTTAAAGGAGGATGTATTGCCATAATTGTCCCCTCAGCAACAATACCCCAGATAATATAAAGTACACTTCTTTTGAACACCTGTCCACCAGAAATATCCTCAATCATAATACCTCTCTTATTCTTGATGTCATCTACAGGCCACCCTAACTACAATGCTATATTCCTCTCCGATCTATCTTTGCACCTAGAGGAAATCATCAAAAATGGCAAGAACTTCATTATTTTGGGTGACTCCAACATTTGGGCTGATGATCAGATTCCAGTCGAAGTTCTCACCTCTTGGACAGTCTCAACTTCACCCCACACTCCTGTGGCCCCACCCATTCCAGAGGCCACTGCCTCAAACTCTTCTTCTCTTTCAACATGTCAGTGAAAAATCTCATACTAGACCCATCAGATAGTCCCACCATGTCTTAAAGACCTTGACCCTCCCCTACATTCACTGTTAAAAGAAAGCTCCAACTGACTCCACATTATTCTACAGACTTTGGAACCTGGTTTCCCCCAAAGCCTTTCTCAACTCTCAACCCATCAACTAAAATGCTAACACAAGCATGACCCACCTATTCACCTACACCTTCTTCACTTCACTTCAGTCCTGGCGTTCCTTTTTCCCCCAAAACCTCAAGCCTCCAAACCCTCTACTCATCAAGTGAACAAATAGCTTCCATCATGATGTCAACAATTTGAAACAGCTGGAGAAAGATAGAGCTGATAGAAGACCAGATCCCCTGCAGGATTCACAAAAGTAAAAATATTTCTCCGAAAAGATCAATGAGGCTCAAAACAGTATTAAACAACACATCAAAATCCACAGGGCTGTCGTTAAACTTGCATGCATCCATTCTCAGATCCTCCGACCCTCAGGACCTCTGCAACCTAATGAAGAACCTCATCTCAAATGTTGATAAGATCAAATACATAATCTCGAACAACCTACAATGCTTGGCTCTGCCGGTCTCACCCCCTCTGCTCTCCAAGATTCAAACACTTCATACCTACTTCAGCTCTGACATTGTGAAGGCCATTTAAGATGCTGGCTTTCCTGGTGTTGGGATGCACGTACAGCTCCCATGCTGTGCCAAATGATTCAGGCTTAGAAAAATGTATTAGCGCACAAGAAAGTGAAGGTGAGGGTCCGCATGAGGGTGGAGAGCGCAAATGGGAACAACAAATGCATTCGTTTTGTAGTAGTTTTAGAATTGTAGGCCGGCCCAGGTGTAGGGCACGGGTGATATTGTGTAACAGTAGTGAAATATATTGTGTAACGATGATGATGTAGAAACAGGGTTGGGTGCGCCATATTGCGAGTGAGGCCTAGCATTTTGTGTTCCACACTGGAGGTGTAGCAGTGTCGGGTAATGAAGAGTTTGAATCATTATCCCTTTCCCAGGCTCCAGTAGTGAAGCTGAGAACAGTGGCATTCACACCAAACATATAAGGGTTTCATTGTCTCAAGCTGTAGGCCTGCAAAACCATAATGGAATGTGAACGTCAGAGAAAGGGTAGGGCTGCGCCCGTCCTGAAGGACAAACTCATGGGAGTCAGGTTAGAGGTCTCGAGCTGCCAGAATGCTCAGCCTAGATTTAGGGCACCAGCGCCCCCCAGAATAATGGCCATCCCAAGTGACATGCCAGACGGCTGGAATGTAGAGTACCTAAATCCTTCAGAATTGCACTGATTAATGTGGACCTTGAGAGAGAAAGGAGGTGTACCGCGGGTGGGCAGCTGATAAGGGGGGAGCGAGGAACAGAGCCTCCCGTGATTTGTGATATGAAGAACAAGAGGTGATGCCAAGAAATCTAGTCCAGAGCCGGGCGCCCAAGTGTCTGGTATCAAGAGAAGCACACAATTATTTCAAAGAGCCAATTTGACCTCAGAATTGTCCATTGAGCGCATGCTAACAAACAGGCGCACACCACGTGACTAGGTCGATGGGGCGGGTAACATTTCAGGTAACTCACCAATCCAGTAGTTGAGAGCCAATATGACGATATAGGGGACCACGTGTTGGGGGAAGGGGTTTAGATAGTCTGTGGCCAATTGGTCAAGAGACTATAGGGGACTTGTAGTATGTATATAGTTGGAAGCTAATCAGGGTGGGGAATTAACACTGTATATTGTTTGTGTCATGAGTGACAATTTATTTCCTTAAAACCCTGTACTTGCTTTGAAATAACAGAACACTGTGTCAGTTTGGTTCTACAGGAGCTTCTGTCACCCTTTGCCTTTTTGTATACAAAATACATCTTGTTTTCCTTATAAAGAGGTGGAGCAAGGTTTTTTCCTTGGAGCAGTGTTTTTCATTGTCTGGTTGCCGGAGGTCTTGCCTTACACTGGTTCCCCAAACTATCTTTTCCATTTCCCCACAACTCAATTGGACAAACTCAACCTTCAGAATTACACCTTAATCATTAATACATTATTTCATAAAGGTCTCTTCCCATTGGATCTAGAGCACACAATGATCACTCCACTTCTGAAAAAACCATTGCGTCAACAAGATTGCCGGAAGAACTATCAGCTCATTCCCAATTTACCCTGCCTAGCAGATTCAATCATACTTTGAAAAGCTCCCTCTTAGAAACCATGGGGCCTGGTTTTAGACCGACCCATGGCAACAAATCGGCTCTGCTTGCCATATGAGAAAACATTCCGAATGAACAAGACTCCTCGTCCCAAACTACCATTTAATTCTCCTCAACCTGTCTGATGCTTTTGACAGGGTTGACCACCATAACCTCAAATTGGTCCTTTCACCGCCACCTCTTACACACTAGATGGCAGAGGGCCTCTGGGCCTCGCCCTCTACCCCCTTCTCTTCAACGCCTACATGTGCCCTCTGATCTCTCAAATTGGAAGCTTAAGCATACATTTCTGAATGTTCCCGGATGACAGCCAATTCATCATTCACTTCATCCCCCCAGCACAAACCCCAATTTCACCTACCATCATTACACTATCCCTAACTTTCTCAGGAGCCCTCCAGATTTGGATGAAAAAAAGCAAACAAATCGGAAATCCTCATCCTCTGTCCTCACCAGCCATCTACTCTACATTTCACCGGCCATGCAGGGCTGTGCCAAGACCGCATCTCCATTAAGTTCATCAGAAATCCTGGAGTCCTCTTTAACAGTAAACTATCATTTAAAACAAGTAAATTAGGTTAATCAAAAACTGTAACTATCATGTCAGGCTCAGAAAAGCACATATTCGAGTACAACTCCTCAGAGCCATCATCATCTCCAGACTAGTCTAATCCAAAACCCTCTTTATATGTCCCCCCAACTCCTTCTGGACAAATTTCAGGGAATTCAAAACAATCTTTCATCCCCCCCCCCCATGAAGCAGCTTAATTGGCCTCTGATCTCCTCTTGCATCAAGTTCAATGCATTATGCATTGTCCACAAAGCCATCCACAGGCTCGGACCAACCTGCTTTCAATTTTGGGTTAAGAGCTATACCCTTCCATGCCTCTTCTTTCAGCTGCTATAAGTTCCAACCTTTAAGAAAGCTAGGTTTGGAGTTCAGAAACTCTCAGTGCTTGCACCAAAGTTCTGGAATAAACCTCTGGCCTACCTGCAAACAGAAAAACAATCTAGCCAGATTGTGCAAGACCTAAAAACACACCTCGTCTCTATGGTTTCTTGAAATACATTACACTTTCTGCCTAGTTGATTCCTTGCAATCTGAATAGAACTTGTTTTGCTTGCATCACATCATCAAACTACCAATGTCATTAAAGAAATAAAAAGAAAATAAATGTGTTCTCCATATAGCAGCGCACAAACCTTCACCAGGATAACATCTAGATAACATCTTAATGTGCACCCAAAGGAGGACACGTAGGGTCCAATTTAAATTGACTTTGCTCTAGCACCTGGAAGCAATTGTTGTGCTAGATGGAATTACCAAGTAAATAACCCAATAACCGGACAAACTCAAAGGAGATGGTAAAATACTGCTTAAATATCAAGAATTAAAACAGGGCGAATAAAAACCCATCAATTCGATTCATGCAGGATCACACTGTTTTTTCAATCATGCGTAGTTTATATAATGCTAGATGCATCATCTATGACGTTATCCTATGTGGCAAACCTCAAAAACCTTTCGAGGCGTGGGATTGGATTAGGGGATCATCTCTACATATAGAAAATGAGCATGTTAGTCCCTCATTGGTGGTCTCTTTTCTGTGAGACACACCCTGTTTGAAGGTTGAACTTTCCAGTCGTCACAGTCTCTGGACATCCGAGGGAGTGTAGGCATACCGCTACCTTAGCTTGAGGCTTAATGAATAGCCCTTGTTTGTGAGCTCTTCATCATGTATTACAGGACCATGAATGTGTCCATATCGACAGTGCTTTTAACCTTATGTGATTCAATTTTTGCTCAATGAGGTTCTCTTTTTGTCCTTTAGAGACTTGCTCACTCTATCCCATATTGACTTTATACCTCTTAATCATCCAATATCTTTAGAAAATATGTCCTTGTGCATACTCTACTCATAGACGCCCTTCATACTTTTTCTTTATCTCTCGAAATAGCATCCTTGGTTCAAAGCCAATGTACTCCCCTATTTCACAAAGAAAACAGCTTTCTGCATCATCTCTCCACGTTTAAGATCCTGGGCTCGTGGTTTTGAGGCATTGACATGAGCCGTCGTCTATCTAGTTCTGATGGTAGTCCTAGACGTTGAATGTATACCTCTCCTAAACAAGCTTCTATGTATTCTTTCTACCTTGCGTTTCAGCATATTTACAGTTATTGACCAGGGGGTCACTTCATTCTTCTTTGTATTCACAAGTACTGCATGATAGGGTACATGTTTCTCTTACTGCGCTATCCTGCCTCCAAATTGCAAAAGTGGGCGAAAAAGAACAACCCCGCCTTTTCCATAACTCCTTTTCCTCCTCTGATGCTCGTTCTTTACATTGGACATCATATTAAATCCTTCTTTAACCAACATGCATTGCCCTTTCGCTTTCTCCAACGCTTTTGACTCATCTTCACACATAGTTGAGTAATATGCGGCACGTTTGGCCTCTATGTCTGTAGCATTTTACGATCGTTATGGCTGCTGAGAAGCTTATGGCTTCAATGAGTTTGTCTAATAGCCCCTCATGTCTCACTGTAGTGCAGTTGCATGCGCAGAGCAAGCCCCTCCTCTTCCAACTTGCAAGGCCTGCCTGTACTGTTGACGTCACCTAGGCAGAGTCAGAGTACACTGTTACTTCCTCATCCTCAAAGCTTCGCAGTGCATCACTAACTGCAGCTTGTGCTGAATAGGTTGACGATAATTGTCTGCTCATTAGCACTTCAAAGCTACCCTGTCAGGTCACCCTTACTACTACTGATCCTGAATGTCTCTCCACAGTTTGTTGGTCAGTCTTGAAGGAACTGTCAATGAAAACCACAGGCCCTCTTCCCAGAGTATTCTCTCTAACATGAGCATTCAGTGTAAGTGACAGCCATGCACATCATCATCTTCTCCCACTGGTTTAGATATGAACATTGCTGTATTCACTTCACTACACCTTACAATTTTAATTGCCGGGTTTGAGATAATTACTTCATACCGGGTTTGAGATAATTACTTCATACCTTGATGCTCTTTGGGTGGTCAATGTGCTCTTGGGCTTCAGTAAGGAACTCATGCTGGCAACAGTAAAGACAGACACAAGTGATCACAGTTCAAGGGTGTTTATTAAACTGTATGCAGGTTGGAAAAATGTGTAATCTAAACCTAAATTTAAGATGTGAGCAAATGAAAATAAGGTAGTCCAAGTGGCATTGTGTCAAATAAAAAGGGCCTATACTAAGAAACCTATTGCCAAACCTTACAGCTAATACAAAAAGTTGTGGGATAGTTTTCAAGAAAAGAAAGAAAGGTTCACAAATAATATGTCCGGATGTGGTAGCCTGAATCTTTTTTTCCCTATGTTTTGAGCATGGGGTAAGGTGGAATCTTGGGGCAGAGCACACACTCTAGCTTTCCCTGCACGAGTTGACATTTCTGTTTCAGTTTTTCAGGCCTCGATGGCCAAGCCTCTTTTACTTTCAAAATAAGCTCAGTTCCAAATGTTCATCGGGTGCTTATCTCACCCATTGGTCCCCCTCTTCTGGTCGCAGACCCTTCTTGAATCTCAATTTGTTGGGCAATAGCTTTTTCACCCCCTGGATCTTCCTTTCCCAGGTTTGGATCCCGAAAACAGTTCCTATTAGTATCAGGGCCTTCAGTGTTGTGTCTCCTGGTTCCGGCCTGATAGGTTTTTAAAAACAACAAACAAAAGTTGCCTTCGTATTGCACTTGAGGTGATTGCTCTTCACCTGGGTCCCCTCTTGCGGGCGCTAACGCCTCTTGAATCTCAGCCTCCCTCCGCTGGGTTCACTATGGCTTTTGTAGAGGAGCAGCTGTCTCTGCAGGAAACCTTGCCCCCCCACCTCCCATATGTTGGATACGTGAGATTGTGCCGTGTTTGACACCAGCAGTTATGCCAATACTGCAGCGTGTGTTCGAAAGAACATACCCATTGAGACAACCTAAGGGAGGAACTCCCTGAAGGAATATGAAAAACAGCAATGAAAGGAGCTAGTGACGTCACACGAAACATATACAACGTCCTGAGATGATGGCTGAAGAGGATGTGTGGATCCTACAGAAACTAATAAAGTAAAGAATCAAGTGAACTTATAAATACGAAAAAGAAGATTACACGTGCACAAAGTGCTGTAGAGATTACACGTGCACAAAGTGCTGCAGAGAATCAACCGTTCAATACTTGTACAGGCGCAGAAATGCAAGTAGACCAAGTCATCATAGAAGCTGGCTATATGTAGTGAATGGAACGCAGGCGAAAGCACCATTGTATAGAAGCTGTACATCAGTATCATGAATTTAGTGAGCCTGGACTCATGAAGAGTAAAGGAAAACTGTGTTGCAGCAAGAATAAGCTGAATCGTGAAGCTGCATGGCGAGGTTATCTGGGCTGGAGTCAAGACCGAAGCTGCCATGGTCAGTTATCTATTCTGGAAAGGAGCCAACGTGCAAAGGATGAATCATCCCTTGTTAAGGTGCAAAGAAAGAACATCAATAAGGTGCAAAGAAAGAACACCAAGAGTGCCAAGTTTAATTCATGTAATGGTGGTCTCTTGTCACGTGAGCCAAGGATCAAAATAGAGTTCAGACTTGGAGTTCCAGAATGCGATAGTGAGTGCTCGCACTCCCATGTATCATCAAGACAAGGATACTTCTGCAAGGCCAAGTTCAAAGACAATCTTCATGGCAGAAGGCATCAGTGATGAGAGATGCTGGGCTAATTGGGTGGGGAGGTAGTGTCATGCCCCATCTCCTTGCACCTGGGTCTTGGCTTAATTGCTGATAAGTGAACCAAATGTTCCAGACATGGCACAAGCGTGCCAACCAATTGTAGTGGTCCACATAAAAAAAGGACCTTATAGTGTGAAAACCAATGAGAAACTGTGTATCTAATGTGTCAGAAGATTACATGTTTTAGAGGTAGGCATATATTGTCCACCTGTCAGTGGGTAGCCAATCACAATCCTAGTTCATATAGATAATATACTTAGATGTTCCCCTTAAGCCAATCCTGACACTTAGTAGGTTTTTCTTTATTTGCCACATAGTATGACATCACCTCTGACATATTTTTGACATATAAACTATGTTTTGTGAAAGGAACGCTGAGAGACCCTGAGCGTACGTCCGTTGATGTTCGTTGTGAACTCCCCGTTTTAGATCATTGTTAATAAAACAGTACTTTGCCATCTTTCTGAGTTGGTTTGGTTATTTGGACTCAGTTATTCTGTGTGATCCCATCCATTACGTGCACATTACTAAAGGGCCCTATTCTCACGTGGTAGCGGTGTGGATGGTATAAAAGATCTAAACTAGTTCAGTTCCAGATTTTCGGGCGATCGGGCATCCTCCGCCGCTAGCTGGAAGATCGCAGAGTTTCCTGTGGAGAGCGCTAACTAGAAATAAACTTGCAAGAAGAACCGAGACAGTGGGCAGGTCCCCCTTTGAAGAAATCCCTGCCCAGTTTACACTGACAATCTGCAGGTGGACGGCAACATTTTTGGATTGGAGGAGGAGTTGATACCGAAGGCCTCGAGTCGATTAACGAATGGTGAGTAGACTAAGGGGAATGGCAAATAAAGAAACAGGATTGTGATAATTTTGAGTAACAGGGAAATATTGTGAAGATAAAGAGATACCACCTAGAAAGCCTAATTCAAGGGAATTAGAAGGAGACATTTCAAACTCCAGCGTGAGTTGGGTGAAATATGTAACGCGCAGTCCGGACTGCGTAAGGTAATGTCTCAAACCCTGTACAGGGTAATAAAGTAAAGGCGAGGGAAGAGGTGATCACAGTGTTTTATAAAGTGTAAATGTCTGACTAGTCTAAATGTTGTCTTTTGAGTAAATTAGAGGAGCGATAGAAATTGTGATGAGTTAAAAAAGTAACTGTGAGTAAAGGTTAAGTGTAGTAAAACGATTGGCGCCAATCAAAAGAATAGATAGGCCATTGAAACAAGAGGATTGAGCAGCGATTGATGGTGCTTGCTCATATTTGTTTTAAAAACTTTGGAAAGTGGTGATTTAAGCCAAGGTAAAAGGTTTATTTAATGGTCTGGTAAATATTGACAGTCAATTGAGACTTGTCTTTATGAGGGATAATCCTCTCATGCACCTATGAAGACACTGCCAAAACATATGCCCAAGCTCAAACAGTACAGTGCAGAATGGGTAAAGGGCACAGCAGATAAAATGTTCATACCGTGGCCACAAGGGGGATCATTGCCAAGAGTGGTATTGGAACACATGACCACATACTTTCATGCTGCATACACAGGGAAGAAAGTAGAGAAAATATTAGCGATTTTAGAGCTTTAGAAAAGGTATCAAGAGGAAAGAGAAGACCCACCACCTGAGGAGTGGATGCTTAATCAGCATAAGAGGGAAGGTGTTGAGCCCTCAGATCCCCTTATCTTGCCTGAAGCAAAGAGTGTTTCTACAGAAGAGATAGGAGTGTATCCTTTAAAGGAATTAAGAGCAGCAATGGGGTACAGTAATCCAATTTATGAACCCCCTGCTTACAGTAGTGACGATAGTCCGGAGGAGAATAAAAGAAAGGAAGAGATTTATAAGTTCTTACAGGACAAGGAAGAAGAAAGTGAGCGGTACAATTTGTCGACAGAAATAGACAGGAAGATTAAGAGATGGAAAGGAGAAAAGGATAAGGCTGATGAGGTAGCGCTCGTGCAAAACAAATGGATGGGAGGACAGATATTACCCAAGATAGATGGGGAAAGTATCGAGGAAGTTAGGCAAAGAAAAGATAAGGAAAAACAAGAAAGGAAGGATAAGGAACGAGAGAAAAGATTGAAAGCGGATGAGCAGAAAAGAAAATGCAGGTAGTGACGACAGCAGATGCATCAGGAGGAGCAAGCAAAAATTGAAGAACGGGCAGAAGAACAAAAAAAGTATGACAGTAGACAAAGAGCGATAGATGAAAGGGAAAGACAGGAAAGAAAGAGAGAGGAGGAAGAAGCACAAAGACTAAGGGACAAAAGATTATATAGACGAAGAGAAGAAGAGGAAAGAAGGGAAGGAGTAATGAGAGGAGAGGAACGAAGGCAAGAGGAAGAAAGAATTAGGGATGCGAGAAAGCAAAGGGAAGTAGATGAAGAAATAGAACAAAAAAGAAGACAGTGAGGTTTCAATGCCAGTCTCATCCGAAAGGAAGAAATGAGGCTGAGCCCAGAAATACGATGGGACAGAGTGGAAGAGATTGTTCCAATAAAGGAAGTAATGCCAGCAGTATCTAGAGTAGCGCTAGAAGAAGATAGATTTTATGCAGAAAGCATTGGAGAAAGGATCGATAAGGTTTATCAACAGTTAAGATGAGGTACTGAGTACGGAACTCGAGGGAATGGTGATCAATCACCAAGGGAAACCTGTTCAATGATGAACGTCGGGCATTGTCTCTGAGCAGACTGAACTTACACAAGGGTGAGGGCGATGATAGTCACACTAGTTGTGGCCTAGACATGTCGTACAAAGAAAGAGAGTTTGTCTTGAGGTAGAAGAAGGAAGCCCGCAAATGGATAAGGAAGTGAGATGGTCGGATCTGGAACAATCTAAAGATAGAACGCCAGATCCCATAGCATATCCTGAGCATCCCCGAGGACGATCATATAGTGAGAAGGGAGAGTCGCCACCATATGTAAGCAGGTTAAGGTAATTACCGACAAGGAGACAGACAGGGATGATTATCCCTGCCATAGATAGACTAATAGTGGGATCCGACTATGGGATGGGGTTCACACAGTTCCCCTTGTTAGAGAAGGGGGAGCAAGACTGCAATACATTCCATGGCCACAGATGGACATGGATAACTTAAAATGCAAGCTTCCTAGTTTATATATATATGAATTAGAGAAATTGACAGGAGGAAATATGCTGGCCACTGGGGACATAAAAGGTCTCCTGGCAGGCATTCTTGGAGAAAGGGCCAATGACAAATGGAGGAGAGAGGGATGTTCAAGTGTGACTGCACAAAGCACAGTGCATGATGGAGCGCTGTTTAATAATTGTGGAGCAGACATTTGGAGGGCTCTCAAGGTGCTATTAGAACACGTAAAATGAAGGAAGATGAAGAACCTATTGCTTACATTCAGGATATTTTGGAGAAATGGCAACTTGAAACTTGTGAGCCGTGGGAAAAGACAGTGGCATTATTTTACCACATTTTGGCCCTGATTCACAGAGCATTTTCCAATGGGGTTTTGCCATTATAAATTACTTCTGTGAATTAGGTCCTTTATGTCAGAGGTTGCCTGAGCCACTACAGGCAGATGATAAAACATGTAGTGATGCAAGCGAAGCCAAGGGCCGAGATACAGTTGATGGCAGTGCATCATTGTTGGTAATTACAAGAGAAAAATAAGAAGAAAGATGAGAATAGGAAGATCGAGGAAGCCAAGTTAGTTCAGAAAAAGTTGTCAAAATTCGCCATAGAAGGGGGGTTACTGACAAGCGGAGAAGGATTGGGAATGCAGGAAGCAATAGGTACATCGCAGGGGAATACTTTGTGCCGGTTGGACCAAGGTGGGTATGGGTTTATGCCATGAGGCAGAGGTATGGGTTATAAGGGAAGAGGAGGCGAATTTCAGAAAAAACAAGGTGGGTTTCAAAATACACAGAATCAGAACCAGAATGCTAAGGGAGGATATAACCAAGGAGGGATTAAAAGGAGGGTTACCCCACTATGTTGGAATTGTGGAATGACAGGACATATTGCACGAGTATGTGGGAGCCAAGGGAATGTATAAAATGGAACATTTTCCAGAGGGGGGCAGCTTATTCTCTGTGATACAGTACACAGACCAGAGAGGGCTTTGCCCAAGATCACACATCTTATCAGTCACAGGCACTGCAAGTACAGCAGGTGCAACTGCAGGGACAAGTTCAAATGAATCCGGCACAAGGACAGTCGCGAGAAGCCCCCATGCAGGAACAGCAGTATGCAAATACAGGACACGTATTGACACCTAGAATTGGAGGTGTCACTGTGGTAGGAGCAAATCCTTTCACAGGGATGGGGATGAGCTTGTATCCACAATAGGACAGCTCACAGGGTGACTTGATGTGTTCAGTACTATCTGTGACACCAGATCCCCAAGAGAAACCAAGGGTCGATGTGACGATAGGAGGCAAATCCTTTTCTTTTCTTGTAGACATTGGAGCAACTCGTTTGTGTATATGAGAGGAAAAATATCCAATGTCAGGTATTACCATGAATGCTCAAGGATTCTCTGGAGCTACGAGTCAAGTGCCTTTTTACTGATAAATTACATAGGAGAATGTGACATTTCTGTTCCTCTGTTATATTCATAACAGAACCCGGTTAACATTTTAGGAAGAGATTTAATGACGAAAGATAATATTACAATTTCATTTACTGACCAAGGAATAGTGTGCTCCACTCCAGGAATACACTATTTAAACGTGGGAGAGTTCATACTGGCGTTCACAGGGCAAGTAGCTCTGCAAGGTGTTTCTGTAGATCCAGGGATTTCTTTATATTGGGTAAGCATTTTACTGACATGGCTACCTGGCCTTGTAGGAAAGATTGAGAGGATACCTGATAGAGTTTTTATTTAGACCACACATACCCATGGATGAAGAGGGGGGCAACTACTCCTATAGAGTTGGGAGCAGCTGTAGTACGAACAGTAATGGCAATGCTTGAATGAATAGATGATGAGGGTAGACCATGGAGAACAGTGATAGCTCTTGAGGAAGGATACAGACAGACTGACATAACCGATGATGATATGTTCAGGGAGGACCGAAGTGATGACTTCTCTTTCTTCTTGATACATCTTCCAAAGCTCTAAAATCACTAATCTTTTCTCTAATTTCTTCCCTGTGTACGCAGTGGTCAAGTATGTCGTCATGTGTTGCAATACCGCTCTTGACAATGATCCCCCTTGTGGCCATGGCATGAACATCTTATCTTCTGTGCCCTTTACCCATTCTGCACTGTACTGTTTGAGCTTGGGCATATGTTTTGGCAGTGTCTTGCATAGGTGCATGAGAGGAGTATCCCTCATAAAGACAAGTCTCAAATGACTGTCGATACTTACCAGACAGTTAAATAAACTTTTTACCTTGGCTTAAATTACTTTTCAATGTTTTTAAAACAACAAATATGAGCAAGCACCATCAATCGCTGTTCAATCCACTTGTTTCAATGGCCTATCTATTCTTTTGATCGGCGCCAATTGTTTTACTACACTTAACCTTTACTCACTGTTACTTTTTCAACTCTTCACAATTTCTATTGCGCCTGATATTTTGCTCAACAGACAACATTTAGACTAGTCAGACACATACACTTTATGTAACACTGTGATCACCTTTTCCCTTAACTTTACTTTATTACCCTATACAGGGTTTGAGACATTACCTTACGCAGTCCTGACTGCACGTTTTATATTTCAGCCTACTCCCGCTGGAGTTTGAGATGTCTCCTAATTATTCTGAATTATGATTTCTAGGCAATATCTGTTTATCTTCAAAATATTTCCCTGTTACTCAAAATGATCACAATACCATTTCTTTATTTGCCATTCCCCTTAGTCTACTCACCATTCGTTAATTGACCCGAGGCCTTCAGTATCGACTCCTCCTACAATCCGACTTCGCCTTCCATCAGCAGAGCGTCTGTGTAAACCGGGCAGGGATTTTTTCAAAGGGGACCTTCCCGCAATCTCAGAGCTTCTTGCAAGTTTATTTACATTCAGCCGCCCTCCACAGAATACTCTGCAATATTTCAGCTAATGGCAGAGGATGCCTGATCGTCCGAAAATCTGGAGCTGAACTAGTTTGGATCTTTTGAAACATCCACACCGCTACCACGTGAGCTTAGGTCCCTTTAGGAACGTGCATGTAATGGATGGGAACACACAGAATAACTCTGAGTCCAAATAACTAAACCAACTCAGGAAGATGGCAAAGTACTGTTTTGTTAACAATTATCTGAAACAGGGAGTTTATAACGACCATCAACGGACGGATGCTCAGTTTCTCTCAGCAAGCTTTTCACAAAACAGAGTTTATATGTCAAAAATAAACCAGAGGTGACGTCATACTACGTGGCAAATAAGGAAAAACCTGCTAAGAGTTGGGTTTGGCTTAAGGGGAACATCTAAGTATATTATCTATAGGAACTAGAATTGTAATTGGAAGCCCATTGTCAGGTGGACAATATATGCCTAGCTCTAAAACATGCAATCTTCAGAAACATTAGATGCACGGTTTTTCAATGGTTTTCAAACTATAAGGTCCTTTGTTTTGTGGACCACTACAATTGGTTGGCATGCTTGTGCCATTTCTGGAACATTCGGTTTACTTAGTAGCACATAAGCCCAGACCCAGGTGCAAGGAGACATGACACTGCCTCCCCGCCCAATTAGCCCAGCATCTTTCATCACCCATGCCTTCTGCCATGAAGATTGTCTTTGAACTTGGCCTTGCAAACGTATCCTTGTCTTCAGAATACATGGGAGTGCGAGCACTCACTATCGTGTTCTGGGACTCAAAGTCTGAACTCCATTTTCATCCTTGGCTCACGTGACAGGAGACCACGATTTGGTCCATTTTGCATGTTTTAAATTCCTTAAATAAATTAAACTTGCCACTTTTGGTGTTCTTTCTTTGCACCTTAACAAGGAATGATTCAATCTTTTCATGTTCGCTTCTTTTCATGCAGCTCCATGATTCAGCTTATTCTTGCTGCAACACAGTTTTCCCTTTCCTCTTCTTGAGTCCTGGCTTACTGAATTCATGATACCGATGTCCAGCTTCTATACAATACCGGATTCACTACGTATAGCCAGCCTCTATGATGACTTAGTATACTTGCGTTTCAACGTCTGTACGATTATTGAATGGTTGATTCTCTGCAGACCTTTGTGCGCATGTAATCTTCTTTTTCGTATTTATAAATTCACTTGATTCTTTACTTTGTCATTAGTTTCTCTCGGATCCATACATCCTCTTCAGCCAGTATCTTGCGGCGTCGTATATGTCTTTTGGGACATCACTCGCTCCTTTCTTTGCTCTTTTTCATATTCCTTCAGGGAGTTTGCTCCCTTAGGTTGTCATTGCTTCTGGGATACATTTGGTACGGTTGTCTCAATGGGTATCTTCTTTTGAACATACGCTGCAGTATTGGCACAACTGCTGGTGTCAAACATGACACGATCTCCAGTCTCCAACATATGGGAGGTTAAGGCTCAGGGTTCCTGCAGAGGCATGCAGCTGCACCTCTACACTATATCAGTAAAAGATATTGTCATGTTAAGTTTTGTCATTAGAACACATCCTATAATTTTCACTTGTGGCTGTTTAGAATATAGCAATGGCACAGACATATCGTGTTCCCCTATAGAAATAGGTAATTTGTCTGTAAATGGAACTAAAGTTGTTGCCCAAATAAATCGCTGAGCATTCATAGCAATGCCTGACACTGAAAATTTTCCCTCACAGACACATGAACTCCTGTGTCCCCAAGAAATTAGAATGTCTTGCCTCCTATCGTCACCTTGCGCCTTGGTTCCTCTTGGGGGTCTGGTGTTACAGATAGTACTGAACACATCAGGAGGTCCCGTGGGCTATCCTATTGTGGGCATACATTCATCCCTGTGCCTGTGAAAAGATTTTCTCCAGCCATAGTCACAATCCCTAGTTTGGAGTTGACTACCTGTGTAGCTTCCATGTCCATCTGCCATTGTGATGCCGCTGTCCGTTGCATTGGAATATATTGTATCTGTTGAGTGGGTGCCTGTTGCATTTGCGTGGATACTTGCTGTTGCTGCCGCGGTAATGATTGCGTTTGCGTTGGCGCTTTCTGAAACTGCTGTGGTTGTGGCGGGTATTCCTGATTTCACGTGTGATCTTGGGCATAATATCCTTGTAAATATGTCTTATATTGTAGAGTATATCCCATCCCTCTCTTGAAGCCAGTTCTGCTGTGGAATGGCACCTCTGCTTCGACATATTCTCGCCATGTGCCCTAATTTTCCACAATTCCAACATATTAATGATTGTCCACATTAAATCCTCCACTTCGTTGAGGGTTTTGAAATCCTCCTCGTCCTTCTCCTCGAGGCCTGTTCCCTCTGCCTCTCAGCCCATAATTATTCCCATTCTGATCTTGGGCATTTACTATATTATTTTGCTGCAGGAATTGTACTATTTGCACTGTGCTTCCCTCATTGCTTTCAACACTGCTCCCTCAAATGCACACTTTAATAATTGTTTCTGCACTAACTTTGCCTCTTCTTACTTTCTTCCCTCAGTTAAAAAATTGTTTTTTTCTTTCAGCATTCTGAAATAACGCACGATTGCCAACTGTATCTCTGGCCATGGTTTTGCTTCCATTCCCACCTGTTTCTTTAACTGCCTCTGTACTGGTTGGTGCAGTCCCTGACATAATATGTGGTAAAATAATGCTACAGTTTTATCCCACGGTTCATGCTTCCCCCCTCCATTTATCTTGAATATCCTGAATAAAAGCAATGGGGTCTTCATCTGGATTATTGTATTCTTAGCGAACACCAAAGATCTGCTCTACAATTATTGAATGGCGCTCCATCATGCAATGTATTTTGTGTAGTTACTTTTGGTTACTGTACTCTTTTCCAAATGTCATCAGATCTTTCCCCTAGAATGGTTTGACAATAGGCCCTTTATATCGCCCATAGCTAACGTCATTCCTGTCGTCCTTTTCTCTAATTCCTTAATCCATTTTCCCACACCGGAAGTCAAACTCGGCAGTGTGTATTTTAAATTATCCTTATCCATCTGGAGCCATGGTATATATTGTGGCCAACCCCCTCCTGTCTCTAATAGTGGGAACTGTGAAAACCCTGATCCTTTATCATACCTACCCACACTCCTTGTCCTCCAAGCAGCATTATCATCGCATGCTTGTTTTCTCCATGTCAATTCCCTTCACATAGGGCAGTGACGCATCCCCTGTACTGTGCAATCGTACCTGTGGCTGTGGTATTTGTTGTGAAGTAGGACACAGACGCTGGTAAGTTGGTTTCGCATTTATTTAAGATAAATGAAGGCAAGAAAGAACCCCGAACATATGAGATCCTTCCCCATCAAAATCTCCATCAACTGACCACTTTAGAACGTCAACAATCACAAGCATGAACATTCCAATGACATCATAGAGGCACCCTGCTCTGCCTATGTCATCAACACTAGCTCTCTCTGCTCCCAAAGAGAAACATCATCACAACACATCTCCCTTCATTTCATTTTTTTTTTTTTTTTTTATTTATTAGGATTCTTTAACTCACTCACTTACATTAAGTTTTTCTTTTCCCAAGTGTCTGTTATCCAAAATCGTTCTCCCCTTTCACCAATGACCCCTCTTCACAGTAGCTATTCTACTCTTGTTCCACACCTGCCCACCGGTCACACGTACTGCACCGTTCATGACTGCCACCACTCTGACCGGGTCCGAATAAAGGGAATCCCCTTTCTTTTTGAGAAACCCTTTCCTTATCCTGACCCAATCTCAACATTCCACACGCAATTCTTTTTTTCCTCTTCTCATATTTTCACGCATGACCCATTCTGATTTTTTTTTTACCAGAGACTTCCTCACCTGATCTACCACCAGGTCAGACTCCCTACTCCTACCAAGCCAAGGTGGGCACGTTATAGAAAATGGCTTCCTGCCCCTCATAAGCTCAAACGGGCATAATCCAGTAACAGCATGTGGCGCCATTCTAAGAGACAACATTCTGTTTTGTATCATGGCTAATTTGTCCAAACCACACTCTTCTCCCATCCTCACACTCTCCATTACACATCTATTCATCCTCTCAACAACACCATTTGATTCAGGATGATATAATGAAGTTCTCTTGTGTCCCACTCCACATCTCCTCAAATAGTTGGTGAAACCTTCTCCTATAAATTGGGGACCATTGTCTGTCAAAACAGTTTCTGGTAAGCCTTCATTAGCAAAGATTTCTTGTAAAACTCTTATCATGCTCTCTCCCGTGATGTCTCTGACAATTTTGAAGTCTGTCCACCTGGAAAATAAATCCACAACCAATACAACATATTTTCCGCGACCATAGCCTAATTCTACAGGACCCAGAATGTCCATGGCAATGTCGCTCCATATCCTGGATGGTAGACCAACATCCACCAATGGCTGTTTCCTGGCCACAATGCCCTTACCACTCCTGATACACAATTGACAATTCGCCAGGACTGCCTCTATTTCTTTGTCAAATCCTGGCCACCAATAGTCTTCTCTCAAAACACCCTTTGTCTTGGTAACTCCTATGTGACCGCTGTGTGCTAATTCTATAACCTTCTTCCTCAATCCAATGGGGACAACAGCCCTACCCCACCTGAACAAAATATCCTCATTTACAGATAGCTCATCCTTCACTTCCCAATATGGTTTTGTATCTTCCTCCAATGACTGCTTATTTGGCCATGATCCAGACACAACATATGGAATTACTCTGTTGATCACATGGTCTTCTTTCATACCTTCCAACCACTCTGGTTTGGAGACTATGCCATCAGTATTAACAAATACTAATTCTAAATCCTCATTCTTCACATTCTCAGAGTTTGCAGCTCTAATCCTGGACAGGCTGTCCGCTAAAATATTTCCCTTTCCCGGGATGACTTCTATTTTAAAACAGTGCGTCTGCATCCTGGTGACCCAACCTGCCACCCGGCGCGAAACTTTGTCAAGGCCCTTATTCTCAAATATTGCTTTTAAAGTCTTATGATCAGTGCGAATTGTAAATTCCACTCCCCACACAAAACTCTTGAAACGTTCAATAGCCCAGAAACAAGCTAAAGCCTCTTTCTCAATGACCGAATATCTCATCTCTGCTCCTCTGAGACCTCTTGACGCATGAGCTATAATGTTTTCAGAACCATCAACTTGTTTCTGAGACAATACAGCTCCCAAACCACCTTCACTGGCGTCAACAGTAATAATGGTAGACTTCCTAGTGTCAAAACATCCTAACGGACGAGCCATATCTATATCTTCTTTGATGCTATTGGACTCTTCCTCACATCGATTATTCCACACAAAGTCAGCACCCTTTCTCAAAATTTTCCTTAATTCCTGAACCTTTTCGGCATAGTTTATAACAAATTTCTGGTAAAATTCTGTCATTCCTAGAAATGACCGAAGCTCACTTTTATTTCTAGGCGTTTCTATGTTTCTTATAGAATTCACCATATCTTCTTTGGGTCTTATCCCATTTTCCGACACTTCATGACCCAGATATTCCACTTTCGTCACGGCAAACTTACATTTCTCCCCTTTCACCGTGATACCCCTCTCCTCAAACATCTTCAACACCTTGCACAAATTTTTGTCGTGCTCTACTAAAGTCGCTCCACTCACCAACACATCATCCTGAAAACAAAAAACACCCTTCATCCCTCTCAACAGACGATCCATGATCTTTTGGAAAACTGAAGAGGCGGATGCCAATCCAAATGGCATCCTTCTAAATTGGAACACACCTTCATGTGTAATAAATGCAGTGACTTTCCTACAGGCCTCCTCCAACTCCACTTGATGATATGCTGATGCCATATCCAGTTTAGAAAAATATTTTCCCCCGCCCACCCTGGTCAATAACTCTCCCATGTTGGGCAGGGGATGCCTGTCCACCAACACACATTTGTTTAGTTCACGCATATCAACGCACAGCCTCAAATCCCCTGAACTCTTCTTCACTATTACAACTGGGGAAAACCACTCTACTCCCCCAGCTCTCTCAATTACACCTGACCCCAACAACTTTTGTAATTCCCTTTTTACACTGCCTCGTAAAGCAAACGGCACAGGTCTGAGTTTGGCCACTACAGGTACGCTATCCTTCTTCAAAATTATCTGATGTTGAAACCCTTTTATTCTTCCCAAAGACTCATCAAACACTTTCTTATACTCTGACATATATTCCCCATGACTCACGGGTTCTTCGGAAACTTGTAGGACTTGGTCTGGATGGTTGGGATCAAGTCTTATTCCCAAATTCTTTTGTTCTCTCCATCCTAGTAGAGATTGTCCTTTCTTAGTAATATACACCTTTCCATCACAACATCGACCTTTAAATTCAAACCTACTCCACACGTACCCTAACAACTCAATTCGATCTTGATTGTAACTTCCTGGACTTATGTCCGGTATCGACAGTGCCGATACACTCCCTCTCATCTCTGCTTTAAATACACTTCTAGAAATAAGTGTTATTTTTGACCCGGAGTCGGCCATTAATGACAACTTGAAACCATTAACATTCACATTAGCATATGGACGCTCACAGTCATCCTCTTCATCACCCTTACCAACACATTAATTGTATTGACAATAACATTCTGAGAAGGTACTACAACAACATCGTCATCTGACGATTTCCTATCCTCCTCTTCATTCACATAAAATACTTTTCTTTGGTTATCATGCCCAAATTGAAAATTCTTGCAACAGGACATAAAATGTCCTCTCCTCCTGCACTTAGTGCAAACGGTCCTTCGTCCTGGGCAGACTACGGAGGATGCAAAATGGGTTGCACTAGCGCAACGATAACATAGTCTATCATCTTTCCTCTCCTCTCTTTTCTCATCTTTCTGACAAATATTCTGACTCCTTCTTTCCTCCTGGATGTTCCTGCTTGACTGTCTATTTCTTCCTCTTCTTTTGTTCTTTCCTTCCGATATGTTCATTACTTCTGGTTTTGCTTCCTTAGTATCTTCTCCTTCATTTTTAGATAACTTAGCTACACATGCTAAAGAATGCTCTACTCTCTTAGCCAAGTCCAATACTTCATCTAAACTTGGTTCATCTTTTAGCTATAGCTCTTCCCGTATTTTGTTAGATCGACAATGTGTCATGAATTGATCTCGAACATGTTCATCAAAGCTGTCTTGAAATTTACATGTTAAGGCCAAATGCCGCAAAGCAGTGACGTAATCTTCAACAGACTCCCCCCTGTGCTTGAACTCGCATACGAAAATTGTAACGCTCCAAGATTGTGCTCCTTTTTGGATTAAAATGCGTGTCAAGTTTCAACAATGCACTTTCAAATTCATTCAAATTATCCCTACTACCGTCTCCTTCTGGTTGTGGTAAAGTGTCAAAAATTCTCTGGCCTTCAAAGCCCAAAAAATGCAACAACAAGGCCAGCTTCCTCTCACCGGAATATGACATACCACCAGCCGCCCTCATATAGTGCATGAAACCTTTACGCCATTGCTGACAAGCAATCTTTGCCATTCCTGGAGTCGGCATGAAAATGGTAGGGCCTGATATGCCTGGCAGACCTGCCATGACTGCCTGAATGATGAAATGTACAACTGATACGATTTAAAGTGGCTGTGTCCCCAGGTTTCTGCCTTTTACTTATCTGTTACGCTAGGATGCAGTGTGTCATTGCTTTTAAATCGAAACTGCATGTATTTTAAGCTTCAATATTGATTTCCCAATTACTAGAAGATATACGGTATTTAGGGAAGTCTCAATCCGACTTACTCTACTTCGGTGACATCATCACGAGACACAAACACGTTCAGATGAGCCGCCGCACAACAGCTGCCGCTTAACATCTCATCCTCCTCCTCATCAATGCACACAGGGGAACGTAGGCGGGCACCCCCCTCCTTCCGCTGGCTGCTCAACACGTCTGCTGTTTTTTTTTTTTTTTTTCACCCCGCTCGACACCGCAGCTGGGCAGAGCAACTTCGCTTTCCCTCTTTTCCTTTTCCGCTCGACGCCACAGCTGGGCGGAGCAATCGAGCAATCCTCCCTTTTCCAGGGATCCAGGAAGGGGATGACTTCTCTTCACGGCAGCGGACACAGGAAAGAACAAAGGCGGTTCCCCGCGGGCCGCTCAACGCGTCCGCTGAGCTTCGCTTTCCCTTCCTTTTCCGCTCGACGCCACAGTAGGGCGGAACAATCCTCCCCTTTCCAGGGAATCCAGACGAAAATGAGTTTCCCTCGATGACAGCACAGGGAGAGCAGGGATGTGTTCTCCCGCGGGCTGCTCAACGCATCGGCGGAGTGGCCCAAACAACCCGCACAAGTCCCGTGTGGAGAGGATATGTGCCGTGAGGAACGTAGGCAGCAGCTACGTGGGCTGGAGAGTCTCTCGGTCCGGAAGGATTCACAACTGCAGTCGTTGCTCCGTGCTGGTGCAGACGGAGGATACTTCTTCAACTTCACGGGGTTCTGGGTCTGCCTTCACTTCACCTGATTTCACTTTACCTCGTCGCCATTGTTGTGAAGTAGGACACAGACGCTGGTAAGTTGGTTTCGCATTTATTTAAGATAAATGAAGGCAAGAAAGAACCCCGAACATATGAGATCCTTCCCCATCAAAATCTCCATCAACTGACCACTTTAGAACGTCAACAATCACAAGCATGAACATTCCAATGACATCATAGAGGCACCCTGCTCTGCCTATGTCATCAACACTATCTCTCTCTGCTCCCAAAGAGAAACATCATCACGTTTTTCTTATAGGGTTTTCTAAATCTAGCCATTTTACCACTTTATCGATACCTGATTCTCTTGAAAATCCATATGCGCCTTCTTCTCGGGTCTCCTTATTTTGTTTTCTTTGCTCGTATGACATCATTATACCCCAACTCGTCTGACTATTATCCTCTTCCGCATTCCTCAAGATGTAACCCACTTTAGGATATAGTACTATGATTGTTTATCCTGACATCATCTAAACTTCCTCCTGTTCCCCTAGCGGATGCTCCTTGTTCGCCCTCCCTCTTGAGTTCTGTACCCTTCCTTATGCCTCATTTGTCGATATAGTCTCCCCATTCTTGTTTCTATACTTTCTGCATCTTCTTCTCTCCATGTTGTCATATCTAATGGTCCTCCACACCCCCCACAGGATGGTTTCAACCCTCTCTCGTCTTAGGTTTGTTCTTGTGTTTCTATGGGTATTATGCTTCTGTGGCATAAATATTCAATCTCATCTTTAAATCCCCTGCTTCTATTAATTTCTTCCTCACTTCTCCTAATTTGCCTTGGTTCCTCTCCCTCTAGCCTTCTTTGTAACCTACGTGCTTTCAATCTTTGGGCTTCTTTTTTTTAAAAAAAACTTTATTTTTGTATTTTCAAAACAGTTACAAACAGATTAACATTTAGTGGGTGTAATAACAATTTGCGCCTCTGGGTTTCTCCGTCCCGCCCACCACCACCCCTTCCTAATTGTTCCGTACTCAGGATGACTTATTTGCCAAAAAAAAGAAAAAAGAGAAAGGAAAAAGAACGTTGTGATGCAACTACATCTGTACTGATAGTGTCTGATAATTGCCTCAGGGTCTCTGCTGTGCTGGTGATTGTGGGGCAGAGTTAGCTGATGTGGACAGCAAGTATGCGACGTATGGACCCCATATGACGGGAGGGCGTGCATGTAAGGGTAGGGTATTAATAAATTCTGATTCCACGTCTTGGCAGTATAGTATGTCTTTTTTCTAGGTTGCCAAGGTGGGGGCTGGTCCACGGCCCCATGACATAGCGACCCTCCTGCGTGCGAGCACCATTAGGATGGCTGAAAGTTTTCTCATCGACGGTGACAGGTGCTTCGTCAGTCCGAGAAGAGCTACGATGGGAATGGGTGACGGGTTTTCCCCAATAATTGTAGCAGTTGTCTGTAGAACCTGGGTCCAAAACCGGGCTACCGTGGGGCAATCCCAGGCAAGGTAGAGAAAGTCAGCTGCTGGAGCACCACATCTCTCACATGAGGCCTCGGATTCTGATTGCTGTCGGCATTTTTTGGCTGTGGTATAGTAAGTTTGATGAACAATCTTTGGGCTTCTACTTCTTGTTTCTCATCTTCCAACCTCTCTTTCTCCCTTTTCCCGTCATGCTTCCTTTGCTCTTCCCTTCGTTTACATTCCTTGTCTCTCTCCTGTTTATATAACCTCCCTTCTTCCTTCTCTTTCGCTTTTTTAGCTTGTTCTTCCCTTTCCTCTTTCTCGAACTCCACCAATACCTTTGTCATCTAACTTGAGTAATATTTGTCCGACACATCCTTTCATTCGGTTCTATTATTGAACCCTTGGCTCTATCGGTTATTCTCTTTTGTTTCTCTGCCATTTCTTCTATCTCTGTCTGTTTATTCTTCTCATCACGCTGTTTACTTTCATTGTGTGTGTATATATATTTACGTTCTCTACTTTTATTCTCTTCTTCTGTCTCTTCACTAGTATAGGCAGGGGGTTCAGATGGTGGATCAACATTCTCTGCTGCCACTTTCAATTACTTTAAAGGTTAAAACCCCTCTGCTTTATTCTCTACGTCTTGTTTCTCAGAAAGGAAAAGAGGAGCTGAAGGCGTTACATTTTCCCCTTTATCTTGACTAAGCATCTACGCCTTGTAGACTGCATCCTGCTTGCCATTCTGATACATTTTCCAGAGCTCTCATACTGGCAAACTCTTCTCTAGCTTTTTTTTCCCTTATACGTGGCATCCAAATATGTCATCAGATTTCGTAATAGCATGTTTGATAATGAGCCTCATGGAGGCCAGGGCATAAATATTGTATTGACCGTGCCCTTAATCCATTCGGAATGGTACTGAATAATCTTGGCTGTATATCTTGGCAATGTTCTGCAAGGTGTGTTTAGCAGTGTCTCCTCCATTACGACAAGCCGATTCAATTTGTCAGTACTTACTCAAATTTTTCTCTTACTTGCAAATTAATAAAATATGTGATTTCAATATTTTTGAGTAGGCACCATCAAACGCCACTCATATTCCAAAAGATCAGGATGCTTCCCACTATCGTTTTTTATTCATTTTTTAAAAAGAATTACTCACTGCTATTTGTCTAACTACTGTGTGCTTTCAGTTAAATTAGTATTATATCGTTCTTGGTTTTTTAGTATTTATATACTGCCTTCTTTACTTCTATTTTGGTTTAATCTAACTCTAGCTTTTCGATCGACGTCGATCCTTTGTCAAAAATGTGTAAGAAAAAAAAATATTTATCTTGCTCTATTCTTTCTCTATTTTTGCTGTTTATTTTAAACACATTGGGCCTCATTATGAGCTTGCTGGTCCGGAACCAAGGGTGCCTGTAAGCTCACTGGCACCCTTGTTTCCAGACCGGCAAACTACGAGTCTGCCTGCCGTGGCCGATGTGCCCAACAGGTCTGACCCTGGCGGGCGTAGTGGCCACATTAGGCAGACTCTTCACAGGAGCACCGGCACAGTTGCTAACGGTGCCAGTGCTCCCCTGTCCCCACTCCTTTATAGTGCCATAGGACACTATGGGAAAGGGGATTAAAAATATACCCGTGCCTGTCTTCCCGGCCGCCGGACTCAGGTGCCGGTAAATTATTCCGAGTCTGGCAGCAACCCGCCGGTAGCACCAGCATGGTTACTCCCAGACTCGGACTGAAGCCCATTATCTTTTATACAAGCATATTATACCCTTTATATATGTGCACTTGTGATATATATATATATATATATATATATATTTCTCTTCTTCTTAATATAATCCCCAAAAATCTAGTGACTTGCTATACTTTTTGTTTACAACGTAACATAATTACAATCCCTCTCCCCCATATGCTTTCACCAACTACGATGGTCTACTTACGTCTGGTCCTCAGCTTGAGTCCCCCGGCATCAACTCTCCCATAATAAACCAGTTAGTGTTTCATCTGCGGGCCACCTGCGGGGTTGGAACAAGACTTTCTTCAAAGGGGGACCTGCCGACCGTGTATCAGTCACATGACTTCAGTTATAGAGCACTGCAGGTAACTCCGCGCTCATCTGGCTTAAGGCTTAGTCGTCGATTGTCCAGGAACCTGGGTCTGGGTTGTAGGTCTGAGTTCTAGGCCGATTAGACAAGAATCGTCCGCACTAATATCAAATGTGCTTTAGCACCGTGAAGCATTTGTTGTGCTAGATGGAATTACCAAGTAAATATTTCGGACCCAATAACCGGACAGACTCAAAGGAGATGGTAGAATATTGCTTTAACCTCAAAAGGTAAAGCAGGGCGAATAAACACTCATCAATTCATGCAGGATCATACTGTTTTTTCTATCATGCGTAGTTTATATAATGCTAGATACGTTATCTACGACATCATCCTACGTGGAAAACTTCAAAAACAGATCAAGAGGTGGGATTGGATTAGGATATCATCTCTACATATAGGAAATGTGTGTGTTAATACCTCATTGGTGGTCTCTTTTCTGTGAGACACACCATGAGCTACTTCTAATCACATGGTATAAATCAATCGTCACAACAGAAAATATGGCAGCTGACTAATATTTTGCAACATTGTATGAAAAAGGGCATGGCATGCTATTCTAACTGGTTGGCAACCCAAATCGAACCTTGGACATTTAGCTGGTTAGCAGCACGTACATAGAAACGAAGCCCAGGTGGTTGGAGATACGTCAGCTACTCCTTTGTTTCCCAATTAGGCCATCCTCTTTCATCGGTAGGCCTCATGCCAGTGTCTTCTGTTTTAAGGTTGACATTGCCAGTCTGCACAGTCTTGGGACACGAGGGGGGGATAGGTACACCGCTATCTTAGTTTCAGGCCTAAGGAATAGCCCTTGTTTGCAAGCTCTTCATCACGTATTGCAGGAACTTGAATTTGTCAATATCGATGGTGCTTTTAACCTTATGTGATTCAACATTTGCTGGGTGCAGTTCTCCTTTTGTTCTTTAGAGACTTGCTCACCCTATCCCATAGTGACTTAATGCCCTTTAATCATACAATATTTGCCATCAGTAAATGTTTGTGTTCCTCCTAATCATTAGAAAATATGTCCTTGCGCATAGTCTACTCATAGACTCCCTTCATACTTTTTCTTCATCTCTCGAAATAGAATCCTTGGTTCAAAGGCAATGTACTCCCCTATTTCGCAAGGAAAACAGCTTTCTGCATCGTCTCTCCATGTGCTAGATCCTGGACTTGTGTTTTTGAGGTGTAACATGAACCGTCGTCGATCTTGTTCTGGTGGTAGTCCTAAACGTTGAATATATACCTCTCCTAAGCTATTCTTTCTACCTTGAATTTCAGCCTATTTACAGTTATTGACCTGGGGGGGTCACTTCTTTCTTTTTTATATTCGCAAATACTGCATCATGGAGTACATTATTCTCTTTCTGCGTCAGTTACATCATTATTCTTAAGTATGTTCATATTGTTTCAACATAGGGTCATATATCTTCTTTCAGGCATTATTTTGCTGTTATAAGACTTTGTTTAATGTACATCCATATCACGCATCATTTTATTCATGAATGCTTTTCAACAACTCGGCAAGGGACATTCTTCTTCGTAGGTTTCCTCCACTGTTTCAGCATGAGGGTATCTCCTGAATGGCTGCCTGAGTGCATATCATTTTTCATACAGTCGACTTGGTATGGACATGTCGCATAAACCTGTGTATGGGTTCCCAATTATAGCTTTTCATCTGTTACTCCAATAGGGTGGGGGTGAAGGGGCGTTGTCTAGGGAGAATGCGTCCACTTGCTCCTCTACATGACTGGTGCACTCCATAGAGGCTGTAATAAGGTGAAAGTTGCTGGCTGCAGTGTATGCTCTGTCTGCACTCTATTAAAGTCAGATTTGTATGGTTCTGTTTCACTGCTCAGAGCTCTGAGAAAATAATGCGCAGTAGCAGTGTCTTCTGCCTGTTTGAATCCACAGCACATGCTACTCATGTCCTAATCGGCTGCTGTAGTGAACTAGTTCATGTCCTCACAGGCTATTCATGTCACTGCATAGGGTGAAATGTGCCAGGGCTCGGAACAGGTCCTGGGCACAATGCAAAAACACATGCTCTCCTACACCCAGCACACACAACAGACTCTGCTGTAGATCTCTCTGTACACACACAACTTCCCTGCAGCATGACCTCCCGCCCTAGCACTGACAGTCTCATCAAAATGAAGTCTGACAGCCTGGCCCTTGAGGCAACCGACATCCTTAAATAGAACTATGTGTTGAAGGAGCAGGATGTTGACTTCCTCTTTGTACCCTCAAATTGCAAAGTTCATCACTTTCAGTTCTTCCGCTGTATGTAGAAGCGTGTCTTTGCTTATCTTTCTTACACGGATCCTCAATTTCGCTGTCCCTTGTCCACATCAACAGGAAATGTACTTCCAGGACTTTTGGCAGCAAGCCTTGAATGTAAAGATATGAGCTTGTGTGAGCACTTGTGATAGGTTAACATTCACTGACACACTAGTGTTGATGAGAATGGTGTTCGTTGTCCCTTGCATCTGTACAGTGCACCTTGTTTGACGCCACCATTTCTGTCCAACTCCTAGAACCGCTGAGGTGAAGAATCTCTTTGCCGGGTGTCGGTGTCCACTTTTTCAGGGCCCCTATCAACGTGGACCACCCTTCACTTTGGTGTTAACGATTGTGGCTTCCCCCAGGGTCATTGAGATGACGCTTCGAATCTGTAAACTCTTCCATAATGAATTAGCTTCCATCTATGCTGCACATTTACCCCATTTCATAACTGTGGCCAGCATGTGGAACAGATGTGCTACAGAAATAACATGAATTGTAGGATTGTGCTGCGGGAGTCAAGTGAGTCTGTAGAATGGCACTTTTGGGGCAGGGTTTCACCATTGCACTTCTCTCCACATTGAGAGTTTGTAGTGCCTTTTACCTGTGTGGCACTCATGTTGCAGCTAGCGCCTGAGATCGGCCAGGCTCTAAGATCCACCAGAGGGATATAACCAGCTGTCAAACCATTTGCATAGCTTCACTGAGAAACATCGTTGAATGAACTTGGCAGACACTTCATCTTCCTCATCCTCTGGGGTTGCATGGGGATGCAGCCAAGAATGTAATGCATCTAAGGATTCTCCTCCCATTTAGTGAGTTTGCCTGAAGGTGAAGTGCTCATGGTGAGCGTTCACTAGCCGTTGCCACGTTGTATGATTTATATGGTGTAACGTATTGAACATTTTTTTAAGCACTTTTCCCTGTACATGCAGGCGTGTAGATTTCTTAGCGGCATTATCATCACGACCATCATAAAGTGCATTTTAAGACATTCTACCTCTAACTTGAGGGCCTTACAATGGCTCCTGCAATGCCAAACTCATCCCAGTCATCCACCTGAACCCACGAATGGGCCCTTTTAAATCAGTAACACGTCATACAAGGATGGGATGCAGAATAACTCTTACACCAAATAATAAGACCGATTCAAGAAGTTTTGCAAAATGTCTCCTCCGACTGTTTTATTTTCAATTGTCTAAAACAGGAAGTTACAACAAACATCAATGGATGTTCAATTGTGCTCTTAATCATTTTGCATAAAAAACACAATTGCTAAAAATTGGTCATAAGTGACGTCATATAACGTGGCAAACTAAGAAAAACCTACGGGGAGTTGTGATTGGATTAAAAGGGATCATCTAAGTATCCTTTCTTTAAGAGCTCCAGTTGTGATTGGGTCTCTACAGTCAGGTGTACAACTTATGCCCAACCCTAGTGCAAGTCATCTTCATCAGTTACTAGATACACGGTACACCATTGGCTCTCAAACTATAAGCCCCTTCATTATATGGCCTTCAACAATTGGTTGGCATGCTTGTACCCTTCTGAAACATTCGGCTCACTAGCAGTATGTAAGCTGGTACCCCAGGTGCCAGTGGGTGGACTTGACTGGGTCTCCCAACCCAACTAGCCCTACATCTCTCATCGCTCATGCCTTCTGCCATTCAGATTGTCTTTGAACTTGACCTTGCAAAGTATCATTGCTCCTGTGAATAAAAGGGAGTTTAAGCAACATCTTATTGCAGTCCACGTCTGTACACCCAACTCCTATTTTCATCCTTGACGCACGTGACAGGAGACCGTATTTCGGCCTGGTTTGCAGAATTGAATTGTCTTGAATTGATAAACTTGGCATTCATGATGTACTTTCTTACATCTTAACAAGGGCTGATTCAGCTTCTCACGTTCACTTATTCCTCAAGGATATATAACTGGTTCTTGGCCACTTCTTCCTTTACCACCAGGCCAGACAGCTATTCCAGGCTTTTCTTCGATCTTCAGCTGTTTTCTTACTGCGGCACAGCCCTCCAATCCTTCTTTCTTCACAGGTCTGAGCTTTACTTAATATGTGACACAGATGTTCATAATTATTTTTTGTATAAAACCTTTATTTAACATGCTTGACTTTACAACAAGGCACAACGAGTTTACTTGGACATTCCACTTGTACCATCAATAGCTCAGGATCAGACATTGCGACCACGCAGGGACCAAAAAGTAGAACTGGCATGGTTTGCAGAATCGGCCTGGTTTGCAGAATTGAATTGTCTTGAATTGATAAACTTGGCATTCATGATGTACTTTCTTACATCTTAACAAGGGCTGATTCAGCTTCTCACGTTCACTTATTCCTCAAGGATATATAACTGGTTCTTGGCCACTTCTTCCTTTACCACCAGGCCAGACAGCTATTCCAGGCTTTTCTTCGATCTTCAGCTGTTTTCTTACTGCGGCACAGCCCTCCAATCCTTCTTTCTTCACAGGTCTGAGCTTTACTTAATATGTGACACAGATGTTCATAATTATTTTTTTGTATAAAACCTTTATTTAACATGCTTGACTTTACAACAAGGCACAACGAGTTTACTTGGACATTCCACTTGTACCATCAATAGCTCAGGATCAGACATTGCGACCACGCAGGGACCAAAAAGTAGAACTGGCATATATTATAACATGAGGGTAGAGCACCAAAACACAGGTAAAAGTTCACTGTCAATGTTACTGATCAGGGGATGACATAATGTTGCTGTCTCCTCCATCCAGTGCCATCAGAGAGCGCAGATAGGACCTAAAGGGGATCCAAATGTTCCTGGGCCTGCATGTGACCTGCAGAATAGAGGACCAATGATCCTCCACATCTGAAGCCCAAGTTACAGACTGAAGCCATTGATCCAATGTGGGAGCAACAGGGCGGAGCCAAAGTAACAGTACACAATGAGTTGCAAGCAGCATACAGAAACCAGCTAGTTTCCTGTAGTTACGGCATTTATGGGGGAGATCATGGAACAAGCATGTCATTGGGGACGGAGCAAAAGTGCAATCTAGCATCTGGGATACAGCATCACAGACCCCCTCCCAGAAGGTGGTAATATTGGGACAGGCACAAAGCATTTGGCTATACCCAGCATCGTCAGTACAACATCTAAGGGCACACAGTGGGACGCTCCCATGGCATACGGTGTAGCCTAGCCGTGGTGTAGTGGTACCTGTGCAGCACCTTCAATTGAATCAACCAGAATCATTAATTAAAAGAGACTTCCTGGCTACGGGAGCACATGGATTCCCATTTGTCAGTTATGTCAAAACCCAGGTCTCTACTCCATGCTCCGCGAAGAATCTCTATTGGACGCCCCGCCCTTTCCTGAAACAGTTAGTACAGCCTGGATACCCCTCTACGTATCAGGGATCTGCCCACCTCGATTAATAGTGAATCATCAGCAAGCGGAATTCATGCCAGTTGCCATTGAACGCTCGACGTAGACCTGCATACTGCAGCCATAGGGAGGGATGTCTTCTCAAGGATTTCTGTAAATCCCACCATTCAATAAAGGATCCCATAGCGTACACATCCCGTATAACACCATCCATGGGGGGAGTCCTGGGCAGGCAGTTCCACAGGGGAAAATCACTGTGAAATGGATAGGGGTGCCCACCCGCCACCATCGTGACCTCGGTAGGATCAGTGGGCTCTAATTTCAGGTTCGATGAGGGGAGAACCAAAGAGTGGATGTCTAGATTCCCGGCCGCCAGCCACTCCAGCTTAACGTGAGGATGAGACCCGACTGGGTCAAACCAGTACTCAGCAAAATGAGCTTGGGCAGCAATCCAGTAACGCTCAAAATTAGGGGCTGCAAACACCCCCTGTGCATAAGGGTTGGCTAGTGTATCCAACTACAAGCGGACCGGCCAGGGTGCCATAGAAAACTATTGACTGCTCGAGTAAGTGTCTTAAAGAATTCAATCGCTGGCCAAAGCAGAACGTTTTGAAATCTATAAAGTAGTTGTGGGAGTAATACATTTTGAGAAGTGCCACCCTTTCGGCCAGTTTAATCAGTAGTCGAGCCCAGCCTTCAACCTTCCGGCCAAGACAAGTGAGGTAGGTCCCATAATTGTACTCATACAACTAGGTCTGATGGCGCGGCGCTACTACCCCAAGGTACTTTATCTCTGATTGGGACCAAGCGAATCCTAGAAGGTCTCGGGGGTCTATCGTGGACATTGTGCAATTAACTTTTAATCCAGAGAGTTCACCAAAGAGGATAACATAATTTATGATCGGTGCCAGGTTCTCCTTCGGAGAACGGATATAGATCAGTGCATCATCTGCATAAAGTGAAATGATCTCTGGGTTCCCCGTGAGCCTTACACCCCAATGTGCATGCTCCTGGCGGATCCTTTTTGCCAGAGGTTTGATGGCTAACGCAATTATCAGGGGGGAGAAGGGGCAGCCTTGTCGGGTGCCTCTAGCAATCTCAAACTGGGTGCAGCACCGATCCCCGGTGTGGACCCTAGCAACAGGGGATGCATAAAGTAATTTCACCCAGGCAAGAAGCAGAGACCAAAATGACCCTTCTCTAGCTATGCCCACAGGAATCTCCAGGAGACAGAGTCGAGCGATTTCTGCATGTCTAATGTTGCTGCCACCACCTGGATCTCCGGATCGATCCGGGCCAGGATGCCGAACAATCGATGCAGATTGAGGGCAGTGGAGTGCCCTGAGATAAATCCTGCCTGATCAGGATGGCTGATAAATGACATGTACGGGACTAACCGGAGGGCCAGCACCATGGCAACGATCTTGACATCACAATTTATAAGGTAAAGGGGCCGGTATGAGCCGCATTGTGTAGCCGGTTTGTCGGATTTTAGCAATACAGAGATAATCGCCTCATGAAGCGAGGGGGGAAGTTTACCGAACGTGCATGCCTCCTCCCATACGACAGCTAGTCGGGATACCAGGCCCCCTTTATAGCCCTTATAAAACTCGATAGTGAGGCCATCGGCACCGGGGGCCTTCCCAGTTGATAGTGAGTCTATAGCACCCATTATTTCCTCACGTGTCATTGGGCGGTCCAGCGCCTGCCTGGTCTCTGTAGATAACACAGAGAGCAGGAGACTGTCAAGAAATTAATCAATATATAACAGAGGTGCAGTGTCTGCATTTATATAAAGCGATGCATAGTAAGAGTGAAACTCCTCATTCATTTCCTGGGCAGAGAGGGAAAATCTGCTGTCTGCTCTCTCAATTGCTAGGATATGATGAGCACCTCCCTCTTGCCGGACCAACCTAATCAAAAGCCTGCCGGGCGTTCTCCCTCACCATACTGTCTAGTGGCCTGGGGATCATCCAGGAACTTGCGTTCCCGGTCTGCATAGGCCCTAAAGGTATCTAATGCGGCCCCTATCTCGCCAAGCATTACAGCATCCGGGGATGAGGCATATTGCACTTCAAGCCGGGCAAGCCAGAGCTCACTCTCCCTGATGGATCTACGAATCGATATGAGAATCCAGGCCTCCTTCGTCAGGGCTACTCTGCATATGTAAGCTTTGAAAGCCTCGCAAAGGGTGGCCTGAGTATCAACCGTCCCGGCATTGAACTCAAAATAGTCGTCAATACTCAATCCCAGCTCTGACTGAAACACTGGATCAAACAGACCACTTGACCTCAGTCTCCATAAACGTGCTGTTGCAAAACCCTCATCCCATGATAGCGAAATAGGGACCGGGGAGTGATCCCAAAAAGTCCTAGGCAGAATGGATGCCTGCCCTGCCCATCTGACGAGCACCTCTGACGCTAGCCATATATCAATGCGAGAATGAGATTTGTGTACCGATGAATAGAAGGAGAAATCACAGGAGGTAGGGTGTAACAGTCTCCGCATGTCAATCAAGCTCAGCGAGACCTGCGTTTCTATGATGGTCTTGGCCACCCTGGACAGCTGGCGTGCTCTGGTACTAGACCTATCCAGGTCAGTGTCCACTATGGTGTTGAAATCACCGCCCCACAATATAGGGATAAGAGTTAATAAAGAAGAGAGTTGGGAGTAGAATTCCAAATCATCAATATTTGGACCGTATACGTTAAGTAAAACCATGCGTCCCAGTAGTGAGCCGTACAGTAAAGCATACCGGCCATGGGAATCTGTATGTTTCACCTTGTGGGTAAACTTGAGGGACTTGTGAACGAGAATCATCACCATGCAGCTTTGAGTGGAGTAGGTGGTGTAATAGCGCTGGGGACCCCATGACTTGGCAAAGCTCTCACATCACCCAGCTAACGCGTGTGTCTCCTGCAAAAAGAGAACCTTAACATTATGTCGCTCCGCATACAGTTGCAGTTTGCACTTGTTAACAGGATTGCCCAGTCCTCTGACATTCCAGCTCATGCATACTAAACCTTCATCCGCCATCTAGTAGGTAGGCACGTGTCAACAGAATCCCAACCAGGAACAGGAGGGAGGAACTCGTAAAAGCAGTTGACCCAGGTGACGGGTCGTACCATCGCACCAAGCGCAAGTCAAGCAACTTTTTAACTTTTTGCCGCTCCCCACCTCCCCCTGCCGCCCTCCCAATCAGAGGAGTGACTCCCAACCTGCAAATCAACCAACAGTAACAACAGTTGCAACCTTGCATTGGGGGCTGTGCGATGGTTGCAGCCCAGCCTACTTCCCTACAGAACATAACACAGTATTACAAGTAAGTGGTGCATTTACAGCATAATGACAATGCATTAAACCAGCGAGAATCAATAGCACATCACACAAGTAGGAGCACAACAAGAAAACCAGAACTAGATCTTGACGGGTGAACCTGGATTAACAAGGCAATTAGAACAGGTCTGGGTCAGCCAGGGAAGTTTTCCTATATACCTTCACAGCGTCCTCAGGTATAGTGAAGAAAAATTGTTTCCCGTTATGTTCGACCCTAAGCTTGGCTGGGAACATCATGGCATACTTCACTGCCAAGTCGCAGAATCTCTTCTTCATCGTCAAAAAGGACTTGCGTTCTTTCTGCACAGACAATGAAAAATCTGGATATATATGGACATCAACATCAACCCCCCTTTTGGCCCTGGCTGTCCTGAGCAATGCATCCCTGTCCTGATAATTGATAACACAGGCGATTATGGGGTGTGGGGAGGGCCCCCGGCTTGGGCTTGGGCACCAGAGATCGGTGAGCCCGATCGATAGCGAATTGTGGTGAAAGTTTAGGGCCATCCAGCAGTGTTAACAACGTTTCCTCCACAAAGTCCTCCATGGGGCCGTCCTGGTTGTTTTCAGAAAAGCCTATGATACATATATTATTATGTCTCGATCGAGACTCCAGGTCTTCATTTTTTACGCTGATGGACTGCACCTGTCTAGTAAGTAAGAAAACATCCACCCTCAGCAACATGATGTCATCTTCCGTTGTCCCCACTCTAGTCTCGACTTTGGCAACCCGAGCATCGGTTTTCTCCATTCGAGACTTTATGGCACTGATGGTGCCACTCATGTCATCTAGCTTGGAGTGCAGAGCTGTAAATCCCTCACGCGTATAGTCCATCATGCGCTGCATTTCTGTCGGCTCCTCTGATACCGCAGGCTCAGCACCGTCCCCCTCGGCCCCTCCCTGGATCCTGGGCACAGCCTTAGTATAAATGTCAATCGAGCTCTGTTTCTTGCCACCACCTTTAGCCATGATAGCTGAGTAGTGCACCAGGGGGGCCCCAAGAAGTGTGCAAAAGGAGAGCCACCCGAGTATCAACAGACCGAGGTTGCCCCTCCAGGGGTACATGGAGTGAAGCAGCCACAGTAATTTTGCAGGGCTGCTCCATTTTGGTGTAAAGTAGCTTTGTTAATTATCTAAGGAGCCACTGCAGGTACTGCCTCCCGCAGAACTGATACTGTACAGAAGGGGCGGGCCAACCCGGGATGTGGAAGAGTCAGGAGAGGGCTTATACTTCCTCAGGGGTAAGGCCGAGACTAGTGAAGAAGAGGTTGTACCAGGCAGCCTCTAAATCTCACTCAGTCAGGTCAGCAAGCTGCCACACCACTCCAGGAAGGTTCCAGCCCCCGGCGGGTGCCTAGCCGTGAGCAAAATATGTACAAAGTATGTCAAATGGGGGGATACCAAGGGGTGGCCCCTGGAGGCTTCTATGATGTGTTTACCGCCACCGGTGGTACCCTGAATAGACTAAGTGGGGTAGGCGTCCCATAGCCTGCTAGCCAGCACAGGGCTCAGGCAGGTGTTGCAGCACAAACTCACCATCGTAGACGTCGTCAATGGAAGCGCACAGGCGCCACAGGGTTCAGGGTTCGGCAGATGTCTGTGCAGCTGAAGCAAGGGCAGTACATTCATGGAGCCCAAGGCACACATTCAAGACCCACCAGGAGGAGAGCAGCCAGCACGGCCTCCAGGACTGAGGTGTATCCATCCCCCAGGTGCCCATGCTCACGTCCGCCGTATCTTACCATGCAATGGTTAGTGCAGTGTTAGGATGAGGACAGAGGGAATGTTACAGTCAAGGTTGGAGAGCAGATCTTCACGGATGTTCAGGAGAGCAGTTTCTGGCAGGGAGCCCCGCTAGGCAGGTTCCAAAATGCGTGCGGCTTCAGGTCCGGCCCCCACAATATGCAGTCGGAGGGACAGTGTAGTCGAGTGAATGGCAGGGTCGGGCTCCAGGAAACCCAGACCGAAGATTAATTCCATCAGAGTCAATGCCAACAGGGGTGCCCGGCCAGCAGCAGTGGCCCAGGGCAAGCCGTGGCGCCGTGGCCTGCAGCTCAGCTTGATGTGTGAAGCAGATAGAGCGGGCTCAGTGACAGCTGCAATACACTCCGGTGGGAGCACAGTGTAACCGCAAGCCAGGCTCAGAACGGTCCCAGGTATCCACCAAGCCGATGCTGGCACCATCCGCCGTGCAACCCGCTTCTTAGTGCTCAAAACATGCACCCATGGAATCAGGATTACGTCGGGAAGAGGACTCGGGCTGCGGAGACTATCCCTCAGACGGCCATCTCTCATGAACGCAATAGCACCCCCGATGTCCGTAATTCTATATAATGGTGGAACCGCCTGCAGTCTGCTCACTACATATAGCCAGCCTTTATTTTTACTTAGTCTACTTGCATTGCTGCATCTGTACAGTTAAAAAAACGGCTTGCATCTTCTGCAGTGCTCTTCACACATGCAATCTTCATTCCGCATATGAAAGTTTACTCGATTCTTTACTTCATTATCAGGTTCTATAAGGTCTATGCATTCTCTTGTTCGACCATTCTTCTGAGTGCATCATGCCCATTTCTTTTCTTTTTTTCTTATTCTTCATATTCCTTCGGGAACCTCCTCCAAGAGGCTGTCATCTCTGCAAGGGTACATCATATAGGGTCTTCTCAATGGATACCTTGTCTCAAAGGCTTTTCGTGGAATAGGCACCATCACTGGTGTTGTGCATGTCTCATTTCCCAGTTTCCAGCATATAGGCAGAATGGGGGCGGGACTTCCTGCAGAGGCATTCAGCTGCTCCTCTACACACCCATGGATGTTGCTGAAAGAGAGATGTGTTCGTGAAACGACTTTAGCAGATATTGTCCAAGATTCAGAAAGCCCAGAATATGTACGTGGCGGACATTATCATTCAGCAACATGCCATCAATTTATCAGCCTTTATTGTACTAGTCTAAAGAGTTCTATTTTAGGTCCATTTGAGTCAGTCAATATACTCTACATCTTTCTGTCACTAGGTTTCTCCCATCTATTCGGTGAAAACAGTGACCCCTGAAATGCTAACTTTCTGGCAGCTTGCTGAACTCGGCAGCCATTTTTGTCCAGCTCAGTCAAGGGCATATTGGGTTCTGTCTCCATGCTTCTTGTAATTTCCTACATTTGTCCCAAGTTATGTCTGTTTTGTGCTCACTGGGCTGGTTTCTCCTTTTTGTTTTATCATGTGCATGTGGCAATAGACTTGCCATCCTGCTGTGGTGACAAAGCTGCCCTTCTAGTGGGTGAACTCAGGGCCGATGCAAGGAATTTTGCCACCCTAGGCAAACTGTCAGATTGGTACCCCCACCCTACCCTCACACCCCAGGACCGAACCGATCTCAACAAACCGTCCTCATTTTGTTACCGATTGCCGCAAACCCATTACCTCCACCTAACACATTCCTCACGTCTTCTGCTGTGGGTGGATCCCATTGCACTTTCCTCACCCTCACGTCCACTTACAGTGTTAGGTTTCAGAAGTCAAATTAAAGCCTCTGTGTTTCATAAATACAGGTTTATTAAACAAGTCAATGATACTATAGCAACAACAAATGTAATACTGAGGCAGGTGGATCTAATCCTTTTTGTAAATTATATATAGGCAATACAGACAGTAGGAAAACGATTTTGGTAATGCATACTACACCTGTAAGCACATACGTAGCACTACCTAGTACAAAATACTAAACATGTCCCAATACTTACTACTTACTATGATATTTATAAATTCAACAATACTTTGCAATATGTTTCTTATTTTTAAAACACTTAAAAAGTGAAAAACAGCGAGTGACTCTCCAAAACCATCCAAAATCCCAAGAAACAGAGCAGCAGAAGTAGTGGGCCACCTGTTGACATTTGATACATGATGGCTTTGGTGACCCAGACATATAAAACACACGTGTCTAGGAATGCATGTCACTTCGTAACAGATATGTGTTAAAACAAGTGAAAATGCACATTCGAAATTAACTTTCCGAACTTTAATTTTTGCAAATGTGGAAACAAGGTTCTTGATATCAATGTGTTGAGCAATGTCATGCTCTAATGACAGGATGCTAGGCCAACAAGTCTTTCTTATATCATAGAAGATCGAATATAAATTTTGATCAACTTTACCTTTGAAAAGCTTCTTTCGCCCCTTCCCACTGAAACAGGCAGGGTTAAGAGAATCTGGATTTGCCACCCTTGCACTGGGGGCTGTATCTCTACCAATACAGTCCCCCTACCACTTTTTCTTCTGCACTTATCAGATATACCCTATCTGACTAATCTATCACTTGCCACTTGCTGGCTGCACTACCACTGCTTATTAAATAATCTTTTCTCTCCTCTGTTCAGCACTTTCCACTTCTCCCCCTATCCCTCTGCACTTTCCCCCTTCCCTCTCCCCAGCACTTGCGCATTCTCAATGTCACTGGGCCTAGTAAGATCGTTGTTTTTGTTCTCCCTTGTTCCCCTCCCTTTGTCTGGTCGCCCTCTGAAACACTTGTGTATGAGCGTGATATAAATAAAATATCATTTCATTTAATTTTGCTTCTTGCCACAGCGATAGAAATATAACGGTTTAGAGTGGACTAGATTGCAGGGCAACAGGGGGCTATTATTTATTACTGCTGTTTGGTTTGGCACATTGGATGCAGCACCCCTGTGTGTGTGAGTGGAGAGGAGAGGTTGTTTATATGGGGAGGGGAATCGCCTTCTTTTAAATGGAGGGCACGGCCGCTATGGTTCATGTCACCTCCTTTGGCCGGGCAGGGGAGCCGGGCGATGTGGGGGTGCCAGCGCCCATTTGGGATCTCTATGCGCATTTTGCGGGTTGGGTTGCGCATAATGCGAGTTCTCCTGCTAGGTGCGCATTCTAGCGACTAGGGCGGAAGCGGGATTGTCATCTAGAAAGCATCCCTTGTGTGCACGTCTGTGTGTTTGGAATGAACACATGGGCTCTCGCGTTAGGCGCCATGTTGGAAGGAAGGGACAGAGCTTGTCTGTGGCGAGTGTAGGGACTTTCTTTGGGGGTACTGCTGGAACAAAGGGGCAATCTGCATTCAAATTAAAAAAGCGCCCTTATATCTGGACATGTCTGTTATAGGTCTCACTCATTTACGCTGGCTTTGCCGACATGGTGGCATTGCCCGGGCATTGTTGTGTTTGCGGTGCACTCTTTGAAGGGAAGCGCATTTGAAGACGGGCATTCTTATTTTCAGATAAATTAAGCGCCTTTCCGTAACATAACCTAAAGGTTACTTACATCGGACACATGCGCACGTTTGTAGTCCTCTAAGGAGGAGACCCTCGAGGTTGGCAGTAGCGCCAAGATACATTGGTGTATTTCTGTGCTTTTTTTGGCATTATTTTTCTGTTGGTGCATTTTTTGTTTGTGTGTCTATGGCCCTTCTAACCAGGGGGCATTTCCCCTTTAAGGCTCTGTGCCGCATGGACAGAGCATGGCACTGCCAATGTGCTTTAAAAATAATTTCAGATGCATTTTTTAGGGAGTCGGTGGGGTTTTTATCGAGTGCTTAATTAATTTTTTTAGTAATCGTGTTTCACTTCGTATGTGTCACATCATATGCCTGCTTCCCGCACCGACTATACGCAGTGCTACACGGCTGGCAGTGCCACCATACTCGTTTTATGTTGGGTTGTAATGGTTTCCGAAAATAAATGGTGCGTCGTTTGTTTACAGATGCTGTGTTCCATTTACGATGTGGTATTTCTCTTCTAGCCCACCTGCGTATCCTGCAGAGAGCCTGCAGGCTGGCACTACTGAGTGTGAATAGAATGCACGGCCGAAACATTATGTTTCTTGACCCTACTCCGCCTCAAAATACCATCAAAATCCCCCAGAGTGTACAAATAAGACATAAAGAGCTTACACCCTGGCTTCACCCCTCACTTTTACACCCTAGGACTTTGAAAATGGCCCCCATGGACGGCCTGCTGTGTGTCCCAAAGAAAGAAGCCTTCCCAGGTCCATGCGGGACACCTCGAGCCAGTGCTGGTTTTCCCACTGCATGCTGGTACTTGTATGCCCGTACTTGCAATGGGAAAAACGGAACTCCAAGTCCCAACATGCAAATCAGGCCTGGCTCGAGGTGTTACGCACATGGAAACATTGCAGCTGATGTCCAGTTACGCTCTGCGGCTGTCCATGTCAAGAAACACAAATACAAGCCTAAGGATGCAGACTGTAGTGTTCTATGTCTATGGCCCTCATTACAACCCCGGCGCTAAACCATGGCGCTATTAGCACCATGGTTTGTACCGGTGTTGTAACGAGTCCGCCATGGTGGAATGGGGAAATACCGCCCCATTCCAAGGTTAGCGGGGCGGTATTTCCCCATTTCACCATGGCCCTTCCCCATTCCCATTTTCGCCCCATAAGGCTCAATGGGACTGGGGAAGGCGTTAAGTACGGTACCGCAAATTGCGGTACCGTAATTAGCACCGAGGTCCCTTTACGGCACCCTACTTTAACGGCTGGTAAAACCAGCCATTAAGGTCGGGTCCCGCAAAGGAACCTCGTAATCAGGCGTTAATGGTTTAACGGCGCCGACACCTTTTACGGCGCCGTTAAACCCTTAAAGCCAGGGTCGTAATGACCCCCTATGTATCCATCGGTCACAGAACGGGCCTAGGGGATATCTGTAACACACTTACAACAATGAGGAGTAGCAGGCAAAATGGCGACGAGAAGGGAGGAGGTGCACAAAGATGAGGCCACAATGGCAAAGATAAGGCCACAATGGCAGGCAGCGCTTCAAAAACACGTTCACTATTTGGCGATTCATGGTTTTAGTGGGTGTCTTCAATATAGTGTGTCTGGAGTGCAGTTTCTCTCAAATCTCTCCCAGCATTCCTGGGCCAAGCAGGGAGGCGGCTGGCACTGCTATCCTGCGGGGGGAATGGCACTGGTATTTTGCCTCTGTTGTCTGCGGGCTCGGGTCCGGATAAGCTATTTTCAACATGCCTGTGATATTTCAGAGCCAACCCGTGCCCCTGGCATGCAGAGTACAACGTGCCTGACTGGCTAGTGGCACCGGATCTTGGCTTGCGGGGCTTTATGAATAGAGGTTGTTCCTTTTCAATGGGGCCTGCAAATTGTGCTCCAACGGGCATGTGAGTGCGTGTTTGTTTGTTTGGTGTGAAAAAAATGCGAAGGGGTCAGGTGTTTAGAAAGATGCCCCTTCCTACCCTGGCTGGAGTTCAAATGAGGGATGCATGTCTCTGCCCGGTGCCCACGTGTGTGTGTGGTGTGGGCGAGATAGACTGTCGGGCGTCGGCCTAGTCATGGGTGGCTACCATGATGGGATGCGTGCCTCTGGCCGACCCTAATAAATATCCATAACAGAATTCAACACACCTTCACAATCTGAACAAAGTGGGAGCTCACTCAGCTCAGCAGACTTGGAAAGGCCGCCCACTCAGGCCACAGGCCACGGTCTTAAGGTCCCACACTCTTCGACTCATGCCCTCTTGGTGATGTGGGAATGGGGATGCCAGGCACAATGATCTGATTGTGTGTCTGCCCGCCGCCTGCAGCTAGTGCACAAACAAGAAGTTAACTGTCTCCGGCGTTCGTGTTGCCAATGCGCAGGTGCTAAGAATGATGCCAGTGCTTGAGCGAGCGTGCTGCCACGCCCATGCGTGACCGTTAACTTACCCCAATCATTTCACAGGGCTTGGTGCTGCGTTTTTGGTCCTACAGCCAGCCAGCACGTGCGATGCTCCAGCGTTCGTGTTGCCATTAATTGCTAATTCATTGCGCAGGTGCTAAAATGCATCATGCCAGTACTTGAGCGAGCGCTGACCACGGCCATGCGTGACCGAGACTGACCTCAATCATTTCACGAGGCCTGGCTGGTGACGTGCTGCCGCTCCTACAGCCAGCCTCAGGCTCGGCCTGCAGCCTGCCTGCAGCCTCGCCTCAAACAGTGTGAACAGGGCGAACAGCAGGGCCGGTGCTATGTGACAGCTAGTGTTAGCGTTTTGCCGCTCTAACATTTGCGAATATAGGCAAACGCCTAACCTGACCTAGTGATCGCACCGGCCCTGGGTGGACAACATTCTCTAAATGTACCTTAGATCGGGAAGTACCTAGCAACTATTGCTCACCTGTTGTGATATTTGAAAGGATTGGGACGTGTTAATTGTTATTACCACTCAGAGCCCTTTCCTATACAAAGGTAAACGCTAAGAGGGGCCTGGGGCATTTAACTAATATGTGAATACTTTCCTATTCAGTGTGAAACATAATATGTATTAGCCCCTCCATCTCGCTCACTCTTTCTCCTTCACACTGTATCTTCCTCCCCCCTCTTTGTTTCTCTCACGCTCGCCCCACCATTTCTCCCTGGCTCTGCCATGCTGTTCCCCCTTTCCCTCCCCAACTCTTTCTTCTACATCTACCTCTGTACCTCCCTTCTCCGTCTTTCTCTTTCTCGGTCTCCCATTCTCTCTTCCTCCCACCCTGTCCTCCTCCATCTAGCCCCTCTATACCCCTCCTCACTCTGCCTCCCTCTTTCCCTCTCCCCTCAGTCTCCTGGTTCTCTCAATCCCCATCCCTCTCCTCTTACCCCTTCTCTCGCCTTTTCCTTCTTTCTCTTTCTCTCTCACTACCCCTTTCTCTCGCTTCCCCTTGTCTCACACCCTTTCCCTCCCTCCCTCTCTTCCTGTCTCACTTCTCCCTCTCCCCCTCCCTCGGACTCCCACTCCAGCTCTCCCCCTCTCTCTCTCCCTCTGACCCTCCTTTACTCTCACATTCTCCCCCCCTCTCTCTCGCTTTCCTTTTCTCTCGCTCACTCTATTTCTCTTTCTCCCTCGCTCTTTGCTGGATTTCAATTCACTGGAATTCAATGCATTTAATTTATTTTGTATTGACTTATAGAACATTTGCCAAAACGAACTAGAGCTATTAAAACAGATGCTAGGAAAATGTCATGCAGGCGAATTAAACGTTAAACAGAGAAGAACTAATTTGGAAATGGCTTGGTGCAGTATAGACCTCTGGAGATGCAGAAAATATATAGAAGAGTGAGCTAAGGGGGCATAGATTGGAGATATTGAGGCATTCAGAGCGAAGGGTCAGCAGCATCCAAAGTCTGAATTTAGTGCGGGTAGACTTGGAGAAAGACAACATGTTCTCGTAGGCTAGAAGGCAATGCCAAAATCGAATTATGGTGGATATTTAAAGGAGATAAAGGGTCCAATTAGGGTATTTGTTAGCGAGCAATCATGTCTGTATGTCTGAAAAATCAAGAAGAGAGGCACAGATAGAGCAGCCAGATACAGCCTCACAAGGGGTAGATTGATGGCAATGATATGATATTCTCTTTGTAACGCGCTCGTAGACAAGTGTTTCAAAGCGCGACAAGGCAAGGCAAGGAACAGGGGAGAGACAAACAACGATCTTACTAGTCCCAGTGACATTGAGAACGTGCAAGTGCAGGGAGGGAGAGGGGGGAAAGTGCATGGGAGGGGGGAGTGGAAAGTGCGGAGTAGTGCAGAAAAGAATAAATAGTAATACATAAGATACATAGATGATAGAGGCAGTAAACAGTGGTAGTGCAGCCAGCAAGTGGCAAGTGCTGTGTTAAGGTAGCAGACTGGTTAGATCTAAATAAGTGCAGAAAAGGAAGAAAGTGGAGGGGGTGGGGGACTGTATGGGTAACAGATACAGTCCCTAGTGCAAGCGGTGCCAAGAGGCAGTGCAGGAAGGTGGTAGGGTGAGCAGGTACCTGGGCCCAGGGGGACAGAGGGTGGCCAGGTGCACAGTGCCAAGAGAGAACAGATCAGCAGGGGAGAGGGGGAGTGAAGGCAGAAGCAAAGAGGAAGGTCTTGAGGTGCTTTCGGAACCAGAGATGGTTCTCCTCAAGTTTTAGAATGGCAGGGAGGCTGTTCCAGAGGGAGGCCGCAGCCGAAGCCAGAGATCTACCCCCAGCCTGTTTCTTAGAAAAACAACTGACTCTAAAGGAGTTAGAGGCAGAGGAGAGACTAGTTCGAGAGGGGAGGTATTTGCGGAGGGATAGCTGAAGGTATTTTGGACCCAGGCCCCAGAAAGCCTTGTGGACAATGCAGAGGGTTTTGAATGTAATCCTTGCATCCACAGGAAGCCAATGGAGAGATTTAAGAGCTGGAGAGATCCGGTCCCAGGGCTTGAGGCCGGGAACAAGTCTTGCAGTCCTGTTCTGGATTAGTTGCAGATGGCGGAGAGTAGAGGCAGGTAGATTTAGAAAGAAGCTGTTACAATAGTCCAGCCTAGAGAGAACCAGAGCTTGGGAGACAATGAGCTTCTGGGGGGAAGGAGAGGTGCAGTAGAAAGTTTGACTTTTTTGAGACCTCAGATATGAGGGCGGAGAAGGAGAGTGTGGAGTCAAAGATGACCCCTAGGTTCTTAGCGGGTGGGGGTAAGAGGAGGCCCAAGGGAGTCTCGCCAGAGAGTGAGTGGAAAGGATAGTGTAGGTGTGCCTATGAGGAGGATCTTCATCTTGCTGTCGAAGATCATTGGCGGCACACCAATCTTGAATGGCAGTTAGGCAATCAGAGATGAGGGAGGGAGAGGAGAGGAGGTGGCCGAGGGCAGCCTGAAAATTAGTTGCGTCATCTGCGTAGCACTGGAAGTTTGAGCAGAAAATGGCAATGCAGTGGGCGAGAGTTGCCAGGTATTTGTTGAAAAGACAGGGCGAGAGGTTAGACACCTGGGGAATACCACAGGTAGAGAGGAAGATAGATGATAGGAAGGACCCAAGTTGGACCTGGGAGGGTTGATCAGAGAGGAAAGAGGTCGGCCAGGCCAGAGCCTGATGAGTAGATCTTCACGGATGTTCAGGAGAGCAGTTTCCGTGCTTCTGGCCGCTGTGAAACCAGACTGGTGGTCATGGAGACAGCCAACAGAATCAGAATGAAGGTTAAGCTGAGAGATGGCCAGCTTTTCAAGGAGTTTGCCCAGAAAGGGAGTAATGGAAATTGGGCGATAGTTAGCCAGACAGGAAGGATCAGCTGAGGGTTTCTTGAGGAGAGGATGCACAAGGGCACAAGGGCATGCTGCAGAAGGGAGGGGAAGGAACCAGAGGCAAAAGAAAGATTGCAGAAATCAGCAAGTGCAGGAGCGAGGGTGTCAATGTGGTCCTTGATGGTTTTAGAGGAACAGGGATGAACCTGTTTTGATGAAGCTTTCATAGATCGGACTTGTCTAGCGACCTCATCTGGGGAGAAAAGAGGAAAGGAAGAGAAGGAGGGTGGGGGGTGGTTGAAGGGGGGACAGCAAACACAGACTGAGAGGGAATAGCAGGGGGAAGGGAAGAGAGGGAGGCCAGGATATCCTAGGTTTCTTTAGATAAAGTGTGAGGCAAGGGAATTGCAGAGAGCCTGGGATGCAATAGGTAGAGACTGCATCAGGGTTGGCAAGCTCCTTGCAAATTTTAAAAAAGTTTGGCAGAGTTGTTAGATGCCACAGAGACACAGGCTTGAATGTGGGATCTTATTTTGGTGCGTACAGAGAGTCGGTATTGCCTTTGGAGTAGGCGACAGGCGAGTTTGTCAGAGGATGAACAAGAAGCAGTCCATTTCCTCTCAGCCACCCTACACTTACGTTTAAGTGTAGCTAGGTCGGAGTCAAACCAGGAGTTGCATTTGGATTTGGACTTCAAGCAGATCCTCATGACGGGGGCAAGAGTATCAAGAATATCAGAAATAGAAGAGTAGAGGAGGGACAGGGTTGTGTCTGGGTGAGAGTCAGCCAGAGGAGGAGGAGAAGGTGGAGAGAAGGTGGCAGTGAATGCCTCAACTGACACACGCTTCATAGGTTGGATGTCCGAGAAGGTAGGTGGCAGTGTTGGGGTGGGCATGACTTGAGGGGACGAGAGTGAGAGATGAGAGGAGAGAAGGCAGTGGTCACTCCAGGAGAGAAGAGAGGAGTGGTCAGAGCGATAGAGAGTGGGAGGCCAGAGGAGATCAGGACATCAAGTGTGTGTCCTGCAGAGTGCGTCGGGCCAGAGGGGAGAATAGAGAGGGAGAGGGAATTGCAGGGGTTGCGAAAGAGAAGAGATGAGGGACAAGGAGAATCGAGGTTGAAGTTGAGGTCGCCAAGGAAGAGGAGTTGAGTGGTGGAGGCCAGGAGGGAGGAGCGGAGGTCGGCCCACTCAGAGAGAAAATAGATGATTTGCCCAATGGGTAAATAGCAGATTAAATGTCTCCTTGGAAAGTGAAGAATGAAGGGACAGCAGTTGTACAAAAGTAGGAAGGGAAAAGGGAACAAATGCCAATCCTAGTCTCTGCTAATTAACAGCCCGGGGTGACTACTGAAAGTGCAAGAAGAAAGGACAGGTGATCAGAAAGACTTTCTTGTTTTCCAGTAATTAAATAAAAAAAAGTCCCATCTCGCACAAGGAAAAATGGCAAGCATAACAAAAAGTTAAAAGCAACAAATTCAACGGGAGGGTGTGTTCAGGCACGAGAGGTTAAGGTGACATCAAAATATTGCTTTGTGGTTTTAAAAACATGATTGCCTCAGTGGCTTTTATGCATGTGCTGAGATGTGTGCACTGTAAAAAAGAAAACTGAAAAAAGACATCACTTCAGGTGGTGTGCTGCCTCAAGGGTTGGACTTTGAATTGTATAAGCAAATAATCAGCCACAAGAGTAAGGGAAAAGTAAGGCACATCAGTGGAAGTATGTGCTTTGATGGTTTGTAACTGATCTTTTTTTATTGACGATTAATTGATTTATATGAGGACCATAAGTACGTTTGTAAATTAAATCAGATGTTACGTTAGTAAGGACATGTCTTTGCCCTACATTCTACTGTGAGCACTGCTGGGACCCACACCATCAATGTCCCAGCATGTGCATTCATGAAGCCTACATCTCCGCAGGACACGAGGAACCCTGCTAAAATGGCCGCCATGGAGCTTGCATCCGACAACAGCCTCCTTCCCATCACAGGAGTGCCTGCCCAAGACCTGTAATCCCATTGGATAATGCCCTGCACAAATGAAATGCCTTCCCCGAGCTGGGAAGCGAAGCCGGCCCTGCTCAAAGGCATGGCTACAAGGCCCATGGCTACAAGGCCTCCTGAACCTGTTTTTGCCTGCCCTTGCATGACCAGCGATACCGTCTGTGAAAAACCAGAGGGTGTTTCACTGCCCATACTCCGGGATCCCTTACTCTTACTCAGGTGACCAGGGCCCCGGCCATCACCTTTGGATCCAGACCCTGGGGGTGGACAAGTGTGGGAGGATCACCTGGGTGAGGGGTCCTCGGGTAGTGGGGGAGAGACACCCCATGGCGAAACACAGTATCCCCCCTTTTGTAATACCCCTATCCAATCCTATTTTATAGGATATTCCAACTTCCCAAATTCCACCCCCTTTCCTACACAAACACTGACCCAAGGAATAGGAGGTCTAAGGCTGAAAGGATTAACACCCATGCAATACACTGGACCTGTCCCTCTAACGAGATCAGGTGGGATCAGGCACTGAATTTAATCATGCACACCTAATACCTATTAACTCTCCCCACATGGTTAAAAGGTGGAACACTGAGACACACTTTGAGCAAGGTGGTGCACGAGAAGGAGCATTTCCTCCATGGCTATGGTGAACCAGGCGAAGGAGAGTGACAAACCTAGGGCTTGAACCGAAGGGGCAAAATGCCAGAGACCCCTCTGGCAAAAGATCGCTTTTTTTCCGAAAGGCAGAGAGGTTGACGCACGACAGCACAGCAAGAATCGAGAAAGTGTTTTCTGAGTGCTACAAGGTTACCAGCCACCCTCCCGGGTGAACAAAGGAGCTGAGGAGGCGCAGAAGCAGCAGTGGTAACAACCTTGACGCCTACATCAAAGGCGCGAAAGACAGAACGCATATTAATATGAACAGTGAGTTGAAGGAAGCAAAAAAAGTCTGGTCTGTGTTTAATTGAATGCCTGGACGCAGGTTATGCGAGTGCCGATAAGCTGCGAGAGAAAGTGAATCCATTTTAAGAACTATGAATACGAAATACACAGTAGCAGAGTGGTCCAGCGAAGTGAGATTGCCCAATCAAAAGTCTCTGTGAAATGTTTTAAAGCTGCAGAGGCAGAAGGAAGCGAGAGAAAGAATGTTTCTACAAAACCGTATGAAGGAAAATTTTGAAAGACTTGATCTAGGAGCACTTGATATGAAAGCAAATCATACATAGCAAGTACATTTTCCAAGAGACATTGGAACTGAAGGAAAATGTGTAAAGTGGAAATAAAGAAAGAAGGGTCGAAGTCGTCATGTGGGGGGGAGAGCATAAATCCTCCCAGTTTCCAAAGTATTCGACAGCGAAAACAAAACATGAAAGGTGGCTTGAACACGACAGAGGGAAGCCCATGTGTGGAATGTGAAAAAAGCTTGGGGAAGGGAACCCTGCCAAGGAGAAAAGGTTTGAGCCTGATTGAGGGGAACCTATAGTGAACTGCAACCAAATACGATGCTTAGAAACCTTTTGTTGAAACTGTGTAGAAGCTCGAAGGGTGACCTGGTGATGGGAACCCGAGAGGTTAAACCTGTGAACTTGTGACTCAGACTTGAACGGCCAGGAAGGCTATGGAGGGCAGAGCTAGCCGCCTAACTGCGTTCACAAGCCAAAGTGTGTTAATCCATCAAGTTTTCAAGCTAACCCTGTGCTATACAACATGGGGACGAGAATTAATACTGATATATATTGCCATTCTGACATTTTGTTTCACCACTGATTTTTACTTTTTTAGATACATATCCCTATGTCACATTAGTTTGCATTAGAGTGAGGGCAGGCATTAGGTTTTTGTTAGTAAAGGCCTTTATTGTTTGACTAAGAATGACTAGGACTGTTTCTTTATTATTCGATGGTCGAGATTACTCCCATCTTAGTTAGAGGGCCAGAAAGGAGTTTTTCCAACCCCCTTGAATCTAACAATAAAGGTTCTGAAACTTACAACTCTTGTGTCAGTGTCTATTTGTGATTCCATGCCTCCCTTACACCCCCCAGTGGCTCTCTACAACTCTGTCAATATAACTGGAGCATGTTCTCCCACTAAAATTGCTATGCACATAACCCGCAAGCTGATAGTGCTGTGCAAACGGAATGATCGTACTGCCATCACTCTTCATGCTGAAGATAATAGAGACACAAACTCTCAGATCCGCAATTAGAATATATTTTTCTATATCTGACAACTGTAGACCTGATGAACATGTGACTAGGTTCTTTATCCCTCCTGTATCACCCGCTTCTCGCCAACTGCCAGCACCCCACTATACTGCTGCACTCAAACAAACTGCCTCCTAAAGTGCTTTGGTTAGCATCAGACTTCCCAGCATACCCCTACCCACTACCTGGTCCCTGATCCTATTGAAGCATGAACACAGACCCCCTTCGCAACTGTGCATGACCTTGAGCCCTCACTGACCATTTGCCAGAGATCTTTCAACCCGTCTTCTTTATGTAATGAAAGCATGGGATGCATGCTTTTAACAAACTGATCACTACTCTACACTCACATTCTTGTTTAGTTCTATAATTGAGTCAAATCCTTGCCCCCTGCCTTTGTAAGCCTGTCTATACGCCTGTATTCTGCATCCTGCTTAAAAGCCAAATTGTTACAACTCTGTATCTCTGTTTAAAAACCGAATCTGACTGTGATTATCTATGACTGCTCTATGGTATACCAGATGTAGCCGCCGTACCATGAGGCGCAGCGCAGCTCTGCCAGTGACTGCTCATTTGTTTACCTGATGTAGCCCACATACCATGAGGATCTCTGCTGCCAGTTTATGCATTTACCTGATTGTGACTGCTCATTTGTATATATGATGTAGCCCCCCCCCGTACCATGAGGCGTGGTTCTGCCAGTTTTTGCACCAACCTGATTGTGACTGCTCATTGGTATACCTGATGTAGCCCCCGTACCATGAGGTGCAGGCCCTCCATGTTATACATTTACCTGACCATGTCTGTATATCTTAAGATTGTCACCTCGCACTTTCTGTAACTATGACATAATATGATAGGTTATTTATAACGCGCTTAATACCCAGAGGTTTCTAAGCGCGGACCCGGGGATCGACCCTGTGTTGCTCCGTGTCGTCTTGCTTCCAAGGCGAGCACGCTGCCGCTGAGCTATCCTCCCGAGACCTGTCGCCCTGATGCCTGAGGGTTTGGTGCGCTGCAGTAAATGTAAAAAATAAATAAATGAAATAATGTCAAACACTGACTTTCCCATTCCATACTTCATCTGTGGGACACTTTGTAGAATATAAGTGGCATTGTGCTTTCATCTTCCAGATATGGGCAAGTGCCACCTTACACGAGGGAAGCAAGCCTTGGAGATCCGCAGCAGTTTATCAGAGAAGAGGGCGCTAACCGATCCCATTCAACAAGCAGGCTGTTCTGCAGAGTCCTTGACAAGGAACCTTCAGTGGGCCAAGGCTCATGGTAAATTAGCTCATCAAATTTGATAGGTTGTGGGCGTGACTGTATTGGATAGACCTCTATTAACTGCCTCTCAAAAAAAGGTTATAAATGGGGAAAAAACGAATTTGCAACAGTTTCGATAACATCCGCTGTAAAATGTAATTTGTATGTTTTGTTTAATTATGAAATCTACAAGTAAGTTCGAAAATATATCATGAAATTAATATCTTGTAATTGTTTTTAAAAGGTTTTTTTTCTGAACGTGGTGGACATCCATGAGGGAAAGAAGTAATTGCAGAGCAGTTCTTTGAACAGCAAAAAAGGGAGGGAAAACAGCATGTTTTTGGAAAACAGAGCGAGATTGTTCTTTCCAATTTTAGTACCAGTGGGAATCTGCTTTCTCTCGTTGGCTTTATTGTACCTATGGCGATAAATAACACTTACCACCAGCATTAAAGATACTGCCGTTTGCGTAATGACTCCAAGAATACCTAATGATCTGACAATTGTACCTGTACGAACATCTTTCTCGAGCCCTCACACTATCCCTCCCAACTGACTGCACGACATGCTAGCCTCGGTAATAGCACATAGGGAAATGCATGCATCTAAATTGTATCCATGTAATTCTGGCCCTAAATGTGTATTTTATTTGTCCTTTCCCCAATGATTGGCCTTGGTCTACACTCCATTATATTGTGCCTCCACCACCTGGCTTGCTTCATCTACAAAATCATTATGGTCTGCAATCCTCTGGCTTTTGTAATGTATCTTTGATACATAATTTCTGTTAGAAACAAGATCCTTGCTTACCATAAATAAATGCAAAACACATTCAAAATCTTGTCACAATAGAAAAGTATAAATGGCTTTATAGTTTTTTTTTTGTTGTAAATCTCAACAAAAGAGAACATTTTATACGATAGTCATGCCGACCCAACTTCCTTCCAAAGATAATCATGGCTGCTTGGCCACAGCTGTCACTAGATGACCCAGGAAAAGCCAGAAGAAACTTATTTTCCTCCAATTAGTACCTGCGGTCACACCCTGAACACAAACTAAGAGGAATGCTCGTAACACCTTGACTACTAAGGAAGAGTTCTCCGAGTACCATCTCGGACACCACTCTGGGATTTTACTGCAGCTCGCCAGTCTCCTCTACACTTAACTGACATGTTGCCTTCTCTGGACACCCTGAGAGACTGCTAACTACTTCCACTGTTACCGCTGACAAGGAGAGGCTGGGGAAAATTGGTTAAAGTTAATCATCGTCTGATCTAAGATAACTTCAATTCAGGGCATTGATGTTACACAGCCAAAGTGAGTGCAATTTCTCAAACTCTAAACTACTAGAGTGTGAAGGCACTAGTCTTGCCTTAGTGTCTCGATGCTGCCTAACAAGAGCATTTCCCAGTTGAAATGGTCACTCCTACATTAGGACCATTGAGGCTAACAAGATATTTCAAGCAGAAATAGAATTGGAAGGTTTGCAATTTTTTTTTAAAGGCTCTTCTTTGCATGACTGTTGGTTGTTGACCAAATAAGTTGTTATGAACCCTATCATGGAAGAATCAGCTCCATTAGAAAAGCTTTGCAGGAGCAAGAACTTATTTGTCCACAAAATAACTATGCTGGGGCATCCTAATTATCACAATATTTGGCCTGAAGCATCAGAAATGAACTTGACTCCGTCAAAGATCCACTTTGCTTAAGAAAAGTGCTCTATCTTAGTTTCTCAATGTGAAACTAACTTTGTCCTGGAGCTACAGCCACAGCCACCTCTGCATGCCTGCTCTGCTAATTCCCATCACAATAGGTTTTATTGGACCCTTGATCTAAACCATTTGTTGTAGTACTCTCAGCCACTGTACATACTAAATGAATAATCTTATTACAACTCAAGTGAAGGCACCTAACACAGGAAACCTATTGCTTATCTTTTTGTCCTCTTGTGGGAGAGGATAACACCAACACCTATACTCATATTGGTCTGTCTAAGGCTATACATTGTAACCTGGAGGAAGGTGGCTGCAGAAATGTTGAGAGATGCCATCAGGTCATCAGTGGAAAATTGAGAATGCTTGCAGTGGGATTAGCTCTCAATGTGCCCAGCTCACAAGTAACAATGAGTAAAGGAATTGCATATATCCTGACAACACCATTAGAGCATCTGTGTGTTTTGCGGCTTGGTAACCTGTCAGAAATGGTACAATTCTTTTTGTAAATCGTTTAAATCGCGCTTCTTGCTGGAGACCAGCTTCTAAGTGCAGGACCGAGCTTCAAACCCTTGACGCTCTGCGATATCTAGCTTCTAAGAAAAACATATTTCCCCTGATCTATCCTCCCTGCCCTCATCACTGGAGAATGCACTTAGAACTGCAAGTGGAATAATATATTTATAGCCTCATCCATTAGCTAGCACCTTTGGTCTCTAACATAGCCTCTGTGATAAAATATGATAGACAAGTCTGCATATGTATTGGCAGGAATCAAGGAAACATGGTCATTGAGAGGCATCAACATCCTTATACACCTACTAACGTCATTACTAGCTACCTCATTTCAAAATGTCACCTCAAGAAAGATTAGCATTAATTGCAACTTGACAAGCAATCGTACATCTTTTAATAGTTTTTCTATAACCTTACCCCTTCTTTCAAACTCCTTGTTTTTATCAGTGCTTTTTACAAGACATGCAATTTTTAAAAAGTCGCTATAGAACTAATGTAAAGACCACTGTTGTCTTGCAAGGATGAAAAGACATAATCACCACCTTCAGATACAATGCGTTTGCCCTGTTGATATTTCCTTTGCACATTTTCCTTTCAGATCCTAGGTTCTCAAGTGTGCCTTGTATGACTGTCCACATAGATGTTCTATTGGGTATACATAAAATATATGGTAGGTGATTTGGAGTGGATCTCTTTGGTGTATGTTGGTTTGTGAAGTGTTGTTATGTTTCAGAAAGGTCATAAGAAATGATATTAGGGTGTCGGAAATGTCAGCTTGGTGGAGGTTGAAATACAGGCTATTACTTCAAGCAGTTGTGTTGTGATGCGGTCCATTCATTGTTTAGAAGACATTTCTGTTCTTTTTTGTTAATTTAATCTACATAAACTGGTACTATGGCCCAGGGGTTTCTCAGCACTCCTTTGAAAGCATCTCAAAAAGGAGTGTCTAGATAAAGAACAGCAGTCAATCAAAGGCAGAACCGAAATGTTTCAGTCTTTCCAAGTTCGTAGAGAGACGTTATTTCCCTTAAATTCATTGGGAGATTATTCCATAGTCTAATACCCAAGATGATTCTAAATCGACCATATCCCCTCGATCTTCTGAACCTTCGTGCATCAAGAGGGTGGAGTGATGATCTTAAAGGCATGTGTGAATGATGCCAAACAGCTCTTCTCATAGAATCGGGTGAGTTGCCATAAAGTGTTTTGTGAATTAGCGTCAACATTGTAAACTTAATCCAGGCTTCTACTGGAGACTAGTGTAGCCTTCTCAAGACCGGGATAATGTGGACCCGTATTTGTGGGTGGGTGATAAATCATATGTAGTTTTAGTGATTAAGAAGAGGTTTTTACCTCTACCACCATTCAATTAAAAGTGTAGAACAGGGTGTGGATTTGATTTTCACTCGGTGCCTGAGGCAATGGTGGGGGATCAGTGTGGATTCACTGCATGCAGTGGTGAAAGGCACAGGGTGAATGATGAGGACCGCTGGACTGTTTCCTAGATTCTGTTACTCATACAGAAGGAGCCTGTATGTAGTCCACAAGGGGAGAAAAGGATTCCTTAAAGGTTATCATTTAGAATCATACTGAGTCGCCAACTCAGGTTGTCCACTCATAAGTACTTCACTTGAGGATGCTGAGTTCAGGTGGAACCTCTTTGGCACTACAGGCTCTGGAACTAAGGAATGCACTAATAGATCATATACACACACCACCAGATTACATTGTACTCAATAATTACTTTAAAGCCTGTCTGGTCCCTTTCTGGTAAAGAGGCATTAACTTAAGCCTGCCTTAGGGAGCGTAGAGCAGATGCCTGACCTTGATCTACCCCCACATCTGAAATCTGGGTCAAGTAAAGTGATCATAGGTAAAATTGTGGCCATGAAATGGTTGATGATTCTTTGGTATGATGACTTAACAACATAAACAACCAATCTCTACATATGTAATGTTGTTAAGCAACCACTCCAAAATGTTCTACCTTTTTTATTCCCTAACAGTGCTACATACCTGTTACTGCCTGGCCCCCAATTTTCACCCTCCCCTCTGCCCTTTCATCCAAATGCTTTGTACCCTTGCCCGTCGCCTACTCTTCATCCTCCCGCATCCTTCCCTCTCATCCTACTGCCACACAAAATCCTCTTATTCCTTACACTACCATGTGTGAGACCTCTTCCTTCCCACAACTTGCATCCCCAATCCGTACATCTCACCCTGTTGCAATGTCACATAACCTTACAATGTAATGTCTGTTTGCAATATAACACATCGAATGCTATACAAGGTCTTAGCTTGTTGTTCGCGACAACACACAGATCCGGAATTGCAACCAATTGTAATGGCATACCATTTCACATGTGAACTGTGCAAATACATGTGACCTTCCTCTGTGCAAGCCAGGGTAAAATCCTGATTTAGTCATCTTTGGGTAGAGTTCTAAATGGAAAATCCTTTTGTCAGAACCTGTATCTAACTGAAGAGGCACCACCATAGATGCTGTCTCCCAGGTAGCAACTTTCTTGTAGAAGTGGCCTTGTTTAGGATGAACAGTCTGGTATGAACTGGCTGTCATTCCAAGTCCATTACCCTGTTAGATGAAGCTCTTGAGAATGTTAGGGGGCTACTTAGAACTGCAGAGGTCCGGGGGGCCTTTGTGCTCAAAGGACTGGCCTCTCTAGATATGCAGAGTGTCACATTCTTAGGTCTCCGGTGCCCAATCCCTGGCAGGCACTTAGCTTTTTCCTTCCCCATTTCATTGGACAAAGCTTTGGTATACCGTTCATATTGGGCGTATCATGGTGCCTTGCACTCCGAGTTAATGGCAGACCTGTGGTTGTCAAAAACACCTAGGCTGGAGATGTAGTCGGGAGCCTCCAACAACTGATGTGTACATCCTAGAGGCCCGGCATCAAAGAACAAGATGGTTTCATGGGGCCCCATCCCCCAGTCCCATTAGCCATCCTACTACACTAGTCAGTGAAGTTCAATTCCATTGAGTGATGCTATCTTGGGTTAGAACGCCTAGCAGCAGGGTTGTGTAACCAGCAGCGGCTGTCTGTTTTAAGATGGCTGTTGGTTATGCTTCCAGGCTGAAACCAACACTATTGGGTCGAATGCCATGATGCTGCACTCTGCTTCAGTAAAACAGATATAGACATTAACATGGAGCAGTGTAACAATCTGCCTCTGCTCATTTGAGCTCCACCACTCTCCGTTCTGTGTTCAGTCCTTGCTTTCATCTTCTTACTTCCTTTCCTCTGGACTTTCTTCTTTGCTCCCCTACTGCCCTTCTCGGTTCTGCTTTCCTTATTCGTGCCTTGACTGCTTGATTACTTCAATGTTCCTGTGTTCCTCTATGGAGTCATCCACAGTTCCACTTCCAAGGGATTTTTCTGCTGCTTGCTTTTTTCCCCCTGGCTTGAGGTTCGTCTTCTGGCTGCTTTTCCAGCCTAGATGTAACATGGCTTAGAGGAAGGACCAGTCTTGCCTCCAGGACTAAGGCATACATTGTAAGGTGCAAACACATTTGCATCCAGCCCTTGACACACATCTTAAACAGGTGCACAAATGTCAACATGATCAAGATGGCAAATTCCAGTTGTCCATGCTTCAGTAAATCTTAACAATCCTTCAAAATATCTTTTTGCTGGAATCGTCAAAGCTTGGATAATGGCTTGTCTGGACTGCTGTATTGCCCAAAGAAAAGTACCAACACATTGAATGATGCCAAGTGCCAGGCAACCGGAATTTGCTAGAACCTATAGAACGAATGCCATATACAAATGTTCTTGAAAGCACGTCCATTGGTTCCTGATGACTTTGCAAATTAAATTCAAGGTTCTCTGCCCAATACACAAGATATGTTCATTATAACTTTGTGTATGAATACTGCTAGCTCCTCGCACTTAGCTTAAAAATAGAGGGTTCTTATTACACACTCTTGAAAAGGGTGCCATAAATCCACTGATAGCCACAAACTGTATACAAAGTTGCAGATCAACTGAAGCGGGATGGATGGCCCAAAGAGCCCTTAACAGCCATTAAAAGAACATTAGTCCAGGTCCCAGTTCCACCGCCAACTGTTGAACAAGAACAAACACACCGAAACACGTTAAAACAACTTTGGGCCTGGATTCCAAAGGCACTGTCATCAAACCGGAAATAGCAACCCCAGATATCACGGACATTTAACCAGGCTCTACCGGCGAAAGGAGAAACAAAACCCATGAGACTAGCCTCATGGAATACCCGAGGCTTTGCCCACCTGATGGTGCCCGGCGAGGTGAATCTGGCAACTTTTGACATTTTGTGCCTCCAGGAAACATGGCTTATCGAGAAACCAACCTTAGATGGTTATGTAGTCGCTCACGCAGCGGCCGGCAAAGGCATTAGAGGACGTCCTTTTTCTGGCTTAATTACGGCAGTTCAGCTGGGAAATGGTATCATTATGAATGACATCCTCACAGCATCTCTTTTTTTACTAACGGTGTCTGTTACATGGACCCAGCAAGATATGGACACCAGGCAGACCACAGCAGTACCAGTAATTATTATCAACACTTATTGGAATCCGGAGGCAATTTCAAATGTCAGCTTTCTTAAAATGCTCGAGAACGAAATAGACCGATTATACATCGGGCATCAGGCAGCCCACTTAGTCATATGTGGAGACCTAAATGCAATCTGCTCAAAAAAATATTCCTCCACACGGTCCACCTTGGCAGAAGATAGAGGTCGAGACTGGCTTACCCTGATGGATTCAAGAGAACTGGTAAATCTAGATTGTCTATTCGCAAACACAAGTCGGCTGCCAACTTGGGAAGGAAAAAAATCGGCAGCAACAATTGACTACATTTTTGCCTCACGTACATTAATCCCGACAATGACTTCCTTCGAAGTTGTCCATACCGCAGTAAGTGACCATAATCTTCTGGTGGCAACATGGACCGGACATCGTCCACTTCATCTAACCATAGATTCTGCTCTAGAAACGAACAACAGGAGAAACCGCCTGAAGCTAAGTGCCAGTAATATATCCAACCTTGTAGTTAACTACTCCCTCTTGGGAGGTTCCAGCCAGACAAGCAATAAGTTAGACTACTGCCCTCTACTTATTCCATATAAAAAGGCGATGGCACGAAACTGGTCAAGCAAGGAAACTGGGTCTCATAAATATGACAAGATTTTGGTAGCCGAAAGAAGAAAAGTGAGATCAGCAAAAAGAGCGCTAGCCCAGGACAACAATTCATTCACTAGAAAAGCTTTTTTGACAGCATCAAGAATTTACAAATTATGGCTAAAAAAACATTGACTTATCCTCTATCAAAATGACTCTGAAGAGATGTTAAAGCAGATCTGTGGGAAAAATACCCGTAAATTCTGGTCACTGATTCGGTCAACTGACCGTCATTTAAACAACGTGCTAACTGTCTCTATAGCAGAAGAAGTATGGATAACCCATTTCAAGCGCCTATTTCAAGATGTATCTGACGATCCTGCCTCTCATATCCAAGAAAACGAACATGGAGCCCACAGCAAAGAGATCCCATGGGTAGAGCTCCATGATAGGAGGGACATCTTGGAGAAAATTCAAAAACTAAAAAACTCCAGAGCACCGGGACCAGACGGCCTTTCCAATATGGAACTAAAAAAACATCCAGAGGAATGGTCGTCTTTTATCAGCTTGGTACTTGAACGATGCGCCAAAACAAAGAGTATTCCTCTCTCCTGGACGTCCTAAGTAGTTGTCCCGATATATAAAAAAGGCAACAGAGACAACCCCTCAAATTTCCGTCCTATCGCTTTACTGGATGTGATCGGCAAAGTTTATGGCTCTCTACTTTTAGGGCGATTTCAAAACTGGGCACGAGGATCAGAATGTGACGACCCCTTCCAGTCGGGTTTTAAGAAGAACATGGGCACTACAATAAACATCTTGACTCTCAGCATTCTAAAGGGAAAAGCGATGGCGCAAGGAAACCTACTTTATATGGTTTTTATAGATCTAAGCCAGGCTTTTGACCAAGTCGATAGACCGACCCTGTGGAAAAAACTGCGTGCTTGGAAATGCCTGGAAGAAATCCTGCAACCAATTATTTCATTACACAAAAACACCACGATGCAAGTACGACTTAACAACCAAGGGCTGTTATCGGCAGCGATACCGACAAATCGGGGAGTAAAACAGGGTTGCCCTTTGGCCCCAGCTCTTTTTCTGTCATATATGGGAGACTACAAAGACTCAGAACATGAAGTACGATCCTTTCCTCCACAACTAGGCAAGAGTAAAATTTCTAGACTGCTTTACGCTGACGATGTCATCTTACTGGATCAGACAGCTGTTGGTCTCCAGAGGCAATTGACTAACTTTGTGAAATACATTACCAACAATCATCTGGAGATCAACAAGTCTAAAACCAAAATATTGATTTTAGGAAAAAACAGAGTAACCTCGGACAGATTCAAATGGTACGTGGAGAGTGTACAGATTGAAAAAGTCACCGAATTCAAATATCTTGGAGTTACGTTAGATAACTCAAAACAGGAAAAGGCGATGCAATCAGTCTTACGATCAAAAATAAGAAGTCTGGGCACCCAGGCACAGGCTGTGGATAGAAAATTGGGCCGCTTCTCTCTCGTACCAGTACTAAACTTCTACAAAGCAAAGGTGGTTCCCGCCATCTCCTATGGAGCAGAAGCCATGTTATTTCTACCAAATTCGATATGGACGGAACTGGAAAGTTACTTCTGGCGAAAAGTTCTCAACCTTCCAACTTCTATCCTATCTCGCTTATAAGACGAGAACTAAGTTTGTTGTCATTGAAGGAAGTAATAGAGTGAAACACCCTAATGCTCTACAGAAAGACTCTCTTAGAAGACCGTCCTAAACTTCTCAACGCTATGTATGAAGAACAAATTGGTGCTCAATGCTCCCATTTAAACCATTGGACAAAAGCTCAAGAGGAAAAACTGAAAAAGATTCAAAGCTTGCCAAAAGAATTACTAGAGAATCCTGTAAAAACACAAAAAAGATTAAATGAGCAAGACTGGATCCAAACCCTGGACACGGCAGTATATAAATTGCAGGCTCACTTACCTCCACAGGCGTGGAAGCTTAACGAACTGCAGCCTTTCTTGGCAAAGTATCCAAACAAGAAACTTCGAAACCTATTTTAAGAGCTCGACTGAACTTGCTTCCCACCAACGAAATCTTATGTATTAGAAGCCAGTCGGAATCCAACATTTGCAGATTCTGCAAAAATCAATCCGCGGTGGAGACTGTCCGACACCTTCTACTACTATGCCCAGCTGTTGATCATATCAGAGGACCTTACTTGGAAAAAATCTTCGCCTCATTGTACATACACCACGAAGATCTTTGGTGGTCTCGTCTGATAGGAGGAAAGAAAACATCTTGGGTAACAGCCACAGCAAAAATCTTGAACTGTATCTTTGAACGTCTCTGAATGACAGAGGGACAATAGAGAAACTTTGCCTCCTTTTGTTCTTTCGTCACTCTCAGCTTCTTTTGTAAAAACCTCTGTAGGTTAAAAGCAATAAATATAAAAAAAAACACAAAAAAAAAGTTGCAGTTACAAAGTATTTTTGAAAGGATTATTCAAATTAATGGTATTCTTGATGTATGTGTTTAATCACTCCAAATTCAACATAGATTGAACAGCCAACACATGTTTTGACTTTCCGTCTTTTTCAAGGCTTTGGTTCTCATATGGCATAACCATATTAGGTGTGCTTTGGAGTTTGAAATCTTAGACCAATCACAGGACACTGCCCGTCTGGTACATGTTCGATCTGTACATTTTGCAACAAAATCCAACATTTTGACATTTCTGGCAGAGTGTGGGAACTTCACCAACACACCAACTGCAAGACACTGGGGCTAGTATACTGTATTCAATACCCATGTGGCTTACGCTACGTGGGTCAAACTTCTAGATGTGTTCACACAAGAATTACTGAGCATCGGTCACGTATTCAATGCTGTAATGGTACAGGCCCCGATGTGGGCCAATAAATGGAATATGGCCACAAAGCCGATGAAATTCTCTGGTGGGTCCTTGACATAGTTAAAAATGCTTCTAACCCACACAGACTTTTGTCCATCAAAGAAACAAGATGGATTTTCAGGCTCAATACGATAGATGATGGGCTCAATGATACCATGCCTTCGTGGTAACTGGCCTACTATGGATCACAGACTAACCCAGACCTATTCCAACATGGCGCTCACATTTGTTTTGTAGTTTTCAGATGAGGGACTTGTTTACACTGAGTCCGCTTACTATCTCCATTTCAGACACGCCACAAGACTGACAGCAGTAGGCTCCATTTAGTCCATGGTGGCCAGTGGTGTCCCTGTGCTAACACCCGGTTTGGCTTCATGTAATAAGGGACTTGCTATGGTGATCACCAAGACAGCAACCTTGATAAGTTGCCTACTATGGATCAACTACTGACCCAGACGTATTCCAACATAGCGCTCACATTTGCATTTTATTTCCCAGGCGAGGGACTTGTTTACACAGAGTCCACCTACTATCTCTATTACTGACACGTCACAGGACTGACAAAAGTAGGCGCCATATGTTCCATGGCGGCTAGCAGTGCCTCTGCGCTCTGACCCGGCTTGCCTTAATGTAATCGCATTTGCAAAAAGGGACTTGATATGGCGAACATTAGGACGGCGACCTTTGGTAAATTTACTATATTCTCTAGCTCACGGGCACATGTAGGTCTTGCCACAGCCTAGTTTCTCAGGAGGCTACTAAGCTATTACGTGACAGACGAGTGAATGTCTATTCGTCTATGCCAGCCGCAGCAGCATTCATTTGCATCCATTTCCATTTTTGTCTCCCCCTTTTTTGCCTCCAGTCCAGATCTAGCCTCTTTGGCCCGGTAGCACATTCGAGCTACGATTCAGAGTGGAGGTCCACTACCTTCATTTAGCCAGCCATCAGCTCAAGCTGACTCTACCTAACACTGTTTTTGTCTACATAATTAGACTTGCTAAGTAGCGGTAAGAGTGTATTCCTCTCCTCTGCTACCATTTCATCTCCTTTTAAATCAGATGGACTGGTTGTTTCTCTTTTCTCTCTTTTCTCTCCCTTTTCTAGGCTATATGGCATTCCGAGTTCTGAAGCACCACTGGTCTGGTCTGGTCAGCTTCTATAGCCTTTACCACTGACCAGTCGCTATTCCCTTGTCATAGGTTGGTGTTAGTCAGTCATTATTTGACTTAAACTTCTTTTTCCTCAATAGTTGGTGTGTACTATTCATGGGGGCCTGTGGTAACATGCAATGTGTTTTTTCTTTCACACTAGCGGTGATAGATTTTTTTACGGTTGCTCTGTGCCTTTGGCTTTTTGTAATAATTTGCAACATTTATGCATGTTTTAGTCTATCACTATGTGAGTGATGTTTTTGCTTGATTTGACAAGGTACCAAACTGTTTGAGGTCCTGAAGAAGGCGTCCTTTAATTTTCTACACCAGCAGAAATGCCCATGCAAATTGTTTCCCCCTGGCGTTCTTCATGCTGTCGAAATGCCTTTGTGAATTCTGTATCCAGGCGTAGACCCTTTGTATACTTCACTAACCATTTTCTCCGGTTTCCAGACCATACTGCTTAGGTCTTGTATCTATTATGCATTTGTCTTTTTGCTTGTTTTTTATGTGTTCATGACCGTAATATTTTATTAATCCATTTCCTTTTTAGACTGAATTGTTCAGGTCTTGTATTTACGATGCATTTGTTTTTTTTGTTTGCCTACTGTGTGTACATAAAGTAAATCATTCATCGATTCTCTTTGAATTTGCTCCTATGCCAATCATTCCCGTTTACTGTATATTATATTTCCATTGCAACAGATCAAGTATACTATTCAAGCCAACTGTTGGCAACTCTTAAATAATTAGATTTAGTCCTCTCCTCCTATGTGAAATTTTATTTGAGTTAATGACCTAAATATTTTCATAATAATTCCTAATGGGTTCACTCTTTACGTGTATACTTTATTCTCCATTTCCCATTAGAGTTGGAGCCTTCCCTCTGGTTTTACACCACCTGACTGCCTTGTCATACACCCACCTAGGATATATCCTCCTTTAACTGGAAATATCCTTGGCATGTGTCCTGTGTTAACATGGGTCTGCATGTTCCATTCCTCTTATTTCATTGATGGATACTTTCTCCGTCTGGATTCTTTGGCAAATGGTATTTTTCCTGCTCGACTCGACTTTGATTTGCTGCAGTTAACATCTTTACGATTGGCTTTTTATTCCCACAAACACCTGTATGGATTTCTCACCATTCCTATGTAAGCATTCAGGTGGTTTAAAACGACCTGCATGCACAACCATATGCTGTAAGTCACATTTTGTAAATGGTGTTAGTCTAGCTCTACACAAATGTTAACTAATGGTTGTTCTGTTGTTGTTCATGGTTTAGCCATACACAGTCTTAGTTTAAACCACCAACTTGACATTTTCTGTATTACTGAAATCTAGCTTAAGCCTACATCAGATCCTATTTTAGATTTGCCCCTTCCTTGCAGCTGATCCACTATCCAGTTGGGTCACCTTACCTAATCCTAACCTTCTACATACTGCTGTTTGTTCTTCCCAAAGATATTTTTCTTGTTCTTTACAGCTATAATTATCTTCCTTTTTTCATGTTCCTCCGCCTGGATCGAAAAAAAATCACTATTGAGACTATTTACAACTTTGTAGTCAGTAAGTCAATTTCTCATTATAGCATTATCTTTTTAGGTGATTATAATTAAGATTGACATTCGACTTCTGGTGCCTTATATTCAGATTTTTTGGATACTTTAACTACTTTTAATTTTCACAGTTTGTTCTGTGTTCCACACATTCTTAAGGCAATATTTTGGACTTGCTCATTTCTGGTAAATCAACACTTTCTTTTGACTATTCTATCACGTTTTATTGGTTAGAGCTTCTGTTCTTGCCCCCTGCACCCATTAAATCTGCACCTGTTAGCTCCTACAAAAACAGTATATCTGCTTCTTTTCAGCATCATTTTCATCAATATACCCAGAATCTTGTTTCTCAGAGTCTACTATTGTTAACCTATGTAGCATTCTCTCCTCTATGATCGATCGTTAAATTACACCCAAATGTTTAGTTAAACCTTATCAATCCCTTCTGCTCCTTGGTATAGCACACAACCTAGATCCAAAGATGCCTGGAAAAAACAGTGCTTTAAGACACGATCTTCTTCAACAACTTCGCACTTCACATTTGCCATATACAGCACATATACTTGCAGCAACATTTTTACATCCAGATACTTATATTACCAATGAGATTAACCAACCCTATTCACTTTCAAACACTATGGGCCTCATTACGAGAATGGAGGTAATGAAAAAAGGAAGGCGGAATGGTAATAGCGGCATCGTTAACAGGTCCTGGGCATTACGACCCGATAACCCATCAATACCGGCACCGCCCGTACCGTGCCCCCTCATACTGGCATGGGCGCATACACGCGCCCTTTCGGGGAGTAAATACTGGCATGCCGGTAATAGGAGGACATCACAACCCACGCGGGCATGCAAATACTGGCATCCTGAAGGCATCGCGGACCACCTGCAAACAGCAGTCAGCAATCAAGCCAACTGCCACAGGTGCACACAATCACAACAGGTGGACTTAATGGAGTCTGGCCCAGTATAAAAGGAATACACCCACACACCACACCCCTTCCTACACCAAAATGATACCACTAGCTGTTGCAATCATGGTGCTGAAGGACATGCCTATACTGCTACAACTACAGCAACAATAGCAACTACAACAACAACTACAGCAGCACAGAGGAGACGCAGGAGGAGAAAGATGGTGAGACAGGCCCAGCAATTACCACCAGTGCAGCCAGTAGTACCTCGTAGGCAGCCACCAATACCTCGCATCAGACCCAGCCCATTCAATCTAACCCCTGACCAGATCCACACCCTGTACCGGTTGGACCGGGACACCATCACCACCAAAGTGGACATGATAGGCAACGACATTGCCAGCCTCATAGAAATACGCACTGCCATCCCCCCGCTACTAAAGGTGGTGTCTGTGCTCCACTTCCTGGCCACAGGCACCTACCAGCACACAGTGGCCTAGCTGCATGGCATTTCACAACCACTATTTTCACGCATGCTAACCCAAGTGCTGGATGCCCTCCTGAAGCATGCTAGCACCCACATATCCCTACCACGGACTAGCCATGAGATAGCCGACACCAAAGTAGGTTTCCATGCACTGGCAGACATGCCCAATTGTGTTGGTGCCATGGACTGCACCCATGTAGAATTGGTAGTCCCCCATGCCGTAGAGGCAGTGTACCGCAATCGCAAGCTATACCACTCCATCAATGTGCAGATGGTATCTGACTCCAGCAAGATCATCACACATTGCTGTGCCCGATTTCCCAGATCAACACATGATGCCATGGTGCTGCGTAACTCCACGCTACCCCGTCACATGGAGCGACATGCTGGACCACGTGCCTGGCTGCTTGGTGAGTTGCCTGACTGGCCCATGGCAGTGCATCGGGGTAGTTATGTGTTGGGATGAATACTGCACCTGGGTGGGAATGGGGAGGGATGCATACTCCACCTGGGTGGGAATGGGGGTAGGGAGGGATGCATACTCCACCTGGGTGGGAATGGGCGGGGGATGCATACTCCACCTGGGTGGGAAGGGGGGAGATGCATTCTCCACCTGGGTGGGAATGGGGGGATGCATACTCCACATGGGTGGGAATGGGGGTATGCATACTCCACCTGGGTGGGAATGGTCGGTCAGTGGAGAATGCACGCAGAGCTAATGACTCCTGACCTGACCCCCCCAACCCCAACATGACATATCACTGGCACACATCTGACCATTAACGAATATTAATGACCACATGTAAGACGCGCAACCTGGCCACCATGTGTATGTCAAACAATGCATGACTAAGCAGGATCGCAACTGTGCCAAAGTGGCTATTGTGACCATGCACAGTGTAGTATACACAGCAAAAATGGGAGGTGAAACATTGTCGTACAACCACAGTACATCCGCCTCAGCATGCATTATTTCACCCTGCATCATCTATTCAAAGCCATCCAGACTACCTCACCATTTACCAGTATCGAATGCATCCAAACAATATTGGTGCATACTTACAGGGACATGTGCAGGTCCACAGCAAATAGCTGTGCCCATGACTGTGTATCCTGAAGGTGGCAGCTCAGAGTGACTCACATAGGCCTATGTGTATTCTCTTGCAGGTGATGGAGGATATCCCTTGAAGCCGTGGCTATTTACCCCTGTGCGGGACCCACGGAACAGCAATGAAGAGGAGTACAATCTGGTTCATACCCGTACCCTTGTCGTGATTGAGCAGACCTTTGGCCTGTTGAAGGCGCGGTTCCCTGGTGGAGCACTCCTTCATGGCCCTGAGAAGGTGGCAAAGATAACCATGGCCTGTGTCATGCTGCACAACATGTGCGTCCGGAGAAATGTACCACTGCCACCTGACATTGACATGCATGCACCGGGTGAGGATGATGAGGATGAAGATGGAGTAGAAGCAGCACCCCTGCCAGTACGTGATGCACAGGATGGCCTTGCAGTACGTCAATCACTGATTCACAAATAATTCTGACACACAGGGACCTTGATAGATATGTGTCAGTGACACATTGTACACTGTGTCCATGTGAACACGCAAACAGGGAATCTGGGGAGTTGGCCACTGTACACCGTCATACATTAAATTGATACACACGAAAAGATGAATGTCCAGCCATTGCAATTTTTTAACACAACGGGTGTATTTATATCAACTGAAGAAAGTGCAACCCGCCCACCCCTAACCCCCAGTTAACTCCAAAAACCCCCCAGTTAACTCCCAAAACCCCCCAGTTAACTCCCAAAACCCCCCAGTGAACTCACAAAACCCCCCAGTGAACTCACAAAACACCCCAATGTAATATCTCTAATACTCCCAATCACCACCAACCCCATTTTATCCACTCCCATAGTTCTCCCACACTATTTGCGGGACTTCTTGCTGTCCGGGGGCAGCATTTCAGTGTGCCTCGTACTCCGTCATGTTTGACGCACAGGGCTGGAGGGTCCAGAGGAAGTGGGGGCAGAGGAAGTGGGTGTGGTGGATGGGGAGGAAGCTGTGGTCATTTGCACGCCTGGTGCAGGTTGTGGCTGCTGCATGTGCAGCAGGATGGATGTGAGGACCTGCGTGATGGCCCCCAGACAGTCTCATCAACAATGCCGAGGTGTTGACGGCGGCTGTGTTGGCAGCTATGGCGGCTGTGTTAGTGGCTATGGCGGCTGTGGTCCCCGCTATGGCCTGGGCTATCCCACGCCTGGTGTCCACCCCATCCGGAATATATTGCCGGAGCAGGTCCAACATAGACTCCTCTCTGGTCTCCACCCTCGCCAGCCGTGCCTCAAGGCTGATGGTGGGAGCAGCAGTGGTCGAGGGTGCTGTGATGGGGGCTGCAATGGCAGTGCTGTCCTCGTGGATGCTTCTCAGGTCTGAATCATGCAGGCAGGGATCCGCACTGCTGCAGGTGGGTGAGGTCTGAATGTGGGGTGGAGGGTGGCCCCAGGGGTTGGGGAGTGTGGACATGCCACATGCGTCAGTCCTTCCTGGTCCACATGCTCCTCCACTGCTTCATCGGGGTTGGTGAGTGGTTCTATGGCCTCGCCTTCCACTGGTGTGGGTGTAGGCAGCTCAGTGTCCACGGTGTCAGGCGCACTGGGTGTTGGAGTGGGCTGTGAGGCTGCCCGGAGGTGGTGTTGTTGTTGGCCATTGTCATTGGCCGGGACGTGGATGCCCTGTGGTGGGATACTGGCTGCCATCTTCTCCATCGGTGCCTGTGGGGGGTAGAAGAGATGTAGCGTATCAGTGATGGTGTTGCATGCTAGATGCATAATAGGGTGCTGTGGAGTATTTCATTTATCATTCATTCATATCTTACAGGTGTGTCACAAAGGGTAGCATGAAGGGGGCATTTCGGCATTTGCTGCATTTGCTGCATGGCAGGTGGCATGCCGTTGCATTGGGGTTTGTGTGATGTATTACATGGGCACGGTCCGTGTGTGTTGGCTGTGTGTTGGTAATTGGATTGGCACTCAGCATGCATTTCAGTGTGGCAGGGTTTGGCCCTCCATCTGGACAAGAATATGTTGATGTGTGTGTTGGGACATGCATTGCCTTGCCTAGACTCTCTTCCACATCACTTGTGCGACGTCATGGTTTCCCCTACAGGGATCTGCAGGGTCACTCACCTCCATCTGCAGATGTTGCCGCACCCGTCTCCATCTCCCCAAATCCCTCGATGGACTCCATATTGATGAACGTGCTTGCCGTCTCCTCCCAGGTGGTCAGTTTGACAGGAGAGTGGGGACCCCCGCCTGTAGCCATGGCCTTCCTCCTGTTCCTTGACAGGATATTTCAAACCCTGAGGCGGAGGTCATCCCACCTCTTCTTGCAATCCTTCACTGTCCGTGGGGTGGTTCCAACAGTGGAGACCTTGCAGGCTACCTCCTGCCAGATCTCCTCCTTGCGCAGCTGCGCCTCACGCTTCAGGTTCTGCTCTTTTATCACATCAGCATGTGCGGCAAGGGTGTCTGCCAGCATGTTCAGTTCTGCATCAAAAAAGCGCTTTTTGCGCAGGTGGGGGGGTACTTTTCCGGGTTGCCTTCGACATGGTGTAAGGATTGCCACTGGTCTCTCCTGGAAACAACTGGTGGTTTGGGAGGATTGCAATGGATTGTGTTTTTAAAGATGGCGGCCGTCCCATTTCCCTTTCAGACGCGATGACGTTACTTCCGGGTCCGGTATTACAAGCCCGGTATTAGCATGTTGTTATTACCGCGTCGATATTAAGGGGTTCCTCCTAGGTGGAGGCGGCATCGGCGGGTTCCGTGATGGTGCTATCGGGGGGTTGGAGGGCCTTTAGCGGCATGCCAGTATGGCCATTACCGGCATGGGGGTTCGCGCGTGCTTGCGCACTTGTAATCACCCGCTATTAGCGGCGTCATACAAGCACGGACCTGCTCGTACCTCCATGCCGGTAATGACCCCGTTTTTACCACGCTACTCTGAGGCCAGTGACTCCTACATTTACTGTGACTTCTTTGTTTTCCACTGAGCAAGCTCACATTTTCAATTCTCATTTTATTGATTTGGTTCAAAACATTCAAGATCATATTGCCTCAAAGATTCTCAAATCCATTATTTCCATTTTAGTAGTTATTTCTCGGAAAGCAACTACTTGCAATTATAATACTCTTCCTGCATATCTAAACAATTATATTCCTCATTCTGTTTCTTTTCTTTGGGTTAATTTAGTCAATGCTTTTTTTGGCAGGAAATACTTTAGTTACTCTTTTATTCCTGAAATACTATATGTTGGCCAAGTACCCTGTTAATAAAAAAAGCATGATCTTCACCCCCTTGACAATGGCAATTACTGTCCCATCACATCCTTGCCTTTGTTGTGAAAATTCCTTTGCGAGTGTGCTGTGGTTCTGCTCTTCCATCACTTACTCACAACCTCTGTTTTAGCGGGACTGTCAATAATGCTTCCATCACTGTGTAGCATAATGATTTTTCAGGTGTTACATGACATGCACATGCTGGATTCCAGTGTGGGTTGCCTGCTTTTTCTGTTCGGTAGATGGGTTTTAGGTCAGTCTTGAGGTGTTGATCAACATCCTATCTACTTCACACATGCTGCTGCAGTGCTTGTTCTGTTCTAGGTAACGTCAGCTTCTTGTAAAATCATTCAAATTGTTAAGGTTAGACTGGACAGATCTGCTCCATTTCTATGCAATGTGGGGTCTTCCAGGGTTTGAGCCTATCTCCCATGTTGTTTAAGATCTAAATGAAAGATATGGGAAATCTAGTGTCTGCGATAGACCATAGACAACACTAAAACCAATCTTAGGCTCTCATTTTCAGCTGCCAACATCCGCTTAAGTGACTTTCTTGGTGCCATACAGAAGTAGATGTCTTTGCTGTCTTTGAAACTGATCCCTACTAGAAGTGAATTTCTTCTAGTTTCTTCTGCTTCCACTTCACTTGCACATCCTCAAGAGAGCTTCGCTTCACTCTCTCCTACTACTTGTGGGCTCTGTAAAATATTTAGGTTTCACTCTTGATTCCAATCTTAACCTTAAATTCCATATCTATTGTGTTTCACAATCATGTTTTTCTTCAGTTATCACTTCTCATGTTATTCTTGCTTCAGATGGATGGGCCCTTCACATAGTGGCTCAAGGGTATAGTCTCCCATTTATAAAAAGACTTCTGGATTTTCCTGCGAACGAGCAATCTTTTCTGAACCAGATCCACTGATTGTATGGAAGATTCTTTCCCTGTTGGAGAAAGGTACTGTGGAAAGGGTACCTGTAGTGGAACAACACCAGTGTGGGTATGCCACCTTTTTTTCTGGTTTCCAAGAAAGATAGAGGAGTGCGACCCATCTTGGACCCGAGACGCTTGAACAAGTGCTTCAGGAAGAAGAGATTCAAGATGGTCACTCTTTTGCAGATCCTCCAGGCCCTTCAGCTCCACGATTGGATGGTGTCACTCAGTCTTCAGGATGCTTACTTTCATGTGCCTACACATCCCAAGCACAGAAAGTACCTGAGGGTCGCCATAGGCAGTTCTCATTATCAGTTTCGAGTACTGCCTTTCAGGCTCACCTCCGCTCTAAGGAGCAGAGTCTCGGGAGGATAGCTCAGGGGCAACGTGCTCACCTTGGAAGTAAGACGACACGGAGCAACACAGGTTCGATTCCCAGGTCCACGCTTAGAAACCTCTGGGTATTAAGCATATTATAAATAACCTATCCTATCATATCACTCACCTTCCCAAAAGCTGTAATTCATTGGAGAAGTCCTCGACTCTTCCTTAGGGAAGGCGCTGCCTCCCGAGTTGAGGGCTCAACATATCTTGCAGATGGTTAAGAGATTTCAGAACGCCCAACATCTACCAGCATTCAATTTACTGAGGTTGTTGGGCCTCATGGCATCCTGTATTTTCGTGGTATCAGAAGCACATCTAAGGATGAGGTCCCAAAGTGGGACTTTAGATCCCAAATCACAAGTCTCAGACAAAATAACGGACCTTCTTCCGGTCCCGAGCAAGGTCGCTCAGGATCTGTTACAGCTGTCCACTTGGATCCCGCTGCTTCTCGTCGCCAGGTTTCACTTCCCGCTGTTCGACTCAGGATCGGGACTCCCAACATGGAAGTACCCGAGACTGCGAGCAGCACACCAGTTGTTCGTGTTCACCGGACCGCGCGGGTAGCCCCGCCCCGACTTCCGGGAAGGAATATCCGGCAGCTGGAGCTTTGGTCCTACGCGTTGCTTCTCTCCTTAGTCGCGCTGCGCATCGTGAGTTCGCTCTCTCCTACCTATCTAAATTCAGCTATCATTGACTACTGATTCCTTCACTTTCACTTACTTCTTCCTTTGTTCTGAACTCGTAGAAATCTCCATTGCTATCCTTCCCCTCCGGATCGAGTAGACGATACCTTCCTGTTTTCACAGCTACGTTTACCGGTAGTGATTCCTCACCTTCTAGCATTGAGTCCGGCTTTCTCGTGGAGGTCTCTCTTTCTTCTAATCTTGTTTTTGTATGAACGCCCATTAGGACGCAACATTCTGCCTTCGCTTTCTACTTGTGTTAGCCTCTCATTCTGTGATTACCCATACCTTCCTGGGGCTAATTCCTGTGGGTAAGATTCATTCCAATTCCTACGACTTCCATTCTGAACTGCATCTTAAAACGTTCCCTAATCTGTTATATTTGGCAATAGGCTACAGGTCTGCATTTCCCATCAGATAGAAATACAGAAGCCTAAAAAAGATTAGGTCTGTCAGGGTAAGTCTCCTTCTCTTATACTCCTCTCCTTCTGAATTGGAAATCTGGACCCAGACTTACCTTTTACCTCTACTCTTCTCACCCAGAATCCTACCTGATAAGACTACAGACTACATTCCAAAAGGCGTCATCCTTCAGCAGTCGTTGCAGGAATCCACGCTCCCCAGCAGCACATCACAGGGTTTTTTCCCTTTGGGGTTTCCCCTGGAGATTCCACTCCAGCCTAGGCTTTTGGCTGGGTTTGAGAGGGGTTTTCAGGTAATTCCCTCTAGCTTCTATTCCGAGAAGGCTGACTGAAGAGAAGGTAGGTGTCATTCACAATTGCCAAAAGATAATCTGCTTTCGAGTGCTTTATTTTTACAAGGTTATTACAGTAAGCAACGCCTAGCTGACCTTGAGAATCATCCTTATCTCTGGCATTTGTGAAGGACTACCTCCGTGATGGATCAACAGATCCAGCAACTTATAGCTGGTGTGCAATCTCTGACTTCAGAGGTGCAAAATCTGAAACAAGAGAATGCTAATCTTCGGCAAGCTCAAAAGCAGTCTCAGCAACAGACTGCGCAGTTGGCTTCCCAACAGGCAACAGCGTGCAGGGTTCCTCATTGCTCAGAAGATCCCCCTGGTCTGCTTCCAGGGGGTCAATTCGATGGCAATCCTCATAAAATAAAGGAATTTCTAGATGCCTGCACAGTCCAATTCGCTTTTAAAGCATCCTTCTTTCATACCGATCGGGACAGAGTAGGTTATATGATTTCGCAGATGGTGGGACCTGCTTTAGCTTGGGCAACTCCTTTGGTCACAACCAATAACGCCATATTAGACTTGCATACTGCCTTCTGTAATAGCATCAGATCTACGTTTGGCAGGCAGGGGATTCGAATAGCAGCTCAAGAACAACTACTAGATCTCAGACAAGGTAATCAGGACATCTTGACCTACATCACTAGATTCAAACAGATTGCCAGCGAATCTACTTGGTCAGATGATGCCCAGGTTACTCTTTTTCAGAGAGGTTTATCTGAGGATCTAAAGGATGAAGTGTCTAGGGTGCCACGCCCCATGTCATTGACAGAATTTATCACTTTAGTCATGCAGATTGACTATAGGATACAGGAACGGAGCAGTGAACGGCGCAAAGGAAAGCCCACTACTCGTTCATTTTCCTCTGCCCCTTCTACACAAAGAGGAAGCTCTAATGAAGAACCTATGCAGTTGGGGTCAGCCACCCGAGGGCCTTTATCTCCTGAAGAGAGATCCCGTAGAAGAACTCAGGGATTGTGTATATATTGTGGCTTGAATACCCACACGGTCCAGGAGTGTCCTATCACTCCCCCAAGGCGGTCGGGAAACGTCAACTCCCGGTCGTAGGAGGAACCGCGTTCCGGGATCCTAATGTGTCTTTAGGTTCCTCTTTGAACATGCCAGCTTCACAAGGGAGCCAGCATTCTCACTCTCTAATGTTGGTTCTACATATCACTTTCTCATTTGGTACCGAGAAGATGACCGAGATTCCGGCACTTATAGACAGTGGCGCAGCCGGAAACTTTGTTGATGAAATTTAGTCTAGACAACATCAGTTACCTTTAGTTTCAAAAGACGAAGCTATCCCGGTGGAGAGTGTAGATGGTAGTCCTCTAACCTCCGGGCCAATTGTCAACCAAACCAGTCCGTTAGCTATGTCTATCTCTACACACGAGGAAGTTATTACCATGGATGTGATACGAACTGCTCATTACCCTGTTATCCTAGGACTGCCTTGGTTACGGAGACATAATCCCTATATTAATTGGGCAGCAGGTTCACTCTTTTTGGGTTCTGAGTTTTGCCTCCATAACTGTCTGGGAAGAACTAGCACGATATGTCATCCACGACTAGAGGATAACAGACAAGTCACAATTATCGGTTCTGTAATCGGTCTTCTTCTCGAGTACAAAGAATTTTCTGAGGTCTTCTCCTCCTCCGATTACTCTTTACTTCCCCCTCATCGCAGAGATGATTGTGTAATTGATCTGATCCCAGACCAGCCTTTACCCTTCGGAAGGATGTACATACTTTCCTCTTCCGAGAAGGTTGCTCTTAGGGAATACCTCGACCTCAATTTACGAAACGGACTCATTACCGAATCTACATCTCCAGCGGCCGCTTCTCTATTCTTTGTGCCCAAGAAGAATACTTCTGAACTCAGACCCTGTATAGATTTCAGGGGATTGAACAAGATCACTATTCCAGACAGATATCCGATGCCTTTAATTCCTGATATCTTAGAGGCTGTCAAAGGAGCCCGCATTTATACAAAGCTGGATTTAAGGGGCGCTTATCATCTGATCAGGATTAGAAAGGGAGACGAATGGAAGACGGCTTTCCGGACACCTTTTGGCCATTTTCAATACCAAGTAAGGCCTTTTGGATTGGCCAATGCCCCGGCCGTCTTCCAGCGACTTATGGACCACCTATTTTCCGATCTACTATTACACACTGTCGTCGTCTACCTGGATGATATCCTGATCTTTTCTAAGGATTCCTCTGAACATCAAACCCATGTCCGAGAGGTATTATACAGAATCCAGTGCAATTACTTATTCTGCAATTTGGAGAAATGCTTCTTTCATCAGTCCCAGGTGACCTATCTGGGTTATATCCTTTCGGCACAATGTATCGCAATGGATCCAGACAAGGTTAAGGCAGTCCAGAATTGGGCTAACCCTCAATCTATCAAAGAGATTCAACGTTTCGTTGGATTCTCAAATTTTTATCGTCGGTTTATCCCTAATTTCTCGGCCCTTACTCAGCCTTTAACTAACCTTTTGAAAAAAGGAGTTCCATATGTCTGGAATGAAGAAACTCAAAAAGCTTTTGATACCTTAAAAAAGAGGTTCACATCAGCACCCATACTTATGACACCTGATCAATCACGCCGTTTCATTCTCGAAACGGATGCCTCTCAGTATGCCTTGGGTGCTGTTCTCCTACAAGAAGATGATCAAGGGCTAGAACGGCCTATTGCATATTTGTCCAAAACCCTCGCTCCAGCAGAATTGAATTATACCGTTCTCGAGAAGGAGCTATTGGCGATCAAAAGGGCTTTCGAGGAGTGGAAACACTTGTTGCTGGGAGCACAGTTTCCTGTAGAGGTCCGTACCGACCATCAAAACTTAAGGATTCTCCAATATGCCCAGACCTGTAGCAGCCGTCAGGCCAGATGGGCTCATTTTTTCTCTCCTTTCAGGATCCTATTCTCTTTCATTCCCAGAAGAAACAATTTGCAAGCGGATGCCTTGTCACGAAAGGAGATCTCTTTTCAATGTCCAGTCAAACCAGAACCTATTTTTCCCCGCGGTATCCTGAGCGTTGAAAAGAAATATAAATCTACAGATTTTCTCAAATGCTTGTAATTAAGTTCTGTACCCTCTGTCCTAAAGAGGCTGACCAAGAAGGAGTTGAATCTTCTGTCTAAAAAGGACAGTTGCTATTTTCATGGGAAACAGGTCTATGTACCCACTAAATCCTTACAAAAGGAGGTTCTAACTATGTGCCACGACTCAAAATCCGCAGGACATAGAGGTAATGTGAATACCCGCGAATTAATCTCCCGATACTTTTGGTGGCCATTAATGCAGAATGACATTTTCACATACGTCAGGTCTTGCCCTGTTTGTCTGCAAAATAAGAGCCCTAGACATTCACCCTTTGGTACTCTGGTAAAGATGCCAATACCTACATGGCCTTGGCAAATCATTTCAACAGACTTCATTGTGGATCTCCCTATCTCCGAAGGATGTTCAACTATTATGGTTGTTGTTGATTCATTCACCAAACTGGCTCATTTTCTCCCATTCGACGGTCTTCCCTCGGCGGCTCAAATGGCTCGAACCTTCATTTATCGTATCTTCTGTCTTCATGGCCTACCAGAGACTATAATTTCGGATAGAGGTTCCCAATACACGTCCAGATACTGGAAGCAAGTCTGTCGAATTTTGGGTATCACCCGGGCTTTAAGTTCCGGTTTTCACACACAAACCAATGGTCAGACCGAGAGACTAAATCAGACCCTAGAAGGATACCTTCGGAGTTATATATCAGCAGCACAAGACAACTGGTTGGGTTTGTTACCAGTGGCTGAATACGCTTATAATAATGCACACCATTCAGCAATTAAAACCTCTCCATTCTTTTGTTCCTATGGATTTCACCCTGCCTCATTTCCTGACAAGAGGGTTATGAATGACAAATGTCCGGACGTGAAGGTTCTCCTGAAGAAGATACACCAGGGTCAACACGCAGCCTCTCAGGCACTTAGGACTGCTCAAGAAAGAACAAAGAAGATGGCTGATCGCCTCCGATCTAAAGCTCCGGTAATACAACCTGGAGATCTGGTTTGGTTATCTTCCCGATTTTTGCCTAGACATCTTAGACCTTCCAAATTCTCACCTAAATTTATTGGCCCTTTTCGGGTGATTTCAGCAATAGGAGCTGCAGCCTTTAAGCTGAAACTTCCCAAGACCTGGGCACGGATACATCCGGTCTTCCATGTCTCTCAGCTAAAACCTGACATTAGAAGTAATTTCCATCCGGTGGTGTCTTTTCGTCCCCCGCCAGTTATTCTTGATACCAATGCAGAGTACGAAGTCTCAGACTTGTGTGATTCACGTATTCACCGTGGAAAATTACAGTACTTAGTGGATTGGAAGGGCTACACCCCTTCTGATCGTACTTGGGAATCTAAATCCAGTATCTATGCCCCACGACTAATCAGACAATTTCACAAGAATCAACCTGGTAAACCAGGGGGTAGTGACTTTAAGAGGTGGCATACTGTTACAGCTGTCCACTTGGATCCCGCTGCTTCTCGTAGCCAGGTTTCACTTCCCGCTGTTCGACTCGGGATCGGGACTCCCAACATGGAGGTACCCGAGACTACGAGCAGCACAGTTGTTCGTGTTCACCGGACCGCACGGGTAACCCTGCCCCCGATTTACGGGAAGGAATATCCGGCAGCTGGAGCTTCGGTCCTACGCGTTGCTTCTCTCCTTAGAGTCGCGCAGCGCATCGTGAGTTCGCTCTCTCCTACCTATCTAAATTCAGCTATCATTGACTACTGATTCCAACCTTCACTTTCACTTACTTCTTCCTTTGTTCTGAACTCGTAGAAATCTCCATTGCTATCCTTCCCCTCCGGATCGAGTAGACGATACCTTCCTGTTTTCACAGCTACGTTTACCGGTAGTGATTCCTCACCTTCTAGCATTGAGTCCGGCTTTCTCGTGGAGGTCTCTCTTTCTTCTAATCTTGTTTTTGTATGAACGATCATTAGGACGTAACATTCTGCCTTCGGTTTCTACTTGTGTTAACCGCTCATTCTGTGCTTACCCATACCTCCCTGTGGCTAATTCATGTGGGTAAGATTCATTCCAATTCCTACGACTTCCATTCTGAACTGTATCTTAAAACGTTCCCTAATCTGTTATATTTGGCAATAGGCTACAGGTCTGCATTTCCCATCAGATAGAAATACAGAAACCTAAAAAAGATTAGGTCTGTCAGGGTAAGTCTCCTTCTCTTATACTCCTCTCCTTCTGACTTGGAAATCTGGACCCAGACTTACCTTTTACCTCTACTCTTCTCTCCCAGAATCCTACCTGATAAGACTACAGACTACATTCCAAAAGGCGTGATCCTTCAGCAGTCGTTGCAGGAATCCACGCTCCCCAGCAGCACATCACAGGGTTTTTTCCCTTGGGGTTTCCCCTGGAGATTCCACTCCAGCCTAGCCTTTTGGCTGGGTTTGAGAGGGGTTTTCAGGTAATTCCCTCTAGCTTATATCCCGAGAAGGCTGACTGAAGAGAAGGTAGGTGTCATTCATAATTGCCAAAAGATAATCTGCTTTTGAGTGCTTTATTTTTATAAGGTTATTACAGGATCTCCTGTGTTGGGCCTATGAGGAGAATGTGATTATAGAGGAACCTTTTTGGTAACCCTGGCTGGAGAACAGTAGTCACAGATTCTTCCTTCATAGGCTGGAGAGCTCACATTAGTGTTCTTACGATCAGCGGAATTTGGTCCCCATCAAAATCCAGACTACACATACACTTTTTAAAGCTGAGGGAAATCAGACTGGCGCTGATGGCCTGTTTGCCATCCATACAGGGAAACAATGTTCTGATAATGATGGACAACACAGTGGCCATGCACTACCTCAACAAAAGAGGAGGTGTAGCTCTGGTTTTGGGCACTATGAAACAGGATTTCTCTGTCAGCTGGTCACCTAGAATAGAATGCAAAAGCGGACCCTCTGAGCAGGCAAAGCACGGTTTTCCACAAGTGGAAGTTAATTCAGGAAGTCCTTCTCGAGTTCTTCTCCCTTTGGGGAACGCCCCAAGTGGATCTGTTCACGTCCAGTTTCAACAGGAAAAGCGACCTGTTCTGCTCCAAGGAATTTCCTCAGAGAGAAGTTCTGGGGGTACGTGTTCATAGTGGACTGGGAATTTCCACTCTTGCATGCATTCCCGCCAGTCCCCGTTATTCCTCATGTCATGAGGAGGTTGAAGAAGTTTGGGAAGTCCATGATCCTGTTTGCTCTGGATTGGGCCAGGAGTATGTGGTACTCAGACCTTCTAAACATGTCCATCTGCCCTCCATTCCACCTCCTCCAGAGAGTGGACCTACTCTCACAAGAGGAAGGTCCTCTCTTCTTCACCCAGAAATCAGAACTATGAACCTTCATGCCTGCTTTCTGAGAGGTCTTGTAAGACGAGATGGAGGTGCTGCTTTCGGCCTGAAGAGCAGTAACAAAAGCACTATACAGCTGTCGTTGGAACACGTTTTGCAGATTGTGTAGAGTTAAAGATATTGATCCTTTTACTTGCAATACACCTACAATGCTTACTTTTTGCAGCACCTAGCCAATCAGGGCCTATAGGATGCTATCGTCAAAGGTTGCCTGGCGGCATTAGCCATCTTTAAAAGCATGCCAGAGCAACGCTCTTTAAGATGTCAATTGTCATTCAATTCTTCAAGCAGTTGACAAATACGTTCCCATCGGTCCCCTTTCTGGTCCCCTCCTGGAATTTGAACCTTATATTAACCTTCTTAATGGGAGCTCCATTTGAACCTCTCCATTCTTGTCCACTCAGGGTATTAAGCTTGAAAACAATCTTTTTGGTAGCTATCAGTTCTGCTCGTAGAATGAGTAGGGTACAAGCCCTGTCATGTAAACCGTATTTTAGTCCCTCCTTCCTTCTCAAGGTGGTGAAATAATTCTACTGGATTTGTATCCATCTCCTCACCCTTTTAAGGATGAAGAGAGGCTTCATAGGCTAGACCCAACAAGGATTTTTAGCATCTACATTTATAGGATGGCATATGTCAGACAAGATGGCCAACTATTTATTGGTTATACAGGGAACACAGCCATGGCCAAACAAACTTTATCCCCTTGGATCATCCTATGCATGCCAGAGTGCTATTCCATTGCGGGAAAGGATGTCCCTGAAAACCTAAGAGCCTATTCCACCTGGGGAGTGGCTACCACTTCAGCGCTTCAAAGAGGTGTTCCAGTGCAGGAGATGTGTAATGCTGCTAACTGGCCATCACAACACACTTTCTCGAAGCATTATTGTTTAGACACTCTGTCTGGTCAACCGCTCGTTTTGGAAGAGCAGTTCTGCACAAAGTCAATCAATAGTGACAAAAATGCACTTTTTCCACCTCTGTTTCCAAAAGCTCTTATGGGAGTCCATCAAAGATGAGGAATCCGTGGGAGGACACAATCCAATATAAGAACAAATTACTTACCCCCTGGAATGTTCTTTCTACTGGATGTTCCTTGCATGGATTCCTCATCGCCCTCCCATTGTAGTGCTCTGACTGTGGGTGCATTTTTTAATACTCTCTCTTTCAACGCCCATGCAGGTCATTAATCCTCAATTCGCCTGTGCAGAAACAGGGAATAACTTGAGAATTGAGGCAAATGGTCGCAATGCGTGCTATTTAAACTGCCATCGACATCCCGTCCAGATGTGGGAATGGTAACCATCCAGGGACATGGACTCGATGCCTGTGTTGTCAAAAATATTTCCGAGACTGCAAAGCAGGATATGCATATATCAAAGATGTGGAATCCGTGGGAGGAACGGCCAGTAGAAAAACATCAGCCGGGGTAAGTAATTTGTTCTTCTGGAGGATCCTAGACCACTAGAAGTACTGACCATTTTTTGTCTTGCGATTTCTCATTTTAAGCAAGCATCTTTCTTGGCACTGGCTTTTTTGGGGCTGCCCCCATGCTTACAATGCACAGCTTCTTCCATCTGTTTACTCCCTATCCTTATTAGGTTCAAGAGGCCCAGAACTCATATGTTTAGACTTCCCAATCTTCAACTCTTTTTCTGATGTCTTGTTCGTTTTGATTTTTGAATCAGTTTTGAATGCTCATTATTTTATTTTAGTTAATTTGTTTGTGACTGTATTTTTTTTCAGCACACCCTGCTGCTGTTTGGTCAGGCTTGCGCTATGCAAGATTGTAAAATAAATCAATACAACGCATACTAATACAAAGGGGAAGGAAACCTACAGAAAATCACCATACCCTGGCCAGTGTCCAATGCTCATCCGACAGTCAACTGATCCGCCAACAGTTGGTTAAATCCTAAAATCATAGTTTGGTCTTTGGAAGTTCAGGAGCCCAGACTCTGGAATACTCTAAACAGTAAATACCTTCCATATGGCTAATTGCAATATACCCTCAAACAATGTTTCTCAGCACTATCTATGATGAATCCAATACTCTGAACTGAGCATAAGCTGGTGTGCTCTGCTCTTCTGAACCTTGTAATGCTCTGTCTTATAATTATGCAATATAGTTTCACATCAAATCCATTAAATACTGTACAAATATCGGTACTTTTCAAAAACAATTCAGGTCCCACAATTTCAACCAAATGTAACCACAATTTCAACCGGATGTAACCACAATTTCAACCAAATGTAACGGTGTACCTACATGTAATGTCAAGCAAAACTACATGCACCGAACATGAAGCTGCATCATGTCACTACTGCATGTGGTTATGCATCATTTTGACTCCACACATGCAGCACACCCCAGCCTCAGGCAGAGTAAATGCCACCTAGATAATATTAATGATTAGTCAACTCTTAGCAATGTATGTATATATAATATTGTCACCACTTCATTGAACTGAGTCACCAGTCATCATCCTGGTTATCCAAATGGGTTCCTGATGGTCACTGGAGCACATCCCCAGTTTATGAATATGCAACACAGTATGTGTTTTTCTTTATTTTTGTGATATTTTTAGAGGGCAACGCCAATGAAAGACTGTGTAAAAGTGAACTATTTGCACATTAATATAGCTTCAAACTACTTCTTTGCAGAGCTTCCCGAAAGCATGTGCTTTGAATTTGACTGTGGTGCACAGATTCAACTTGGATTTGCAGCAGAATTTTCTAACGTGATGATTATATACACAAGAATAGTGCAGAAACCTCCAGAAATAGTACTTTGTGAGGCTTACGTCACTGACTTCCCACTGGTAAGCTATACATTATTTCTATTCTCATGTTCTGTTTTTCTGTAACATGCTTTCGAAAAATGTCACCTTTCAAATGTCTCCATAAAATGGCTACAGTGTTTTGCACCTCTCTTTGAGAAGATAGAGTGGTATGTGGGATGCAATCTTTGATTTTCTTTTTATCTTTTTACATTTTTCATAAAAAGATGTGTTTTGTGCTCTTCAATAAAACACTAGTCTTTCAAGCCCTACATATTCCCCATGTGTGTAAACTGGCAATCGCATTATTTGTACCATAAAATGCTTGACATGCTTGTTGTGTAGGTCTCCACAGGGTTCGTAATTGAAGGGAACTGGGAGCTATTAATTTCTGCTTGTAGCTTAGACGAGCCGTGTTAGCTTGACACCAATCACTGCCAGGAGCTACTTTTGACCAACTGATGCCAAACAAACACACCTATGTGAATTTAACACCGTGTGTTTGGGATCATCTTTAAATAAACATTATGAAACATATATACAACATCTAAAACATAAAGGGTCATAAATAATAGATACAATGGGATTGTTCCATTTTATGTGGAAGTTAGATTTGTAGGACGCAATGAATGCAATAGCTCCTTGTTTCCCTTTGGTAGCACCTGGTCACTGGTTAATGATGGATACCCGGAGCTGCTTTTGGCTCCTGCTTTTCCAATCTCAATTTCGAGACCTAGCTCCATATGTTCTGCTGTCTTGTCCCAACAAGTGCCCTATGCCTGCCTTTTCGGTCTGAGATTAAGATGCAATTAGATAGAATTCAATACAATTGGTCACCAGCATGAACACAGTGACTGATATTGTGACAGAGATGAGCAGAACTGGATATTATGCAAGGGCTTAGATCTGCACTGAGCTCCGTTGTTAGGAAGGGGTAGGATCTTCCAACCCTTCTCAGATGCTAGAGCGTAATCAATGGGTTACTAGACTGAACGACACATTCTACTTGGACATCATTTTGCATTCTAAAATATCATCACGAGTTGGCAGTACTCCTCATCCAAAGCAGTAGTTTAGCCATGGAGCCCATCATTTCCATTATCTCTTATGTATAGAATTCCAAGTCTGACTGGCTCAGAAAATGGACCTTCTGGAATTACTGTTGCTGGTAATACCAGCAACGGATTACCGGATGACCAAAACCCCTGCGCCAGTACTACCGACACAGTGGTGATATCGGCGAAGTATAATTATGGATTTACCGATAATACTGCCAATAATTAGCCGGTATTACGGGCAAATCTCAAACCGTGATATCATCACTTCAGAGCAGCTGATAAATGGACACAGGTGATGTCAAACAGGTCACAGGTTCACCCAATCCACCTAAGTGCACAACATGCACACAGGAAGACTACTAAAGGGCCACACCATTCCCAAAAACACTTACCAACACATCCATGCTACCATTCATTGCTGCAAACATGGACCTGCTGGAGCGACATGCTGATTTGCAGCAGCTGGGGCTGGAGTACTAGCAGTGGCGACAGGAGGCCAGGGAGAGAAGGAGAAGAAGGAGGAGGATGCTGCAGATGGGGATGCAGGTTGTGAAGAGGAGGAGGAGGCGTGCAGTGATCCCATGCACAAGGACCACTCCATGGACCCTCACGGACACACAAATCCTCACCCAGTACCGCCTTGACAGGGATACCATCAGAGAACTCCTCATATACATCCAGGAGGACCTACGGAGCAGGATCGGCATCAGGACAGCCATACCACCTTTGGTAAAGCTGGTGTCGGTCCTGGATTCTTCAGAGTGCTGGTGCAGATGCTGAAGGCCCTCATGTGGGTCAACACATTGCCCTCGCCACCACCCTGTACCAGCTCAATGCCATCAAGGCCCGGTTGCATGGCATTGTGGGCATGCCCACTGTGGTAGCAGCACTAGATTGCATGCATTTGGAGATGGTGCCCCTCCATGCCTCAGAGGTGGTCTACAGGAACCAGAAGCAGTTCCATTCCCTCAGTGTCCAGGTGACCTTTGATGCCAACCTGACCATCACGCACTGCTGTGCCCTGTCCCCAGAATCAACCCAAGACACTATGATCCTGCAGAACAGCACCCTGCTGGTGTACATGGCGTGTCACAGAGGCCAAAGGACCTGGATGGCGGTTGGGTACATGTACGATTCCATCTACCTTGCAGTTTGATTGACAGCCAGACCGGCAAGGGAGGGGGGGGTGATCCAATGCAACAAATGCATTTCCGGAATGCGCACTGCACATGCAGGACCCAGCAGCGCACCTCTAAATTGGCAGCCCACAGCACAGTGGTAGCACATAACTTGAGTAGTAGCAGTCACTGAGCAGGCCATTACAACCCCAGTGGGACATCCCCACTAAATGTACTCCTGGTACCAGGATGCAACACCACCCCTCCCCCATATTGCAAAGGCAGTGCATGATCAGACATAGCCACTTAGGGTCACCAAATGCATGTCCTTGGACAACACGCTGAGCAGTGCAAAAAGCATGCGAGAACTGGAATGTGAAACACAGTAGCACAATGTGAAATGGGACACAAATGCGCAGACTGACCATTGTAATGCCAACATCATAGGCAATGCCGTTACCAATTAACAGTACTTGCACCTGTTTCTCTGCACCTTGTAGGTAACTCTGGATACCCACTGCTTCCGTGGCTGATGACCCCCCTGAGGAATCCCCAGACGCCACAGGAAGTGGCATACAACTGTGCCCATATGAGGACCAGGGTGGTGATTGAGCAGACCTTCGGCCTCCTGTAGGCCCGATTCAGGTGCCTGCACAGGTCTGGGGGTGTGCTCATGTGCGGGCCAGAGAATGTGGGACAGATTGTATTGGCCTGTGTAATGTTCCACAATGTCTGCATCAGGTGCAAAATACCCCTGCCTCCTGATCTGGACATTCCTTCCCCAGAGGATGATGATGATGCTGTGCCAGTCAGTCACATGCACCCACGCACTGTGCGTATTGAGGCCAGGGATTTGTGCATGACCCATCAAGAACTAATTGAGAACTTTTTTCTGAGTACCCCCTTCAATCAGCATTTCCCTTGCACCTTACTGTATATCATGCACAATCACAGTAAAAAACACTTGTTTGAATAAATGGAAAGTCCAGTAATTGATTCAAGTGAAAACCGCCCCCCTACCCATACACCCCCCTACCCAAACACCCTCCTACCCACACACGCCCTACCCAAACACCCAGTAGAGCACCCAGTCAGTGTCACTTGTGGGCCCTCTTGGCCATGTGGGTCTTTCCAGAATTCTGTGTAGGCCGTAGCCTGTGTGACCGGTGCCTCGGACTGCCTTACTAAGAGCCCTCAGTGGTGGTCACCGATGTGACTGGGTCTGACACCCTTGCCTGCATGTTGTCCATGCAGAGTTGTACTGATTGTCTCATTACCTTCACCATGGAGGAGACAATCTTGTTCCCCTCCATCATTCTTTGTGCAAGGGCGAAGAGGGCTGCGGTTGCACAGCCTCAGGACTTTGCACTCCTGCGGCTGGAGGCCTGCATGCACTCCCTCGTCAGTCTCATCTCAGTGAGCTGTTCTTTTGCCCTTCTGGGCCTCAATTGAATGCAGGTGTGCATCAATGGTACTGAGCCTGGGTAGTGGTAGTGGTGGGCTAGGTGGTGACAAGGGGCTATAACAGACAAAGGGGTATGTCGTTCCATCGTCATTGTCGTCATACTCCTTCTCCTCCGTTTCAAACCAGCCATGATGGCCTGTTGTCTGCTGTGCCTGTGGTGGACTGGATGGCACAGGAGAGACAGTGGGACCACTAATCACACATGTGTGGTGGTTACAGCAGTGCCACATGCAGCAGTGGGTGGCAATGGTGCCAGTGGCGGGACTGATGGTGCCGGGGCTGATGGTGCCGGTGGCGGGGCTGTTGGTGCCGTTCGTGGGGCTGATGGTGCCGGGGCTGATGATGCCTGTGTCGGGGCTGATGGTGCCGGTGGCAGGGCTGATGGTGCAGGTGGCAGGGCTGACGGTGCCTGTGATGTGACATTTGTACTGTCCTGTTTGCTTTTGCAGGTCTGCATGTAGCTGCTCTGCCTGATGATGATCCGTCAATGTCAGAGTACTGAACATGCTGTTAGTATTCTGGGTGTCACGGCTGCAGCCTTGCATGTCATTTATGCCACCTTGCGTGTGTACTGCTCTTGTCATGTAGCTTCTCTGGTCTGTTGCCTCCGATGTGTGCATCTACATGTGGATGGTGGGTGGTGGGAGTGTACATTGCATGTTGGTCTGCCAAGGTGGCCTGGTGTTGTGTGTGCCTTGGACCTACCATTTGTGTCCTGCCCTCCCTTGAAACACGTGTGGGACTGTACATATTGGCAACAGTGCTTGTGCAGGGCTACTACTACCTTCATCCCCTTGCATGTGTCTTGGATCAGGCCATTTGGTGTGTCTGACATGTGTAGAACTCTCTGCCTGGGGATGCATGTATTTGGATGCAGGAATGGCATTTACATTGGGATTGTTGGATTTACCACCATCACCTTGGGTCCCAGCTCCAGCCTCTGCCGTCCCAACAGCCTCAATGCCCTCCAAGTGCTCAACGAAGCTGCACCTTTCCTCCAAGGACATAAGAGTGGGGGGTGACAACGTCCCTCCTGCCTCGGCTGAGGATTGCCTCCTGTGGGTGGCGATGATCTTGCACACCCTCGGCGCCAGTCATCCCAGCGCTTGTGGCAGTCCCTGGGTGTGCACCGGTACAGTTCCCACGGCTGTCATCCTGTCCGCAACCTCACGCCATATGGCGATCTTCCATTTCTGACTTGTCTTGCGGTGTCCAGCCCTAAAAAGCTCATCAGCATGCTGGACTACTGTGTGCACCAATGACATGTGTTCAGCTTCAGAGAACTTGGTTTTCCTCATGTGAACGTTAGGAACACGTGCCTTCCTTTCCTCGGACATGATTTTGCCTCCTCTCAAAATGGATGCCAACAGGAAATGGGAGATTGAGAGTGGAATATGTTTTTCAAGATGGTCACTGGCGAGATTCTTGTTCTGTCGGTGACACTATTTCAGGCACCGGTAATACCGTTGCCTGTAATTCTGGCACTGGTAACTGTTGTACTGGTAATTCCGGTGCTGGTAAGTCGGGTGCCAGTAATTCCAACAGTTTTTAACACTATCTGTGTTGCTGGCACATATCTGCTGGTGATACCGGCAAATTGCTGTAGTTGCCAGTAATAACAGCAAATTGCTGCAGTTGCCGGTAATACCAGCGTGCTAGTATTATCGTTACCGGCAGGGGATGTGAGTGTCTGCAGACTCGTGATATGCCAGTAATTCCAGCAATCGCCCCGCCGGTAACGGTAATACCAGCACACCAGTGTTACCACCGTTTTACAGGAATACTTGTAATGAGGCCCACTCTCTTTTGTTTACCAATTCCTCCCAAAACCAACCAGCTTTCACTGCCATCCTGATATCCTTCATGAAATGTGAGATTGAATTGCTCTCTATCTCCATTTGTTTCCGGATGACACAATGAAGTAAGGAGATGAGTCACACCAATGCCTTCAAGGAACAACTCCATGACTCTCAATGTCAACTGAATGACCTACTAAGGGAATCTCTGTAATCGCATACACTGAAGGGATAACTATGACAAACCACACAAATAATGTGTCTGGGTAAACGTTTATAATTAAATTTGTATAATCCATATTAGATTGAACTTCTTTTTTGCCTACAAATCGTGTACAAAAAAAATGCCTACTATTAATGGCTAGTGGCCAATCCAGTTTACATCTGTGTTCAACCAAGAATGAAGACCTAAAATGGTATATATCAAATAATGTATTAAATAATATGAATGCAAATAAAATGCTTGTACAAATACAGTATTTTTTACACTGAACAAACAACATACTAATGTCATTCTAAATTGTTAACAGATGAACACTATACATACATAAAATACTTTAAAAAACGCATGAATGCTGGACCGCAACCTGTTTTGTCAAAAAGCAGTGCACTAAAGTCTAGATCTAATATTCCTGCTCAAATCTCCCAAAGTGTCCATGCTGCGGCAAATAGTGGACCTACTGCTATATTGTCTGTGGTCCATAAAAAGTGCAAAGTGCCAGTGGAAAAGTGCAAAGTGCCTACTAGCTACATTAATTAAACCATTGGCGACTGCGCTCAGTTCAGTCTGGACTCTTTATTCTGTGCATTGGCTAGTTTCGCCAGAACGTCGTCTTCATCGGGGATAATCTTCCTCTGTGCTGTGGCATTGAGGTACTCTTAATGGTCCAGAAGTGGCTAGTATCTTACGAACTCTACACAAACTGGCAAGAAGATGATCTTGAAAAGCTGCAGTCTTCATGCATACAGTCTGGACGGTGAGCCAAGTAATGCAGACTGGCCTGCTTCTGTATACAAGGCAGCATTGTCTGAATGGAATGCTGGTGCATTGTCTGACGGAATTTCATAATTTCATGATTTCATGATGTAAGCTTCAGACTTGTCTGATTCTGTGTACTGGGTAGCGTTATCTGAATTGGACGTGTAGTGGGATCTCAAGATTCCATGTTTTCACAGGAACGTTATCTGTCCAGGTCTGCAATCAAGACAGACGCCATACCTGTGGAGAAATCCCTCCTACACAAGGTCCAAGATGTCATCACTTTCTAGAAAGGACTGAAGTTTAGTAACAATAATAGACTCCAGGATTTTAGATGAATAATGTGAGGAACCTTGGGGCATTCTCCCACCTGTTCCCCTTGTATCCTCTTCTCAGGTGGCCAGAGAAAGTCCATCAGTTTTGGATCCGGACCCTGGGGGTGGAAATGCAAGGGAGGATCACCTGGATGGAGGGACCATGGAGAGTGGGGAGAGGATGTCTTCAGACCAGACACAGTATTTCCCATTCCCTTTTTCTGATGAGCCTTCCATCACAGAAATCTTTGTTGGATACAGGGAAACCCCATCATTTTCTTCTTTTAAAAATGACTCTGAAATATGCCATCTGTATAAAGGGACAAGAAAGTGATCAATAAGGAGGACACCTCCTCATGTGAGCAGTTTAGACCTGCATCCACTTTCTCTTGTTAATACAGGAGAATGTCATGTCAGAGTGCACCCTGGCCTCCCTCTCCCTTTATAGGTTATCAGTCTGCCCCTATTTCATGCATACACACACACTGTCCCACATTCATATGCCTTTAAGACTGGGATGAGGAAGAGGCAACTAGGAGTAATGAACACTTCATTTTTGCACACCACTCTCGTACTGAGACAAGGAAGAGGACTGTAGAACACCATTACCATGGTCAGGCATGTCCCACTCATCAAGGTAATTGGCGTCAGGCAAAGGACGTGCACCTGCAGCCAGTTGAAAGGCTACAGGTGTATATAAGGTGAAACAAGCAAGAGTCAAGGAGAGACCCGCCTGGTGTGAGAGATCCGCCTTAGGAGAAGGATGCAGCAACCCGAAAAGGAGCAGGCTGGGGAGGGGCTAGTGAAATGGACTGTGAGTGCTGCACAAGAGCGAGGAAGATGCTGCAGCCTGAACGGGTTGTGAGAAGGTCGGGATCCCTGCAGAACCAGGTGCCGCGTGTCCCCCGCTGGACCTGGGGGACACTGAAGACTCCATGGAGCCGCCAAAAACAACGAGAAGGTTCGGAAGAGGCGAGTGATGCTCATCGGAGATCCCAGCGAGTGAAGGGGGGAGTGAGAGACCACAGTAGAGAACACAGAAAGCACCTGGAGGAGCTGTCCTGTACCAGTGAATGGCAGAGAGCGAATAGTCACTCTCCAGGGGTTGGGGTTGGGCACAGGAAAATGCTGTTCTGATGAAATCTAATGAAAAAACGGTTAGGAGACCGAAGGAAAGATTATTGATTGCTGAACAAGCTGCATAGTATTTTATGCGTTATTGAATACCGAACTAAGGAAATGTTATGCAAAGTACATGAATGAACCGCACGAGTAAAATGAAAGTGATATGCATTTCGAATACAGTGAAAGCAGGTAAAAGCCATTGATGGACAATGTGAAAGTATGAGCCAAATCAAAATCTATACTGAGGGCTTGCGAAGAACTGAAAAGAAAATTATAATCACTTTTGGATAGTGTGAAAGCAAGGTGGTGACAAGGAAGACACTGTGATGCTGGAAATGCATCCGAGGGACAGGGCCTCCGTATCCTTGTCCTTTACTGCTTTTTATCGTGTGTTATGTCATGTTTTCCGCGCAGGAGTTCATGGGGGACTTCTGGCGGTGCAGCTCTTTCTTTTGGTTTGGTGAACGGACCCGTGGGATACCCTTATGGCACCCATGGGTGGGGGTACAACCCTGTGCCCCAAGTGTATGTTTTTGGGCACCTGTGGGTGGCCCTCAGAGCAGGGTATGGGCTGGTGGCAGCTCCATGCTGAATTTGACAGGTGCGCGGAGTATCCTCCATTTTTGGATACCCCGGCCCTGCCATTGGGGTCAGTTGATTCCTGAAGGAAAACAAGATGGCCCCGGTGGCCTCTTGCTTTCTACTACCCATTACCTTGTTTTCCCAAAGTCCTGGGGAGCCCTGACTCTGTCCCTTCCCCCTGACTGGCTGTTGGCTGGAAATGCCATATATGGTGTAGTTGTGAAGGCCCGGCCAGACTAGCTGGAGCCTTCCCGGTGATGTATGTTGTGGGTACCTCCTGTGGGTGGGACCTGGGTGAATAGAGTGTGTGACGAATATGCATTCTGTGTTGTGGGTGTCTAGTATCTGGTGGTTGACACAATGACTGAGACAACCCTGCCTGAAACCGGTATGAATGCAGCTTGGAGTGTTGAATGGCTCTGTACTTGTCCCAATATACATAACTTGTTGTGAGTGTCTGGAGAGAAGTGAATGGCCTGAATACCTAGTGTGCCTGATTGGCTGCCTGCCTGCATGAATGCCTGTAGTCGTGATTGGATGCTTGAGTGTGACCCAGCGGAATGAATGGGAGATCAACAGTATATCTGGGGACCTCTCACTGCTAGGAATCGTGTTCAGAAGCTGAAGTCCACTACGACGAGTAACTGGAGTAACTGACGCTGGACCTTGAAACCCCCGCTGGACGAGAAGGAGTGCTGTGGCTCTCCCTTGCAATCTGAAGGCTGCTGTGTTTCCAAGGACGGACCCAGAGAGGACCTGGTAAGGCGCCCTCTTCCCGAGCTACGAGGGACCATCGTGCACAGCTGATCTTTGCCAACGCTTCCTGGTAGACAGACCTTCGACAGGCTGCCGACCCGATACGGGGACTGCTGCGGAACTCCAAGGAGAAGCACTCGGACTGTTGTCCGCCACTGTCGACGACCGCCGTCGCCGACCGGATCCGCCGTACTCTCGGTTGCCTAAGAACTTCAATTGATCATCGGACGCTCTCATCTGCATCGTCACCCGCTTGTCTCCCGCTGGAGAAGGCCCGACCGTCGGCGCGCTCAGGAGCATCCACCGGTGGGTTTCCCGCCACCTAAAGACCACAGAGACGCCGACGACTCGACGCCCTTGCTGGGCCACAGTTCTTCATCATCTCTTTGCGGTCCAGAACTATCGTCACAGAGGTGCCCTGCACGCCTCTTCCTTGCAGGACGCCAACGCTCTGTCGTCGATGAGCACCGCTAGGAACGAAGCTGCCACTTCCCTGCCGTAGTTCACCCTGTTCACCGTCGGACTTCGACGACCCGTGACTCCTGCCTTAAAGGGAGGGCACTCAAGAAGAGCCGTCGATTCCCCGACACCGAACGCCAAGTTCCCCGACACCTCTCGACGATCCGTGGCTCCTGCCTGAAAGTGAGGCACTCAAGAAGGATCGGTTGACGCATCGTCAGAGAACTCTACTCCACCAGGTACATTGGGGGGGTAAAACCTTAATAGGAAGAAGTAAGACTATCGAACATTATATGGACTGGGCTTGTGCTATATATCTTTATTTACAGGTTGCCCAGGTGGGGGGATCTCCACACAGAACTGTGCCTAGTGGTAGGGGTTAGTATTCTGCCTATTGTTTCAACCATCTTGCGTTCCTTCCTATCTCTATTGCTGGTTACCTCGTTATTAATCTGTGTGACATTTTAACCGTACAGTTGATGCACTTTAATGAGATTTTCTAACATTAGTGGTACCACTTTAGAATTGTATATATTTATCATTATTGACTTCCGAGTACAAAGTGCGTTATTGTGATCGTGTACATACCTTTGAATATTAATTATATAAAGACTGTGTTTTCAGTAATACAGTGTGTGGACATTCCTTTGTGGGAGTTCGGGGACTACACCAGCCTGCATCACCTCCTGAGAAGCTAGGCCTTGATTGCTCGTCCATTGCTACCTTATAGAGAATCTCGGCTGGGGTCTTCTGTGCCTCTCCTCTACCATATAAAAAGCGGAAGTACAGACACCCCCTACCAGTATTTACAGACACCCCACGAAGTGAACGCTGTGAAAGTCACTTTGTGGCAGAGTCAAGAGACTGGCAAGTAGAAATAGAACAATTGACACAGGTTCAAAGAGGGAGCCTGTGTTGGCAAGGAAGTCCAATGAGAACAGTGTATATAACAAAGAGGCAATTGCTATCGGTTGCGTGACCTGTAGTGGGTGGACTCTGTGGTCCGACAACTGCGCCTAGACCGAATAACCTCTACTTGGAGTGAACGAAGGAAAGTTAAGATACTGATGCTGTTGTACCTATCAAGTATTAAAGTGATTAAAGAAAAAAGAAAGTTAAGTGAACTGTTGAAAAGCCTGAAAGGTTGCAAACTTGGTTTGGAATACTTATTGAAAGCCAAGAGAGAACTGACTGTGATTTTGAAGCTAAAAGAGCTGCCTTCTTGTGGAAGGGAACCCTCAAGACCTTTTGGAATTGTGCAGAACTTGGGGAAGGGAAACCCAGGAAGTGGGCTGGGGCTTTCTGGTCCCAGTTCACACTACTGGTGCCATGATGTCTTGTGTGCAGAAGTACATGAGAGCCTCAGTGGTACCTGCTGGTGTGCTTGAGTGGGGCAGATCTCATTGGCCTTCTGGGTGCGAGCACCCACTGGACTTGTGGATATCAGGAGGGGTCCTGAATGCAAACCCACCGATCAGCAACCGGTCTGAATCGACCTATACACTGAGCCAAGTATCCAGAAGAGCCAAGCAGACCCAAGGACTATCCGGAAACCTCGCAGAAGATGGTTGACAGCCTAAGCCCGCTAAAGTCCTGGTAGAGCCCTGCTTTGCGCTCAATCCCTGAAGACCTGTTAGGGTGCTTCAACTCCTTGGAGTGGTAGGATCAATCACTCTCAACACCTCCTGGTTGCACTGCAAAAAAGTTCCTTCTCAAATCCATCCAGTGGACTGGCCATCTCGAATCTTGGCACCCGTGCAGGATCATTGAGCTATCAGGTTTTGTCTCGAGCATTGGGGAAATCCTAGCCTGCACTGCAAAGCACCTTCTTGCCAAATTGTGTCATCCCAGCGTGCGTCAGACAGCGAGAGTTGGGTGCGCCTGCATCACTTGGTAAAGGTCACTGCTGGTGACTTTCCCGCCTTTCTCAAGAGTCCTGAGACTAGCTGCATTGGTGCTTTCTTTATCCTGCCATTGTTACGAGAGATAAACCTCCTGTGGTAAAACGGACCTCCATCTCCACCCGCAACGCCTGTGCACTTGAAGCTAAACCAAGGGTGGGAAATCATACTCCAGGCAACCCTTCCAGACATGCCAAGTTTTGACTCGGAGTGAGCTAAGGGCAGTGAGTAATCAAACCACTTACGGGTGGCCCCTAGTTCATCCATTGCATTTTTACGGATCCCTTGTGGTCCTTGCCTTGGCTTGGGTAGCCTTCGCTTCCTAAAGCCCTCCAAAAGTTGGGAATAGCTTTGTTCTCTGCAGAAGATCCTCCCCTGACTCTCGGAACCCATTTTCTACACTTCAGAATCATTTCACTAACTTTGCCATCCTCTTGAATATTGTACTTTGGATCTTTATGCACGATTGAGTGCTTTTACGCACACATCTAACATTGAGCACAACTCTCCAATCTTCGTAGGGCTAAAAGTTAGGGTTATCCATCTCTGAAGTTTGCGAATGTGATAAAGTGTGCCTGCCTATTTCCCTTACAGGTTTTGGCGGGATTCCGCACTTTACTGCATTGACCAATGTGACTGTACCTGTATTTTACATAGTGTGTGTTTGAGTGGTGATATTACTGTGTTTTCCATTATCCACTTTTGTTCTTATGCCTAACAAATTGTATTTTTCTGATATACTACTGTCTAAGGGTAATTTTTGGTGTCTGTGTGTGTTCATCAAAGACCTCAGCTCACTCCCACTCCTGCGACTTAGCCTTGACTGCTCTCCAAGCTACCGTGAATTTGTCTGGCTATCTTCCCAGAAGTGTTCCATGTTTCACTAAACAAGGTTGGCCTCCTACACATCTGTTCACCAGAGCAGAATTTAGAAATCCATTCTAACAAATTAGTGTACACCGGTGGGATAAGAACTGAGGTACTTTGTTGTTGCACACTGGTATAGTACCTGTATTACAGCTACACAGTAACACTGTGTCTTTTGTTAGTTAGTAATTATAAACCACCTGCTAAACTGGAATCAGTCACTGCTATTACGTTGGGTGCTTCTAAATCTGAAAACTAAGAAGGCTATGCGTAGAAAGAGGTATCAATACCTCTGGGACAAAAACTGAGCTAATCCAAAAGATTGTAGATTGGCAGGAAAGTAGAATTGTACCTCTTCCCCCCTATGATTGTGCAGAAGGTGCTGGGGCTGCTCCCAGTAACAGTCATGATGTGTCTGTTGCTACCATCATAGAGAGAGGACGAGGAAGATGTTCTGCCCAATGTATCCTCTATTTCCTCGGAGGCTGAGGCTGGGTTAGATCTCAAGAGACAAAAGCTTCGGCTGAGAGAAAAGGAACTTGAGTTTAATATGTCTAAGCTAGAGATGGAATAATTGGAGAAACAGAAAGATAGGCATCATCAGTTGGAGCTTGCCAAGCTTCAAGCTGCCAACAGCTCCTCAAGTCGGTCTGGGAATGGTTCTGGTCCCTCCTCACATTCTAGATTTCCTAAAGATCTGCCTAGTGTCTATGATGAAAAAAATGACATCATGGACTGGCTGACTGTGTTTCAGTATGCATGTGAAGTGCAAGAGGTAGCTGATAAGATTGCATGGTTGCTCAGTAGACTAACCAACTCTGGCTGCAGTGCCATTGTGGACATGCCAAAGACTAAGAGGGAAGAATTTGCAAAATTGAAGCAAACCTTGATCTCGAAGTCTGGGAAGACTCCTGCCAAATACTTGAAAAGATTCAGGTAGTACAAGAAAAGAGAAGGTAGTACTTGCATCACATATGTTACTGAATCTTTAAAAAACGTGACTGGTTGGGTGGAAGGATATAAAGTTACCACTTTTGAAGGCATTATCCATTTGATTATGCTGGAACATATTTTTGCCTCATAAGAAGCATCTGGCTGACTCCATGGAGATAGATCCTAAGAAGTTAGCCACTGAAGCATATTTATGGGTATACTACAGGGTGTCCCATAAGGACACGCCTGGTTCTGGGAAGCAGGAAGAAGGAAAGAAGCAAAAAGAGAAAGAGGGTTGGTCATCTGAAAAATGTTCATACCATCAGGGCCATGAAAGGTTTAAGAAGGGTAAGTCACATGACCATGTTACGGTAGTGGGAGTAATCATCCCAAGCACATCTCTGGTTATTCTAACTCTCCCCATGTCCCGAGACCAAGTGGATCTTGTGTGGCTTATGGGGACAAATGACCATATCAAGGGGGACCCATATGTAAGGTCAAAAGCTTGGAGGTCCACTCTGTCGATCTGACCTTCTCTCATGATGAGGAAGAAATACTCACAGGAGCATCCTTCTCTTCTGATTCCTTACTCTGTGGGATAGGTTCAGAAGTAGTCTTAGTTTCCCTGGGATCCTGGGAACCTAGAGTAGCTGAGGCATATGCCCCCATCCCTGAAAGCATTACTTTAAGTATATTGTCTTGTTAGATGGTGTAGACACCTCTGCCATCAGGGACATAGGGACACAGGGACACTGGGGACTGGGGACACTGGGGCCAGCAGAACTGTAGTGGATTCCACTTTGCTAAACCCAGAGGAGCTAGCCAGAGCCCTTCTGATGCCCACTAAGTTGGCTGATGGACCCCCTTTCAAGTTTCAAGCGAGGTGATCAGCCTATTCTGATCGGAGGCACCCGCGGCAACAGCCAAGGGATCCGCAACATTCTAGGGGACTAGGTAGACACTCTCCACAGCGGATGAGGAGACTGCCACAACCCAGAGCTGAAGGGCCATGGAAACGTCCTGGGGCAGTGCCGGCATTCGAGATCAGTATCGGTAGAGGATTACCCCATCTCCCGATTGCTGGGCCTCCTATGGAGTGCGAGGACGCGCGGGAGGCCCATTAGGTGGGACCACCAGGAGGAAAAACACACAGATCCACTGACGGAGAGGCACATATGGACACAGCACTCCCAGAGACTGGGCAATACGGACCTTGCCGCATGGTGAGCCCTGCTTACATCCAGGACATAACACCCATGGAACAGAGATAGACAGTGACAGCTCGGCATCAGCGCGGCAACCCGCTTCGCTCGCCAGGACTGCCGCATTGGAGAGGAACTCTGGGGGGATAGGGGAACCCCTACGCAGTTTGTGTGGGGGACACTGGGCCCCAAACACCAGCAGGGTGAAATCAGAGGAGACCGGGCTCACAGACAGATCAGTGAGGCTCCGCCAGCCCGGGCCAGGAGAGACTGGCATAAGAAGGAACAGAATAGCGCCAGGCAACCAAGTTAGCATCCGCAATAGCCAGGCTCCGAGTGCCACCCTGAAGGATGCGGGGAGCTCAAAATACCCAGCAATGAGGACTACCACGAAAGGGGAAGGAGTCCTCAGGTCAGGATACCACGCCGGAGTTGACCTCCAACAGCGGGGCTCCACACCTGACCGACAGGGTGGAACGAGGAGGGGGCGGAACAAACAAACAAACGAGGCAGGCGAGAATCGCTCCGCGTACGATCAACCATGGAGCCGGAGATCGTAAGGCAGCGAAGCCGCAGGTGAATATTGAACATGTAGGAGGGCACACCCCACTCTCCTACAACAAAGTGAACAATACCCTCATAGGGGGTCCATGAAGGAATTTACCAGGGACGTGATAGAAATCTCCTAGGTCACAGGGAGTGAGGCATAGCCGCTGGATCTCACAAAATAAGCAGCAGCGCCGGCTCAGGTACACAGCGCATGGACAAGGGTGCAAACTTAGGCACAGGTGGGGTGTGGGTGAAGACACCCCCTGTGTGAACATTGACATAAGCCGGACGGTTGCTGCACTGAAGCCCACATCTTGGTATAGGCGGCAAAAAGGGCTGGACTGAACCAATAACAAATATACGTGGGAGGCCACAACCCATTAAACAGCCACAAGGTGAACACTGCAGATGAGGCCCAGACCCCACAAATGCAGGATCAGAAAAGGGTAGCCATTAGTAGCAGATGCCGCAGGGTCTGGCATCAGACAGCACTGGGTCAGAAACAACCCGCTAAGAAGAGGGTGGACAGCTGAACGAGGAAGGCAGTTAAGAGACTTACCATCTTCAATACATACCGGAGAGGCTGGGGCCTCGACATAGACGCACAAAGGCCACAGGTGCAAACATGCCAGACAAACAGAAAGGAGGTAAAGGGAAGAAAACCATCATGAGTCGTTCGCCTGGAAGAACGAGGACACGCAGCCCGAGACACCAGTGGCCGCATGGCCACATCCAACCCCACACGGTGGGAGATCAGACAAGTGGAAGGCAGCATATTGGAGGCCATAGAGGCCCTTAAAGCATCGATAGAGGGCAAGCTGGATGCAGTGATCATAGACGTGGGGCTCCTCAGGCAAGACACAAGGAACCTAGCGGAGGGAGTGACAACGGTGGAACAACAGGTGCAGAGCAACACAGCAAACGTGGTGACCTCCCAATCCCAAATGTCAGAGGTACTGGATCGAATTAAGCACATTGGAACGCAGAGTGGAAGATGCAGAGGGCAGAGCCCGATGCAACAATGTGCACATAGTGGTGCTGCAAGAGGGGGAGGAAGGCTGAGACCCCACGAAAGCTTGCTGCTCCAAGAAGTGGGGGCAGGAAACCTGTCTCAGGGCTTTGTTGTGGACAGGGCGCACAGGGCTCTGACCAGGAGGCTCTGATTGCGAATATTATGGACTTCAAAGATCGGAAGAAGATCCTGACATTCTCAAGGGAGGGTGGGGTGATAACGAGGAATGGCCCAAGGAAAACCATCTATCCGGACTACACGGCACTAGTGCAAAAGCAACGGGCACAGTTTTGGCCGACCAAGGAGTGCCTTCGGGCTGCGGGTGTGAGATTCATGTTACTATACCCTGCCAAACTAAAGGTGCTGCACAATGACAGATCACACATCTTTCAGACCACAGCCGATGCCCAAGAGTGGATGGATCAGCAAGGGATCCCACAACCAAGGGGAGGGGGGACAAGAGAAACAGAAACTCACCTCTGTGTGAGTGAGGAGTTGGGGAACAGGATACCTTACGGAGACATGGACCGGCAAGTTAGACGGATGAGAGTCTACACAATTCTTGAACATGCCGGCAATAGCTATGAGAAACCCCACAGAGCAACAGAACTTGAGAACTTGGGGAAGTGCCCCGATGAAACATGAAGAAGCAGAATAAACAGACGAGTTGCAGCACAGAGACTTGAACCAGCAGCTAAAAAAGCATGAGCCCGCAGTTCCCAAGAGCAGGCCACCAAAACCCACAGACGGGACCCCGCGGAACGACAGAACTGGTGATGCCAGTTTCAAGGCACCACACTGCAACGTGTGCAGCCACAAAATGGAGGTTGGCACCTGGAAAGCAGCAAAGCCCGAGCAGGGGGTGGATGGCTGGGCGCTCATTTATAGTTATAGTAGTTGTGTGGTTAGGTTTGTTAGGTGGAGGCACGAGTGGAGGAAGACACATCAAACGACGAGGACACGGTGGAGGCAAAAAGAAAGAGAATTCAGAGCTACGTCCAAACACACAGATCCAGCGAGGTACACCAGGGACGAGGACCTGCCCAAAACAGAAACAGGAGGAGTTTGACAGGGGGCAGAGGGGCCAACACGACCCCAAGGAACTGGGCAGAGGAAGTGCAGGCCCGGATGCACCAAACACCAGAAGAACAACAACAAATGGGTCCATGGGAACGAGCGGGCCACCGGACTCAACAGATAAATGGGCCAGGAAGTATTAAATGTGGTCACGTGGAACGTCAGGGGACTAAATTGCCTACGTCAAGAGGCTAAGAGTTTATGCATGGTTGAATAAGGTGAAGGTCCACTTAGCAATGTTGCAGGACCTGATGGCTGAAAAATAGATCAAGGTAGCTAAGAAGTGGGGAGGCCAGATGTATAGCTCAATGTACTCTAATTACGCCAGGGAAGTGTTGACGTGGATTGCTCCGGGGACCCTGTTCCAGCTCATAAAACAGGAAAGGGATGCGGAAGGCAGAGTACTGATCATTCAGGGAATGCTTGAGAACCGAGAGGTGTGCCTAGTGAATACATATGCCCCCAACCACGATGCAACAGAGTTTTTCAGGACACTCACACCCCGGCTGGCCTAATATCGGGAAGTTTCGATCATCTGGGAGGTGACTTCAACTGCACATTGAACCCTCAACTGGATAGATCAGATACTAAGCAAAAGAAGCTGGCGCCGCCAGCCAGAGCGCTATGGAAGATACTGGACCAACTCAAGCTGGAAGACTTCTGGAGGAAGGTACATGTAGGCACGAGGGGATACACACACTATAGCGCCCCACACGGGACATTCACACGGATAGACTATCTGTTCACGGGCAAGGAGACACTGGGGGAATTCACCGGGGCACACATTCACGCACAAACGCTATCCGACCATGCCCGCTAGCGTCGGCATGGGCACACACACATGGGAGAGCCCTCATGCCCACATGGCGAATGAGGGCAGAGGCAATGATGGATGAGGACTTCCAGGAGTTTATCCAGGGCACAATAGATGACTATTTTGACCATAATGCGGGGAGTGTGGATAGCACTGGAACAGCCTGGGAAGCCCTTAAGGCGGTGGTTAAGGGAGCAGCTGTAGGGAAGATTGGAGGACTCAGGGGAAGTATTCTGCCTGAACTGGACGAAGTTGAGAGAGAGGTTGAACAGGCTAAAGCACGAGCGGGGAATATGAGGGTCGAACCGGGAGATCTCACCACACTGAGGCTGCAGTGTATTGCAATCTGGGAGAGGCTGGGGAAGTTGGATTATGGGAGGTATATACAGAGGCTACACGTGGAAGGGGACGAGCCCAGAGGGCTCCTAACCTGGCTCACTAAACAGGAGGGTAAGCGGGAGCCGATAAATGTGAGGTCAGGACCCAGGAAGGCATTAACAAGGTCTTATCGCGATTCTACGAGAAGCTGTACTCCCGGGTCCAGGAGGCAGTGGTGGGAGATATAGCTGATGCTCTGGCAGAGATCAACCTTCCCCAACTAACATCGGAGCAAACTCAAATCTTAGATGCACCCCTCATAGTGGAGGAACTGTCGGCTGTCTTAGCTGATCTTCCAACAGGCAAATCCCTGGGACCTGAAGGGTAACCCAGTGAATTTCTACAAGAAATACAAGGCTAGCCTGGCCTGAGACTGTTGGAGACATTGGAGGAGGCATACGAGAGGGGACAGCTCTCCAGGAGTATGTCAGAATCTATAATAGTACCTATATTAAAACCAGGGAAAACACCCCAAGAGTGCAGCTCCTACAGACCAATCTCCCTGATAAACCAAGACTCCAAATTTCTGACAGCAGCCCTGGCCAACTGACTTAAAAGAGTTATACCCACGCTGGTACACCCTGATCAAACGGGATATGTACCGAGGAGGAACACAACGTGGAACCTTCGCAGACTCCACCACCAGAGGGGGCAGGAGGAATGCGCAGTGGCCTCACTGGATGCTATAAAGGCATTTGACTCCGTGAACTGGGACTGGCTCTTGGGAGTGCTTGCCCACTTTGGGATAGGTGAGGGGTTCCTACATTGGGTCAAGCTCCTGTAAAAAGATCCAAGGGCTATGGTGAAGACGGGCAGGCACGTCTCGGAGGAATGGGGCATTGCACAGGGCACAAAGCAGGGATGCCCGCTGTCCCCGATGTTATATATCCTGGCCTTGGAACCATTTGCAGCTTTTCTTAGGGCCAAGTACAGGGACACAGGAATACTGATAGATGGGGAAGTGCATCAAATATCTATTTATGCTGACGACATGCTTCTCTATGTCCAAAATCCACAAACACACATGCCGGACTTGCTTGAAGCCCTGGGAGCATTCGGCAGACTGTCTTCCGGACTTAGGCCTCACATGGACGCCACTCACTTTTAGATATCTATGAGTGGACATATATTCTGACACCAAAGAGACACACAGGGCTAACACTCAGCTGGCCCTAGACAAAATAGGGAAGGCCATGCAGTTTTGGAGGACACTACCGTTGGGGATGATAGGGAGGGCAGCTCTGTTGAAAAAGATGGTTCTACCCAGTCTCCTGAATTACTTCACTAACTTTCCTTATAACATACCTGGGTCGTTCTTTAAACTATTCTATGGGAAGGGGAGGAGGGCGAAACAAGATAGCACTGAATACACTACAAAGGTACTATAAATGGTGGGGCATCAGGTTCCCAGGCTTCGAACGATATTGCTTGGCAGGCCAACTTCAATTTGTGGTACAGTGGATGGGCGAAGATACCTCTATAGACTCAATACTTTTTCAGCCGGAGGTGCAGCAGTATTATCTGAGGGAGCTCCTGTGGACAGACACAACCTCGGCTAAAACGCTCCCCAACATGGTCAAGCTGGGCCTGGCCCTATAGAAAAGAGCGTAGAAAATCCAAGGGATGAGCGATCACTGCTCTAGGCGGGATTGGTCGATGCCCGCATTGCGAATCTGACAACGTATAGAGCAGAGTGGGAAGATAAGGGGGTAGCCCAAATAGGGGACTTGTGGTAAGATGGTCACTGGGTGGACTTTCAAACCATGGTAGAAGAGCAGGGCATACATAATGGCCAATTCATATGGTATAACAACATGGTCCGAACGATCAGGAAGAGATGGGAGACCTTACCGGAGGCGGATGAAGCAGGAGGGGCCCTGGACACATGGTATGATATCTCGGAGTGGGGACACACTGTATTCAGACTTTACGAACAACTGCTGGGCGCAAACAATCCGAGAGAACTATAGCACGGGCTAAAAGGGAGGAAGAGCTCCAGAAACCCTTTACGGATGACAAATAGAGTCGGCCCCTCCAATATGCAAAGAAAGACTCCAGGAACACAAGGTTCAGACAGATGCAGCTCTTTCATACAAAGAGCATATCTAACGCCTAAAGGAATGTCGAACATGGGGAGTAGACAGACTCGGAGCTGCCCGCGCAGCGGGGAAGAGCTGGCGGATATGTTGCACATGTTCTGGTCATGCCCGAGGATAACTCAGTTCATCGACTTTGTCAAGGAGGGGGGATCCAAATTCACGCATAGCCACTACAGTCTTACCTGTTGGGTCTGTTCCCGAGAGGAGGTAGACAGAGAACACACTTTGCAAAAATGAAAGATTTGATGACGATAATGGCGAAACGCTGCATAGCAATGGTGTGGAATACAAGCATGGGTCCGTCGATAGAGAGGTGGTGGCCGGACCTGCAAAAATGGGCGATTGCTGAAACATCAGTGTGGACAAGGGCTCTGCAAAGGGGGGAAGGTGACAGCGGCACCACGGTATTAGCATGGAACTCTCTTGTGCCAGACCTGTTAGGAAGTGAAGAAGGAGACAGGCAAAGACAGCACAGGCGAGCCTAGGGGCTCAGAGGAGGACTACCCAGAAGACAGAGGAAACTTGGCAAACAGGAGAGTAAGTGATCAAGGGGGGGCAGCAGGGCCCAATTGAACCCTGCTGTAACACACAGAGTAGGACACAAACATTATGGATGGAGGGGAAGAAGGCCTCGCTGTGAACTGAGCATATGAGAAAAGATTGCAAACTGCAACTTGAATGTGCCAGTAGAGGTGTGATGTGTGTTGTTGTTTAAAGTTGTTATAGGTTATGTTTTATGTTGGAAATGCAAATAAAAAGGTTTAAAAAAAAATATTCAGTGGCACGTCCCTGGGAGAGTACTGCTGGGAAATGATCTCAGAGACTTAGGTCTTGTGGGAGATATAGCAGAACGACCCTGCACTAGGTCAATGACCAAGGCTGCCCAGGCCACGACCAAGGCTGAGCCAAAGCCAAAGGGAAAACCCTAGGCTAAAGGATTTAAGAAACAGAAAAGAGGGGAAGAGAATATTCCCCCCAACTCAACTACCACTAAGGTGGAGGCAGTTGGCCAAACCCCTGAACCTGAAAAAGAAGAGGGGCTGCCTGAAATACTGAACCCACATGACCATCCTGAATTGCAAAGCTTACTTGCAGAAGGTGGTCCTGATAGGGGAGAGTTCTGTAAGGGCCAACGCGAGTGCCCATCTTTGGAAGGCTTCAGAAAACAGGCCTTTTCCCAGCTTGAGGGTGAACCTCTTGGGAAGCACAGAATGTATTGGGAAGGTGGGCTCCTATATAGTGAGCCCACAGAGTTCACTGGAGGAGACCATAGAAGGTTGGTAGTCCCCCTTCAAGTGAGACCTTTCTTCCTACAGTTGGCACACACAGTCCCCCATGCAGGTCATCTTGATATCAAGACTAAGGAGAGGTTATCCATGTGCTTCTACTGGCCCAAGATGGGGTTCAGGTAGAAAAGCCATTGCAGGAGTTGGGCCACTTGCTAAATCTTTGGTAAAAGTGGTGCAACAATTCAGGCTCTATTGGTAACCCTGTAGTCGGTGTACCATTTGAGAGGGTAGGGATTGACATTGTTGGTCCCCTTGACCCTCAACATCCTCTGCCAGCAGGTTTATTACGGTGTTAGTTGGCATGCCACCAGATATCCGCTGCCGCTTTTCATCCAAACCTTCTATAATTGGATAACATTGCTGGTGCGTTGAAGGGGCTCCCATGTCCCAGGAGAGGGTAGCTCCTGTAGTTATGCAACCCACCCCTGCATGTGCCCGAATGTGACTCCACGTCCAGTCCCACACATGCATGGTCCAGTCGGGTCGCTTGATGTGGTAACAGTTACTTAGTATATACACCGCCTTGAGTCTCTTTGCAAACTGGTCTGTCCTTACCATACCTCCTACTCCAGCCCCCCAAAGCCACAAAGTGAGTTTCCTGGCTGGGGGCATGAGGGATCACCCCAATGTCCGTCCTCTATCTTGATGGATTGGAAATCTTCTCTCCAGGGGTTTCAATTTGCAAGTCCCAAACAGTCCTGAAAAGAGCAAGATCCAAACTATGTGACCATGGCAGAGGCAGCATATGACAGGGTAACCAAGAAGAACATAGCCGCCCTACTGGAGGAAATGAGGGGGATTTGTTCTGACATGTTAAATCACCAATTCATCCTGGCTCTGTCATTAAACAATCCAATGTGCACACTCTACTAAATAGGTGGATTTATCTCTCAAAATATCATTGTGTGTAATTACTTGTCTTGGAAATAACCACAAATAGACCTATTCTGAAGTCAACGCTATTTTCAAAAACAGTTCCATTTTAATTAATAATTTCAGCAAGATATGCATTCAATGATTTGGATCCTCCACAGAACACAACATGTTTAGAGAATTTCTATTCTCCTTCTCAAGTGCTGCAATTGATAATTTAAAAAATAACAAATCAAAGAAATTGTTCAACGAAATGTTTTCGTTATTAGGACCCTTACTGTGTACCTCAATTTTAAAGAAGCATACTCGCGAGTCCACGACATGCAACAAATGTGGGTGTATCCAGTACACTATAACAGCATGCTGAAACACAAAGTAGCAATGACAAAACTTTTACTGAACATAAAAAAAACTGAGTAGCTGTCGGTATAGAAATTAAACAAATACTCACTAGCTCATAGACATAAAAAACATATCCACAAGCAGATTAGTTCACATAAGCAATAATAAAAAAAATGCATTAAATATGTGCATTTGTGCCAATCAGTTATTAGCATTGCGACATATAAATCCAAAATGTATTTCTTTGGAGGAGCCTCTTCATTTAGGATATAGAACGAGATGTCCAAAAACTGACAGCAAATCTGACAGACATTATGCCCAACTCTGAGAAATGCTGTGCAACTAAATAGTTATTTTGTGAATGCTCCTTTTATAGTCTAAACGCTGATTGTTAAGATGACGTGTAGTGGGGTGTGGCTTGGTACTGTGGACAATGGCCACCTAATCGTATCTCTCCCATCCGTTATTTATTATTGATTGAGTCTGTTACACAATGTATCTATATTTGTCATCCTAACTTGCACTCCTTACCTTATAAGGAGCTGACACGATGTCCTGCGGTTTTCTGTCCCGCTGTAGATTGTCAACACGTGTTCTGATGACTTCAAATGCAGCAGCGGTGCTCTGGCTCACAAGCAGCTGCTCCATGTGAGGTGAGGAGCGGCTGCTGCTACAGTGCAATTATGGGCGTTGTGCTGGGCCTGGTCTTGTTAGTGTGCGGTGCGCTTAATGGGAAAATAAGAATATATAGTAGGAATATTATGAATTTTTGCTCTTCACACTATTCCTTTGCCGCATTGAACAGGCCATATAAATAGTGCTCCATAGCATTATTTTCTCAGTGATGTTTTTTACAGTTTGCTCACAACCTGGCCGCATTTGGGTATACCGCCTCTCACACGCGTCTATGATCCAGCTCCAGCCAGCACTATCAAATTACATATTTGCTTGTAATAATGGCTTCTGGAAGAGGTGTGTAAAAAAACTCATGTTGGCTAAAATGTACATTGTTGGAACCTTGTACTACCCATAAAAGACCAAAGAGGGAATCCCCTTCTCTGCTTGTGGCATCAAACCCTGGCATGGAACTCTTGCATGAAATACCGTGACTCAAGCCCTTTATGGAAGCAACTAACCAAAGCTAAAACAACTTGATGACAGATGGGGTGCTTTTGAGAACAAGATGGGTGAAATAGAAAACAGAATAAGTAATGTTGAGGACGTATCACCCCGAGTTTTGCACTTAGAATTGGCTGTCAAACTTTAAAAGCATAACAAGGAATTGAAACAGGGGCAGGCATAACAACCTTTGTTTATCTGGTTTTCTGGAGGGCTGCGAAGGAGGTGATGCTATTTATATTCTTCAGAACATGCTACCGGCTCTTCTGCATATTTCACCAGAAGTCGTCCTCAATACTCAACGGGCGCACCATATTGGTCCAAGTGCTGGCCCTCACGCCTCACTCTCGGCGCCGCTCACATTGATTGACTTAATGTTGAAATATACACAATTTCAACTCATTGTTATCAAGGCAAGGAAAAAGAATAGTCGCATGTGGAAAGATAGCTAAATATACATCTGCCAAGATGTGGCTAAGAAAACAACACAACACAGGAAGGAATTTCCGTCCTACCGCTGAGTACTCAAGAAACTTAATGTCAGATATGGCCTCTAACATATAAGATATGGTGCTCGTTCAAGGTAACCGTTAATGGTAGAACTTCTGTTTTTGATGATCTTGCAGACCTTAAAACTTTCATTAGATCCCTAAAATCAGAAAATATGTTTATGTTTATTTTTATGTATGCTTGTAATGCGCCGAAAGCCTGCAGGCATCAGGGCGCGGAAACACAGAGAATCGCAAAAAAAATTTCATAAAGCCAAGCTAACAGTAGTGGAGACAAGCTGTTAGAGTAGTTTAGTGAAAAAGATGAGTTTTGCCTGGGGGCCTAGAATTTGGAATGGCCTCCCTGTTCTCATCAGACAACTGCCATCGCTGGTCCAATTTAGGAAGGCACTTAAAACGCTCTTATTTTTGGAGGTGGCAAGTAAGTAACTTCCACATTGAATACTAGTTGATCATAGCTATACTATGCCCCGCTGTACTTCTCTTTCCCTCTTTGCTTGTTTCATGTCTGAACTGTTTGTGAGCGCTCTTAGACCTGCGGGTTAGTTGGCACTATACAAAAATACACTAGACTAGAATTGCAGACGTGATCAAAGTAACTTGACAAGGCCAACTCTGCTTTGATTAGACAAAAGACTTCCTCATTAACCTAGACGCCATGTCGCACATGAGCTGAACCCCCTACCTCGTAATAAATATATTGGCATCACCCACGCTCCTTCTGTCCCAAATCACAAGACGCTCCAGACACAGCTCCCCCCTCTTCTCTCAACGACATGTGCCCAGGGATGACATGGCAGATGCACCGCCCGCGAGTCTGAATTTCAAGGATTTGTTTGCTTAAGTTGTGTGTCTAGGTGCAATTCATATGGGGTGTCCACCCCGGGGTGAGGGCAGCAGGGTTCTAAATCTTTGCTTGGCTCTTTGGCATCACAGAGCCTCGTGCTCTACTCTCATGAATTTGTCCTTCTAAGGGCGCATCATTTCCTGCTCTTCTACCAACTAACATTCTGTTCCCACCATGTTCAGGCCCCGCAGCTGGATACAAAGGTGCTTATATGTGCACCATGGTTACCTCTGACCTCGAATTCTCTCCTGGGGAACGGGAAAGGGGATTTGTCTTTGGAGCTGAACTACCAGAGCCACAGCTCCAAACCAAGGTATGCGTTCTCTTCTGTTGATTGTGAGCTAGGCCTTACCATCTAAACAGGGCGACACTTCTACCAAGTTAATACACCAACCTCGCTTCTACCACACTGCCTTGCTGACTCCATCTTCCGCTTATTTCAATCCTTTCTGTACATCACACTATCCTACGTCATTACAATACATCAACCAAACAGCAACCTATAATCAGTGTATGCACTGTCCGCTGCACAATCTGCACTCTGTTCCCACAATGTTGCTCTCTTAACAGGTTTTCCTTAACTGGAGCCTTTTTTGCCTGGCTAGGATGCTGTATGTGCATCCCAACACTATGTTGGTGTAGATTTAATAACTTCCTTTTGCAGGATAAGCAGTTTGAACAATCCTTATTCACATTCCAACAGCAATATTTTTTTAATAATCATGATGATGGCACTTCCATGATTAATAATTGGCAACTTTAAGAGCTCATGTTATCGCTTATGTGAACAAGAAGAAAAAAGAACATAAAAAGGAGTTGGATGCATTGTTTCAACATCTCACTAACTCCAAGAAACAATATAAATTTCCCAACAAACTTGGGCAACATAGGGTTTTGTCTTTACGCTTCAATATTAATATGAAATAACCTGAACACGCCTCAGCTGCCATCCTGAAATACAACTCTAAGATCTACCAACCATATACTAAAGCCAGTAGAGCACAGGCTTCTTTACTTAAAGCTATAAAAGGACAGAGCCTTTATATCCCACATTAAAAATGATAGTGGTACTACAATCAAGGATACTAGAGAAATTTTGGAAGTCTTTAAGAAATGTTATCATCTGTACTCTTCTGAAATGGATCACTCGCCATCTAATCTTAACTGTTTTTTTCATAACATTAACAGTAGCTCTTACTCGAACTTAGATCTTAGTAGAATGTACAAAAGGATCACTATAAGTAAAATTGCTCAAGCCATTAAAGACTTATGTAAGGGGAAGGCCCCTGGTCCGGATAGTTTATCCATTGAATGTTTTAGTCACTTCACCAGAATTCTGTCCTCCATGTTGGAATAACCCTTCACATACTTTTATAACACAGGATATTTATCTGCTACGTTCACTGAGGCAATTATAATTATTTTTCCAAAGTCTCAAAAAGATGCAGATCTCCCAAAGAATTATAGACCAATCTCTCTAATTAATGTTGATTGTAAGATATTTGACAAAGTCCTCGCTAATAGAATTAAGTATTTTCTTCCCAAGTTGATCAAATATGGTCAAGTTGTATTTATCAATGGATAAATATCTCATCAAATGCTAGATTACTACTGGATGTTATTCACCTTTTACGAATGATAAGAAAGACAGGGATGGTTATGCTGCTATTGCGCTGGATGCCGAGAAGGCTTTTGACAGGGTTGATTGAACTATCCTTTCCATGCATTACAGTGGCATGGCTCTGGTGAGGATTTCATATCCCTTATCAGACTCCTTTACTCTGATCCCACAACTTCTATTTTTATCAATGGGCAGACCTCATCCTTCCTTCATCTTAAAAGGGGAACACGACAAAGATGCCCTATGTCTCCTACTTTATAAGTTCATTCCCTTGAACCCTTATTGGAACTTATTAGAAATGATATACACAACCCAGGGATCATCAGTGGCAAACAGGAGACTAAAGTTGCTACATACCCGATGAAATATTTATTATAATAAAGAATCCCAAAGCCCATCTTCATAATTTAATGAAGTTGGATCTCTTTTCTTCGGTTTCGGGGTATAAGGTCAATAGGGATAAATGTAATGTTTTGCCCCTTAACTCTTTCTGTCTTAAACATGAAATTGACTCATTTGGCTCCAAATGGTATGATAGCTCATTTAAATATCTTGGAATACTATATGCCTCATCAGACTCCGGCACCATCACACTTAATACAGATGCTCTACTATATAGGTTTAGAGATTTGACGTCTGTATGGTCGCCTCTATATTTTTCCTGGTGGGGATGTTTGGAGGCTATCGAAAGGATGGAGTCACCTATTGTTCACTATTATATGCAAATGCTCCCAATTCACCTTCTTGTATGCTTTTTTTACATCCAGCAACCCAATCCTGGTTAGTTTCTTATGAGGTGCAGGGAAACATAAGAGAATTGCCATCAGCAAATTCAAGACTTCTTATGAAAATGGTGGGGTCCGATTTCCAGACTTTAAATCACATTGTCTAAGTTGAAACGTACATCTACCTCAGCCAACATCACACAAAGCCTCTTTTTCTTTTTATATAGAGCATATATAACCCCAATGAAATTACGTAAATCTCAACCAGGAATTAATCGGAGTTGTTGGTCATGTAAGAATAATCCAGGTTCTTTTAAACAGATGTTTTATGAATGTTCGTATACTCATGGTTTCTTGTAGGATGTTTTGAATCACTTGACAAATATTTTTAACATTAATTTTCCACTGTCATTCACAAATACTCTACTAGTGAGCATTGTACTTAATAGAGATTATGTTGATATTTCATTCATTCTTTATGATCTCTTATTGCTATTGCCATTAAATTAATTATTGCAAATTGGAAACCATTTCAAAATATCACTGTGAAAAGTTGGGGAAACAATACATGTCATATACAGAGACTTGAACAATGTATGGCTAGCCACCTCAATGCATCAGCTAAACAGGATATGAAGTGGTCTCATTTCACTATCTAACCTTTCATAACATGTCTGCTTGTGAACATTTTGTGACAATATACATCTTGCTAATTACGTTTTGTACCTCTAGCTGTGGTTTGTTGCACCTGATTGCTCTTAAAATAAGTAGTCATTAATGCAGTAGTCACTACTGTTGTGTTATATAGTTATGCATGCCAGATGAGGTTTACATTCTATCTCCTTCATGTTTCTTATGTCTCATTGATTAGCTGATAAATGGTTTTATTTATTTATTGGAAATTTATAAGGCGCTTATACAACAAGACAGTGATTCAACTCACCACAAGGGAAGGGAACAAGGGAGGAAAATAAGCAATGAAATAACTATGAATAAATAGAAAGAAACAGTGGCCCTAATAGGCCTTGGAACATACAGAGCGTGCAAGTGCAGTGAAAAGAAAAGGAAAAAAAGGGTGTGGGGTGAGGGTAAGTACTATTAGGGTCCCCTAGGCGAGGAAGTGCCAGAGTTGACTGTTGGGGAGGCAACCGGTAAGTGCATGGGCAGAGACATCCCAGGGAAATTGCTCATTAGTTAAGGTATTTATACTGAATAATCACACTTTATGCTAATAGATTAACATACTCTCTTACGTTGTACGTAAAGTTTGTGTTCTCACTTTACCTCCCAAGGTAATGCATGTTGCATGCACTACTGCCATTTATATATCCTGTTTGCATGTGTTCAATAATTGTAAAAAAAAAGTATTAAACAAAAAAAAAGAATATGGTGGTCATTACAAGGTTGACGGTAAGGGGTTAACGGTGCCGGTAAAGGTGCCGGAACCATCAACCCCTTACCGCCGCATTACGAGGTCCTTTAGCGGGTCCTCCACAAAGGACGCATGCTAACAACGGGCCCGTTATTAACTGGCCTGTTGTTAGCATGGTCCCCATTCCCATTGAGCCCTATGGGGGCTCGAATGGGAATGGGGATGTGTTCCCTGAATGGGGAAATATTGGGTCCTCCAAGGTTGGAATGATCCGGTATTTCCCCATTCAGGGATCCCGGACCCGGTATGCGGTATGGGGGTAGCCATGCCGCAATGCAGCATGGCTACCTCCAACCTTGTAATGACCCCCGATGTGCAGTTTCTCAAATTTAAACTTTATTATAAGGAAACGTCAGCAATTACACAATGGTTGTACAGGTCATGAAATGGGTAAAGGCAGTCTTCATACAGTTTGTAAATGATGAAAATATTCTATTTAGATAATTTTAAAACCGAAGCTCCTTAAATGCGGATACCTGTTGCTTTTGCACACGTAAGAGTGTGTTTCTTTATTTTGAAGCAAGGCTTATTTATTGACAGTATTTGCTCATAGCAAACATAGGTTGAAGTTTAATTAGTTTTTACATCTCAGAATCTCGCATGAGCACGTGCCAAGATTTCTGATTGGTCTTTATGTGTTTGTCCCTCTCTTGGATAACGAGTCAATACAAAAGTAAGTAATTTTTTCAAAGGTAGCAAAGTATGTTTGTGACTTGGAGATTGTGCTTTGGTTAATGCTGTTTGGATTGCTGGCCTTAGACAGGTATGCTCCAAAGAATATTGTTACATAGTTGCAGTTGTTTTTCAATGGGAGATTCGGGATGTTGAGCAGAGGCATGCAGAAAGTTACTAATATCAGTTGTTTTCTAATACATTTTAGAAATTCACATCACTATTTCTTAATTCAAGCCAAGTGTCTAAAATTGGATTGCCATTTGGCCAAATCAAAACATAATATGGATGGTACCATGAACATTATTGAATGATGACACAAAAACTATTCCAATTCTTCAGGAATTGTTTAATGTCAGAAAAACAACATCAGTGTAACAAGCCAGTGACCTCAAGATCAGCCCATTGTTCTTGCATGGAAATTAATTCAATATATAGGAGTATTTACAACCATTGCAAGACTTAAATTCACACTTACTTTGAGAGTATAATCTTCCTCTTTAATTGAGTTCCTGCACTGGATTCAAAAATGTTTTATCCATAGTATGCACGAGCTATTTTCTTTTATTTAGAATTGTGATTTGGCAGCTCATCAAGGGTAGAAACGTAACTATAATTGAAAATAGCTCGCTGAACTCATCTGGGAAGTGAATTTGGGGCTACAATTATGGGAAATACGAAGCATGGTACGATGCAGGCAGACGGATAAGAAAAATGGTTGTGCCACACTCACGGTTTTAAAGATCCACCTGCTGATTAGCAGGTGCTAATTCGAGATGGATTCCATGGGAGTCCATTCATTTTACATGTGCATGAAAATTATACGTAAAATAAAGGGTTCGACAAGACAGGGCAGCAAAGCACAGCCGAGATGTTGACTCTGCGCCATGCCCTTCCTTCACGCTGTGTCAGCACGAAAAGGAGGCAGAGCGGAACATGAGGCATAATAGCAGCACTGGTGTAACGCGGGTCGCGCGGTGCGGGGGGGCCGCTATCACATGTCCTGAGAGGGGGCCCCACTTGGAGAAAAAAAAAGTTTAAAAAAATCTTTTTTCACATTTTTTTTGTTTCTTTTTCAATTTATTCTGCCTTCATAAAGACATTGTTTCTGTAATAATTGCTTTATGAAGGCAGAGTGACTACAAAAAGAAACTTTCTTTTTGAAGTCTGAAGGCTCCCCCGACCCCACGGCATGAAAGACCCCAGGCTGGAGGCTATTCCAATTCCGGTGGCTGGGAAGTCAGGAGCCGGCAATTTCGTTAGTCAGACTCTATGGGAATGGGGACACAGGAGCACCGGCACTATTGCTAACGGTGCCGGTGCTCCCGTGAAAACTCTGCTGGCAGGTGCCATCCCGCCTGGCAGGCCTGACCCTGCCGGGTGAGACGGCACCTGCCCGTAGATGTGTAGTGTGCCGGTCCGGACACAACAGTGCCAGTAAACATACTGGCACTGTAGTTTCCGGACTGGCACACTTATAATGAGACCCAATTTCATTTGGAATTAATAGGCTCCCCTCAACCTCATGACGTGTGTGTATTTTGAAAGGGTGTACACTTAAATGTGTAAGTGGCTGCCAGTGTAACGGTTAAAGGGTGCGCACAAATGTATGTGTGGCTGGATGTGCATGTGTGCGTGTACAGTGAAGGGGTGCACACTTATATGTATGGGTGGCTGCCTGAGTGTGCCTGCATGTTGAAAGGGTGCACACTTATGTGTATAGGTGGCTGCCTGTGTGAGTGTATGGTGAAAGGGTGCACACTTAAATGTATGTGTGGGTGCCTGGGTGTGTGTGCCTCTAGGGTGAAAGGGTGCACACTTAAATGTACAGCTGGCTGCTTGGGTGTGCCTGTATGGTGAAAGGGTGCACACTTAAATGTATGGATGGCTTAGTGTGTGTGTGTGTATATGGTGAATGGTGTGTGTGCTTGTGTTCAGGGGCACAACCAAAACCTACATTTCGGGGGAGGGGGCTAATCCTTCAAATGTTGGGAGGGACTCTAACTTCAGGGGCATTGGGGGAGGGGCAAACTTATTTGTGTGGCGGCATCTAACTTCTTTGTGCATTTTAATGAGACTATTTTAGTGCAGCTTCAATGTTACAAGCAGTTAACTCTCTCCTTTAAGTCTGAAAGCACCTACTTATGGACTGCTGAGATAATGAGCTGTCTCCTGTTCCCTCTCTACCCTTCCAATCACTCCCTGGCATGCAAGTACTAAACCCACATCACGATTTAAATTGCCTAAATGTGGCATTTGAATGCAGGTACTAACAGTGAAATGCTTTACGTTAGTAATTGCCGGGCCCTGCTGTTTAACATTTGTGTCCTGTTCTGTCCAGCAACTGCTCTGAGGGTCAGCTAGGTTGAGCCTGACTTAGCTACCTGTAATCTTCATTACTCCTAGTCCCACTCTTCCTCATCCCAGTACTTACCTATGAGGCAAGGAGCCTCATACGTAAGCTCTGGGACAAGGAAGAGAAACGTGAAGGTAATTCTGGGCCAAGGAGCTTATTTTGGAGGATGGGGTAGGGAGTGGGTTTGTACGACAAATCATAATGGTTATCCATGTCCAGGCTAAGCAGGCATGATATGTGGTATTAGTGACAAGAGAGGCAGTTTAGTGCAGCTAGTCTAGTCATTCCTCAGTTTGGTATGACTTTTTTTTAACTGCACATTTCTGATAAAGCAGTCCTGCTAAGTGTAATTACTGGCTAGACTGGCAGCACCCAAATGCTTACAGCTTACTGTAATTAAAATAATTTCTTACTGCGGCATTGTATATTTTTCTTGGCATCTGTGATAATAAGATATCATATGATGTAAGTCATTTATAACATTCCTGTACACAAGTGTTTATAGGCTCGACAAGGGAGGGAAGATAGAAGGAGGACAAGACAAACAATCTTACTAGGGCTTGTGTCATTCAGATCGTGCAAGTGCGAGAACAAGAAATGCAAGGGGAAAGGGACGGGGCGGAGTGCAAGGTAGGTTGGAGGGGAAAACATGGCAGTAATACTCTGAGTAAGTGCAGCCAGGGCAGCGTGGCTCTGGGTACTGCAAGGAGAACAAGGGACTGTAGGGTTACAGTTACAGCACCTAAGCAACCAGTTGGTACAGCAGACAGGTAGGTTAGGTAGGTCAGCAGGGGAGTGAGAGAGAGAAAGCAGAGGAGAAGAGGAACATTTTGAGCTGTTTCCAGAACTTCAGGTGGTCCGCTCAAGTTTGAAAGGGGCAGTGAGTCCATTCCAGAGGGAGGCACCTGTAGATGAGAGAGATCTACCCCCAACTCTCTGCCTAGAGAAGCGTCTAACCCTTAGAGAGTTGGAGGTAGCTGGGGGAAGGGCTCGAGAAGCAAGGTATTTTGGAAGAGAGGGTTGGGCCCCAACCCCAGAAAGCTTTGTGGACAATGTAAAGGGTCTTGAACTTGATCCTTGCAGCCAACAGGAGCCAGTGGAAGGATTTTAGGGCTGGAGAGATATGTTCCCTGGGCTTGAGGCCAAGGGTAAGTCTTGCAGTCCTGTTCTGGATTAGTTGCAGGGGGTGGAGAGTAGAGGAAGGCAGATTGGGAAAGAGGTTGTTGCAGTAGTCCAACCTAGAGAGAAACAGAGCTCTCGGGACAGTGAGCTTCTTGGGGAAAGTGAGAAAGGGAAGCGTCCCTTTGTGGAGGAGCAGCTGGTAGTGGGACTTCTTGGTGACATCCGAGATTTGAGGAGAGAAAGAGAGAGTGGAGTCAAAGATGACACCTAGGTTTTTTGCCTGGCAGGAAGGCGAAGGAAAGGGCCCAAGGTGGGCAGCCAGAGTGGGAGAGGGACAGCAGGGGCAGGGTTTCCCAATGAGAAGGATCTCCGTCTTACTGGCATTAAGGCAGAGATCGTTGGAGGCGCACCAATCCTGAATCACGGATAGACAGTGCAGAATGAGCAAGAGGGGAGAGGAGCCTGAAGGAAAGCTGAGTGTCATCCGCATAACACTGAAAGTTAGAGGTGAAGGTAGAGATCAGGTGGGCCAAAGGGGCCACATAGAGGTTGAAAAACCAGGGTGAGAGGATAGAGCCCTGGGGAATGCCACAGGTAGAGAAAGAGGTGGCAGAGAGAAAGGGACCAAGTTGGACCTGGGAGTGCCAATCCATAAGGACGGAGGTCAGCCACTCCAGGGCCTGATCCGTGATGCCCAGGTTCTCACGTAGTCGATTGATCAAGATGGCGTGGTTGACTGCGTCGATAGTAGAGGAAAGATCGAGGAGGATTAGGACAGAAGGAATGCTGGAATCAAGGTCAATGCTGGAATCAAGGTCAGAGAGCAGATCTTGATGGGTGATCATGAGAGCAGTTTCCATCCCTCTGGCAGCTCTGAAGTCAGACTGATGGTCATGGAGACAACCAACAGATTCAGTGCGGAGAGTAAGCTGGGAGATGGCCAGCTTTTCCAAGAGTTTGCCCAGGAAAGGGGTATAGGAGATTGGGCAATAGTTTGGCTGGCAGGTAGGATCGGCAGACGGCTTCTTGAGGAGTGGGTGCAAAAGGGAGTGCTTAAGGGGAGAGGGGAATGTTCCAGTGGTGAAAGAGTGATTACAGAAATCGGCCAAGGCTGGAGCAAGGATGTCAATATGGTCCTTGATCGTTCCGGAGGAGCAGGGGAGCACCTGTTTGTATGACACTATAAACCTCGTCAGGTGTTGTCAGAGGGAAAGAGAAGAAAGGAGGAGGAGAGGTAGAGATGGCCAAAGGGGGACCGAGAGGCGAAGAGGAGAGGAGCTAGAGGACAGGATTTGCAGATTTTAAAGCGTTTTGACGTGTTGTTAGAGGCCGTAGAGACCCGGACTTGAATGTGTGTTATCTTCTTGATGCGTGTTATTGCTTTGACTGGCATTTTGGTGCAACTAGTCTAGGTATGTCTAAATGTGGCCCGGCATTCTTTACTGTAATGTTATTACGTGTCTACACTGGTCTACATTGTGCAGCCAGTGGAACATGTTTTCAATGTGGCATGGCATTTTTAATAGCAAAGCATTAATGTCCCTGTGCACTGTCGGTGACTATTCGATTGATCTTACCCAATAAAACATTTGCAAAAAGTCTGGCTTTTTAGCCAATTCCTCTCAGAAAGTGTACTGTATATTGCATTAAAAGACATATTTATATCTTTCCCCTAGTACAGTTTGCGGCATACCCCTTCAGCAGCACGTTTGTACGTATTGTGCAAGCGTGATAATCAAGGCCTGCCCAGAGTGTGGCACGACTGTGATTTGTTGCTGAGATGGGGGGGGCTCAACATGGCTCGCAGGGGGGCCCACACATTTTCTGTTACGCCACTGAATAGCAGTATTCCTCCGTTTCCTGCAATGCCTGCAGCAAAAGGAGCTCCAAAGTGTCACTTTTAACAGAATTGTCCTTTGGGCCCTAATCCGGTCAAGATATGAGTGTAGTAGAAGATAACAAAATGCACATGCAGGAGATGTTAAAGTAGGCTTTGAGTTGTGTGCATAGGTTTAGGTGGGTTTCTTGCTTCCAGATTGGAGAAAGAAATAAAAAATGCAAAGGCACAGAGGGGCGTGCGCAAGAATGGCTCTGTGAACAGATGCCTCTGCCGATCCATCTCATGCCAGTCTTGTTCTCCCTTACACCAGCAGCTGCATAGCCTGAACAGGAGAGGAAGGCCTGTGGAAGAATGCTGCATATGGGGAGGTGTGTATAGGCGTGTTATAAATGCCACATGATATATGATATATCATAATAATAAACACTGGTGCTCAGGATTTTTTTCTGACCTTAGGGCCTATTGTGAACCCGCCGCCTTATACCTCATGCCATGGGAAGCCCCATGGCAAAGGAGTAAGAGGAAGAGACTGAGAAACCTCCCATGGTGGGTGCAGTCGGGAGAATTAGGTATCATGGATCTGTAAAGTGACAGAGACGTGGGATGTGACCGACTGGTGGGGCAGATTTGACAGAGAAGGACATTGCCGTTGATGGCAGATGGTGCCAGCATTGCTGCAGGAAGGCTGGTGCCATGGATGGGTGCTGGTGCATCTCAGGGTTGGGGGAACTCTTAAAAAGAAGCAGTGCCTCCCATCCCTGGCCTGTCCCTACTCCGTGGTCTGGTCCCTTCGCTGTTTGTACAGGGGTCTTCTGGATTTTCCAGGTGGACTCCATTCCTAAAGTCCTCTGTGACTGCTAGTCGCTGTTGTGTCACTCTGATGGGGCCCGCATTTTCCAAGCTGAAGTCAACAAGACTTTTAACATATAGAGTAATGAGTTATAAACATATGCTGGAAGTTACTACCATTTTGTTCAAATCGCCTAAATGCTTGCGGGACTCAAATCTTCTGTACGTGTTTCTGACAGGCTTAACTGATTTTATCTCCACTTTCAATCATGTTCAGTTGTGTGTGTTTTTCCTCCTTTAATTGCCTTTTTCGTATCATTGCATACCCAGCGCTTAGACGCCCTATAGAGCTAATGTTGCGCTCTTTACAAAATCAGATCCCAAGTAGTGCCCTTTTGCGCATGAGCATCCAGCCCTGTTAATTCATTTGCACTGCGTCATTTCTTTTCTAGTTATTCTGGGAAACTAAAAATAAACAGGTACCAGATTGCAAAGATGTATAAGCACCTCACATCTACCAGGAAACTACATAAGGGCGCTCTTCATTATTTTAGCAAGCAATGAAAAATAATATGCTTCATTAATAAAAACGGACACTATATGTACACGTCACGACAAACTGAAGTTGCAGTCATTGTTTTGATCACAGACGGGTAGAAAGAAGGTGCTGCCGAGTTTGCAACGTGCGGATTCCGTTCAGATGTGGTGCTGAGAGCCCGTTCCTACCCCGCGCTTTATGCTCTATTTGGGCTGTTCGGTCATGAACTTATATACAAGCCTCTACCAAACGAAGAGGCAGAAAGAGAGGCCTGTCTGTGGACTTGAGGACACGAAGATCTGATGCATTCATCTGCTAACACACAGACCCATTGACTGAACACGGGCTCGGTGTCCAGTTCCCCGAGTGCCACAGTGCCCTGGGCAGATGCCCAGCTGCCCCCAGCCTGAACAGGCCCATCCATGTGTAAGCATGTACCCAAGCTCTGCCTCGCTGCTCTAGTTATTAGTGGTGCCGCAGCATTCAGTAGCCTCTGAAGTCTTCAGAAAAGAAACTAAATCAGATTGATTGCATTGGTATAATCCATGTGCAGTAAAAGGCGCCTCTATTCCTGGAATCTAAAAGTTGAGGTCAAGTAAAAGAATCATTCTTTAATTGGAGAACGATGATTATAACCTGGCTTGGCAACAGGGCCATCTGGGGGGCAGAGGGAGGTCCTTATGGATATAAACCACCAGGTCCTTGACTGTTCATGTGGAAGTAATGGCACGGTTCCATTCGAATACAGCGTCTCAGCAAGAATACTGTGCTTTCACTGGGCAAGTACCACCACTTCTCGGAAAAGGGCGGCACGACAGCTTTGCAGCTGGAATGGTGCGCTGTTAATAAAACAGCCCTGTGTTTATTACCGCTGCAAGGAGAATGTACCAAATTAAACACCACGTGCACAAACCTATAAAAAGAGAAGGTGAAATACAGTAGGCTATGAGAAGCAGCACTTAATTCACACACAGTCACATATTGTGACATAATACATACTTTGAGCTCTACCAGCCAAGCCGAACAATTTCCAATTGTGGCCTTTAGACTGCAGGCCTAAAGCACGATGCACAAAAGAGCATTGTGCATAGGGTGATGCACAGTGCATTGTGCTTTAGGTTTGCGAGGCGGGGACGCAAACTGCGATGCACTGAAGGAAAGGTGATGGGGCGGGAAAATACCGAGGGAGAGTAGCTGAGGGGCTGCGGCCATTTAGAGCAGGATAGTGGAAACGCCCCCAAAATTAAATGGGGCAGAGGGCAAAATAAAGAAAGACTTTGCGGGAGGAGATCTTTACTGGTTGCGCCCCGCAACCTCAGCCTTTTGTGTGCAGGCTTTATTTAGCTCTAGAACATTCAATTTGAACGTTTTCTGCTGTTTACAAAATGTTCGCATTTGCAGTGACCTTGCAAACTTGGTGATGGGCTATTTTGTGGAGCTATGTGATGGCTCTGCCGTCCACGTCCGCATACACGTAGTGATAGGATATTTTACATATTCAGATGTGATGGACTATTTTGTTCGTGTTTTACTGTGCAACAGCCAGAACCTTTGTTTGATAAAGTAAAATAACGATTAGGAACCTCACAAATGTTTGATTGTAGTTGTGCTTTTCCTTTGTTGATTGATTGGGTTTTTTGTGTTAACAGGACCTTGATATTGATCCCAAAGTGACCAATAAAGGGACCCCCGAAGAAACTGGCAGCTATTTAGTATCGAAGGAACTCCCTAAGCACTGCTTGTACACTCGGCTGAGCTCACTGCAGAAGCTACAGGTTGCACACTTTTGGCTAATTATTTGTTTGTATCCTATTACATGCATGTCTTGTTTCATTACCGCCTTGTCATTTATGATGATGATGATGCAAAGGTGGGTGTTTGTATTGAGGGCAGGGAGAGGAGGCGAATGCAAGGTACAAATGCTAATACATAGTTACTGTATTTTCTTATTTACGTTATAGCAATGGAATTCAATAAGGGTTGTAAAAGGCACGCAGGCATCACATGCATAGCTCTCAACCATTTGTGCTGCAAAGGCGGGTGAAATCACCCGATTTTGTTTTTGCCGGGTGAGACGCCCATTGGAATGAATGGGCGTGCAGGAGGCTTGGCGGGTGATTCAGCCCTTTACAAGGCGGGTGACAACCGCCAAAAGCGTGTGAGTTGAGAGCTATGCACATGTATGATGAGAGAATGATCATATGGGTATGTGAACGTTGGAGGAGGACGACTCGCCCCAGAGGAAGGGTGCTCAGCCAATCAAATGGCTAGAAGAGCGGTTGAGAGTTCAAAGCCCTTCTCTGGGTGGCGCCATCTTGATTGTGGAGAGGCAACAGGCAGCCCACATCCCCCTTCCCCCTCATGACATCTGAACCCTTTCTCCACCTCCCTCTCTCCCCACTTAGCTACTGGACTGGAGCTTTGTACTCCGGTCCCAACTATCCTCCCACCCACAGCCGCTAAAATGGAAAAGGAATGTGCATCTCCTGAAGAAAAAAAAACAAATTAAAGTGTTTGCACCCCGGACAAACCCCGGGGCTCAAATAGCTATCACCCCCTCATCGGGGGTGCGTACATTGCTGGTAACCTACCTAGGCTCGGGCTGGCGGGCCCGTACCAGCCATGTATGCCCCATGACTCAATGGTGATTGCTATATTATATTAACAAGGTTGGGTGGGACTTGCAAATTAAAAGGGAATGATGACTTTGATGTAGAAAGTCGATATATTTGAGTGTTTATTTTGTTAGTCTGCATTGTATTCAATAAAGTGAACACAATATGCTTATTTAAGAGGTAGAAAATTGTGAAGGATTCTAACCGGGCCTCACACACCGGATCAGGACTTACCTTTAGTCTAGAATGTGGCGCTCACTTAGAATACTTTCTCTTTATTTTCTACGAATTCAAATTGAGCCCATACCCAACCTGTCTCACACCCTCTTTTACAAATACACCGGGTCACAATGGACCATGAACCAGGCCTGTTGGTGGGAATAACATATTTATTTTAATTTCAAAGAAAATCACACCATTTTTATATGGGGCAGCAATCACCAATGGGGTGATAATTACAATGAAAACCATGGAAATGCGCTTGCGTAATCTTCTACAAGAACAGATGCAAAGCACAAATAGGAGCACTTTTTCAATTAGGATAGATAGCACCCAAGTTAAGGTCTCCCCCTGCAATGTTACTTCAACCCACAATTACTCGAATTGTGAGTGGATAGAAAGAAGCAGCAGATAGTCAGGGACATGACGCATCAAACAGAATCAAAATCCGACCTTTTCTCACAAAATAAGAGGCCTTACCTTTGCAATGGCATAAAATGACAATTGGATTTTAACAAATAATTAATTATATGTGTAATTAAATAATGATGTACATATGTTTTATCACAGTCTCAGGGATGTTATATCACTTGCAACTACAAGGTAAGGTATCACAAAAGGCATACAGTTCCCAAAGCAGGTTGAGATTGAAAACAGAGTGCAGTCAAATCACACATGGAAAAGTTGCATTTTTCTCTTTTTCAGCTTTAAATGTCCAAAACTGTTTTTTTTTAAATGGGTGAAAAACCCAGAATCGGAATGCAGTTTTTAGGCTGGGTGATAGATGCACATCACAGGGACAAAATAGAAGTGAAAGAGTGACTTTAGCTGGAGAATTGAATGAGATTTTTAAGGTGGAATGAGGTTCGATTTTAGGAAAATAGAGCAGTTGAAAAGAGAAAATCAGTTTTAAAAAGGAAAGGCAAGTTTTACTTAAACTAAATTATGCAGACTATATGGTTAAAGAAAGACACGGTACTTTCCAAGATTGATTTATGACGTCAACCTTTTCACCCCACGTTCAACTTTAGGTGGGAATTAATTTGATTATTCCAAATATGACTAATGACTTATGATCTATGCAAGACAGAAATGAATAGAAAAGTGGTGCTAACGCTTGAAGATCAAGGATAATATGCACAGAGAATTCTTACAGGCTTCAACAAGTTACGAAGGCAAGGATAGGATTTCTTAGAGAGCAGAACAAAGAAAAAGGCATCAAGATGGGTAGACTATGTGTTGCTATGGGATGGGGAAATACTCACAATCAGCACTGTGTTTGGGGATTTGGCCAGCCAACCGGATTTGGAACTCAACAGGTTATGGTCACGCAAAGGGTACCAAAGCTTTTCTCGTTTGCTATTGAGATTTTTGTGGCGTTTTCTGGATAATTGGCCCTGCTTGGATGGAGTCAATTATGCTTTGGCCTAGCAGTAGAGTCTGGAATCTTGCAAAGGTGGATCAGGAATGTCTGGATACGCAGGCGCTGGAAATTCAGGAGAGAGAGTGAGTCCCTGTGAGCTCTCAACCCTTTTATAAAGTGGGTGACATCACTGTGTATATTGTTGGCCAGAACTGAGCTAGGCCTACACCCAAGAACCGGATAGGGCAGCCAATGTTGGTTGCCTCCTCTAGGAGGGGACTCAGTTTATGTGGTTGTGTTTTATGAGGTGAAAAGCCATCCCACAATCCTTTTTGACAAAAATCAATCTTAACATAAATTACACATTTGTAAAGTTGGTGCACCTTAACAAATTACATAGGCAAATTACATATTTAACGCAGAGCATGGCAGTCCAATTCTCACGTTCGTAGGACTTTGTTTCATCTGTCTAATAACTTGTCGTCCTTTTCAGTGAGAAAACTCATACCTAAAACTCTATAACTTTATACATGTGTATATATTATCATAAGGCAAGTAAGTGTTGAATTTCAAAGTGACATCATATACACTTTCCTCAGAATGTCCACTTCTCTGCCATTTCTGTCTACAATATGCCAGTGAACGCTAACACGTCTTGTTTAAAAGCCACAAAAATTACACTTAAACTGTGCAACCTTTACATTTCTGCACTGTCCGGGTAACAGACGAACAGTCTTAAAAGTTTATTCATCAAATAATATTTTGAGACAGATGGGGCTGCCTTTGTCCTCCAAATATGGTCACGTCTTTCCAGGCTACCACCAACTGTCAGTTCAGCCCAAGGTGGCCATGGGGTTTTCCCAGTTTGATTGAATGTTTATTGCCACTTCCCCCACTTCACACGTAGGTATCCCAGATCCATTGTCTGAAGCTGAAGCCCAGACAAATGTCTGACAAGTGTGTGATATTTCTTTCTCTTGGTCCATTAAAAGTTTTCAAATGTAGCAATGGTATCTCTTTTTAGGGGAAGGTCTCAGTTTAGCCAGCAGAAAAACCTGTTCTGGAGCTTCCGCAGTCCAGCCACTAATGCTTCAGAGGCATTGAATTATTTATTTTATTTTATTTTGTTCTGAATCAGAAGCAAGCCTATTAAAATAAAACATCCCATATATATTTCCCAGCAAAACCCCTTTTTCATTGCTTGGCCAAGACAGGGCCTTCTTTCAACATTACACTTTTAAAACAGGCATTTTTCCTTATCTGCAAAAGCGCATTTTAACCCATGGTGGAGTCTGCTGGGCTGACCATTTCAAAAGGTTGTCTCTTCCTTCTGACTTTGAAACAATTTTTTGCCGTAGTTAGTTTCACTTGTACAGCAATCTGTTCAAGACACATGTCCACTGAAATTGACATATGCCCTTAGAGCTAGGGTTTCTTTTGAAGCAGTGATTTTTGACATTTTGTAGCCCAAAAGTCAAGCATTTTTCCGTGCAGCTGAATGTAAAGCTTTTGTTGATTTCCCAGGCTTGATATATGACAGCCTGCCATTCAGGAATAATGCTCTCTCCTGCTGAGGCACAATCTGAATATGGATGGGCATGGCAGGGCCTCACTGATAAAAGCAGAGTACTGTAGAACAGAGGAAATGAGCATCAGAGCGGCATCATTTTAAATGTAAAATATTTCCCTTTTTTTATTGGGAAATTTTGGGCTAGCAGCAAAGCAGCGCAGCTTCTCAACTTTGCTCCTTTAGTACACTCAAGAACACTCCCTGGCTGCCTTTCTCGGGGTGTTCACTGTTCCAACTTGCCCAATGGTGTTTGGCAAAACAGTGCAGCCATCCTTTTGTAGCTGCAAAACGCAGTTTTGATGTGAGGCAGTGGTGTTCATAGGAGCCAGCGCAGCCATTTTGCTGGTTCTGCTGAAGTGCAGCTTGGTTATGGATAGGAATTCTGCTGAGTGGGTCAAAGTATCCCACAAATCCCCCTCCCCCGACTCTTCTGAAACTTCTTTTCGAGGGAGAGTAACGCAAAGTGGGATTCATCAGTAGGGCAAAGTGGGGTTCATCAGGTGGAGTCTTTCTTCCTTTATGGAGCGGTACGCCACAATCCTCCCGTTGTCTCTCGTTGGAATGTGGAGCGACACTCACAGCTTTCCCTTAGGTGTTTCTTTGTGATGTAGAGCGACACCCCCAAATTATTCTTTGATCTTTCCTTTCCAGTTCCCCGGGGAGGTCCTTTTTGGTCTGGAACTAGTACGAATCTAGTGAATAAATAAGAACTGGTTACTACATTTTCCCACTGACGGCCTTCCCGGAGGGTTGACAGCAGTGGGACACACATGCATTGCAAACATCACAGTACTTCAGATGATGAAGACCAATAATCACTCACAAGACACAGATAACTACTGGTGTTACTAGAATTTTGTGGGATCCCTCTCGTATTGACAATGAAGAAAAATATTCCCTGTTAAGTAATTATAACTATAAACCTACCTGTTCTTTTCTGGTTCTTCTTTTTCTTGTTCTTATTCTCCAGATGTCTCCTCTATTTGATTTTCTCTTGGCTCCTCAATTTGCTTCAAAGTGAGCCTAGGGTGACAACTTTTTAGCTGATTAATATGAACCCATTTCTCTTCTGTCAGCTCTCCTTTGGGGATAAGGATTCTATAGGTGACAGGTGAAATTTTATCTACAATTTCAAAAGGACCGCACCAGCTCGGTAAAAATGTCCACTCCTTGGTCTGGTACCTTTGGAAATTGTACAAATAGACCCTGTCTCCTACTTGGTATTCCTTTTTGGTGGTTTTTAAATCATGTTGAGTCTTCATCCCCTCTGCTGATTTTTCCAGATTCTGCTGAGCGTACGCAAAAGCATGTTGAAGGTGTTTTCTCAGATTTGCAACATACTCATGAGTTGTGGAGACATTTATCAGTGTCTGCTCTTGTGTTCTGTAGAGCAGATGCTGAGGTAGCACCATCCTTCACCCAGTCATTAGCTCAAATGGAGACATCTTGGTCACAGAAGAAGGTGTAGATCTGATGGCCATCAGGACAAGCAGTAATCGGATGTCCCAACTTGGCCCAGTATCTGCCACAAACTTTTCTTGAATGCTCACAATGGTTTTTTGTACCTCTCAACTCCCCCACTAGAGGACCGGCGGTATGCAATGTGAAGTTTCCTTTATACCCCAGATCGCTGTCATCACTTCGCTGGTGAAGTGACTACCTCGGTCTGACTCAATCCTTTGGGGTAGGTCAAAACGAAGATGTTGTTGATCATCAGAGCTGCTTCTGCCTTGCAATTTGGGGCCGGGAGACATTCCACCCATTTGGTAAACAAGCATGTTACTGTTAACATGTACTTGTTCCCCCTAGAGGAGTGAATCACAGGCCCAATGAAATATACTGGTAAATCTGACCATGTTCTGGAGGGGAGCTTGGTGTGTGAGTGACGTTGGCTTAAATTGTGCACACACAAGACACCCCTTCAAATATTGGTCGAGGTCCAGCCCCTGAGTAGTTTGAAACCCCCGATGACCGGCTGTAGCTGCGTCATGGGCGTGACTTAGCATCAGGCTTCGGAATGAGGCAGGGACAACCCACTGGTCACAACCAGATATGGATCTCCTTACCAACAAACCGTCTTGGATTTAGAACATTTTGGGACACTTTATCAACACTCTGTGGTCCTCTTTCCCAATGTAATCGGTATCCGTCAGAGGAAAGTTCTCAGGGTCCTCATTGTGTTGATAACATTTCCCAATATTTGGATCCCCTTTTTGTGCCATAATTAAATCAGCATCTGGGGTCTCCTTACTCCACTGGGGAGTTGAGAGTTCATTGTGAGCATTTGTCTGGGACTTAGTGACAGCAGCGACCTGGATTTCCCCCAACAGGGATTCGATCTCAAGGAGATCCCCCTGGATGGCTCTGGTTTTGGCCAGCTGATCAGCTAGGTGTCATGATGCCTACCCCCGGGCAGCTGGACCAAGCCCATCCGCCCCGGAAGCAGGCATCCGGACATTTGTTTAAACCTCAGAAACCCTGGCTAGTGGCTATCTGGGTTCAGTCCTGGCGCCTTAGGCGCCAGGCTCGTAGTAGGAATCGGTCCTGGTGCCTAAGTCGCCAGGCTCATAGTCATCACTTACCTCAGGCAGACCATGTTGCACATGCATCCAGGCCAACGTGAGACCTGGAAGGGACTATTATTCCACAAGGAATACTTTTCACTCGGGTGTGGTTCTAGGGACTTCTTACCTGGGACTACATTTGAAGCTATTTAAGCCACGCCCGATCTACAACACACACTTCGCGTTATTCTGCAGTTAGCAGCGTAACGCTCACCGTGCCTGCAAACCTGCATCCAGTCTTCTGCCACACCCGCCTCGAAAACCGAGCCCCTAGGAGAGAAAGGAAAATAGGAGAAGAGGTTAGATTACGGACTTTAATCTGATTCCTTACCTGATTTTGGATCTTGCATCACTCCGAGCCTGAAGGCACATTCTTCCGGCACGCGTCGCATCCCAGCTGCAGCGCCGCTCCATTTTCACCAGCCCACAGCATCTCCAAATCGGCGCTGCCTCAGTCACTTTTTCGGTGATTTTCAACATCTGGGGAAAAGACAAGAAATAGCAAGGTGAGCCTAAAGAGACTAAAAAGACAATCACTTATATTACAAGACTTACCTGATTATCACCGGAGGCTTTATCCTTCAATACGCCGCATTTTCTTACGCCGCATCTAAGAAAAAAAGAAAAGACAATGGGCTAAACTCACGCAACTTTGCAGGATAGTTTGGGTGATACAGACTCTTACCTGAACACCGTCAGCAACCTCCAGACAGAATTTGTCACCGCAAATCAACAGGGAAGTGCAAGAGTGAACATTGGACATTTGAACTCTTTAAACTTGGCAAACTCCGGACTCAATAATCGTCCAGAACTCCAGCACCTAAAACCAGTGAAGTAACTGGTATCTACGCGCCCCTGCATGCCACGCAGGATGGAGAGCTCGCCAATCAAAAGCATAAGGTGAGGACATTGACTGAGATTATCGGAGGTGGCAAGTGGGGTGAGCGGCAGCAGGGAGGTGGGTCTGCATTCACACCCATGGGGCTAAATACCTTTCTCCATCTACAGGAGAATATTTCTACGAGTCAAGCTTACAAGACTAAGGGGGTCCGTCCAGACGGTCATCTTTGCCCTACGCTTCACGCTGGTGGAGGCCGCAGCTGTCCGGGTTCGATCTACGCCCCTGTGGGAACCAGGTGAGCGTAACAGTAGGTAATTTCCAGTTTTGTCTGGCCCCTCTGTTCTGGAATGACCCTTGCTCTTCTTCCAATAGATGGTCATCCCACTAGAGGTGACCAGATCATCAATATTTTGTATTAGCTTGATATGTTTGAGTGGTTTGTTATTAGCACACAGCATGCCTCTGGCTTTCCCATTTACCAGGTGCTCCACAAACCCATTCCGTATATAATCCGAATCAGTGGTTATGACCAGTTCCTGGAGTTGGTGTTGGATGGCAGTGAGGATGGTCGGATGAACTGCCATCAACTCTGCCACCTGACTACTATGGGGACCGATTGTGTACCCAGCGGAGGGTTCTGGGGAATCATTCACCCAGGCATTCCCAACGCCAGCCACCAGTTCCTTTTCCCTGTTGTTGTCAACATGGTAGGAGCACCCGTCCACATAATCTGTGGGCATTCCCGAAGACTTTCGTCCTCGAGACAATTTTCTCTGCCACAATCATGCAAGGTATTGCAAAGGCTGGTATGGAGTCTCCACTGTGATGTGTTCCCCCTGGATGAACGGGTGGTAATTTTTCAATGCCCACACCATTGCCAGGAGTGCCTTCTCACAATCATTGCATTTTTCCTCCACAGAAGATAAAGTCTTGCTTGCATAGGAGATTACTTTATTGACCTTGTCATGCTTTTGATATAATACTGCTGTCAAGGATTTATTCGAGAACCCTGTCTCCAAGAAGAACTCCTTGTTTTTGATAGGGTCAGCTAGACAAGGCACTTGTGAGAAACGTCTTTTGAGTTGCTTTACTGCCTCGGCTTGTTCTGGACCCCACTCCCACCTGACCCCCCCCCTTCAACAGATGGATCAGGGGTCTTGTGACCTCTGCGTAATACTCAATGAACTTCCTACTGTAATTAGTCAGTACAGGGAGGCTTTTTACCTCACGCAGAGTTGTGGGGTCTTTTAGTGTTAGGAGTGCTTCCACCTTCTTCCCCGGGGGACAGAGACCCTCAGGAGTTATTTCATGTCCCAAGAAGTTGACACAGGCCCTGCACCACTGTGTATTTTGGAAGGACAGTTTTGCACCGACAACCCTCAACTGGGTCAGAACATAACGGATTTCCGCTATGTGTTCCTCCACAATTGAGCTTTTGATCAAGACATCATCCACATAGGCCAGGTTACCCCTTTCACCCAAGTCAGGCATGGCCTTGTGTAGGAAGATGTTGAATTGTTTGCTGGAGTTTATGTATCTGAAGGGAGTCCGGGTCAACGTGTACTGCTGCCCCCGAAGGTAAAGGCCAGCTTGTATTGGTCCTCCCTACTGACAGGCACGGTCCATTTGTCAGGTCAATGGCAGTGTATACCTTTGACCCCTGGATCTAGGCCAGCCCCATGTCAATGTAGGGGAGAGGTCATCGGGACATGTGGACCCATTTATTTAGCTCCCTAAGGTCTGCAGAGAGTCTCCATTGGCCACTTGGTTTTAAAATCCCCAGCACCAGATTATTAAAGGTGCTGTGGACTGGACGAATTATCCCACAGGACTCAAGGTTTTTGATGATTTCTGTCAGGGACGCCATGGATGCGAGAGGCAAGCGATATTGCTTCACAAACACTGAAGTCATTCCAGGGTCCGTGGGAATTGTTGTAGTATGGATCTCGGTGCAACCACAGACGTACAAGTCCACAGCAAACGTATCTTGAAAATCTAAGAACACCTGCTTCAACTTTTGCTTTTGCTCTGGAGTCTCACAGGCATCAGCTAGGTTGACCTGCTCTTCAACCATTTGCCTGAAGCCTGGAAAGACTTTGGAATGGTGTTGTGTTCTACATTGACTAATGGTGTTAGGTTTAACCCCAACCCCTCCTGTTGGAGATGGGCATTGAGGTATACATATGCGTCAGGATTTTGCAGTTTCTGTCCTCTTTCAATTTTTAATTCAAGTGGGAATAGTCGTGTCCATCCAATTTGAACTTTAACTGCATATGGCAGCAATTGGGCTGACCAAAATGTTTTTTTCAGAATCATCAAAGCCCATGGGATTGCCCTCTAGTCGGGACCAGGCCTTGTAATTTATCAGGTCCAAATGAATTGCAAACCGATTGAGAATGTCACTGCCCATGTCCTTGGTTGACACTCTTTTTTAATTTTATTGGCTGGTTAGTCTGAGTCCAGAGTACCTTGTTCACACAGTCTATTAGGGGGGACAACCTGCTCAGGATGTCATTCCATAGTAGACAGGGCATGCCCTCTGGAGTCACGACTATTACAGGGTGTTTCACCTTTTGTGACCCAATTTTTGTTTCCAAATCCGCAGTCCCCTCGACAGGAATTTCATTCCCGTCGAAGTTCTGGAGTTGTCCAGGAAGAGGGGGGAGAGGGCTCTAGTGTCTCTCCCCCTTCCTGAATTTAGCTGCTCAAAGGCCCTTTTTGACAGGAGAGTGGCTTGGGATCTAGTGTCTACCGGTGCTAAAATTGCACATTGCCCTTGCACTTGAAAGGGGGCATAAAATCACCCCTCCTTCTCCACAAAAGGGCAAAGGTAAGGAGCATTTCGGGCAAGCTGGGTGGTCAATTTCTTTATTTTGGACTCTTACACGGTGGCATTTTGGACAATTATCTGTGTCAGAGTCTGGGAATCTAATAAAAATTTGACAGCCTGACATAGATGGGGATTTTGGAATCCCTTTTTCCCTAATTCTGTGCTGCCCCCTATTTCCTGGAGGCAGTCACTAGGACCAGTTTTTGGGGAGGATCCCTCCTTTATTTACTATTTTAATCTCAGAATGTCAATTCTGGGTTTCAGGGATGTGTGACTCTGAATCAGTCCCCACACCCACCCAGTCTTCCTTCGGATCTCTCGGGACCCATTTTTCTTTGGGAGGAATCCCCCCGTCCCTGAAGGAGAAGAATTTTTTCCCCAGAATCCTCTAAGGATTCTTCCCCTTCAAATTGGAGGACACTAACATCCTCCACAAAATGGGCCTTTTTGAGGTCTTTATTTCTCCTACCCACCCTCTGTTCCCTGGGTTGCAGATTATCAGGGGCAGGAGATTTTGACTTCCGGTTCCGGGGTGTCCAGGGGCTTTTCACGGGTGAGGAAGGAAGCTTCCTCTAAGGCTTTACACCCCCCGTCCCCCCATGCCTCCTCCTCGGGAACCGGTGAATTATCAGGGTTCTCTCCCCGTCATTGTTCTGGGGTGCCAGACCATTGTTCTGAGCCGCCATGTTCATCTGAGGGTTCTGCTGAACCCTCAACATGCAACCCAGATCCTGCGTGAGGTTCTGGACCAGGCCCTCCAGTTGTGACACCTGTTCCGGCTGGTACAGGGGTCTTTGTTCGTATCTAGGGGGATCACGGGAAGGGTAACTATCCCTTCTCCTGGGGTACCCTGGGTACTGGGGATTTTGGTAACCCTCCACACTTGGCCTCCCCTCTCCCAAAGTGGGTTGTCCAGGCTCCTGAAACCAGGAAAAGAAAGGAGGGTTGTCCTACAGGTTGGGATACTGGGGAAAGAAACTTAACCCAGGATTTGGGGGATTACTGCCCCCTTGGGCTGGGGGAGTCCATGCATGCCCCATGATAGGATGGTTGCCCTTGTATCTGGGACTTACATAATCGGGAGAGTTAGCGGTCCCATTGGTGGGATTACTTCCCGGACTGCCCTCTGTTTCTGATTGGCCAGAAGGCCTTCTTGGCCTCTGATTTTGCTGGTTTTCTGTAGGTACATTTTTAGGCCCTCCCATTTCTAGGTCTAAACTGGGGGCACCCTTCACCTCTGCAACCTTAGCAGCAGCAGGGGTGTTGGCTAGTTTGGGGGTTTTGGTCTGGTTTTTATTTTCTGCAGGTTTTTGGACTTCATAAATGCGTATAGCCTGCTCTATTACCCAGTCCAGAGATCTTTTATCATGGAAATCCCTCACCAGCTGTGTTATGATATATCTTGAGAGCGCATGAAAGTATGTAGTGACAAACTCTCTGCTATCCGTGCGCACCATCCTAGTGGTTTGTGCAAAGGCGAGTTTTAGCTCCTACACAAATTCTCGTGGGGCCTGATCTTCTCCGCATTGCAGATTATAGGCCGCTTTGCAAGCCTCTTGGGGGTTTTTATGGCCTGAAAAGTGTTTCAAGATGGTCGCCCTGTAGGCGGACCATCTTGAATGTTTTTGTCTTCCAGTCCAGCAAAGAAGCTGGAGTACTCTGGAGAGAACATCCCTTTAGCATACTCTATCCAGTTCTGGTTGTTTTTAAGGTGAAAAGTGTCCATCATTTGTTCATAGAGTTCCAAATGTTCCCAGACAGAATATTTTGCGTTTTTGTGGTACAGGGTTATGAAACTCCTAATGGCCTTAATCTGCCCAATGGGGTCTTTCGACATTACTCTCTTTAGTTTAGTTGCCTTCTTTGGCCGTGTCACTGGAGTCCACTCACCCTCAGATTCAGAAGCGCGACTGTTTGAGGACCCCACATGATCTTCTAGGCGCTCCCTGATTCTGTGAGCTTGTGAGGGGCTCACAGAATGGTGGGGCCTAGTTTCTTGTCCCCAGTGGTGCACAGGAGAGTAGTCTTCTGACTTCTCCCTGCTTCCAGGGCTGGCAGATGATCCCCCCCACTGCCCTGATTGGGTGGAGGTCTTCAGAATGCTCTGTTTGTGCCTTATTTCATTCTGTTTTTCTACAAATTGAACCAACTGGTCCCTTTGAAGGTAGTATTTCTGCAGATCTAATTCCCGACTTTCTCCTCGTAGGAGACTTCCTTGTCAGAGACATCAGCCTTAATATTTTTGCATCGATATAGGCACCCCGGTCCATCAATTTCTGGGGGGTGCTGACCTGTCAGATCCATCATACTAAACCTATTTAATTCTGCCGGCCTCGTGGTTTCTGGCTCATGTGAACCGGTAGACATGAAGTCGACAGTGTTCAAAGTATTAAATGGGTTTGAGTCCCTTAGTACAGAGGTCATCATACTATGATCAGGGATTACCCTGCCCCTCTCTACCTGTTTGGGGTCCCTCCAGTTTGGATACAATCGAGCACCCTCTTTCTCCAACCTCACTAGTTTCTCCTTCTCAGCCCCTACCTCTTGATAATTGGCATAGGTCTGAGCCTTTTGCTCAGCCACCAAGGCTTGACTGGTCTCTATGACCCGCTCTTGAGCTACCACCTGCTGGTGGAGCCCTTCTTTCTCCTCACAGAGATTCTCATTGTCTCTCTGCGCTACCTGTACAGTTTGGGAGCAATGAGACAATTTCTGTTGCAGGAGGTGAACCCCCTTTTTCTGCACATTTAGAGCCTTTATGGCCTGCTCTAACTCGAGTTTCATTTGTCTCCTATGCCCCATTATTTTCTCACATTCTTCTTTTATACCAGTCAGTCATGGGCATAGGAAACGGGGGGGGCAGAGGGGACAAAACCCCCCCAACTTTTTTAAGTGGGGGGGATATAATGTCATTTATCCCCCCCACAATGAGAAGTGAGGTGATGGAAAGGCAGGGGTTATTTTTCATTTCAACTGGGAAGGCTTTGCCTCTGCCAGTGCTGTGCTGCTTGCCAGGGGCCAGATTACAGAAATTGTACACCAGTGAAAGTGCAAAAACTGCACGGTATTAGCACAAGGGCAAAGTGCGCATCTAAGTGGGCTCCAAGTGGCTGTTAGGCTGCCCGGAATCGCTTGTATTTAGTGGATTACCAGCAAGCTGAAAACTGCTTCCTCATGTCAAGCGCCGTGCACAAGAGGAAACTCCCTGTCAGTGAAACGCTGTTACTGGTCATTCTATCAATCACTCCCTATTTGACTATTCCCCCTCCCTCCTCACACTGCCTCAACTCCTACATAACCTCATGCGCACACACATCGCACATGCGCATCTAAGTGGGCTCCAAGTGGCTGTTGGGCTGCCCGGAATCGCTTGTACTTAGTGGATTACCAGCAAGCTGAAAACTGTTTCCTCACGTCAAGCACCAAGCGCAAGGGGAAACTCCACGTAGGCGAAACGCTGCTACTGGTCATTCTATCAAGTAATGGACTAGAGACTTTAGTATTGAACACGTTTTTCTTTCGTGTTTGTTTAAAAGTGTTGCCGCGGATTTGCCGCGGCTTCTCTAAGCTGCCTGTATGATTCCATGTTGCATTTTCCTCTGAAAGGGTAATTGCTTCTTTTTTTCTCTTTCCGGTCACTCCCTAATTGACTCCACCCCCTCCCTCCTTGCACTGCCTCCAGCCGGCTTCAACTCCTACATAACCTCACGCGCAAGCGCATCTCGCGTGCGCATCTAAGTGGGCTCCAAGTGGCTGTTGGGCTGTTAGGCTGAGAGGGTGTAAAGGTGAGCACGGTATTAATTTAGCTTGTGAATTGTATCACATTACCTTGCTGTGTACATTGTTACCTGAGTGGGGGATTGAGGCTGTTATTGCTAGCATTTATCACAGCAATCTTAAATGGTCTTAAGCTTGCGCAGTGGTCGCGCGCTAAAATCACCTCCTTCCAAGACTTTGACCTCGGAAAAAGCTCCAACAAATATACGCATGTTAATGGCAAAGAGCACCGTTGAGAGTGCTGCTCTTTTACCCTGCAGAGATATCGCTTCTGATGCATTATGGGGCCCAGTCACCGATCAGGACCTGGTAAGGCACGAGGTAGCATTCTCCTATGCACATACGCAAACATCCGTGGTGGCTCCTAATGGGGCGGTTTCTTTTGGAATTAGCTCCTCCCAAAGTAATGATTATTTAAAACTGCCCCGTAGAAGTTTTCTCAGTATGCGTATGGATGACTTAAACCTTCCACCTGATCGATCAAATGATGATCTTCCCTCCTCACCCTCGGATGACTCCATATTAGCAGCAGTCGTACTTGCTGCCCTTGAAAAACGGGTGCAGCTATCGGTTGGTCCTTCTACTCCAGTCACATAGCCTAGCTGTAAAAGGGCTGATGTACACATTCATTGTAAAGATGTAGCACCTATGGCTGACTTGAATATTTCTCCAGCACCTGATATACATATTACTAAGCCATACAATTTTCCTGTTTCCAGCTTTTGTCCTTCCTTGCCAAATACCAATCCAACTATAACCCTGAAGCCTGTTTTAGGTCCACTGCCTTCGCCCACCAAAATTCCAACAAACCATCCTTTGGGATTTGACATTTTAGAACCAACAGAGGACATGCATTCCCTTGAAGCATCATATCCTGTATTAACAAGGATACTTAATCTACTTGATCGTGGTCATGAATACACGCATTACGAGTTAAGGGACTGCAAGTCAACGTTGACAGAAATCCTTATAAAACTCAACAAACTCGAGGGCTACATTTTTGCTGATAGTCTAAGACAGGAACCACGGGGCCACCAGCCGACACAAATTGATATGCCCTGTAATGTCTCTGGCACTACACAAACAGACGAGCTCGATGCCCCACTGAATGGAACACAAGCTAGGAATGTTCCACATGTCACTAATTCTTTCCCCCAATCATTTGCTCAAACTGTGCTTGCCCCACAAATTGATACTTCTTGCCATATTCTTACGCATGCTCAACTATGTTCGGAAGTTGCTTCTCATGCTCAGAAGCTGGAACAGGTCCTATTTTTTTTTTACAACCTGGACCTGGGGAAGAGAAGGAGAAACCTCCTCCTGGCAATACAGAGGGGTGTTAGGTTTTTCATCCTGACAGTCCCTCAGCACTAATCAATTTGCTAGAAGAAAATGACCAAACTGACGCTGCAGCCGACTTCAATGTACCCGCTTCTACTGAAAGATCTCGGATTAATGCAGAGCACACTTTTTTATCAAGGAAGGAAAAAATACTTTTTTTCTGAGCCTTAAAAAGGAAAGTGGACAGAAATAAAGCGGTCCAAATCCCTCAAGCCGAACCAGTTGGTCAAGTCAAATCAAATGGAAAATCTAAAAAAATTGTTAATGGTAATGAAACTGTAGCGACGATGGGGTGTGATGAACAGCCATCTATTAAGCATCAAATAGGCAATAACCTTCAAGAATTGTCAGTCAACTGTAAAAAATCAGTTGCAGATATGGGTACAGACGACCTGATAACCATTAAAGGTGACTTGAACCCTGGTGTAACCCCTTTAAAAAGAAAATCCCCAAAAATTCTCAAATCAGTTGACGTATTCACAGATAGACGAGAAAGTGCACTCGTCTTCTCAGACCCAATTACCCAATTTTTTTAAAGTTCTCGACAAGATAATTACTCAAGTGGGAAAGGTGGCGGACATACCATACGCTCCGAGCAAAACGGAGCTGGTCAATGACTCGGCTCCTAGAGCCTTGTCACCTAACGACAGGCATCTTCAGCCTCGGTCCTTTGAGATTCAAGATGAGTTTGTTAAGAATCTACCAACACCCAGGATACCAAGGGAGATTGTGCGAAGGAAAGGCAGCGGTCTTAATCTCCGAACCGTGCCGGGGGGGGAGGTTGAAGGGATGGGGGACATGAGTAAACACTCCACAACTATATTAGGATGGGAAATCATCTCTGATAAAAATGGCATAAAGCGGCTAAATCGTTCTGCACTGCTGCAAGCTTTTAATAGAATTCCAGCCCTTCGAACTCTCCATACGACAGACATTGAGTGGGTCACCTTGCAGCCGATTCAGAACAATCAAATGGTATGTAAGGTGCAATCGGCCATTATTACTAATCTGTTGTTACAATACACAGAGGAATTGCGTTTCATTGGACTGATGGCGTACCCATTTGATTCCATTGATGATGCAATCTCGTTTAATGAAACTCCTATGGTGTCTACTTCCTTGAAGCTGCCAAATATAGTCCTTGGTGACACCCAGAGTGGTGTAAATGCCGAAGTAATTGCTCAACTAGTAGGTTTATCCAATATCAGCAAGGACTGGTCATGGTTATCTGCATTGCATAATACTCTAAACCCAGCAATGGATAACACTCCCCACTAACCAGGCCTCCATTTTATCAATTTTATCTTGGAACTCGTGTGGGTTTAGAAATGTATACTCAGGGATCATCAACGGACATGTAGATATCAAATGTGATATTATGGAGGCCACCAGGGGGCGCAGGCAACATGGCCGCCTGAGCTGAGAGCTCCGTACCCAGCCCCGAGTAATCGTTGGCAGCAAAGAAGAGTGGGGGCCCCACCCTCCTCGAGACCCCCCCATGAGATTGTGGGAACCCTTGGCCACCAGCTGGGTCCAACTCCGACCCTCGTCCGTCGAGGCATCGCCGAGCTCCGCCGCTCGAGGGATCCGCCGGCCCCTCCCCCTACACCCTGGAGTGGAGCTCGACCGTGGGCAGCGCCGGCCGCGCCAGACCCGGAGAAGGAGGGACCCGACGCGGAGAGTGCAGAGGCCGGGGCAGAGACCGGAGGCGGGATCCGCGGCCGAGCGAGGACACAACCTGAAGCCCGGACCGGCAGTGTAGCGCGTCGGCCCGGCGCGAGAGGCGAGACTGCCCTCGGCGCACCCACGGGTCCGGAGGGGCTTCAACCTCCGTGCCTGAGGACGCACGGGGCTCGACGTGGGACAGCGACCCCAGGCACCCCCACGTACACGGGAGGCCGACGCGGGAGGCAGGTGCCGCTCTGGTGCCACACAGGACACCGCCTCTCAGGTGCCACACAGGACGCCGCCTCTCGGGGGACGAACGGGGCCCGAAGCGGGTCCGTGGCGGCCCTAGCCCCTACTGCACCAGTGAATCCCGGGGGGCCGACGCAGGAGCGCCCCCCCCCAGTCTTGACTCTCCCCATCTGGGACAAGCGGGGCTTGAGGTGGGACTGCAGCGGCCCCGGCCCCCAATACACCAACGGACCGGGGGGCCGACGCTGGAGCGCACCCCCCCCCCGCCGCCCTCTCTATCGCCCCGGCTTTGGCTCTCTCCCCCTCCCCCGATGATAGAGAGAGTGCAGAAAAGGTAGGTGAACCCAGATTGACTATCAAGGTGGAACCCTGGGAGGTGAGACCTACGACAAAGAGGCAGATACACGGAGAAATACAAGGGACCACGGACTATTGGTGGGAGGTTAATCAGATCGTTCCCCTCACACCCACCCCACCAGAACACGACGCCGCGAGCACACTGTGGGAAGAGAGGGCACCGGAGGCACACCAGAGGACCCCACCGACACCGGACCCCCATTTTCTCTACTAGGCCACATTCCACACACGAAAGCTTTGGCGTGGCTGCCCCCGCCACCCGGGATCGTCGTCGGGGGGACATTTGTCCACCAGGCGCCTGCCCGTCCCGCCTCCGGGGTTGCCAACTACATACTGCATCCTCCCATGATCAAAATTGTGGGTTGGATAGGTCACACCAACCACAGCCCACCGGAGTGCTCTTCCCATGAGCTGGAGGGAGAGTCTCGCCAAATACCAATTTGTGGCTTCTGGGGGCGAGATGGCGGCGGGGGGCACCTCTACCCCTCCCCCCGACCTGGGGGCTATACAAAACAATATCCAGATAATCCTAGAGGAGATTCGCGGGATGAGAACGGACATGGGGGCCAAATTGGCGGATCTTACCACCAAAGTCACCACCCTTGAGGACCGGATGGAGGGGGTCGAAAATAATCAGCTCTCCACGGCGCTTCTCGAGACCCAAATGGAGGTCAGATTCCAGGATATGCAACGGCGGGAGGAGGAACTTCGGTTTAAAGTAGACGACATGGAAAATAGAGAAAGGAGGAATAACCTACGCATTTTTGGGCTGGTGGAATCCGAGGGCGAGACTACACAAGGTCTGGAGGGCAAAGTACTGGACATTATAAGGATTGCCCTGGGTGAGGATGCTGGAGGCGAGATCAAATTTGATAGGGTCCATCCGGCGGGCGGAGGGGGCAGGGGCCCGCGCTCGGTGCTGGCTCGACTGCATCACTACAGAGACAAAGCCAAGATCCTAAAGAAAGCGAAGAACTTAGGCAACATCCAATACGGGGACTCTAGGGTGTCCATATTTCAAGACCTTTCAGCCCTGACCCTACTAATGAGGAAGAAATGTGGCACCCTCACAAGATGGCTACAGGGGAAGGGGGTCAGATACCGCTGGGGCCACCCCTTTAGTTTATCGTTTGAATGGCAGGGAGAGAAGTACCATCTGATCTCGGAGGAGGACATCCAGAGGGCCACGGACGACCTACTTGGCGACATCCCCGCTCCCTCTGGAGGTAGAGTGGGCAGCACCCAGGACCTCCCTAGGGGCCCGGTCGGTCCGGGAAAGCTCAGTGGCAAGTCCAAGGTCAAGGGTACTCGCAAATTCCAGAAAACAAGACACCCATCAACGGCCTCCGAGGACCACCCGAACTCATGACTATACCACTCTCTCGGAGGTTGAGGATCGCTATGGAGGCTCCTGTGTTCTAAGCTCTGGCAGAGCTGGAAATTGAGGCCTGGCCTCACGGGCCAGGGCCGGGCGCCGCGTCGGCGCGAGTTTTAGCCCGCCAGGTTGAGGGGCGGGAAGCAGTTTGATGCAATGTTAATGGTTTTGTTGTGGTTTTCCCGGTATGGGGCTGAGTTTGAACCTTGAGGTGGGTGTGAGGGCCGGGGGGCTCTTTGGCTCCCGCGCTGACTACCCCCACCGAGGTAATGGTTGGGGTCGATATAGACGGAAAAACAAGAGTTGGGGATCCCTAATATAAGCAATACCCGGGGCTGGGGTAAGAGTCCTTGGTGGTTCGTTGACCAACCCCGACACCAGTTGGGGGGCGTGGACGGACGCCTTACAATGAAAGGGAAAAGGGAATGGGTGGAGGGGGTGAGAGGGGAGGACTGGGTGGGGGAGGGGGGGTGCGGAACACTGGGGAAGGGAGGGGGGAATAGCCGAATCAAACTAGGGCTCGCAATGCGGATACAGACTACAGGGAAACACTGCGACACAGGACAAACAGAGGGGGCATCCCCATACGACAATGGTTGAGGGCAAGATAGGCACACTTAATGTCAAGGGCCTTAACTCCCAGAACAAGAGATCCCTGACGAGTAACATGTTTCGCAAACAACAACTAATGGTACTCTTCCTCCAAGAAACTCACTATTGACAGGGCAAGGAATCACCCATAAGGGGAAGGGACATTGGATCTAATTATTGGGCATCCCACAGAAGCTCCAAGAAGGAGGGGGTAGGGATCCTCCTGAATAAAACGTTCCATCTCTCCAATATTGTAACCAAGAGGGGCTTTGGGGGACGGTTCCTGGCAATCAAGGGCACTCATGAGGGCGAACGTATCACTCTGGCCACCCTCTATGCACCCAACTCTGGCCAGATTAGGTTCCTAACCCAAATTATGGGGGTAATTGATGAATGGGCGGAGGGGGCCATGATCCTCGGGGGCGACTTCAATCTGGTAGTGGACCCCAAACTAGACTGGTGGACGGCCTGAGGAGTTGAACCCAAGGCGACATCCAAAGATAATATCTCATTCCAGGCTCTCCTGAGGGAACACTATTGGGAAGACGTTTGGCGGGCGACACACCCAGAACCGGGAGGCTATACGTTTTTCTCCCCTCCGCACTATACATACACCAGAATTGACCTGCTCCTGACCTCTAAGGAAGGAGGCGGGGTGGCCACGGATCCACGAGTCGAGGCGATAACCTGGTCCGATCACGAGCTCCTAGTGGCGAGCTGGTTTCTCCCCGTCTCCCCTCGATCAACCCACTGGAGGTGCAATGATGTGCTTCTCAGAGACCCAGTCTTTAGGGACTTCCTGAGAGGCGAAATGGCGGCATACTTCGAAACAAATGATAATGGGGAAACAGACATGCCGACGGTGTGGGAGGCAGCAAAGGCCACCTTTCGCGGCCTCCTCATGGCGGAGGGAGCCAGACGTAAACGGGAAAGGGGGCTCATCGAAGCCAGGATACGGGCGGACCTTGGAAGCTTGCGGGGTAGGCTCAACCAGGGACGGACGGACAGGGAATCCATCTTAGTGGAAATGAGCGAGAAACGACAGGCCCTACACACGGTTCTCATAGGAGAGGTGGTTAAGAAGCTGAGATACACACGACAGAGGTACTATGAGAGGGGAGACGGGGTGGGAACGCTGCTAGCTCGCAGAGCCAGGGGATGTCGACTGGAGAGAAGGGTTGGCCCCATCAGAGGCCGGGAGGGCTCCATGCTTAATACCAAGGCAGAGGTTGTGGGCTCCTTCGCAGATTATTATAAGGAACTATATACAAAACAGGGAGGAAGATCAATAGAGGAGATGCGGGCTTACTTGGAGGAATACTCCCCGCCCCGCTTGACGGAGGCGGAACTACAGGAACTAGAGTCGGACATAACGGTTGACGAGGTGGAGGCGGCCATCAAGAGGCTGAGGATGGGCAAGGCACCGGGGGAAGACGGCTATACAGCCGATTTTTACAAACAGTTCTCACCTTCGCTGGTGGAGCCCCTAGCCAAGCTCTTTAACCAAATCCGAAACGAGGAGACGCTCCCGCCCTCCTTTCTCCAGGCCCTCATTACGGTTATCCCGAAGCTGGGAAGGGACCCGAGGGATTGTGGCTCCTACAGACCCATCTCCCTCTTAAATCTTGACGCCAAGATATTCACTAGAATCCTGGCGTCTCGCCTAGAGAAGAGCCTCCCACGATTGGTTCACCCTGACCAGGCGGGTTTCATACTTAACAGACAAGCCTCGGACAGCATGCGTAAAACTCTCCATGTGCTGTACTCAAGAGAGATCCGGGACGAGGGAGCTCTGCTCCTGTCCCTAGACGCGGAGAAGGCCTTCGATAGGGTGAGCTGGGAATTCATGGGAGAGGTCTTGTCTGCGGTAGGGATGGGCCAGAGGTGGCTGGGCTGGATGGCGGCACTGTACTCCTCCCCAACAGCCAGGGTGGTGGCTAACGGGACGAAGTCAGAGCCTTTCCCCCTGGGGCGAGGTACAAGACAGGGATGCCCACTATCCCCCCTGATATACGCCTTGGTTATGGAACCCTGGGCAGTATCGGTACGCAACAATGAAACCATCACAGGGGTTCGGTTGGGCGACTCCAATTGCAAGATTAGTCTGTTCGCAGATGACGTTCTCCTGTACGTTACAAAACCATCGCAGATGATCCCTCATTTACTACAGGCCCTGACGCGCTATGGTAACCTCTCCGGGTACAAGGTCAACTTAGACAAGTCTGTGGCATTCGTGGGGGGTCAGTTGCCAGAATCGGAGATGCAATATGTAGATAGCCTCCCCTTCCAACTGCAGAGGGAGGGGTTCCGGTACCTGGGAATCCAAATTCCATCCATTCCGGGTGACCTCTTTGCGCGCAATTTTACCCCACTATGGACTACTGTCAAGACAGATATTGAGAGGTGGGCGGTGGCGGGGTTTTCATGGATGGCACGGCTCAATCTGATTAAGATGGTAATACTCCCTAAGTTCTTATTCCTCTTCCAGATGCTCCCCACCCAGGTGCCGAAGCCCTTTTTCGACTCAATGAAGCGGGTATTGCTTCGATTCCTCTGGGCGGGGAAAAAACACAGAATCTCTTACGATGTCTTGACAAGACCGAAGGAGGAGGGAGGGGTGGGGTTTCCCGATTTCGATGCATATTACAGGGCATCCCAGCTAAGGATTCTGGTTGACCAATTTAATCCTGGGACGGAGAAGCAGTGGGTGGCTCTGGACAACAGACTTCTTGCCCCAGTCACGATCGACGAGCAGTTATGGGTCCCAAGAACATGCATTCCCAGAAGGGTACACGAACACCCAGTGTTGGGGGTTCTCTGGTCGATCTGGAAGGAGGGGAGCTACTTCAGGTGGCTTACGACCTGGCCCTCCCCGCTGAGTTGCATCTGGGCGCCACCATTCCTGGCCAAAATAGCAGAACCAGCAGCATACCAGAGTTGGTACGAGGCGGGCCTGGTTAGGGCCGGCCATCTATGGGTGGGTGGATCCTTCATGCCCCTCTCCGATCTCGAGGAGGTTCTGGGTCTGGGTAGGCTGTCGCCATTCCGCTACCTTCAGCTTAAGGGAGTCCTTTCAGAACCCTCATGGGGGGACACTCTCAGGAGGGACCTTATAGATTTTGAGAAAATGATTATTTCCACCCGGGGCTCCAGAGGGGTGATAGCTCGGATGTACAGACTCCTCTTGTTTTCAATACCAAGGGACCCCCCTCCAGCACGAACGCAATGGGAAAGAGACCTTGGCGTGGCAATAGATGATAGGAGATGGACCAAGATGTGCATCCGAGCCCATCACTCAACCACGTCCCTCCAATACAGACACCAAGCATTAAAGGTCCTACATAGATGGCATTATCCCCCCCAGAGAATATCCAGAATGCTCCCAGGCTATGACCCACACTGCTGGAAATGTCGAAATACCACTGGAGATTACATACATATGTGGTGGTCATGCCCTAGGGTACAGATGTATTGGGGCGAGGTCCTATCCTGGATCAGGGGAGTTGATGGGATAGATAGACCCCTTTGCCCCTGGTTGCTTCTCTTTGGGATTGAGGTTGGGGACGATCAGGAGGACACCCAGGGCCACATGCTCCAGGTTATGCTCGTGGCGGCCAGGTGTTGCCTGGCCCAAAAATGGAAAAACCCAAACATGCCACAGGAAAAGGAATGGGTCACCAAGGTCCGAGCGATTTATGACATGGAATTCCTTACACACGTTCTGGATGAGTCTAAAACCAGCATCGGAGAACTCTGGCTCCCATTTTTTGAAAGATACGAGCGCAGTGCATAAAGGGCCCAGTCTTTACGGGGGACCTGGTTCTGTCCTTTGAACACTGTTGAACTGTAAAGTCGGGGACTCCAAAGGCACCCATTAACTGGGACATGTTTTTTCCCCCCAATAAGGGGGTTTTAATAGGTTGAGCCCAAGGACAAGTGCCCAAAATGTGCCCATCACCTGTGTTCTGGGACTGTGCAGTGTGTTCCAAAGTGTGCAATCAAGAGTCTATTTTGATTAAACGGCTAGGGGGGTGGGGGGTGGGGGGGATAAAAGGGTTATTGGTGGGTACGCTTTCTAAAAATGTAATTTTGTTTTTTGGTGCAATGTCTGCAATAATAACCTACAAAATGTCAATAAAAACATATTTTCAAAAAAAATGTGATATTATATTATGCCAAGAAACCATGTGCGAGTATGAACTTTTGATGCCTGGTTATACGGTATATAAAAAAAAGCGAAACGAGGCATTACTGGAAGGCCGTATGGTGGATTAGCAATATGTTTAGATTACAACCTGAATGTATCTGTTTTAGATGTCTATGATGCGGCAGCAACTCTAGCTCTACTGATCATACTCAATGATAAACGCTCCAACCCTATGTTGATTGTATGTATATATCACAATCCTGCAAATTTCAAGTTAGCACTAGTTTTTCAGGAGCTGAATACATTATTTGATGAAGTTCTATCAGCACATCCCACTTGTGATATAGTTTTAGGAGGGGACTTTAACGCCTATTGTTTAAAATCAAAAAATAGCAATGTGAATACTAGGGTTCATCAACAAGCGGTGTCTAGAGGTCAGTTATGGAAAGAGTATGTGGCGTTCTGGGAACTTGACTTTCTTCCTTTTGAGATCAGTGATGATTGCTATACATGGAGGAGAGGCGACAGCTCCACTTGTATTGATTACTTTGTTACATCTCGGGGCTTGCAGCCTACTAGTAAAATCGCAATTTATGATCCTGGTTATAGTGACCACTGTATGATTCACCTGAACCTGGAGGTAGTTGTGACAGTACTAGTCAAGGAGCCTCAACAGGCGTTCCTCGAAGGGGATCGTCCTGGGCTGTCGATTCGGTGGGCCACTAATCTCTGTGACAAAGTGAACGACATGATTTCTGCACGTCTTATGCATGATTATAATTTTCCTTATCAGCATAATACGCCGAACGACGAATTCGGCAATCTATCCAAAATCATATCTGAGATAATAAACACATTGCGGTTAAATTCTAGGCACCGCCCAGTTGTTATTAATAACCAAAACTCTAACATAATTCTTGAAGCCAAAAGAACCAAGAACATGGCTCTCCATGAACTTCGCAAAAACACTCTCTCTTGGGGGGAATTTGAGAAGGAAAAAAAAGGATTTTGAATGTCTATCGAAACAAATGCAGAAATCACAAACACTTTGTTCATAATTTGATCAATCAACAAATGTTTAGTACACTTTGCCACAGAGACCGACGATCCACATGGGCCTTGCTTAGGGCTGCCACAACTGTAATCTCCACGGATCAGTCGTCTATGATCTCTGCACAGGTGTGGAAAGCATTCTTTGAAAAATAAATGTGCACTTCCTGCAGCCTTTGTAAAAATAGAATCAAAATGTGTTGTTTTAGCTGCTTCTTCCTTCTCTCCATGGTCAGTGTGTAGTATAGAGAATATGATAAATGCATTGAAGTATTCTAAAGCAGCTGGCCCGGATGGGATTCCTGCCTGCATTCTTAAAAGACAGCCAGCGATGTGGGATCAGATCTTTAAAAAACTGTTTGATAACATTCTAACCACCACCTTTATTCCCCCTACTTGGTTAAGTTCTATCATTGTGGCAATTTACAAAAAGGGTGTAAGATCTGAACCCTCTAACTTTCGACCCATCGCGTTAATAGACACTGCTGTGAAAGTTTTTGCTATCTTGCTTTTGGGAGAATTACAATTAGAGATTAAACAACGTAAGATCCTGTCTCAGTACCAAATTGGTTTCTGGGCAAGGATGGGCACTCTCCTAAATGCAACAATTATGGCGCACTTGTTAGCGAAAACCCAAGTACGGAATTCCGGGCCTTTTTACATGGCATCAATAGATCTTAAATCTGCCTTTGACTGTGTCATACGCTCATTACTTTGGGAAAAAATGGCTGCTATGAACATACCCCAATATATTATTCAGCTGATATCTAAACTTCATGCAAATACAACCTATCTTGTAAGAGTTAACAACAAAGGTGCAACAACCAATGCAATAAAGATTGAGGTTGGTGTGAAGCAGGGATGCAACCTAGCGGCCACTCTCTTCAATCTTTATTTATGTGGCATCAACGACATTTGGGACAACCAAACCTCTTATCCGGCAAGGCTTGGCCACCTAAAACTACAATGGCTAGCCTTTGCCGATGACATAGTTATTTTTGATCGTACCCTAAAAGGCCTGCAAGTTAAACTTGCACTGTTTGCATCCTACTGTCACAGTCATAATCTGAAATGTAATGTAGAAAAATTCCACATTGTGGTCTTTAAGAACCTAAAGAGAAAACACCCCACTCAAAAATGGTCAAATGCGGATGGTGTACATTAAGTTCTGTAAATTTTCATTATTGCCATTATTGCAATTTTATACATTGAAAGTGGAATCTGTGCTCCTTTATGCTTTGGACATGTGCCTTGTGAATATTAACAGCTTTCTTGACCAATTGCAAGTTCGAATATGGAAGGGAGCATTGCGTTTGGCCAAATCAATCCCAAACATAGTGGTAAGGCAAGAATTTGGTCTGACTGCACTATCTGCGCGCTACAACTGGTGGCTATTGTCTAACTTTGCAGAATGTTATACCCTCCTGACATTTGCTTATATGAAGATCTTGGCCATTTAATGGTTGCTTCTGAATCGTCCTCTCTTACAATATATTACGCATTAATAGTCCAGCTACTTGATGAAATTGCACTGGAATTCAGACCAATTTATGTGAAATTACGTATTTTTGAGCATTATTGGTGCAAAACGTTAAGTGGAATGGACGAACTTAAACATTATAAAGAAGCTGCCAAATTCAGCACCTCAAGGCGTCCACATAAACCTTACATAATACAATTTCCCTGTAATAAAGCGAGGGGGGCCTACTTTCGATTTAAATTGAATCAATCATTAACTCTCGACAGAATTAGTTGTTGGAACCCTCTCTTGAAACCTGACACTGGTCTGGAATGTAGGTTCTGTAATGATGGATCTATTATAGAATCTTTGAAACATCTAGTTATACTTTGTCCCCATTTTGAGGCAACGCGTCTATTAACAATTGACATAGATGGTGAGGGCTTGGATGTTAACAAAAGGGAATGGCTTTGGATAGCCTGCATGTGGGGCAACAGAACGAGTCTTGTACTGTCCCTTCGTAGATTTCTAATAATCATAAATCAAGAACTTGAGACTATATATCAAAATCTTGAAAGGGTGAATTAGTATGTTACAGTGATTACTACTATTTGTACTTTTTGTATATAGCAAGTGGCAACTGCTAGTTGATCTACTTGCCATGTGGTTCTGTTGTATCTATTTTTATTGTTTTTTCATACATGTTAGGTTATGCTTACTGTAAATCACAGTTTTAATAAATTGTTAAATGATATCTAAATGATATATTGAAACACCAACAAAGAAGCAACAGTCTACCCTTGGTTTGAATGCATGTATTCATGCGGAATAAGAACTTGCTCTATGATGCGCAGTTAATGGAAGAGTTTTAGTTGCTAAAAATTCTAATTTATATTAATTTGTATAAAAAATGAAAAGATAATAGAATTGTACCATAATGAATGGAAGTATTGTAAATATTTAAGTGTAAAAAATAAGGAATTTATGATCGAAAAAAGTTATAAAAGTTTCTTGATCAAACTAATAAACAATGGTTTGAATAAAAAATTAAAATAAAAAAACAACAAGGGCAAAGTTTGTCCTATTTTTGTAAAAATCACAGGGACATATTAGAAAACTATTGCACCATGACAAGTGCAATTTGTCATGGTATAAGCACCTGGGCAAAAATTTGCCATAGTGCAAAAAAGATGCATTTTCAATCCGTTTTTTTTACCAGTGCAGTTTGCCCTAGTGCTAATACTATTCCATATTAGCACTAGGGCAAATTTTGCCACGTTGCAATGATGCAGTCAAAATGTATCTTTTTTTGTCGGAGGGCAATTTTTGGCCTGGTGCTTATACCATGCCAAACTGCACTTGTTACGGTGTAATCGTTTTCTAATATGTCCCTTTGTTTTAAAAAATAGGGCAACCTTTGCCCTAGTGCTAATACCATGCAATTTTGCACTTGCACCAGTGCAAAGTTTCTGTAATCTGGCCCCAGATATTTATTGTCTGCGTGCGCATTTGAGGGGCACAACAGCGCCTGTGCCGGGAAGTAAACCACAGGTGCTCACTGCTCCTGAGTGACTGCTGCTCCCTCCCCCAGTGCTCGCATCACATGATGCACAGTGCACTACAGACAGTGCAAGCTCAGCCCGGGGTAGTGGGGAGTTTGCTGCGTGTTGAGGAGGCAGCAAGTGGAGCTGGCAAGCAGCAACATATGCTCAGGCTGGCGCATATGTCGGGTGCTACCAAACTACCATTGAGTTTGTGCTTGACAAGTTGACATTGATTTCAGGTGAGGACAGGACTGGTCCTTGCAGTGCTGTGCGAATGCCTGGGGCCAATCTGTGTTTTCCTTTTTCTTATTTGGGAAAATCACATTTTCAAATAATGTTGTCATGCACCTTTTTTTGTTGTCCGCTCTGTGTCTGTCAGGGCTGAGCAGGATCCCTGTGTCCTCCATTGCTGTCATCATGCAGTACTGAACAGACAAAAAGATGAGGGGAAGGAGTGGGATAGGCTGCTGGGCCACCACATACACATCCCCACCCGCCCCTTCCAAAAAAGGACCTGCCTAAGACACAGCCTGTCCTGAGGGCCTGGCCCCTCTCTCTTCACCTCTGTATTACACTGTGCAGTGCTGGAACATGTTCCAAGAACAGGACTCGACTGTTAGGGCAGTGGCTACCAGTGCAGTATTTCCGTAGGATCACACATGAATTGTTAAAGCTGCATTCAGTGGGTGCACTGTGTCCAACTCAGGCAAATGTCCCGTGCTGGGATTGCCTGTTAAATGCATCTACAAAGCACTTTATTGATATGCTAAAAAAGGCAAGTATTGTTCAAGGGGTGCAAACAGCACCACATTGGCTTCTCGTACATTTTCATGTGTAAAGCAGATTTATTTCCCTGTCTCTCCATGGATAGGACTGTGGCAAAAAAAGGACCAGGTACCAAAAATATGGCCCGTAAACACAAATTGTGATTTATTGCAACAAACTAGTGCTTGGATGTGAGTGTATTTTTTTCTGAAAAAAGTTGGTGAATGAAGATCTTTAAATACCATTGGGCCAGCATTATGATCAAAACTACCATATGTGGCCCGCTGGTTGTACCAAGTCGCAAAACTCCCTCTCGTTGGCCCAAAACCGGTGCACACTAGTATGTCAGGCCAGCACTTCAGGCAAGCCTGAGTTTGGTCTTCTTGTCTCAGTTTACTTGCGACAGACACATGTTCTGAATACTCACAAGGCATAGTAGGTTCATCCCCCTCTCTCTTTCCCCTTTTCTCTTAAAAATTGTGTTGTAATTGTTGTAATGTACTTCTCACTCTGCCTCCCTCCCTGCCCTGTGGGTGCTTTGAAACAGTATATTCTTACTGTATAAGCGCCTAACGAGCAAACAATAAATAAATAAATACATGTTGCTTCTATCTCCTGTTTACAGCATCTCCCAAAGCATGAGGAAGAGCTTTGCTTATGTGGTGTTTTAGTTTTGAGTGGTGGGGTAGCACTGCCTGTCTGGGATATTATAAGAGCACCTAGCATTTGGCAATACCATGTGTGTGGTGAGAGCACTTGGGTATCTGCTGACAATGGATGGCATATGGGGCAAATACTTAATGGAAATGCTGAGCACACACTGATCATTTGATGATGATACCTGCTATATGATCTGAGACGCTGGCATTTGTTGGAACTACCTGGAATATGATCTGCTTACTTCAGCATATGAGTGCAATATCTAAGGCCGCTTACATTTCATTGGTATGCCTGCTAGATAATGTGAATTAGTGGAATACCTGGATTCGGATGTGAGCACTTGGCAATTAATGTAGTTGTCTGGCATCAGCGTTGGTGGAATAATCTTCAGAGTGGGGTGTGCACTTGCTAGCAATCATGGTGCGGGTGTAGCTAATAAGTGAAAGCTTTCGACTGCAGCATGTGTGTCAGGAGGTCTGCTTGTGGAAATGTTTTATAGACCACCACTCTTGTCGGTACCAGGAAACTATCAAATGTCTCTTTGTTCGGCCCGAAATGAGAAATAAATCACATCTTTGGATAAGGTCTTATTCTTACAAGTATATCACGTCAGTCAACAAATATGTTAGCAGGCCTCAACATATTCAGTAGCTATTGACTAGTGATAATGGACTCTTGGTGAGTAAGAAATGGAGTGCTCTGTGTATGTGAAGAATTGAGAGGGTGAGTGACATTTAATGCCTGGCTAATAGGTTGCAACTTGAAATGTTCAGCTCTGATGGTAGTGCACTATAATTGGAGCTTCCTTTGTGTTGTTCCCTTAAGTAGTGCAGCTCAGTGCTACACTGTGTGTGCTACAGGAATGGGATATCTGTAGGAGGTACAGGTTTAAAACCATACATCATTACTCCTTATGTTCCGGGCTAAAAAGCATAGGCAGATCACACAAAAATGAGAATAAGCCCAGATTCTTTATCTAGCATAGTGGGCGAAACATATATCACTCATTCTTAATGCAACCCTGCAAGGCTAAAAACGAAACTACAGCTTTATGCTACGTAATACTAAATAGTTCTGTAATTAGTCTATGTAATGAGGGGACTGTGTGGTGTGGCATGTAAAGGTCAGAGTCTTTGCACTTCAATCACAAGCTCACTTCTGAGACACAAGGCAAGTGCTACAGCATTGAAAAAACAGCAACCCAGATGTGCTATGAAGGTGCCATTGCAAAGTTTAGCAGCAAAGGCTCTGCTCGATGTGGAGTGCCATACTGTCTTATTAAAACTGTACCAGTCGTGCAGAGAGAGTTGTCGATACTGTCCCATTGATAGTTTAGTTGCCTTACTAGCAAGTGATGCACAGTTTCATTAAACACACAGCATCCGATGCCATGCTGTCTAATACAATTAATAGCAGCCAGTCTGAAAGGTTTTCTATAGAGCCATGAAAAGAGCATTCAAATATGTTCTTCTGTCTGATCAAATGCTTATCAGCCCTGCTGAAAGGAGCATTAATGTCAAGTATAAAGCTGTTTTTTCTGATTTTAATGTATTTAAGCTCTTCCAAGAAATGTCTGTACAGTGCCATTAAGTGGTTGCGAGGTGGCACTGAGCGCTATGTAAAAATCGCATTGGGCAGTATTCCTCAGAAACATCTATCCAGTACATGCAGGCCAGGCAGCTCTATTATATTACATACTGTGGCTATAATTTAAGGCCAGCCATAATAACATATACAATTCTAAAATAACGCATACAGTAATATGTGGGTCTGCAGTGTGGGCCTTAAGAGGCCTTTTTGACACTTAGCAAATTGAAGGAAAGTGCTGGAGACCTTTGTTAGGAATACCCCTGAGCACCCCTATGGAATTAATCGGGGTGATTTTCGACAGGCAGCTACTGAGTTTCTAATCCAGGGTCGTGCTCTGGGTCTCTATGTTAAACTAATGAAATCATGGACGCATACTCCTAATTCGTTACCAAGCGAAGCATTGCTCAGAAACTCAGTTTGCTGGAAGGTGTGTTAACTTGCTGGTTAAGCATGACATTAGTGCAGCGGTACATGAAGGCCTTAGCCGCATACTAGAGGAAGTACAAATCAAATTGATCACCCTTGATTGTTTTCCAACACCTGTGTTCTAAAGTCAATTGAGTATAATATGTAAAATAATGTCCTGCAGCACTGCAGTAGGCATTACACCATCTCACGTGGCACAGCTGCTTCTAACAGGCAGAAGTGCTGAAAATATTGTCAAGTACCCAGAAATTCAATATTTCCTCCTCTCTGCACAATTAACAAAATTATCAAGCGTCCATAAGTATTCTCCCATCTCAGAATTGGTAGACATCAAAGGATGCCTCCCACAGAGCTTTATTTGCACAGGTGGAGAAGCTACTGCAGATCCTTCTAACTGTTCCAGTATCTTCCTGTGAGGCTGAGAGGAGCTTTAGTGCTTTGCGATGACTGAAACCGTGGCTGCGTACAACTATGACTCAGAAAAGACTCAAGCGTGTTTGTGTGTGCAATATACACATAGATATCTAGTTGACATACAAACAGCAGTAACAGAATTTGTCAAGCATACTGAGTGTCGCAAAAAAGATTTGGTTTTTGAACAAATGTGAATGATCATCACATCAAATAAATGGGCAGATTTTACCCTGTGGTTTGTGTCTGTGGCAAAGTCTTCAAGCTGTCCCCTGTCCCATGTCCCCCCCAGATTTTATGTGTCTCCTATGCCCCTGCAGCCAGTACCTGAAGGTCTGACTCCTTTCTCTCCAGATTGGTTTTTAGACTGCACATTTTATGGTATAGGGCCTCTTTCTCCTGATGCAGAGCGCCCCTTTGTTCAGCCAGGTCATCTCTCTGTTGTGTTATGGTGCCTAATTTCTGGTGCTCTTCATCAAATTCTGATTGAGAGTGGAGGTCTCTCATAATTAATTTATTATTTTCTTCTTCCAATTTTTTTATCTGAGCTGCAGCATAGTTATTTGTCTTGAGCAGGCCCTGTTATATGTTAATTGTTGACTCAGCTATTGCTGACTCCAGAGAGTCAACCTTTCCCCTACACTCCTCTTCCAATGCATCTAATTTGGCCTCTTGATCTGCATTATTTTGCTGTTGGAGAACCATGTCCTCTTTTAACTGTTTGATATAGTTTCCAGATTCGGCCTCAGGATCTGGGCTCTTTTGCAATTTTTGTTCCACTAATTTTAGTTCAGTCTGGATTTTAGTTACTATTTCAGATTGATTTTGCATAAGAGTTGTATTTTCTTCATGCTTTTCCCGCATCACTCCCACATGGAGGTACATGTACGCCGTGATTCTGACAATTTTAACATGCTTCTCTTTAATGTTTGGAGTCATGTACAACTCACTCAATGCTTGATGTTATAGGCCACCGTCCTGCCACCCGTCCATGTTCATGGCGGTGACCTGTTGAACCATTTCTTCTAGCCAGACTTTTTCATCTTGTTCTAGCCATTCCCCCCTGACAAATAATTTGTGCAGAAGGTGCTCCCTAGCAATATTGATCTCTACTGTGACCATTTTGAAGAGTATTCTTTCTTTATTGATTTATTTATGCAAGGGTAATCTATATTCCGTTTCTTTTTGTCTATTTTTTGGGGTTGATTTAGCTTTAATTTTATACACAGCCTGGTACTTAGGATTTTTGTTTTGGGGAGGCGCTTCTACAGCGTAACACAGTGTTCCATCCACACAAAATATCACTACCTTGAAGGTTAGTCTGCTGTGTTAGGCTGTCACGGGTGAATAAAAATACCCAATCTCGGACGAGACCCCAGTTTGTGAAGGATTCTAACCGGGGCGTCACACACTGGATCAGGACTCTTGCCCTTAGCCTAGAATGTAGCACTCAATTAGAATACTTTCTCTTTATTTTCTACGAATTCAAATTGAGCCGATACTCAACCCGTCTCACACCCCCTTTTACAAATACTATGGGTCACAATTGACCATGAACCAGGCCGGTTGGTAGGAATACAATATTTATTTATTTTTAATCACACCATTTTTATATGGGGCAGCAATCACCAATGGGGTGATAATTCCAATAAAAAAAGCACTGAAATACGCTTGCGTAACCTTCTACAAGAACATATCCAAAGCACAAATGAATAGGAGCACTTTTTCAATTACGATAGATAGCACCCAAGTTAAGGTTTCCCCCTGCAATGTTCCCTCAACCCGCATTTACTCAAATTCTGATAGAAAGAAGCAGCAGATAGTCAGGGATATGAGGCAGCAAACAGAATCACAATCCGACCTTCCCACCAAAATAAGAGGCCTTTGCAATTGCCTAAAATGACACTCAGATTTTAACAAATAATTAATTATATGTGTAATTAAATAATGATGTACATATGTTTTATCACAGTCTCAGGGATGTCATATCACTAGCAACTATAAGGTCAGGTATCACAAAAGGCATACAGTTCCCAAAGCAGGTTGAGATTGAAAACACAGTGCAGTCAAACTACACATGGAAAAGTTGCATTTTTCTCTTTTTCAGCTTTAAATGTCAAACGGGTGAAAAACACAGAATCAAATGCGGTTTTTAGGCTGGGTGATAGATGCACATCTCAGGGACATTATAGAAGTGAAAATGAGATTTTCAAGGTGGAATGGGGTTCGATTTTAGGAAAATAGAGCAGTTGCAAAGAGAAAATGGGTTTTAAAAAGGAAAGGCAAGTTTTACTTAAACTAAATTATCTAGACTATATGGTTAAAGAAAGACACAGTACATTCCAAGATTGATTTGTGACATCAACCTTTCCACCCCGCATTCAACTTTATGTGGGAATTAATTTGATTATTCCAAATATGACTAATGACTTATGATCAATGCAAGACAGAATAGAAAAGTGGCGCTAACGCTTGGAGATCAAGGATAAGCTGCACAGAGAATTCTAACAGTCTTGAACAAGTTACCAAGGCAAAGATAGGATTTCTTAGAGAGTAGAACAAAGAAAAAGGCATCAAGATGGGTAGACTATTTGCCTGATTCATGGAATTATTTGCGCTGAAAACGCAGATTTGCGCGCCTTTCTGCCCCGAAAATTCCCATACTTTACATAGGCAGATTACATATTTCACGCAGAGCAAGGCAGTCCAATTCTCAGGTTCGTAGCACTTTGTTTTGTCCGTCTAATAATTTTTTGTCCTTTTCATTGAGCAATGTCATAACTAAAATTCTATAACTTTATACATGTGTATATATTATCATAAGGCATGTAAGTATTGAATTTCAAAGTGGCATCATATACTCTTTCCTCAGAATATCCACTTCTCTGCCATTTCTGTCCATAATATGCCAGTGAAGGCTAGCACGTCTTGTTTAAAAACCACAAAAATTAGACTTAAACTGTGCAACTTTTACATTTCTGCGCTGTCCGGTTACAGAATTAACAGTCTTAAAAGTTTATTCATCAAATAGTATTTTGAGACAGATGGGGCTGCCTTTGTCCTCCAAATATGGCCATGTCTTTCCAGGCTACCACCAACTGTCAGTTCAGCCCAGGGTTTTCCCAGTTTGATTGAATGTTTATTGCCACTTCCCCCACTTCACACGTAGGTATCCCAGATCCATTGTCTCAAGCTGAAGCCCAGACAAATGTCTGGTGAGCGTGTGATATCTCTTTCTCTTGGTCCATTCAAAGTTTTCAAAGGTAGCAATTAACATGCATGTGTCCCAGAAATGTATGGTGGCTCCTTTTGGGGTAAAGCCTCAGTTTTGCCAGCAGGAAAACCTGTTCTGGAACTTCTACAGTCCAGCCACTAATGCTTTAGAGGAATTTAATTCTTTTTTATTTTGTTCGGAATCAGAAGCAAGCCTATAAAAATAATAATAAGACTGTTAATTCTGTAACCGGACAGCGCAGAAATGTAAAACTTGCACAGTTTAAGTCTAATTTTTGTGGCTTTTAAATAAGACGTGTTAGCCTTCACTGGCATATTATGGACAGAAATGGCAGAGAAGTGGATATTCTGAGGAAAGTGTAATAATATTTTTAAAATAACACATCCCATATATGTTTCCCAGCAAAACCCCTTTTACATTGCTAGGCCAAGACAGGGTCTTCTTTCAACATTACACTTTTACAACAGGCATTTTTCCTTATTTGCACAAGCGCATTTTAACCCATGGTGAAGTCTGCTGGGCAGACCATTTCAAAAGGTTTTCTCTTCCTTCTGACTTTCAAACATTATTTTGCCCTAGTTAGTTTCACTTGTACAGCAATCTGTTCAAGACACATGTCCACTGAAATTGACATAAGCCCTTAGAGCTAGTGTTTCTTTTGAAGTAGTGATTTTTGACATTTTGTAGCACAAAAGTCAAGCGTTTTTCTGTGCAGCTGAAAGTGAAGCAACTTTTGATTTCCCAGACTTGGTCTGACACAGCGTGCCATTCAGGAATAATGCTCTCTCCTGCTGAAGCACAATCTCAATATGGATGGGCATGGCAGGGCCTCACTGATAAACGCAGAGTACTGTAGAACAGAGGAAAAGAGCATCAGAGTGGTATAATTTTAAATGTATAAAATGTACCTTTTTTACTGGGAAACTTTGGGCTAGCAGCAAAGCAGCGCAGCTTCTCACTTCGCTCCTTTTGTACACACAAGAATACACCCTGGCAGCCTTTCTCAGGATGTTCTCTGTTCCAACTTGCCCAATGGTGTTTGGCAAAACAGTCCAGCCATCCTTTAGTAGCTGCAAAGCACAGTTTTGATGCAAGGCAGTGGTGTTCATAGGAGCCAGCACATCCATTTTGCTGGTTCTGCTGAAGTGCAGTTTGGTTATGGATGGGAATTCCTATGAGTGGTTCAATGTATCCCTCAAAATGCTGAGACGTGCCTTATTATTCTGGACTGACAGACAACTACTCTTAAAAAAATGTTGAAAATCTGCAATGTACTATAACTAAAGCCTTCCTTCTGATTTTGTGTCCCTTCAAGCCCTTCAAGTCCACCCTAATAAACATATCACCGTAGCTCTCGTTACACTGCCGTTCTTCCTCTTCCACCCCTTCTCATGCCATTGTGAATCGCTGATCACTTTTTTTTATTGATAATAGTAAAGCAATCCAATAGAACATCTCACCAGTTTAGGTCAACTAAACACCCCCTCACCTGAACTGCAGTCGGAAATCTCGTTCCTATCCTTTAATCCAGTGACACATCTTCACAACTTTCGTTTGGCAAAATAAATAAAAGCCTCATTTGAAAAAGTTCACCTATATCCAGCCAAAACCATGAAACTGAATATCTTAACCGTAGCTCTAACTCTTTTTTCCTGAATAACAGCTCATTGTCTTTGATTTGTTCCCTTCTCCTCAGAATGAGGCCCTCATCAAAAAACCTAATGCTGGCCCTAATATCCCAGCTAACTACTTCCCAGTTGCTACCACTTGTTTCAATGGTAAGATCTAGGAAATGGAAGCACCCCAACAACTGATGAAGGACACATAATTTAAGAATATCCTCCATGATGATCAGTCAGGGTTATGACCATTGTGACGAATCTGGAGGTTTCATCGCTTCTTCCTTGGGGGAGGGGAGAGCCACCCCCTTTGAGGCAATGGAGGTAAGCCTGCTATGACAACCGCTCCCTAGGGCTTTGGGAAGGTGGGACCTTCCTGGGACCTTAATTGCAACCTCGTGCTAACTTTGCTGCACCCCCAGTCACACATTTGTTGTATGCCAGGAAGTTGTCATCCATACAGAACCGCCAACACCTTGCTAGAACAAACCAATGCGATGGAGAAGGGAGCCGGTTTGTTCACAGTGGAGAGGGGCGCAGAGACTTGAGATTGAAAATGGGAGAAGAAAGGAATATATGAGGGGCATCAAGGCCCTGCGAGAGAAGCTAAAACAAGTAATATTAAAGATTACAGGAACCCAAGAAACCCGATTATAGCAACCAGCCAAATGGCTCACAATAACTCCAGAGAATCACAATAGACATATATAAAGAAGGGGCACAGATACCCCTGGTAGATAAGTGAGACATTGGGGCAGAGCCAAGGGAGCCGACATGGCCCAAATACAACAAGTGAGGAACAAATCCAAGGTGAACCAAGAAACAAGCCGTGAACCTAGTGGGGATAGAACCATTTAAGTGGAGAAAAGGGATTAAGGAGGTGTCCCTTCACCTACACTACTGGGACAGTTGATCTTTTTGGAACTTTAGACTTTACTTTATAAACCTGAGAAACCTTTGGAACCTTGACAAGATAGGCAAAAACTGTTAAACCAGGGAGAACTGTTTTCTATTGGCCTGCGTGAGAACTGAAACCAGGAGGGATTCCTGGAAACCCTGAGAGGTCAGTGTGAACAACTCTGAAGGCAGACCATAAAGGTCCAACTTCTTTTATGTTTTTTTCTATATGGTAGTGCTGTTTTAGAAAATAGAATTTGGACAGAGGACCATATTTTTTATTTGGCTGTTGATGAGCACCTTTAGTATAGTTTGATAGGAAAGTAACATCCCTATTAATGATAGAGTTAGAAAGTATTTTCCTTTAAGTTAAATAAAATTCTTTAAGAACATGTCTGAATCCTTCTTCTGAGTTGCCACACCATCCAGAGGCACAGAATTCTTACTTTCTATGCATGAGGGATGAACTAAATGCTCTGGATACAAACACTCCAGCCATCTCTTACTTATTGAAATATCCATTGCCTGTAATACAGTTAACCATTCCACCTTCTTGAACCACCTAAAACACACCTTTGAAATTGGTGGTGTGGCACTCAAATGGACAACCTTGTTTTTGACTGACAGTTGCATGCTCATACAGGTTCACTCTCTCTGAAGCCACAACTGGAATCTGCAGCATTCCCCAAGGATCTATTCTCTATCCTTGGATTTTCAATGTGTACTTGAAAGCTCTCTAACATCCTCTCCCCTTCAAATCTAGGCCAATGATAAACTGATTTCCATCAAAGTTAATGACTCATTTGTGTACTCCAATGCCATCTCCAGCAGACTTCTAAAAATCGAATACTGAATGATTCTCAATAGACTCTGTTTGAATTCCTCTAAAGCTGAAATCATTCACTGTGGTCCATCGATCCTTGGTGTTCCACTCTGAGGAACCATCCCTCTCTCCCTAGCTTAGCTAAAAATATGGGTGTAATATGCAATGGTCTCCTTTCCTTCTCCCAACATATCAATGAGGACACAAAATAATCCCACTTTCAACTTCAAGTATTATGTTGCATCCCCCCACTTTTGAACATGTCCCAAAGAGTGCAAGTTACCTCAGCAATGATCATCTCAGACCTAGACTACAGTAATAGCCTTTGCTTAGGTCTGCCTAAAGGCTTAACTAATCAACTGCAGGTGATGCAAACAACGACTGGCAGATTGTAGGCGATCCTATGAGCATAACAAAGAAGTACTCATTGCACTGCACTAACTTCCTGTCAGAGCTTTCATTAATGTAGGCGATCCTATGAGCATAACAAAGAAGTACTCATTGCACTACACTAACTTCCTGTCAGAGCTTTCATTAAATGTAAGACTCTTTCCAGAAAACCACAATCTATTGCCTATCCAGATGTCTTAAAGTCTCTAGTTCGAGGACTTTCATCGGTGTACCTTTTAGGAAGATCAACCAAATAGTAGGAGCATATGTTTGGAATGACCTACCAGTAATCAACTTCAATGACATAAAAACAAATGACCTTTCTCGTCAGTGTGAGGAGAAGGACATCATGGAATTGTTTGAAGACAGTAAGGAGGTTATGGTCAGTGGCTGTATATCAGTGCACTGCCTGTTAGTGGCCAATGAAAATACCTGCTGCTTGCATAGAAAGTATTACATTTCTTTGGTTATAGGAGAATGTCTCTATTGGCTGTAATTGATTACTTTGTCTTTTTGTGGCAAGAGAAAATATGTGTTACTTGCTAGAAAATGTCTTAGAATTCTTTGGCCGCTGGAGAGTGCATTCAGTGGATGTAACTGAGTGTGCAGTACATGTGCCATCTTGTGGCTACGTACACATTTTTTATTATCCAGAGAAACCAAGAGGGTCAGTGGAGAAGGAGACATTCAGAGGATGTTCAGCCCACTGTCCCTGGGGCAAAAGTGGAAGCAGAGTTACAGATTGTTGTTATATGTATTGGGTGAGTGCTGAGTGGATTTAGAAGGTGGAGGTATAATGTGGAGTGTGGAGTGTTGAGGAAAAATGCTTTGATGCTGGGTGTTCTGGGCTTTAGCAATTGGCCAAGGAAAGAGTTTGAGCTGGCCATGCTGAGGGCTTTACTACCTGTCTTATTGACAATAAAGCATATTGGATAATGGAGTTACCATGTGGAAGCGACTTTATTTCATAAGCAACAAGTTCAACGAGTTCCTGAGACAGCCGCCAGAATATACAGCAGTTCAGCGAGGAGACCCGTGAGAGACTGGCTGTCCGCTTTGTCACCTGTGAAGTGGGCGGAAGGATAGCCTTCAGTGCAGGGTATGTGGACGGCACTGCTGCAGTGAGGTTTTTATGTGATTGGGGATTTCAATGATTTTTAGCGACGTTGGTTGCTAGGGGTGCCGTTGGAGGCATCTGACATTGCCAGGCATGCTGCACATGCCACGCTGCTTTCCTCAATCACATGGAGCTATGCGTCAGGCATCAGCACGTTGAGGTCACGTTGCCAAGGACACGACTGACGCTACCGCTTCGGCAAGAGAAAGGATATTGCTGCTCCTTCTGTGCCCAATGCAGCAAGAAGTGGATTTTGCTACTTCTGTTCAAGCGAGCAGAAAGGGTTGTGGTTTCCTGTCCAGCGAGGGGCGTTGCCGCTTTGCAAAGTAAGGAGCATTGAACGTGCTTCTGTTTTCTTTCTTCTTCGCTTGTGCGTGCATTGTGCCTGGGCTAGAGGACAAAGGCACTAAGAGGCGGCTTGCTTCCAGAGAGAGGAACGAGTGAGAACTAGAGATGCTGTGCGGGAGAGAAAGGGTAATAAAAAGGGACTTTGAAAAGAGCTAGAGCATGTAAAAAAAGGAAGAATTGAAAGAATCGAAAGGGTGTGCAGCATTAAAATATATTACATTGTAGAGGTATTCTGTGAACAAGATATAGCCATGTAGAGCATACTAGGGCCTATGATCTTTATGGTAGCTCCTGGCCCCAGTAAGATAAAATGGTCGCAGTGGAAAAAGGGTTTTTTACCCTATGTTAAGGCAGCATGTGGGAACACCTTTGAGACTGATAGGAAGGTGTCCCCTCTAATACATTACTTGGGCTATGAGGGTCAGAGAATATTTGAGACTTTAAGGGCCTGATGCTATGGTGATTGATGGTATGAACTAGTTTGACAAATCCCTGTTGAAAGTGGATGGGCATGTTAATCCTAAAATGAGAACTATCCTAAAAAGGTATAACTTTGGTGTTCAATACAATGAACCTAGTGAAAGTGTGGAGGAATATTTGTTTATGTTTATGTTTAGCATTTGTATAGGCGCCAGGTACCCTAAGATTTAAGGGTGCTTAGAAACGACAACACACAAACAGTACAGAAACAAAAAAGAACGGAACCAAATCCAAGACAGGCTCATAAGCAGTAATCATACACGGGACAGGTCCAGCCTACGGAGGAGTTATTTTATAAAAAGAGTGCGGTTTTCAGCCCCTTCTTAAAAATTTCCACGGACGTGGTGGTCCTCAATGTAGCTGTCAGCGAGTTCCACTTAAGGGGAGCTGCCGAGATGAAGGCTGAGTCTCTGGATTTTTTTGTTTTCAAGCGTGGCATGGCCAGGGTATTTGTTTCATCCAATCGAAGGGATCGGATGTTATTTTTTACTGAGACTAATTCTTTCAAGTAAAGTGGCAAGACTCTGTGTATACATTTATGAGTGATAAGGAGATGCCTAAACACGATCCTGGCCTGCACCGGTAACCAGTGTATGCTGCGCCGAGCCTCCGACACGTGGTCTCTTCTTGAAAGGCCTTTCACTACCATAACTGCGCCATTTTGTATGACCTGTAGCCGATGAACATCCGATAGCGGCAACCCCACAAGTGGGCTACAACAATAGTTGATCTTAGAGCCAATTATGGCACTTGCCAGGGTTTCGGCATTGGATTCTGATATAAAAGGTCTGAGGCAACGAAACAATTTAAGAAAATATGAAGCTGATGAGACCAGATTATTCACTTGTGCATTCATATTCAAATTTTTGTCAAGGTAGATGCCTAGTGTTTTCACCTTACTCATAACTTCAATATGGCAGCTATCTATGAGGAAAGATTTATAGCTGGATCCTAGCTTATCTAATTTAGCCTCTGAGCCAGTGAGTAAAAGCTCAGTTTTGGAACTATTGATGGATAAACCGTTCAATACCATCCAATCCTGAATTTTTTTGTATATTTCATTAATTCTTGATTCATCTTCCGCATGGGATCCAGATATGGGGATGACACATTGAGTGTCATCCGCATAATTTGCAAATATGATCCCCTCTTTCTCAAGCATCTGGAAAAAGGGAATCATGAATATATTATAGAAGCACGGCGACACGCAGGCTCCTTGAGGGACCCCATACGTAAGTACAGTCAGTTCTGCTTCTGCAATGTCGCTGGCCACTCTGTTTTGTCTGTTCTTCAAAAAGGAGATGACCCAATTTGTTGCTTCATCCGAAAAGTTGGCATTCTTCTTTAGCCTGGTGGACAGTATGTTATGGTCCACCAGATCAAAGGCAGCCGACAAGTCTAAAATCATAAGGAGTGAGATGTGACCGCCATCCATCCTCTGTAGGAGATGGGATTTAAGTGCAAACAGGGCCATCTCGGTGCCGTGATTCAGACGGAACCCTGATTGATATTTATGATAAATCTGGTTTTGTTCCAAAAAAATAGCGATCTGATTATAGGCCACTCTATCCACGATCTTCAACAGGAACAGAGTGTTGGTGATGGGCCTGTAATTAGAAGCAGTGAGGGGGCAGAGATTAGGTTTTTTTAACATTAACAGTGGAGTAATCCATGCTTTTTTTATGTTGCCAGGAACTTCATTCGCTAAAAGGGAAGCATTAACGAACTTGGTTAAGGCTGGAATGAGAACAGGGGAGCACTCTTTAATTATAAGAGAGGAGCAGGGATCTCCTTTACAGCTCGTGCTTTTTAAATTGGAGATTACCTTGGACAAGTCTTGCTCTGAGATGGGTTGAAAGCTGAACACGGCTTGATCCTCCAGTTTTCTGATGGGAGACAAGGGACTATTTTCTAGACCCTGGATCGGTAGATTGAGTTTCTTCGACTCAATCCCCTCTCTAATTTTAACAAGTTTGTTGGATAAGGCGGATTGAATCTCCGTTCACCATGCCTCATCCTTGCTAAAAGTTGCTTGAGAAAATCTGGGTGCTTGAGCCTGTTCTTCTAAGATTTTAAATAATTCTCGGCTGTCTGATTTGGCCTCTATAATCCTGGTGTCGAGGGATTCCTTCTTGGCTGAGTAAATCGCTGTCTTATAGACCTTCAGAGCTTTTTTATAAGCGACGAGGTCTGTGCAATTTTTATTTTTGCGCCAGGTATGTAGAAGATTAGTTTTCTTAGATTTAAGTATCTGAAGTTCTTTACTGAACCATGTGTTGCGTACCTCTGCAGGTATTGATTTATTTTTCAATGGTGCTAAATTCTCTGTAATAGAGCTTAACGCCTCGGAAAGGGTGGTGGACATTTCATCAAGATTGTCCATAATGCTAATCTGTTTGTTGAGAGATACAGCCCAATCCACCATGTGTGTAAGGTTTAACTTCCGGCGGTTACGAGTCATGATAGATATTTTAGGAAGAGGCGCTTTCTTTTCATAATAATCCGTCTGAATTAAGAAATGGATACAAAAATGATCAGACCAGGGGCACGCAAGCACCTGTTGATTAACAAGGCTAAGGTTAAGAGTAGAAACCCAATCAAGAGTATGGCCCTTGATATGAGTCGGAACTCGAATATGTTGAGACATCTCAAGGGAGTCGAGGATAGTTACCATGTTCTTGGCTAGAGCATCAGTAGCACAGCCCAACCATAAATTGAAATCGCCCACAAGAAGTAGTTTAGTTTTCGGTTTAAGGAATGCTAGTAGTGAACTGTTAAGAGACGCTGCAAAGGTAGAGTCAGTTGAGGGTGCTCTGTATAATACCACAACATCCAAGGTAGTTTCTGCATTAATAGATACTTTAACCCTCAAAAGTTCTGAGCCCTGTATGGAGTCAATCTTACAATTTAACAGCATTGTGCAATTTGGCGCTGACGTGCAATTTTGGAAACTCGTTAGAGGAGCACATCAGAGACCAATTTATGATTTACTGCCATAGAAATAGGATAAGGGAAGAACTATGACTAAAGGATGATCTGAAGTTAGATGAAGTGTTGGAAATCGCCAAAAGGGTAGCATATTCTATGGCATGTGTGGCTAAGATCACCAAGAAAGAAGGGTAAGTGGACGAGAAGATGGAGGTGCTCATAAATTGCAGTGGAGGACATGAATAAGAAGAAAAATAAGGGTGGTGGTAGGAAAGGAAAAACTTTGGGAGAATCTAAGTACATGTTGAAAGGAGGATAAGGGGAATTGGGTGAAGAGCGGTGAGTTTTCGATGTGGGCGCAAGAGCCACTTGGCTGGTTTGTCCATATGTCCTGGGAAAAAAGTGAATTGTACCAAATGCAAAAGTTGGGGTCATTTTTGCGAATTGTTGAAAGAACTATCAAGGTAACAATAATGAGAAAAATGTGATGTGGGTAAACAGTGAGATGGATGAATCATCAGGGGTTGATACTGATGAACATGATGGCAATGTTGACAAGTATTGTGAAAGTCCTGAGGCAGAGATAAGGATGAATGGAAAAAGGGTCAAAATGATATCTCACTCAGTGACAGTTATCTCTCATGCCACGAAAGGTATGCGAGGAAACTGTTTTGGGGAATGTTGTGATATATTGAGGGCTGATATTAAGCCTGGTGTTTACAATATGGACAGAATCGAAGTGTTAGGGTACTTTGTTGTCAATTTGGAATTCAAGGGAAGAGTTGTAGAAGGAAAAATATATGTGACCCAGAAGGGAGCAATTCGATTGGGGTAGCGAGAGCAAAAAACTTTAAGGATAAGATTATATCCTATTACAAAGGATCCGGTGTTATAGGTAGAATTGGGAAGTGGTGAGGTTGATGTGTATAAGTATAAGACAGTGTTTGTGGGTGGTGTAGGAAGAATCAAGCAAGAAAAGAACATACTTTGAGGAAAGTGTTGAATATTCTGGAAAAGCGGGTTATGACAGTGAGGAAGGAGAAATGTGTTTTCAGGAAAGAGTAGAATATTTTGGACATGAGATCATTACAAAAGGAACTAGTCCAAAAAGGACATAGTTGACAGTATAAAGAATGTGGAAGTAACACATGCAAAAAGTGAATTGAGATCATTTCTTGGAATGATTGAATTCTAGCATAAATTTGTCAAGAATTTTGCAGATAAAATCGGAGGGGAGAGGAAATTGTTGAGAAAATCGGAGGTGTTTGTATGGAATGAGGATTGCGATTGCGAGTTTAAGAGAATCAAGGAGGAAATCAACATGGCTCTAGCTTTGGGGCAATTTGATAACAGGAGGGAATCTACCATAATGGTGGATGCCAGTGATATTGGAATTGGACCAGTTCTTATGCAAAGAGATGGTGCTGGCTCAGAAATAATTGTAGCGCATGCATAGAGGCTACTGTGAGGCTATAATGTCCTTGTCCATTAAGTCAGGAACGGCTTCCCAATCAATCCACCAGAAAGACCTCACCAGTCCCACCCAGTACGTCTGGCAGAAGTATGCAGGCCTTCTAAGTGTATTCTGGATGATTCACATGCAGATTCCACTTAGCCTTAAATGTTATTATTTGTGCCTTTTGATAATATTTCACCAATTTAGCATCTCTAGAATTCAATGTCAGTGCACCGACTGCAAAGCTGCCACAATTGGGAGGTTATAGGCAGGGACCCCACATGTTGTTCCGATGTGCTCACTGCTACATACTAATGCCACATTGTATGTAGATAGTGGTAAACGAGCCGACTGTCTGCTGGGGTGCCATGCTCATTGTTGGGACATTCTTTCCTGGTTTGTTAGAGGTTGTGGGTATAAAATAACCAGCAGACCCTTTAGAGCCAATACCCCTATACGTCCCATGTGCAGCTCCATGGTGTTAGCATGCTGGTTGTCAATGTCAATAGAGATCCCCTTTGGGGCTAAAAAATCATTCAAGTGCTGTTGTAATTGTATGTATTGCCATCATCAGGAACGGGCGTGGGGAGAGCGGAGGGAAGTAGCCCACTCCCGTTAGTCAAGCTCAACATTGTCCGCTGCAGGTTGCCTAAGATTCTCTTTCCTTTTCAGGAGGCCTCTGAAGGTGGGGTGCAAGTAGTGGTACCTCGCTTGCCTGGTGACAATGGCCAGTGTGCAAGCCAGGGCAAAAGCACTCTGGGATACTGTTGTGAAGTAGTTTGCTGGATGCCTGCATGTAAGCTTGTCTGGAGTGCCTGACGTCAGAGAGAAAGTTGGAAGGTGAGAATGTTGGTGTGTGAGTGAGAGAATGCTAGCCTGCTGGTGTTCCTACCCAGGCTGTTGGAAGATCTATGCCTGGGGGTGGGAGCCAGTGGGTTCCTCCTATGTAGCTGACTATACCATGTACCTTACCTGATGCAGCTGTGCACCTTTCCTTATAACTCTGGCGACGAGTTATTTTCAGAAAGGACTCACGTGTACAGGAACTGGAACAGCTGTACCAAAGGAAAAGAGAGCAGGTAAGCGGGAACCCACTGCCCCTAAGATCTAAGGCACCCTGCATAATGATGTGTGCTGCAGGGAGTTGGAAACTGTTAGAAGGGGGGGGCGTGGGGGCTCTGGATCAGGCCAGGGCACAATAATTTGTTATTTTCCTTGTGTACGTTGTTAAGTACTGTATGTGCAGGACCAACATTTCAATAAACAAAACTTTAAAAAACACTGTTAGACAGATTTAAGCCATCTGGATGGATGGGTGGATGGATGGATGGCAGGCAGGCAGGCAGGCAAGCAATAAAGGCAGGTGTATAGGGAAGGTGGCAGCATGAGTAAGCGGTTGTGGGAAAAGTTGTGCACGGATATGGCAGCTGATGACAGCCAGGCTTGCAAATGTTGAGAATATTGTGGCGTGTGGATACCACGATCATGTGCTCTGCAAGAAAACGTACTGTCTTGGGATCGTAAGGTGAAGAAAGCATCGTGATGGAGCACAACACAGTGCAGTGCGCATTGCATGCCGTGGGTGCAGAGAAAACGAGATGAAACAGTGGCCTAAAGTCATTGTTCCCACCCACAAGAGATCAGTGGTGGGGAAAGAGGCCAACGTGATGCAAGATGCATTTTAGGGGAATGTGTCTAGGCGCCTGTAATAGACTACAGCGTCTAGGTTTGGTGTGCAAATTGCAGGGTTTTCATTAATGACTCACCATTGTTAATGTACGTCAACAGTGCAGTGACTGCATATATAGAAAATCCCAGAATATGTAAGAAAATAGAAAGAGTGCACTATTGCTGACGGCATATTGAAGTTTATATACAGATGTCATTAAAGGACTAGGGATAGTTTTGCTGATTGGAGTTTAGGTATGTCACACAGAAGTGTGAAAAAAAACTACTGTTTTGGTGTACCTCAAACAGGCTAGGTCCGTTTTTAATATGTCAGGACGTGTAGGGTAATGGGTTTGAGTAGTGGTGACGTGGCTGAAATGAACAAAGTATGAGCACTGTGTTATTGTGTTGATGGCATAACCAGTGTTTCTGCCCAATAGGGCGAGGGTGTTTGGCGTGTTGGAGATTTTGGTTGGAATGCCAAATGAGTTGAAAAGTTTGATGATTGTCACCTGTTAATGTGAAGTAGATACTAATGTTTTGGAGGCTTTGCAACTTGTCTGGAGTGCCTGGGGCCAGAGAGAATGGTAGAAGGTGAGAATGTTGATGTGTGAGTGAGGGAATGCTAGTCTGCTGGCGTTCCTACTCAGGCAGTTGGAATATGTAAGACTGTTGGGAACTATGAAACTATATGTCTTAAGAGTAACAGGAACAAAGAACTATACCATGTACATTACCTAAAGCGGCTGTGTATCTTCCTTCAGGACAGATACTTAAGGCCCGATCCACAGACGTGTTTTATAATGGCGCAATCCCATAGGAAAACGCTCCATGAATCAGGCCCAAAATCTCTTACTCTGTTTATTGTGCACATCCTTGGTTCCTTATGCTGGCCCCCATTTCCTGTGACTTAGACATGCACTTAATTGATTGTATGCTCTAGTTCCTAGACTGGCGAGGTGAAATATCAGATGTCCTCTCATCTTTAGCTCTCGGTGGTGCTGCAAAGTGACAGTGGTTGCAGTTGGTGCCTTATAAATCACCAAAACATAAAAACTAAAATAATACATCCATGTTCTAATAAACATTGTATAGAGAGCCATGTCCACAGAGTGAAATGCCTCATACCAGGGCATGTTACAGGGGATAGACATGTTCTTGTAGCTGTACATCTTATTGAGATACATGGTGGGAATGTGCATGTTTTAAGTTCCCCCATTTCACAAGAAGTGAAAATGAATATAAGAGGCGAGAATATAGTAAAAATATTCTGCCAATGTGAAGTTAAATTAATAATGAAACTTGATACCGTCTTTTCGAATTGCCATACCATTGCAGAGGCCCATCACCTTTTTATGTAAACTTTAGTGTGTTCATAATTGGATCTGGATTTGAAATTTCATGCTGCTTAATCGTGTTGCATGGTTGTACTGTAAAATGTATTTTTCGACACATCATGTGGTATTTTTGTTGCTATGTTGAATGATATTATTTTTGGGGACGAATATCCCCATATAACACGATGGGGTGGAGCTTTAGGGAGGTTGATCCCTGGTGATAGATATTTTAAGAGTATTTTGATTATTCTATCGATAGTGTCTGTTGGATAAGTAGCATCATTGGGACTTTGAAATATAAATCCTTCTAGGCGTTTGAGCCACTGCTTTCTTGTTTTGGATGTTCACGTTCTGACAAGGTCCCCTGCCTGATTCCGGGCACCTACAGGGTGGTAACTCAGGCGGTTGGGTGCCACCAAGAGTTGGTGGATGTTGAGCCCCCAAGGATTGTATGGGAAGGATCCACGAGGCACCCCATCGTGGTCCCCATCACTTGGCACGGGGCAATCACATTGCTGCACCTCAGGCCAGTTCAAGGATGCCAGAAACCCAAAATCCCTGGTTCAATGAGTCAGTCTAAGCACGGCAGCCGTAAGGAAGGCATGGTATCAAGATAAGACAGACACAAGTGATGACAGTTAAAGGGTGTTTAAAAATTTACCACTAAAAATTGGTGGGGCGTGGCTTGAGGCTCGGACACTTCGGATGCCTCTTATATAGCCTTCATGTGGAAGCCCAGCGGGAGGGCATATAACGCTGTCTCCAGCAGATATGATTACAGCGGAATACTGTGCCCCAATGGGGGAACCGGAGAGGAGGAGCTGAGGAGAACGAGGAAGCTCATAACCTCCTGGGAGTTGAGCATGGTCTGAATCCAGCTCTGTAGCGTCCGCGACATGCCAAATCCAAGATGGGTGCCGCCATCGGTATGACTGCAGCGTTCAGATCCCGGTGGCCTCCAGCTCCCGTTCGAAGAGAGGGAAGCCCGCTCAAGGAGAGGGAGAGGGAGAGTGAGAGGAAAGACCCGTCCTGGGACCTTGTGGGAGGAGCAGAAACCTCATTGCAGGATCACTTTACAGCACACGGCAAATGCAGCTGATAAAGTAAGCTGGGATCGGAGGTGAGGGACAGGAGGAGGAATGCAACCACTAGTGCAAGCGGGGTGGCGGAGGGCATAAGAGAGGCGGGACTACCCCTACCTCGCCCTTCTGTCCCCCAGAACTGGGGGACACATAGCACTATATCAACACCCCTCCGCCTCCCTCCAACACAGGGCCCCCTGTTACGGGGCCCTTAAAACATACCTTAAGAAAGCAGGAAAACTGGATGGGGGCCTGCAGCAGATTCCGGGAGGCAAACGTCCAGAAAAGACACAGAACTACACACACCATCTCAAAACACCAAAAACTCCAGAATGCTGTGATCGCCACTTTACTGCCCTCACAGGATAAAAAAAAATGGAGGCTGCCAATCCCCTCTGGGCAGCTGTCAACAAATGAGGACTTGCTATCCTTCATGTCTGAGATGAAAGCAGAGTTCTGAAGTTGCATGGCAGGAACCTCAACTAAGGTGGACTACCTAGACCAACAGGCCCTGGAAGTGGAACCGAGGCTTGGTAAAGTGGAAGACCATGCAACAGACTAGGCCATGCTAATAGCAGAGCTCCAGTGCAGAATCCAGATACAAGAAGGGAAAAGTGAAGAGATGGTGGGAAAACAGGAGGGTATGGAGAACAGGGCCCGCAGAAACAACCTCTGGATCAAGGTGGTGCCCACCTCAATTACAGACCACGCCTTTCACGAATATATAGGGGGACTTTTCCAGTCTCTCCTGCCACATATGGAGAAGGCGATGCTGATCCTGGACCGACCCCATAGATTGCGCATCTACGGAGGCCGACCCTCAGATAGACCCCCAGATGTGATCACCCGGGTCCACTTTTTTTACTACAAAACAGGAGATCATGACAGCAACTCGTCACATGGAGAGCTAACTTACCAGGAGGCACTTCTGCAAATTTTCCAAGACCTAGCGACAGCCACAATACAAAAGGGAAGAGAGCTGAGACCCCTGATGACACTGCTGCAAGTGTTAAACCGTAATCATATAATACCTCCTTATTATGAATTTTGGCCTAGGACCATTCGCGTTACACAAAAAAACGCGTTGGTAATGATCCGATTTTGGTTAATTTCGCCGCCATTTTAAGACTCATCCGCCATTTTGATTTCGACTCTTGTTCCATGTTCTAAAAGGGTGGATTGTGTTTTCAACTTGCAGTCGAGCCGAACGACCTTTGAGTTCTGTTAATATTTAGGCTGACTGAGAGCAGACAGTTTGACCAATGCAAAGAAACCTTGTGCTTCATATGAAGTGCCATCCAAGTGTTGTCTGCGCTCACAAGCCTCATCCTCGTATAAAAAAAGAGACAATGGAAAACAAACTCTGGTCGTGTGTTTTGGCTGAACTACATTGTAGTGATTTGTGCAATAAGGCTTACCGTGGATCAAAGAACCAACAGCATCATTGTGACTTCATGGACATGCAAACTTGTTTAATCCTTTGTATAATATTGTAACATCTGTCATGTGAACGAGGCACAAACTCTAGCCAGTGAATTATTAGCTTGGAGAGAGGCTGGACAATATTGCAAAAACGGTATAAATATGTCTGTGTTTTAGATGTCCAGCACTCTCACCCCTCACTGTGTCTGCTGGTACACACTGCGAGGTGTTGGGAGCCAGATAGCTATCTGTTTTGCTTTATAACTGTACAATAATAAAAGATACTTGTATCTTTTCAACCCGTGATTGGCGTATTTCATTTGTGGTACTAAGCCTCGATATTTCTTTGGCCTTTCACAAGAACAGAAGATCTGCTACCGATGGCTGTTCCCCGCACACTTCATTTCATCAGCGCCCTGGAGCAGGCAGAAGACATTTTGAAGGTGCTTGCTCCGGCAAATGAAGGGGGCTTCTCTACAGTGTCCACCTTTGCCCCTCCAGTAGATGCCCCTAAACGTAACACCTGGGTGAAGGTGGCGAAGGGATGCAAACCTGAAATGCCCCCCCACCAAACTTGATATTCTCCTTTCCGGGACTCCTACTCCTCAACCTAACCTGTTGATTCACATCAAATACACTATAGCACAGGGTAATGGAATCTCCTCTTGCCGGACTCCACACGGCCAATGTCCAGCCAGGCGCAACATGATGCCCTGAAGGCCAATGGGGCAAACACCCTGACTCCAGTTCCAAGTTATGGTTACCAATTTCAGAGTGGTCTCCCCTGGATGTGAGACCACTCCAGTTTTGTTTATGGACTGTTGAGTTAAAAACTTGGTCGCATATTGGGAGTCAAACACCAACAGAGCGAGATGACAGAGGAACCTGACCCAGAACCCCTCCCACACCGGAGGATTCTGATTGTAACGTGGAGCCATCGCTACAACAGAAATCCAACTTTGTCTCTCTCAACGTGCAAGGCCTAAATGTCCCCTCAAAGCACAAAGCTACCTTGAAACGTCTGCTAGACTACACAGCTCTGTGGTCTTTCTACAAGAGACACACCTCCTTACATCAGACTTAGCACGTCTCCACAACAGGAGCTTCCCACAGCAATTCCTGGCTTCTAGCGGTTCTAAAAGAGGGGGCACATCAATCCTCTTGGAGAGGGGAGTTACATCCAGAGAACTAGAAACGTTGTCCGCCAAGAGGGACGCTTCACTGGAGTCAAATGTGTGCTGTTCGGACAATTATATACCCTGGATTCTATATATGCTCCAAACGAAGGACAGGAAGCTTTCTACTCGGAACTGGAAACTAAGCTGCTCCCTTTGATAGAGGGCCAGGTAATCATTGGGGTAGACTTCAATGGGGTCTCAGACCCGCTGCTAGATAAATCTCATCCACCTGCAGTCAAAGATTACACAATTGCAACAGGGCTGCTCCACATGTTCAAATCCCTGGGGGTTTGTCAATGCCTGGAGAGTACTGCATCAGGTGGAAAAGGACTTTTCTTTCTTCTCACAGGTTCACCAAACATTCTACTGAATTGACCTATTTCTGACATCCCCCCAATTTCTGTCTTACATGGACGAGGTAGCAATTGGCCCGAAGGTCCTGTCAGATCATGTCCATGTCATATTGACGGCTGATTCCATAATCCTGCTCCTCCTGATAGACAAAAATGGAGCCTATACGACCCGGTCCTGAATGGTATGGCTTTAAGGGACACCATTGTTAAAGCCACCTGCCTTTACTTCCAAGAAAACCCACCAGAGCTTAACTTCTGCTGCAAATACATGAAACGCCATGAAAGCAGTGATCAGGGCGGAGCTTATATCACAGTCGGTAACGTATCAAAAACGGATGCTGGAGGCCCGAGCTAAATTAGAAAAGGGCATAGCGGAGGCTGAGGGCAAATATAAAAAGGGCTGGTCACTTACAGCCCATCGGGCACTACAGATTGCCAGAAATAAATTGGAAGCCCACTATGCCGAAGAAACAGCCCACTCCCTATCCAAGTCCAAACAAAGCTACTATGCCAAAAATGATAAAGCAAACAAATTCCTGGTAGAAAGATTAGCCAAACTGAAATGGAGGAACTTGATTACAGCCTACGAAACTCCCAGGGCAAGACTCAACACTCAGAAGAGACCAAATTACAGTTAGCAGCCACCCACTTAATGGACGCTGTCATCATCCCCTCGGAACATAAGGGAACAAATGCAATATATTGAAGAAGCGGCCTTACCACACTGCACAGAGACAGACAGGGAAGCCCTGAAGCCCCAATCACCTCCGAGGAAGTAGACTCAGTCATTTAGTCCCTAAAAAACAGAGCCCCGGACCTGACTGGTTAACAGCCAGGTTCTACAAGCTGTTCCGACCACAACTCCTGGCCAACCTCACAGAACTATTTAACTCTTTTCGTCTGTAAGGCTCCATAACTCCATCAATGTGGAACTCCTTGACTATCCTCTTACTGAAACCTGGCAAAGACCCCAAAGATTGCACCTCCTACAGACCCATTTCCATGCTCAACATAGATGCTAACATATTCGAAAGTCCTAGCCAATCGACTATCGACAATTCTGCTAAAGTTAATAGAAAAAGATCAAAACAGATTTATAGGGGATAGAACAACGGGGGACAACATCCGGCGGGCCCTGAACCTAGTAGAGATAGATGCCTCTGACCAACACAAACTGGCATTACTGCTGGCTCTGGATGCCTCCAAAGTATTCACCAAACTAGACTGTGCCTTTTTACGCCTGACCTTTGAGGCTTTCCACTTTGGACCAAGCTTCCGCAAAATGGTCTTGGCCAACTATCGCACACCGAAAACCACCCGCTGAGTCAACCAAGGCCTAACAGCCCCTATACTATTGACCTTTGAGACGAGGCAAGGATGTCCCATGTCCCCCCTATTGTTTGCCTTAATGATGGAACCCCTAGCTCAAAGGACCCAAAACTATCCCACCATTAAGGGATTACAAGTGGGAACCCACACAACATAAACTCTCCCCATACACAGATGACGTACTGCTCACTTTAACAGAGATCCATCCCTCAGTAAACCACTGTCACGATCCATGCCCCTGACCCCCTCAGGTATAGCAGCCCCCTGGCAGCAGTGGGGCTAAAGCCCTTCACACTGGCCCCAAGGGCTTAAAACTCCATCAGAAACATATATGGAGTCAGTCCTGGCACCTTTGGCGCCAGGCTCATTATCAGGAATAAAGCAATACCAGTTTTGGACCTTAATCCAAGATGGAGGCCTATTACACAGCTCAGTTCTTTATTGTTATTGTTATTTTGCATTTATATAGCACCTTATATACCATTGGTATGGTCTGAAGGCGCTGGTAGGTTGAACGCCCTTGGGAACCGAAGTTCAGATCAGTAGTGAGAGTAGAGAGAGTCAAAAAGGTGTGTGTGAGCACCGGGTATGTGTGCAGCTCGTGCAGATATATCTGTGTAATAGCTGCTTTCTAGCGGTAGGTGTGCTGGTTGAGAGATCAGGAGTATGTGTTCGTTCTGGCAGGATTTATCCAGACCGGATGTGGCTGTGTTAGGCCTGAGGAGAACGCCTGGCTGGGGGGTGTGTAACCAGCAGTGATTACTTAGAATGATGTGGAGTGAGCGGCGGATGTTGGTATGAGAACAGTTATACCGAATGGTGTCATAGTATCTCTGTGTTCTAGTTGAGTGGTGATGTAAGGAGAGAGTAAGCGTGGTGATGAGATATGATGAGTTATATGCCCTTTCAGACGGTCTCTGCATACCAAACCATACTATATACGTCACGCAAATTCTATGCGCTCCAGTCCGTTCCATGCACTCCTATCCACTCCATGCATCCCAGTCTGCTCCATACATTCCGGTCCGCTCCACGCATTCATGCATTCCGGCTTGCCGCGTGCGTTCGGGTCCACACCGCACGCTCCAGTTCGCCATGCGTACTCCAGTCATGGTGGGTTATATGTTCTTTCAAGCTTTCTCTGCATTCCAAACCATACTATATATGTCACGCACATCTATGCGCTCCAGTCCATTCCATGCCCTCCTATCCACTCTTGTCTGCCCCAAGCATGCATTCTTGTCTGCGTCACGCATGCACTCCTGTCAGTCCCATGCATGCACACCTGTCTGCCTCACGCATGCACTCCTGTCTGCTCCATGCATGCGCTCCTGTCTGCCCCATGCTCTAAAAAGTGGAGGGCGAGTGAGTCGCACAGTGATTGTGAGGGAGTCGGGATGGTCATGTTGCAAGCCGGATTGGTGAATTCGAACCAAATTTAGAACCAAACCATGCGGTCTAGTGTTTTGGGTGTGGCTGGGCTTGGAACTACCTGGCCTGGAACTACTTTACCTGGGCTATTTAAACCACACCCAAACAGCAGAACCTGTGAAGTAACACGGTCTTGAATCAATCCTGTGCTTCGCTTGCCTCACCTATCTCTGGAGTTGCTGCAACCTGCAAAGGTAAAGAAACAAGGACAGCATTAATAACAATTCTTACCTGGGCAAGCAGCGAGTCCTGGCAGCACCCTGTGCTTCTCTTACCTCACCCATCTCCGGGTTTCACCGCAACCTGCAAGAGAGAAGGTCATCACTCTGGAACATCACTGCAACCTGTACAAAGAAGAGAAGAGAACACAGGTTAACAATTAACACCGATAAACAGCGCAGCGCTCCGCGCATCAATAACTCACCGTGGTCTTCGCCATCAGTGCGGCAACTCTGAGATTGCAACCATCCCTGTGAAAACAAAAAGAGACATTGTTAGGGAACAGCGTAGTGGAGCAAGACGCCGAGAAGACAGAGAAAATGGAGAGAAAGAAAAAGACATTATAACTCACCTGGAAGACAGCAAGCAGAGTCGGACCCGAGGTAAGGGCACACGGACCAGTGAAGCAACTAGGTCCACGGAACGCCCGCACCAACCACGCGCCCCTGCACAGAGACGCAGGACGGAGAGTTCAACGCACAAAAACCTAAGGTGAGCAATAACCCCAAGGGAGGGGATTTGGACCAGAGGGAGGTGGGAGTCCACCCATCACAGAACCAGTATCTTAACCCTCCATTCTCCTGTTATAGGCGCTACCCAACGTCTGGCACATAACCAAGCAGAGAGGGGTCTGAGATAGCGCTTAGACCTCCATCCAGCATCGTGTGGCGCCCCCGTGGATACCAGGTGAGCGTAACAACCACTCCCTTCGTGAATTACGCAGATCTGGAAGGGTTATGGGGTTCATGATTAACTACGGGTAGTCCGCGGGACTAGGGGTGGGCCTAAACACGGAGGTTCTCTCAAATCCCCCAGCCCCATTCACTGGAGTAGAAAATCCATCGACTACCATAGGGTACATATCCCAGCTATCCCAAGGGAAGTATATCAAGTGAACCCCCCCCCTTTAAGGAATTGGAAAAAGACCTACGGGTAGTCCGTGGGACTAGGGTTGGGCCTAAACACGGAGGTTCTCTCAAATCCCCCAGCCCCATTCACTGGAGTAGAAAATCCATCGACTACCATAGGGTACATATCCCAGCTATCCCAAGGGAAGTATATCAAGTGAACCCCCCCCTTTAAGGAATTGGAAAAAGACCTAGTGAGTTGGGCCTGCCAAGAAATATCATTACTGGGGTGAATCACTGCCTGCAAAATGAACCTACTCTCACGATTTCTATATTTCTGCTTGCCCCTGCCCGCCCCAGTCCCTCTGCCCCCTCTCCTCCACTTACAACATAAAATGCTCCAATTTATATGGAAAGGTAACAGGGCCAGGATCCATAAAAAATTCATGATGGCTAATGCTCACCTGGGAGACCTGGGGGTCTCAAACGTATACAGTAACCGGTATGGCTCTCCCCCTCTGACGTACCGAAGTGGGTAGACAGAACAATCTAGGTTACCATTACCCCTCGGCTTCCTGGCATGGAGATCATGGCCGGGCATCCTTTCCTCCACAAAATGCACTCTAAAATTATGGGATTGGGTGATGAAATCCAAATAGCTTACCCTGCAGGGAGAACCGACGAACAGTTGCTGAGTAGTAAGGGGGTCAGGGAGGAGAGGTTAACTTTGGAAAAGGCAAGTAAAAAGTGGGGAAGGGTGGGACTTAAGCAGTTGAAGTAGGTAATAACAGTCAAGGGCGAGCGGACACAGGAGGTGGAGGTTGAACTGAAAGAGGTAATAACATTGGATGGAGAAGGAGAGGCGGGGAGATGTAAGTGCTAAAAGTGTAGCTGAGGAGGTGATAGCACTAGGAGGGAGAAGGTGACAAATGGGGAAAATTACATCAAGAATGGAGAGTGGAAGAAAAGATAAGGTGCAGGAGGAGCTAGTGAGGCCCAATGGGAAGGCAGAAGTAGGTATTGACAGAGAGGTGATACAATCAGGTCGAGATGCAAATCGTAGATCGTGATGAGGAGAGAGAGGGAGACCCACGAGAAGGAGGCATCTGAATTATTGAAATAGGTTTGGAGGAAATTGGGGAGATATCAAATATAGCAACTTACCTCAGAAAGGACCATTAGATGGCCAGAAAGGAAGTCCAGCAGGATACTAAGAGCCAGTTGGAACACACATATTCCAGCAGGCTTGGTATGCCCTAGCCAGGACCAAATGGTGGGAGGAGGTACAAGTCAGGCTCATGGAGTTTAAATTGAATTTTGTGAGGTGGGAAAGGGGAGACCAGAAGAGAATCCAACCAGAATTCAGAGACTCCTCTCTAACTCTTCCTGCTAGCTGTATCCACTTACCCACCTGCTGACAAGAGTATAACTTGAGGTACAGGCCCCAGAAAGCCTGCATCTATATTACACCAAGAAGAATAAGATGGCTTCAAGTTGCCCTAGATCCCCCAAAACCAGGCAGGGGTGAGGCAACACTTGTGAACCTACTAAGACTGAGACCTTTGCTTCTAAGGCTGAGGGGGCAAAGATAGCCACACTCCTTCGGCGAGACATTGGGCACAGAGGGTTTCGCAACAGGAATGAACCCAAGCCGGCAATGGCAGGACCATCATGTCAGCTGTTCTGTTTGGGGAGACCCTGTGTTGTTTTAAGTTGCCAGACCATGTAACAAAACAAACCCTTAATAAAAGATAGAAACACTGATCTTGGTAAACTACTTGGTCATAGATATTACCTTGTGACAACACATACATTAATTTCAAACAGTGGTTAACTGTGTGTATTTTTATCTATATCTTTTTTTTGTGGTGCCCTCAACTCCTGCAAAGTAACAAGATACACAGATGGGGCTCTTTTCCGTGTTTAGTATACAGTATGTTTAACAAATGAGCTGCTGATGAAACTGAGTTTTGTCACTTACAGGTAGAAGAGCTTTCAAGCACATATGCATTCAGGCATCAGTCATTTCCATTTCCATTGGACTAGTAAGCTAGTGAATAGGGCCCACGCCTGGGAATCTCTCAATCAAGTGCAGCTCAATTACCACTGCCAGCATTCACATTATTATGGGTTTGCGGTGTATTGCATTAAGGTTTGGTGAAAAGATGTATTTTCTGAAAATCGACTTGCTTAGAGATGTCCTCCACAACATGGCATTTCTCTTGGTGCTTAAACTGTTGTTTACTCAGCATTGAGACACGATTTAGTGCCAGGTGCCTTGGAACGAATGTGCATTGGCTCAGTGATAAGTGAAGCAAGTCAGGACTGGGGGTTATCATTTAGGAAAGGGACATGAACCAGAACCCCTTCGACAACCTCTGAGTCTACCTCAACTTGGGGTGACACTCTAGAGCCTACTAAAGAAAAAAGTAGACTTGCAAAAAGAGTAGATAAGACATCTGGGTTACACCCTCCTTCCACTGGCCAGTCTACGGCGTTGACTCGCGTACAAAAGCATCATCCAATAAAGCAGCTTTGTACAAAGTGACTGAGAGAGACCAGGACATAGACCGATCATTGCCTTTGGAGAAGGAGCTATGAGCAACAATGGAGAGGAACACAAAAAAGACTGTTTGAAAAGATACATTACTGTGTATAAATAAAACGGATTTGCAAAGTTGGGATTTGACTATGGGCTCTCTTCCTGATGGACCAAACAGGAAAGGAGGGAAGAATGGAGTCCAACACAAGACCCTAGAATGCCTTTTGTCCCAGTACTTAATTTGTAAAAGAAATAAGTGCCAGGGCCCAAATATTTTCTAGCACGCCTGTGACACTATTGGTGGGCAGTTCCCCACCATTTCTGCCACCACCCGCAGCTGTTCCCCACAGTGTGGACACATTTGGGGTTAGACTAGAGGTCACACCTGCTCATTGGGGTTGATGGATGCCCGTACTGTCACCACTTCATAATTAAACTGAGTGTAAGACAATAAGTGCAGGGGCTCAGAAATAAGTGCCAGAGCTAATATGGAGGGCTAGTGCAGATGTTGTCCTTTTGCAAGTGACCCACATAGTGGAAGAGTCTAAGAATCCTATAAATAATGCTAGCTATACTAAAACAATGTTAAATGTCTATGCCTCCAGATCTAGGTAGTGCCTTGTTGATGTATGTTATGAGGGGTACCTAATTATGATTGGGTCTGTTTATGGTGCATGTTCAGTGGGGGTTCTTTTTTTGTTACTATTTCTTGCTTGGAGAGTCTTGAATTCTGGGAAGAGAGAATACTCCTTTTTTTCACCAGTCCATGATTCATATTCGAGAATTGACTATTTTATAACTTCTGATAAGCTCATAGTGAAGGCCATCAGTGTTGACATTTTGGAGCGAGGCCTATCAGACACTCCATGATAAAGTTAGAGTTGAACTTGAGTGGTATAGGGTTAACCTTTTCTAGGTGCCAACTGAAGTCTTTTATACGTGAGGATCATGAAGCTTTGAAACATTTGGAGACCTTTATTACATTTTTCTATAGGTACTGCAAATGTGTTAGTGGTGTGGGAAAGTTTTAAGGTGACTGTTGGAGGGAAGTTGATTAAATTAATGTCTTGTGCAAGGAAGCCGTGGTTGAGTGAGTTGAAGTTTTGTCATGATCACTGCTTTCAAGGAGTCAGGAACAGCCCAACGTCCTTGGAAGCAGGCCCCTAACCGTTATCGTAGGCACCAGCCGGTCCCCACTGGGACCTTTTGGACCTTGTCCCGGTACCGGTGGCACCAGGCTCATCAAAGCCATCGGTCCCGGCACTGGAAGCGCCGGGCTCATAATATGTATGAAGTTGCTTGGGTGGACTTACCTGCAGCAGACCATGCTGCTTACTTACCAGCCACATAGGAATCCTCTGTGAACAGGAACTACTTTCTTACCTGGGTGGGGCAAGCTCCACTCCCTGCATACAACACGGGAACTCTTCTGGAACTGGAACTCTTTTCTTACCTAGGCGGGGCCGTGGAGGAAGACGCCTCATCACTCCAAGGCTATTTAAACCACACCCGATTGAACAAACGTGCTTCGCGTTATTCTGCATCTGCAGCAGAATGCTCACCGAGTCTGTTCCAGCCTTTCTTCCTTCCGATCCTGAACCTGCAAGAACAATACTTACCACTCCTGTATCCAGTATTCAGCAGCACCTGCAAAGACAAGAAACAACAGGTTAGCACGGCAACCTTTACACGCAGCGCTTTCCTCACCTGATCCATCGGCAGCGAACATTTCTTCACGTTGCACCTCCGCCTGTGAAGACAAAAGCATTGTTATTACTTACCGGCACTCTGCGAATTCCGGATTTCTTCAACGCTGCAACCCAGCATCTGAAAGACAAACGAAGAGACATTAGACAGGTATTTACTCACGTCCATCGCGCTCGCCACAATTGAACGCCTGCAAATACTCTGGCATTTTCCAGCATCTCTTCAGCACGAACTCACAGCTGCAAGGGAAAAGAGACAGTTAGAGCGCTTGCATTTACTTACGCATTTCCAAGCGCTTCATTCCAAGGCTCTGGCTCCAACTTCGGCTCTCTTCACACCATCTCCTATCTCAAGAGCCCTGCAAGACAAATAGGAAAAAGCATTATACATAGTCCTGTTCTATATTAACGTGCCCACGCACCTAAAGACTATAAGGACTAAAAAGGTGTCCGGAAACTCACCGCTCGTGCAGTTAACGACGGTAGCGATCCTCTGATGTCAAGAGGCCTATGTTTCACCAGTGAAGGAACTGGCAACGGCACCCTGCACCAGACGCAGATGGAGAGTCCAGCATTCACCTATCTAAGGTGAGCACGTTGACCTGGGGGCTCTACGGAGAAGCTAGGAAGAGAGAGAAAGAGAGGGACATTCAACAACCCAGATCATTAACCCCCATATTCTTTCACCTGCAGAAATCTCACTCTTCGAGTTCGACACACAGTGCGAAGAGGTTCGGCCCCAGAAGCAAATCGAGTCCTGCACATCACTTTTCGGGTCACAGACACCTTCCTGCCAAGACCAGCGCCTGCGTGGGAATCAGGTGAGCGTTACAAGTTTGGAAAGTAACCTTGGTGAGCTATAACGAAAATATCAAACATCAAGAAAAATGGAAGATAGGAAACAGGTGGATAGAGCAAAAGAAGCACTGATATGTGAGTTGGACCTAAGGGTTGTTTTACATTAAACAAAAATCCTGGGAGGAAGGGAATAAAGACGGACAGCTTCTAGCTAACAGGCTAAAAGGTATGGTAGAAAGGTTGTATGTTCATAGAGTTGAAAATGATCATGGTGATGTAGTGGTGAAAAGGGCAGACATTTGTGAAGGCTTTCAGAGCTTTTATGAGTACTTGAATACTGAAACTATATTTACATCGGGGTCTGACCATGATGAGTTCTTTTGTACAATTGAGCTGCCAAGATTGACTATGGAAAATGTGGCCGCCCTTGATCAACAAATTAATGAGGTGGAGATCCTGCTTCCCATTAACCAGCTGAATACGGGTAAATCCCCTGGTCTGGATGGGCTGCCGGTTGAGTTCTCTAGAGCCTTTGGCTCTTGACGCCTTTATGTGGGCTATACAACTGCTTCCTGACAGAGGGTGCGTTGTGCCAATCTATGAAGGAAGCAAAAATTACCCTGATTCCTACACCAGGCAGGCACCACTCAAAATGTAGTAGCTATATGCCAATTTCGTTACTCAATGTGGATGTTAAAATCTTTACCAGAGTTCTGACCAACAAATATATCAGATAAATATATTGGTGATTTGATTGACCAATCTCAGGTCGGGTTCATGCGGGGGATGCACGGCTATGATAATGTTAGAACTATTTTAGACATCTTGCGGCTTCCAGATAGTGAAGTGGAGAAGATGTTGCTGATTTGTATGAATGCAGGAAAAGCATTTTACTGCATCAATAGGAAATTCCTAGATGATACATTACATAAAAGGGGTTTTGGGGTTACCTTCTTTAAAGCAATTGAAGCTTTACACTTATCAATTTGTGCAAGGGTTTGGGTAAATGGGCAACTCTCAACCTCTGTTCCCTTATCAAGGGGCACCAGGCAAGGATGCCCGCTTTTGCCATTCCCATTTAACTTAGCGCTGGAGCCTTTAGCGACATATGTTGGACAGAAACCATGTCATCTGGGCATAAGGATGGGTGATAGAGAAGTTACAGTTCGGTGCTATGTGGATGACATGAGTGTGATGGATAAGATATGTTAGGGGAGGTGGGTCTTTTGTCAGGCCACATGATTAACTGGGAAAAATCAGTGGTTTTTCCTTATGGTTTGAGACCTAAAGAGAGTTGTTGAATTTAATGTAGTTAAACTGGTAGAAATACTTCAAAGGTACATGCAAAAATGGGATCGCTTAACGCTTAATGTTTGGGCAAATATTAATGCAATCAGAACGGTGCTTTTACCTAAGGTTCTTTACATCATTCTGACACTTTCTCTGAAATTTCCAAAAAAGACGATCAAACGTATTGATAAGGTTTTTCAGACTTTGTTGTGAGGAGAGGGTAAGAGGTTTAGGATTCCATGGTATATTTTAGTTTGCATGAGGGAAGATTTGGATATCCTAATCTCGAAATACTATAGGGGTTTCTATTGAATAAATATGCATTTTACATTGCTGAGAGGGGTGATTCAATACCCCTTTGGCTACCCATAGAAAGGGAGAGATTTTTGCCATATTCTAAGGGAGATGTGTATTCCATGGGAAGGATGCCCATCTTAGCGATGAAACTACCCACTATCAAGGTGACTAGGGTAGCACTTGTCTCATGGTTAATCGGTTGTGGTAAGAATTTCCTGATTCTTTCTGGAGCCTGTTTGTGGTATAATCCAGAGCTGAAGAAAGAGAACAAGACTCTGTACTGACGAAGCTGTGTGAAGGGAGGGGTTTTAAGAATTGGTGATGTTTGGAGTGATGGACAGATGGTTCCTTTTGACTCTCTTAGAGCTAATTCTGGTCTGGGGCAGAGGGAATTCAGGAGGTATACAGCGTTTAGGGAGCTCATATCACAGAGACAAGGGATGTTGAATGAGCCTATGAGAGATAGACCTATGGCTTGTAGTGTGTTTGACTTGCCACCACTCATGGTATCAATATTCCTGAGATTGATGGCTTTGGATGCCTCCTGTGCTGCATCCTGGGAGGCATGGACAAAAAAACTGGGGAGGGAAATTCTGTCAAGGAATAAGATGATTTGTCAAAAGTGGGAACAAAATCAACGACGGACTTTGGCCTGCAGTTCATTCGTCAGAGGATTCTGTAGCATCTATACTGGACTCTGGTGCAAATGCTTGAGTTAGGCATGATGATTGAGGAGTTCTGTTGGGGCTGTGGTCAAAAGGGAGGCACCTTGCTACATATGCTGTGGGAATGCCCAGGAGTAATTGATTTTTGAGGAGGGGTTCTGGACAGATTAGATACAATCTTAGGAGTGGTATATAGATCAGGGAGATGCAGTGGGGCTCGGGGTTTGTTAGGCAGAATTATATGCAGTACCCTTTGGGAACACCACACACAATTAAGACTATAAGTGACAGTACAAATTCACCTTTGGTACAAGCCTGTACTACACAGTAAAAGTGGTAGTGATGGCTGAGCAGCCAGACTTATCTCAAGAGCAAGTGAGCAGTATCAAATAGTTACACAAAGGACAACAATTACTATGACTCAAACAAACACTGACTCAAGGTTTCCAAGTAAAAGAATATACATTTTTTTACTCTTTAGTTATATAACATTTCACTAAGGTAAGCAGTTTTAAAAATCACAATCTTAATACACCACACCACTCCCAATAAGTTCCAGACAAGTTAAGCTCACAAAATGAAGTGGGAGCAAAATGGCACTTCAGCAATTTAAAAGGGAGGGAAAGACAAAGTTAATAGAAATTGAACCACACCAACAGGTAAATCATCAGGGAAATTGAGCAAGAGGAACTACAGTGATAGAATCAGGTAGAAACATGGCCGCCAACGTGTTGTGCCGTCACGTCTCCTCCCAAATTGTCTATTGACGGACGGTCTAGTTCTTTCCAATATGGCCGCCCCCTAATGTATTTATTCTTTCCACTTTCGGCGGCTCGGCGCGTTGCAACTTTCTTGCTACCCTTCGTTGTCAAGCTCATTGTTATTTCCCTTGGCGGTGTTCCGCCCTTTCCTTGCCTAGTTTTCTTGGCTTCCTCCTTTTTTCTCTCTCTTTGCCTCCCTCCGGACTCTCCTTCTCCCCTTGCCATCTTTCCTCCTGTTCCAGCTTAGCATTCTCTTCCTCCCGGTTCCCTCCGCTCTCACCTGCATCTCCCAGCTCTGTCTGCGTCTGATCATCGGACTGCTACTTTTGGACGCTTGCTTCCCTTCTCTGCTTCCAGATCGCTGGGATCATCATCCACAGGGGTATTTGTGCCGCTGGCTTTTCCCCTACTCCGTCTTGTCTGTCGCGGAGGGGAGTCTCTGTTGACCCGTTTCCGAGGTCACAGTGGCTTCCTTCCGAGGCCGGCCTTACCTACTTAAGAAGAGCAAGACTCACGGACATCGCACTCGTCGGAAGGGGCTGGACTACTCTTCTACATCAGGTGAGGAGGAGGGGGAATTTGGAGACGCTCTGTGCTTGAGTGAAGAGGAAGACATAACCGAGGTATTGGAAAACTTACCCACCCAGTCTGATAAACCTGATAAGAAAAGGCTTAGGGCCAAAGTCAATGGGTCAAAGGTCTTTTGCTCAAGATCACCAGTCAGATAGCACAGCAAGTAGATCGCTTGCTCTGACATCCGTGCAGAGTTTGAATCCCGGCAGGGCCAAACTCAGCCTTTCATCCTTCCGAGGTTGACAAATGAGCACCACACACCGTGGGTAATAAGCAGCGCTCAGATGCCTGAGGGTTTGTAGCGCTACATAAAAAAAAAATACAAAAATACAAAAAATCACATGGTTCAGGGTAGTTTGCGGTAAAGTTTGTGCCACGGGTTCCGGACGAGGTTGTTAGTTCGAAGAGAAGAGAAGGACAAGCCCTCCGATTGGAGAAAGATTTCAAACACTTTCCCCGCGGCTGAATGAAACGAACAACCGGATTTGCACAGTACCTTAAAACGGAGAAGAAGCTGCAGCTGAGGCAGACTTTCCTGGTATTTCCTGCAGGCTCACGGTTCCTGAAGCGACTGTCGGACTGACAAGAAGTAGGAAGACTAGAGGGTCCTGCACTACCCAGGGAAGAAACCAGCAGCAGAGCAAAACAACGAATAAAAGGTGCGCTCCTTAAAACCCAAGCAAGGTCCGACCTTCCTGGCTATCCGGGCCACTGTAGCTCTGTACAGTGAATTCGACCAGAGGAGAGGTCCTGACTTGAAGTTTGGGCAAACTGGTTGGTCCCACCAGCTCAAGGGAAGAGGTTTCCTGGAGGATCATCTCTGTCATTGGATTCTGAAGATTCGGATCTACAGCAGGGCTTCACCGGGCGTTTCAGTCACTTTAGGGGTCCTCTTCTGTCAGCTTCTCGTTGGTTGTTTCATTCCAGTGGCGACTCTGCCTTTCCAGTCCCAGAGACCTGCTGTTTATGCAGTTTTCCCCCATTCACACAGACTGGCTGTCAATCACATAGCAGGGTGGCTGTCCTGGCAAGGACAGTCACCCAGCCAATCAAACAGGAGTGTGACTTGGGTTACCAAGGGAACCCATGGCAGGGGTCCTAAGACCCCTCCCTCACATCCTGCCTACCCGAACTTTCAGGCACCTCAAGGAGGGCTTCTGTGCAAAAGACGGCGAACAAAGAGAACAAACCTGGTTTGGCGCACAGAGTAAAACACGAGAGACTTTAACAAAAAGAAATGGTGAATAAACCCAGCTGCAGCCGAAATAAAATATATTTGGTCAAGTGGGATTATGTTCGAGGCTAATAAAATAGCCTAAAACAATCCCATGGTTATATAAGATAACCGTGGTATCAAAAATAGGGTAGTTACCACTGCCACCAGCCAAGTCTTGATGAAAAGGGAGTGAAACAGTGCTCCAAGAGAAACAGACGGAAAGGGATAAGAATTAACCCTTTCCAATACTCCAGTAGTCAGTCCCAGAATAATGGAGTCAGTGGGAAGTCTAAAAGAGAACTCTGTGTCACTGCACTGAAGGTGCTGTGTAAAACACATAAAAATGATGTTCATGGAATAGGTGAGGCTCCAGAGCCCAAGATCACACAAATGGTAAAACTACACACAGCAAAACACATGTAAGAGTGGGAAAAAGGCTCACACTCTTACCATGTGAAAATAATATACCCTAGAAATCCAGAAAAGCTGCTGAGGGACTCATTTGGTAAGGGAAATCAGCCATTTATGAGAATTTTCCCTAACACTCGCCCCACCCCAGACTAAGGGGCAGGAAGATTTAATCTACTCCTGTATTAATCTCTACCTCTAGTCAGTTAAAAACATCCTAGAGAGACCATCAGCATTTTCGTGGTGACATCCTGCTCTCTGCTCAATGGTGAAATCTAACCCTTGCAGGCAGATTGACCATTTTAGAAGTTTTGGGTGCACCCCTTTCATTTGCATTAACCATCTCGAGGGTTGGTTGTCTGTCTGAATGACAAAGGTAGATCCATACAAGTATGGTCTAAACCTCTTCAGAGACCACACAATGGCAAAACATTCACGCTCTATGGTTTCCCACCTTGTTTCTGGTTCCTTCAGGTTCCTACTGATGAAGCAAATGGGGTGCTCCCTACCTTTCTCATCCAGTTGACTAAGGACGGCACCTATACCTATATTGGAGGCATCTGTATGTACAATGAAGGGTTGGTGATAATCAGGAGTTCTTAGGACTAGAGCTTGACAAAGGGCTTTCTTCAGGCTCTCCAAGGCTTGAGTGCACTCCTCACTCCATCTAACCTTTTTAGGGAATTTTGGAGAGGAAATCACATTCAAGGGAGAAGTTATGGTCCCATAGTTCTCTATGAAATTCCTGTAGTACCCAGTGAGACCTAGGAAAGCTCTCACTTGGGTTTGAGTAGTAGGGGTGGCCCAGTTTTGCACAGCGTGTACTTTGCTGGGCAATGGCCTTATTTCACCTCCTCCTACCTCATGACCAAGGTAGACCACTTTAATGTGACCAATTTGACATTTGCTTGCCTTTATGGTCAGATGGGCCTGCTCAAGAGCCTGCAAAACATATCCCAGGTGAACAATATGTTCTTTCCATGTAAGGCTGAACACAGCAATGTCATCCAAGTATGCCATGCAGAAGCCCCCCATCACATTCAGAATTTGATTATCCATCCTTTGAAATGTAGCAGGTGCATTGTTTAGTCCAAAAGGCATAACCTTAAACTGGTAGAGGCCTGCTGGGGTGGAGAATGCAGTTTTCTCCTTGGCATGGTCTGTCGGTGCTATTTGCCAATAGCCTGAGGTTAGATCAAATGTACTGAGGTACTTGGCTGAACCAAGTCTATCCACCAGTTCATCTGTCCTTGGCAAAGGATGGGCATCAGTCTTAGTGACTGCATTTAGAGCTCTATAGTCCACACAGAATTTCAACTCCTTGGATCGTGCCTTTGGTACTAGAACAACTGGACTAGACCATGGACTTGTAGATGGCTCTATAACCCCGAGATCAAGCATCTTGTTGACCTCTCCTTTGATGTGGGATCTCACATGTTCTGACATTCTGTAACCTCTGCTTTACACAGGTAAACAGTCACCAGTGAGAATATCGTGCTGGCCCCAAGGGGTCAAGCCTGGTGATAGTGAAAACAGGGAGGCAAACTGATTCAACAGAATGTTGCACTCCTCCTGTTGTTCAGAAGTCAGCTGAGAAGAGAGATTAACTCCTTCTATTTTTTCATCTAAAGGCTGGCCTCTGAGGAGGTCAGGTAGAGGTTCACTCTCCTCTTCCTCTTGAGCTGTAGCTAGAAGCAAAGCTCCTACTTCTGGTCTCGAGCCATAAGCCTTTAAACGGTTGGTGTGAAAGACTCTGGGAGCCTCCTTTGGTCTGCCTAAATCCACCAAATAGTAGACCTCTCCAAGTTTGCCCACAACCTTGAAGAGTCCTATCCATTTGTCCTGCAAGGCCCTCTGCCTTGTTGGCACCATAACTAGTACAAGCTGGTCTTGAGTAAACTCAACCATGCGGGCCTTCTGGTCATGCCAATGTTTGACCAGAGCCTGACCTGTTTTCAAGTTATTACTTGTTTCTGCCATCATGTGTGACATTCTCCTCCGGAGACCTCTCACATAGTCAGTCACTCTGACTGACTTGGGGGAAGGGGCACTCTCCAGCCCCTCCTTGATCAGGGCCAATTGACCTCTGACTGGATGGCCATAGAGAAGTTCAAAGGGACTGTAACCAACTCTCTCCCAAGGGACTTCTCTATATGCAAAGAGAAGGCATGACAGTAGAAGGTTCCACTTTTTCTTAAGGGGTTCTTCTAAAGCACCTATCATGCTCTTCATAGTATGATTAAACCTCTCTACCAGTCCATTTGTATGTGGATGGTAGGCTGTAGAGAACTTGTAAGTGACACCACAGTTTTTCCACATGGCTTGCATGTAGTGGGACATAAAATTGGATCCCCTGTCGGATATCACTTCCTTAGAAAACCCTACTCTGGTAAAAATACCAAGTAGAGCATTAGCCACAGCCTGAGCTGTAACAGTTGTCATAGGTATGGCTTCTGGGTATCTTGTAGCATGGTCTACTAAAACCAAGATAAACCTGTACCCTGAAGATGTGGGAGGGTCAAGGGGGCCGACAATGTCAATGCCCACCTTCTCACTCCCACCACTGGGAGAGGCACCAGGGGTGCCACATTCTTGGCTCCACTCTTGCCAGAGGTCTGGCAAGTGTGACGGCTCCTACAGAATTTGTCAACTTCTGAACCCATTTTAGGCCAGTAGAAGCAGAGAGAGAGAGCCTTTCCTTGGTCTTCTTGAAACTCAAGTGACCAGCCAAAGGTATCTCATGCGCTAACCGTAGGAACTGGAGTCTGTTGGCAAGGGGCACTACAATTCTTTTGCAGTCCCCAAGGATAGACTCAGTTGGTTCACTGTAGAAGAGGCTATCGTCCCAGCTTAACCTGTGCTTTCTAACCTCTTGCCCATCAAGTTGGTTAGCAGCCTGTTGTCGAAGACCTTCAAGAGTAGGACACTCTCTCTGTCCTCAGCTGAAGTCTGCCCTGTTGGGTCCACCTTCTGCCAGTAAAGACTGCAGCACAGGATGGTCAACGGGGTCAAGATCTCCAACTAAGACAGTGTCTTCTTCCAGATTCGATTCTTCAGATACTGGCTAACCACACAAGGTTGCACCTCACACTCTGCCTCAGCAGGTGGCGGAGTCACAGGTGTGACTTTGGACAATCTTGGGGATGTCCTTGTTGGTAGCACAGGGGTGCTGTCTATTTTCTTCCTGGGGATCTTGGGTTTCCCCTTTGCCTTTTGCCTCTGTTTTCCTAGAAATAGCAGTTAGAACCTCCTGTGGAGTGGGAGTGATAGTTTCCTCTATCAACTCCTCTGGAAAGCCTCTCAAGGTTCTCTCCCTTGCAGATCTAGTGAGCTCCTGTTTCCTTTTACTTGGAGGCCTGGGGGTGCTTGACACAACTCCAAGAGTTTTCAGGTAATTACTCAACAGGACTCTCCCAGGTACTTCACTCTGCACACTAACAGGTATTTTTACAATCATATCATTACACTTGATGAGAGCTGGTACCTGGGGAAGCATTTGCACAGGGCCTCCAGCTAGCTTGGTGAGGCATTTGGGTGCCGTAGCAACATCCTCCACCTTGAGAAATAATTCATCCACCACAGTTATGCTGGCTCCAGTGTCTCTGATGACAGGGGTTTCCTGACCATTCACAAGAACACTATCTTTATAATACTCTTTAGTATTATCTGGGATGGAATTATAGACATCTAAATTCTGTTGTTCCCACAAGCCCAGGGACACTAAAGAAACACTAACTGAGACTCTCATAGGTCCATCAGCCAGTGGGTGAAAGTTTCAACTTGCCATAGGTACTTCTTCCTCTGGGGAGAAGGCTAAGGAGAAAGTGTGGATCCCTGACGGTTTACCCTCACATCCGGGATCCCCTTTCATATGGTCAGTTGATCCACAAACATAACATTTCCCAAATGTCTTGATGAATGGGGGTTTGTTCTGATCGCCATCTGGTTTGGGTCCAGATGGTACACTAGCCTGATTTGGTTTCCCTTGTGGATTACCCTTATGTTGCTGTTTGTGGCCCTCTTTTGGATTGGAGGTATTAGAATTCTCTTTGTTATCTTTCTTTGGCTGTTTTCCCTCATCCTTTTTCTGACTAGCCCCAGAATCCTTGTGAGTAACTCTGTTGGCAACCCACAAGTCAGCAGCCTTAGCTAGCTTCTTTGGATCTCTCATTAGAATCAGCCAAGTGCTGTCTGAGCTCAGGCGAACAGACATAAAAAATAGACTCCAACATAACAAGATTTCTCAATCTTCATAAGTGTTTACTCTGTAACCCTTAATCCAACCATCTAAGTTTTTAAAACATTCACTAAACCTCTTAAGGTACTGGGAAGGGGTCTTCCCAAATCTAGCAATTAACGCTAGCTTCACACACTCATAATCCATCCTATCCACCTCCCCAACTCCATCACAACATCAGATGCAACAGTGGGTATCCTAGAGAAGAGCCAGGGAAGCAATTGATTCCCTGTAAGACCTTGAATACCATGTATATTCAAACATTGCCAACCAATCCAAAATATCAAGCTTAACCTCATACATACCCACAATTTCTTTGGGCATACTGTGTCTCTTAGGACTGGAAGACCAAGAAGATTCTGGGAGAGAAGCATTTTCAAGAGTTAATCTTTTCATTTCTAGTTCATGATTCAACTCCATTTCTCTGAGCTTAAGTTCTTGGTGGTTTTGTTCAGTTTGAGCATTTAACCATTTGAATTCCAGTTCATGCCTCATTTTCTCTAGAGCAATGAATTCAGGACTGAGTGTAGGACCTGTGGTGGTCCCAGTGGACAAGGGTTGAGGTTGCTGAGCAGGTAAGGGAGCAGAGAGGCCTACATTAGACATCTGTCTCTTCCATCTCATCATTAACAGACATATTATCATCCTCAATACTTTCCACATTTGCTAGAGAGTCAGGTATTTCAGATCCACTCTCCAGACTTCGGTTCTTTAACAACTTTTCAATCGATTCAGTCTTTTTGCCTTTGGCAGAGAGTTTCCTTTCTTTACATAGATTTCTTAGATAATCTGCAGTGTAACTCAGGAGGGTCTCCTGACTGTGGCTTTCCATATCAGACATGATTAATATTGCTTTTTAGTGATGTTAGCCTTGTGGTTAGTTGATCCAAGGTAATAGCAGCACTCTAAGTGTAATTACTATACTGTGATCCCACGGCTGCCACCAGTGTTAGGCAGAATTATATGCAGCACCCTTTGGGAACACCACAAACAATTAAGACTACAAGTGACAGTACAAATTCACCTTTTGTACAAGCCTGTCCTACACAGTTAAAGTGGTAGCGATGGGTGAGCAGCCAGACTTACCTCAAGAGCAAGTGAGCAGTATAAAATAGTTACACAAAGGACAGCAATTACTATGATTCAAACAAACACTGTCTCAAGGTTTCCAAGCAAAAGACTATACATTTATTTCCTCCTCAGTTATATAACATTTCACTAAGGTAAGCAGTTTTGAAAATACCAATCTTAATACACCACACCACTCCCAATAAGTTCCAGACAAGTTAAGCTCACAAAATGAAGTGGGAGCAAAATGGCACTCCAGCAATTTAAAAGGGAGGGAAAGACAAAGTTAATAGAAATGGATGGAACCACATCAACAGGTAAGTACTCGGGGCAATTGAGCAAGAGGAACTACAGTGATAGAATCAGGTAGAAAAGGCTTGGGGCCAAAGTCAATGGGTCAAAAGTCTTTTGCTCAAGATCACACGGTTCAGGGTAGTTTGCTGTAAGGTTCGTGCCACAGGTTCCGGACGAGGTTGGTTGGCAGAAAAGTTAGTTCAAAAAGAAGAGAACGACAAGCCCTTGGATTGGGGATTAAGATTTCAAACACTTTCCCCGCGGCTGAACGAAACAAACAACCGGATTTGCACAGTACCTTAAAACGGAGAAGAAGCTGCAGCTGAGGCAGACGTTCCTGGTAGTTCCTGCAGGCTCACGGTTCATGAAGCGACTGTCAGACTGACAAGAAGTAGGAAGACGGGAGGGTCCTGCGCTACCCAGGGAAGAAACCAGCAGCGGAGCAAAACAACTAATAAAAGGTGCGCTCCTTAAAACCCAAGCAGAGTCCGCCTTTCCTGGCTATCCGGCCCACTGTAGCTCTGTACAGCGAATTCGACCAGAGGAGGGGTCCATGTTTGAAGTTTGGGCGAACTGGTTGGTCCGAGCAGCTCAAGGGAAGAAGTTTCCTGGAGGATCTTCTCTGTTGTCGTATTCTGAAGATTCAGGCCTGCAGCAGAGCTTCACCGGTCAGTTCAGTCATTGTAGAGGTCCTCTTCTGTCAGCTCCTCGTTGGTTCTTTCGTTCCAGTGGCAACTCTGCCTTTCCAGTCCCAGAGACCTGCATTATATGCAGTTTTCCCCCATTCACACAGCCTGGCTGTCAATCACACAGCAGGGTGGCTGTCCTGGCAAGGGCAGTCACCCAGCCAAACAGGAGTGCGACTTGGGTTACCAAGGGAACCCATGGCAGGGGTCCTAAAACCCCTCCCTCACATCCTGGCTACCCAAACTTTCAGGCGCCTTAAGGAGGGCATTTGTGCAGAAGCCTGCGAAAAGACGGCATACAAAGGGACCAAACCTGGGAACATTATCCCACACTTCTTTTGTATTTAGCGTAAGGATTGGCAATAGGTTTTTCTTAGTATAGGCCCTTTTAATTTGAAACGACACTACTAGGACTGCCTTATTATTGTTTGATGGTCGAAGCTTAATCCCATTTTCGATTTAGGTTTAGATTAGGTGTTTTTCCAATCTACCTTTGCAGTTTAATAAACAGCCTTGAACTGTGATCACTTGTGTCAGTCTTTACTGTTGCCACCATGAGTTCCTTACAGCGGACACTGCAGAACTTTCTGGAACCCAGAGTGCCATCTTCCTAAAAATGAATCAAAACTGGTAAACGACTTGTTTAACCATAAATGTGGTGGCGATTTACGAATGGTAGTACACTGAAAATGGTGCAGGTTGATGAAAATTGGATACACCTCTGGGCCTCAATAAAAAGTGATGATGTGATGGTCTGATTCTAAGTGATTCGACCACGGCTGATGTTGCCGCGGCCGGATATTTTGCATGAGAAAGGTGCGAACTACCAAAAGTTGGCACCTTTCTCATGCAAACACACTTATACTACGGGGCCTGCAGGGGTTTCCCCTGCAACTCCCGCTCACTATACTGTAAAGTGTAAAGTATAGTGAGCAGGGTGTTGCGGGGGACACCCCTGCAGCCCCTGTTTTTTTTCTTTTTTCTTTTTTTTTGCGGGTGTGCTGCAGGGGTGTCCCCAGCAAAACGCCACTCACTATACCACACAGTATGTTAATACGTTTTTTTTATTTACCTGCAGTGCTACCACCAAAGGATCGGACTTTTGGTGGCAGCATTTTTCGGTCGTATTGTACGGCCAAACCTTTTTTTTTCGGTCCGATCGTACAATACTTATGGTCTAACAGCAATATTTGCATGTTTTAGAACAGTTGGGAACGTGAGCTAGCAACATTATTCAAGTAATAATTCTGGGCACCTCTTTCTCTGCTCATTTTACTAAAGAAATGTTATTGTGGTCTCTTGGGAAGGCAGGGCTGTTAAAGTATGTCCTCAACAAAAGCACATTGCTCTCTTTGTTAGTAATCTTCATCATGTAATCTAAATTTTTCCAGGCAGGTGCTTGCCTCAAGCCATTTTAGGGTATTTTGCAGGCTCGGGGCTCAAACACATTTGCCCCTTCCGAAAAAAACAAAAAAAAGGATTCAGGAATCTCTGGCTTCCACTCCTAACAAACCCTTGTTGTGATCACAACCCATAGCTGACTATGCTGTCTAGGCAGTGGTCAAAGTAAGCCTGGGAATTCGGTTGAAGACTCTTCATCTGTGCTGGAATTAGAATAATGACCAATTTGCATTTTGAAGGCAAAATGAGCAGCCCATGATAAGGTGGGTTGTGTTCTAGCATAGTGTAGTATAGAAGCAGGATGCTGACCAGTATTCAACTGAACAAGATACACATACTCCAGCATGGGTACAGAACTCAGATTAAACACGACACAGAAGGTAGACCAGAGTATGTGTTTAGATTTATATGTTTAGAAGCCACAAGGGAGCTACATGTTCCCTCACATGGATACAAGGCACAGATTGGAAGCTGGACAAAGGTATACATGCTCTAGCACAAACTCAAGAGATAAGATGGACACTATGAGGAAAGTACACATAGAGTTATCATTGGTGCTGAACACAGGTTAGCAGTGCTAAGCATGGCTACACTAGAAGAAATCAGCCATTTTCCCAACTCAAAAGAAGCTTTTACATATTGTTATCTGTGTAGCAGTTACACAGTGTTTTGGGACATACTCATGCAGGCAACAAAGCCACAATAAAGAGCAGGCGCCAAGGGAAAGCTTTGCTGGCTGCAACACTTTATCTTTAGAAATCAAGAAGGTATACATACCATAGAATAGATGGAGGCTACGGATTACACCATCAAATGCGCCTGTCGAGCTGGGAGGAACGCGAGGAACGTTCCATTCTAATAATTTCCCTATTTCTGTGTTTATATAAGACAGTGGTAACACCACACTACTCTTGCCTAGACACACTGCTCTACTTGGGTCCTCGAGCGAGGACGCACCGAATGCTGCCCAGCCACGCCTCAGTGGCACCAAGTTATCCGATATCAGACGCCTGACGGGATACAAGCACTCCTAACTTTGCTCGAGTACCAATGGACATTCCGTATGCAGTGTAAGGAAATAGGCCGTCTTGGGTCTATATGACCGACAACACTATAGAAAGTCTAGAAACATATGTAAAGCAGCTCATGATGTTAAACTTGCTACACTAACATATATGACTGCGTACAGCTTCTATTGATAATTACCGAAACTTGTCTACGGACAGTTGTGTATGTAGCAACTGCCCTAAGGGCGCTCGCGGCTCCTGTATCGATAACCTATTTCTCATCAATCCACACCAATACCTATGTATTGTGACACTTCTGCAAGAACTGCTTTCTGTACTTCTACGTTTATTTCTATGGTCACCCAATAGTCCAGTCCTGCTGACCGGTCTCTTCACTTACACTAGAACTATAATATTGCGGCATTGCTAAGTATACTGTCTGCCATTTTTCCTTATATGCCAGCATCATATTATTAGTATGTTTAGTGAATCCTTACTTAGCGTCTACGTACATGGCAACTACCTTTCACATTGAAAGATCATAATCCTAGCTACATAGTTGTTTGAATTAGGACCATTTTACCCCTGGCTCTATCTAGGCTATAGCAAAATGCATTATGTTACATTGCCAAGTCTTACATGTTTGCCTCGGCATGCGGAAAAACATTTGTGATAGCCTATCATCTATGACTTGTAATAATATCCTGCTACATCACAACTTAACATGCTAGTATATTAGGCCTCCTATCAGCTCTGCCAGGTAGCAACCGTAAGACTACCTTTGCTTTGCCATGTACTATTGAGGCTTACCTCGCTACGTAATTACGTCATACTTTGAATGACTGGCTGACTCGGAAGCCACTGGTAACCAAAGCTATGTATGCCATCACCTTACTTTTTGTAGGCCGACTGGTACTACTGATGGGCAATAGTAAACCTGCTCTAGCCAAAGAGACTGCCCACCATAAAATTGATCACCCGATATTTACTACTTGTAAATACATCAAGGTTTTTAACAAGAATTATCTTACCATGATAACTTCTACGACCTTAGGATACAACAGTAATCCTACCATAGTCCGTCTTCTGTCAACTCCTACCACAGACTATCCTAAAACACTACCTTTGATCAAAACTATAAAATTGACCATGGAAGTGCCACAACAAAATTCTGGAGCCAATAACCCAAATCCACCTCACATGATTAACTTGGGCTCTGCCTGTATATTAACACCTGAGCAATGGATTTGACGATTTGCCACCAGATCTACCCCTAACAATTAGACTATTGCAACACACTCTACCTAGGCACGACCTCTAACAACCTGAACAAACTCCAGATCCTGCAAAATAATGCATTAAGATGTGCCCTCAACCTCCCGTGCAAGGCACACATATCCGCGGTTAGAAAAGAAGTCTACTGGCTCCCGATCCGTGATAGAATCAAGCTAAGAACACTGGTCATCACCCACAAGTGCCTATCACGTACTGCCCCACGCTATCTTTCTGACAAATTCTCTAGAATCTGCCCCATTAGACCCACTAGAACACCTTACCTGCACCAACTAAAGATCCCCAAGTATAACCTAAAAACTGCAGGAGGCTCCAGCTTTCCAGTGCTCGCAGCACAATGTTGGAACACCCTCCCCACTACAATTAGATCGGAAACCGCATTCTGGCCATTCAGAACCATGGTAAAATCATGGCTACTAGCCTAAACATCCAGAATTTCACCGACATGACTGGCTAGCTGCCGCGCTCGACTTATAGCAATGTTTACTCTAGCCATAGCATTTTAGGACCAACCTGTAACCCGGTCCGCATCTGCCACTGTAACTTGCCCTCTGTACATTCTGTTCTCAGTATATTCTACTCCTGTATGTAAACTTTCAGAGCCTGAACTAATGTACGCTCTGTCTGTTGTATTTATGATGTTCGTGTAACGATATGTAACTCTGCTGTACACATGATTATGCGCCCAGTTACCTGAGGGTTTGGTTGCGCTTTATAAATAAACAAACTAAACTAAACTAAACCAACCTTGTCCCACTAACTTAAGAAATTACAGGCTGGGATCTAGACTGCAAATAAATTACTTAGCTCCTCTTGTCCCCAAGTGCAACCCAAAGTGCCAATCACGGCCAAAGAAGAGCCTAAAACCTAAAACTAATTACATCTCCAACCTGTCCGACCAGTCAACTATGCCTAATGCCCGCAATACCAAGTCTCCATACATTAAAGGCGCTCTTATTAATGCCTGGTCTATGGTTGCACATGCTCTAGACATTGCAGCCCCAATAACAGTCTATCAATTAGACTTTCTAGCAGTTAGAGAGACCTGGCTCCATGCAGTTGCAGGCACCGCCCTCACCCTTGCTATTCCAGACAAATGTACTATTCTCAGACTGGATAGAGAAACTACCAAAGGAGGAGGCGTCGCTTTCATAGCCAGAACTAATCTAGAACTAAGGGTCTCTACTCTTCAGCCTCTCCCATCATGCAAACATTTGACAGTTAAACTGCCTCTCTCTGCCTCACGGACTATTACTATGCATTTGGTACATAGACCACCGGGCTCCATTGCTTCTTTTGAAGAAGACATCACAACCCTACTCTCATCCCATACTAAACCTTCTTCTCAAAGGTTAATACTCAGTCTTCAATCTAGGCCTTGGCGACCCAAATGATCAGCATGCATTGGCACTGGCCAATATTATGACAGAATTGGGCTTTACTCAGAGGGTTAATACACCAACACATTCTAAAGGCAGAACCGTAGATTGGTTGGCCGACCTTAACTGCGATACTACTATACTGTCTAATGGAGCAAGTGCGAGGACAGACCATCATTGTCTAACATTTACTATCCAGCATAGTCCACAACCTCTGCGGACAAACCTCTTGGCACCCCCCTTCTCACAAGAAATAAACAGAATATTACGGTAGACAATCTCCAACCGTTCCTCCTTCCCATTATTGCTCCTATGCCGGCCTGCTCTCACCAGGCAGCCCTAGTCAACTTATACAACTCTACAATTAATCAAGACATTGATAATATCGCACCATTGAAGATGCACAAAGGTACACAGAGAGCCCACCTTAATTCATGGTTCACTCCTAATCTGAAAGCCCTAAGAGCATAAAAAAGGAAAGCTGAACAGCCGTGGAAAAATAATCCTTCAGTTCTAAATAAGGATAATCTCGCTATAATGGCAGCCAGATACAAATCCGAGATACTACAAACCAAACATGATACCTACAATAACGGTATTAACAAAACGAGTTCAAGTACAAGAGAGCTCTTTGTTATCCTAAGAGAACTTGAGTCTCTGTCGCTTCCCACGGCTACGTGCATCAAGGATAAGACCTAGTGCACTAATATTCAATCTGCCTTGTCTAACAAAATCTCACTCCTGCAAGATAAAATCAAAACTATAACACTAAATTCCCAGTTCTCCCCTACTCCGTAGGAATCCATGCCACACCTTATCAAGCCACCTAATTGATTAATATTCTCACCTGTCTCAATCTGGGATGTGGGGAATATCATTAACTCTCTCAAACCATCCAGATGTCAGGGTGACACTTGCCCATCCTCCATTATTAAAGAAGCAGCTAGGGACCTAGCCCCGTTTATCACGACCTTAATTAACACTTCATTTAACACTTGCTCATTTCCCAACAATCTTTAGGACGCCTGGGTCTGCCCATTATTAAAAAAAACATCTCTGGACCCAAATATCCCAACAAATTACAGACTGATAACTAGGGTCTAATTTTTATTATAAATTATTGATAAAGCTGCGTACATCCAAATTCAGACCTATCTTGAGACTCACAGTCTGCGGGCACTGCGACAATCTGGCTTTCGGCCCAAACATGGCACAGAAACTGCCCTGATCGACTTGAAAAACCAAATAGACAACATAAAGGACAAAGGTAAATTCGCACTCCTCCTTCTGCTAGACTTGTCAGCTGCGTTTGACTTGGTGGATCATAATGTGCTTTGCAAACACTTATGTACAGCTGCCCACTTCTCTCCAGAAGCGACAGCTTGGGCCCAATCCTTATAGATAATCGCTCTATACAAGTTTTCTCTCCTTCTGCTTCAGCAGAGCCTACACCAACAACTTGTGGAGTCCCGCAAGGTAATTGCCCACGATGTACAATATCTTCAATTGACAATCTGGGTGTCACCTACACTAATTATGCAGATGACACCCAGATCCTCATACCTTTGTCTGGCGATTATGAGGCTGACTCCGCCCTGCTGGATAAAGTTTACTTCTTCATTCAGACATGGCTGGCCTCACATGGCCTTTGTCTGACTGATGAAAAAACTGAACTCTTGATCATTGGAACCCCAGCTAAACTTAGCAAACTGAGTAACCCGTTTCAATCTTTCACTATTGATGGAGTAGATATCAGTGTGGCCAAAGACGTAAAAACCTTGGGCTTTCACCTAGATTCAGCTTTGAATCTACACAGGCAAGTCAATGTCACTGCCTCAGCGACAGCATACACATTCAAGCTCATCCTGCATGTAGACCTGTCCTTTCGACTACCAGCTGCACTAACCTAGCCAGAGCCGTAGTCCTTTTAAAACTACTCTATTGTAATGCGCTATATCTTGGTTCAGGCAAACAAAACATCAACAAACTACAAATCCTGCAGAACAACGCTCTCAGAACTGCACTAAACATACCGAAAATGCAACATATCTCGGTGGCTAGACAAAACACTAAGTGGCTTGCAGTCAATGACCGAATACAATTTAAAGCATTAACTCTTACCCATAAATGCTTAGCCAATGAAGCGCCTAAATATTTGGTGGATAAATTTGTCAAAAACATATCTACTCGACCAACCAGGGCTATGTACTTACACTCCTTGAAAGTCCCCAGATATAACCTCAAAAAGTCAGGGGGAAGTAGTTTTCCTGTCATGGCAGCGCAGTTATGGAACTCCATTCCAACAGATTTAAAAGATGACCCCTAATTCTTCAGCTTCAGAAATAAAACCAAATGTTGGCTTCTTGCCAGGGATCCAGAGGACCGACGTCTGAGGACCTCCATCTTTAGTAGACCTGATAATCTGTGGAATGCATAGCTGTGTACATTTTTGTAAATTTCTTTGACTATTTTTTGATGTAAAACATATCTGCATTCATTGTCATGTAAACTGTACCTTCCTGCAACTGTAACAATTTACTATGTAAATGTAGCCCTAGGAACTTGCTACACGGCCAAATACCTCTGGGTTTGGTGCGCTATATAAATAAATAAAAAACCAAACAAGGTGCACATCTTTCAACACAGACTGAGAGTAGAAGATGGACATGATTTTCAAGTGCTATTGCTATGATTGAGCCAGGAATGACTTTGCAGTGGGCAACATATCAATTGACACGATTATTATACACCAAGCAATATTATAGCCAGGAAGGAAGGCTAGCTGAGTGAGCCAAGAGAGGAGTAAAGACAATGAGGCCCTCTAGTTCAGACCCTGGTGGGAATTTCGGCTACCACCCCAAATAAACAAGTCTTGTAAAAACTTTGAGAACCCAAGTATGGAAGTATCGGGGAGAAAATCCTATCTGATAGTACCCGTAATGAGGGGAATGCATATAGGCAGAAACCAATAGAAAATTGCTCTAGAACACAAGGGGTCCACTATAGGGCAGCCCCCAGTAGCAGTGTGACTCTGTCGACTCTCCTACATCCCAGGAGGAAGACAAGACCATGGCAAAGCCCAAGACACTGATCATGAGACAAGGCCGGGGCAATGGCATTGCTAAAATAAACAGCCTGCTTGGACACTTCTAACACCTCTGCCATTTGAAAGTAATTAACATATTAAATGTTTGTATTCTTTTTGATTATTTAAAAGTATTTTGTAAAGTGAATTACTTAACCCACCTTTTTCGTTTACCCATGACACAGAGCCCGATATGCCATTTGGCTAGTTTAGGTAATATTATTATTTTATTTTTTTGCAAATCGGTTTTATTGAAACAGGCTAGAATCCTGGCAGGGCCGACTCAGCGCTTCATTCACTTTTGTTATGAAACTCTTTATAAACGTGATGTTATGCATTCTGGGCATTTTCAAAATGATTGCACGCTGGGACACTTGATTTCCTCACATTCTCCCATGACCTTTAATGCAATTTTCTAAAGCTAGAGCACGGTCCTATTGGCTTTTATTTCACAGTGGGATTGCAAGTTATTTTCAATGTTACTTACATTATTTGTCATTGTTGGTTTACTCGTTGGATTTCTGTTGGATCTTAATATTGCTTTATGAGATGGTTGCTGTCTTCTTGTTCTTAAGAACCTATCCTTGTTTCTTGCTCTTTTCATATCGCAGGAACCCCTGGCTTTCTCAGTTTGCCTTCGCTATCAGTACCAGGGAATGGAGGAAACAGTGGAAGAAAGCAAGGAAGTGGATGTCGGAAAGCCCCTCATTGCTAACTTGGACATTTCCAGTCAATTTAAGAGAAGTGGCTGCCTGCAGACCTGTCAAATGACTCACAGTCCTTGTGGCAGCTGTTTAGCCGGCACGGATGCCACAGAACCGCAGCTCCGCCCCCAAAATATGCAGTATTCAGGTTCCCATCTTAATGTCTACAACCCCAGCCTTGCTTCTGCATCAGGTTTCCCACAGTCGGAACATTTTCAGTACAGTGTCTATTCCAACGCTTTGGGAACAGGTCAATGGTCACCGTATTATTCAAGTTACAGAAGTAGCACCAATATCCCAGTCGAAAATACTGATGACACAAGTGAACTGGTGGCAAACTTCTCTGATCGGGTTAATTTCCAATGACTAAAGAGCTGGTTCATGGACGGACACTTCGCTTGGGTTCTATGACCTCAATACCCTACAAAGTTCTATAGATGGCATCTACAATACTCATTGTGTTACTATTATATTGATTTCCCCTTGAACACTGTTAATTGCAAAATGTAGCAATCTTCTTGAATACAAATGTCTAAAAATGAATGTTGCAAAACATGTCCGTGTCTAATGGGTGCCCAATGATCCTAGTGTCAGTGTGCTAAAGCGCATACTAGATGCGGATGCAGAGGTCAGGATACTTAGGCATAGATTGCTTTTTAAACAGTGAATACCTCGCATGACTCCATGGCCCATTTTTCAATTCCTTTCTCTGGTATCTTGTATGTAGTTTGTTCAGTGATGTAGTCCATGTGTTCCTGAGGAGTAAAGTCTTGATGGGTTCTCTGCATCCTACTTCAGATGACTCTTGAGATTACAGAATTTCAGTGAATCTGCATTTTGATAATGTGGAATGAGGAGCCAGTAGCACGCGAGCTGCTTCTTATAGGCAAACGGGGCCATTGTGGATAAACTCGCTACACATGGGAGCCAATTACACACTATAATATAATATAATAGAGTCCACAGCCAGTGATGAAGCATAACTCATTATCAGTGAAAGATGTACAAAATGTACCAGCAGACAGGCCATGGACATTAGGGTTAGAAATGTAGTTAGACTATGGTGTGAAAAACAAGCAGAGATACCTTGGAAGGTAATCGTGGCATGTGTATATATTGTTTACATACATTCTTTCTCTCTTTTTTTATGCCACATTACATTTAAAAGTAGTTTTAAATCGGACACTAACACTTAAGCTCCCTGCATCCATCAAATGCAGGCGAATGTAGCTGAATTTTATGAAAAATCATAATAGTTGACTTCAAAATACAGGCAGCCAAATTGGACCAGGCAGTGTTCCAGGAATATAACTATAGTTATATGGACTTGTTATAGGGTTTCACTTAAGCCTTATTAACTGAGGTAGGTGTCATGATCCCAGGATAATGTTTTGCCCCAAATTGTTTCCTGAGGCGCAGCTGCGGGCTATACATTGAGAAATGGCCATTATCCCAAGCAAGCATACACATTGAGGTCTATAAGGATATTAGCACATGGAGGCATGAAAAATAAAAAGGAAGGTACACTATCTTAGGCTGCTGCGTGGAATGCTGCCTTTATAGGAGATTAATCGACTGCATTCTGAGCATTGTAAATAACTGAGTGGTGGTCTATAATTGAATACATATGCAAATAGAACTTCAAGCCCAGTGTACAGTTCCATGTTCCAATTGAGAATTGTTGACAACAATTTTAAGCAAAATTAAGCAAAATTAAAATGCTTTTTACATACAACATAATATCTGTGACTCCAGAGTTAACATTGTTTAAAAATGATCACCTACTTTATTTGCAGGCCGATTCATGGAATTAATGTGTGCCGAAAATTTCGGCGCAAGCATGCGAAAACGTGCGATTCGCAGTGAAAGAGCAAAAATCGCAGTGCAAGTGCGAAAATCGCAGGGAAACCAGCGCACATCGATTCATGGAAGTCCGTGCGCGAGAAAAATATTGGATGTGCGCTGAAAAACTGCGCGGCGCACGCCGGCGCACAGGTCATCTAAAGGCGTGCGCCACGGCCACAGCGAAATCGCACATAGCGCGGCGCACATAACAAAAGTAGGCGTAACACTCGGAATGGGGAACAACGCGTGATGGGTGTCATGGGGAAGTACAGGAGGCAAGTGCGCGGAACGCCCACACGCTCGCCTACAACACGTATTCATGGAATCGAATAGGGCAAACCAGCGCACAGGCAAAGACGCGCACAGGCCCAAACACGTCCGCCACAAGAATGCAGGCGGTAGCGTCCCTGCGCCTGAAATAAATGTGCGCCAAAATGTGCGCTAACAAAAAGCACCTATATACAGCTATGATGAATGTCCCATACTGTGGCCCTCTAGTACAAATGACGTGCAAAGGGGTACGCGACAAACACGGACACCCGCTGCTTGAAAAATAGCATGTGCGTGCATTTCGGGGTGCGCGAGAAGTACCACACGCGATTGGCCTGGGTACGTGTATTTCGGGGTGCGCGTGAAGTGTCACACGTGAATGCAGCAGGGTACGTGTATCTCAAGGTGCACGTGAAGTGTCACACGTGAATGCAGCAGGGTACGTGTATCTCAAGGTGCGCGTGAAGTGTCGCACGCGAATGCAGAAGGGTACATGTATTTCAAGGTGCGCGGGAAGTTCCACATGCCAATACAGCAGGCTGCGTGTATTCCGGGGTGCGCGGGAAGTTCCACACGTGATTTCAGCAGGGTACGTGTATTTCGGGGGTGCCGGGGAGTACTACACGTGAATTGGCCGTGTGGGTCCTCCCAGGTGTTCCCTCTACACCCTCCACGGCCCCTGCAGGCAGCCTACACCACAGGGGACTACCCTGCACCCCAGGTCATGTCCCGCAGGCATCAAATCCACCATGGCCATGCCCCCCAGCCAACCCACATGTCACCTTGCACTACTGATCACCAACGCATGTCTCCCAGCACCTTCACCCCCCAGCATCCAGGGGCACCCTCCACCAGGCTCCCACTCATGTCCCACACATGTCTCCCAGCACCCTCACCCCCCAGCAGTGCAGGGCACCTGCTGCCACTATGATCCTGCACACTACTGGGGGAGCGTATAACAGCTGCCCGCCAGAACGGTCAAGGGAGCGAAAGCGTGACTTGAGCACTCTGAATGTGCGCTCCACTATGCCCCGGGTTGCAATATGGGCTGTGTTGTATCTTACCTCGGGAGGCGTGATGGGGTTCCGAATTGGCGTCATCATGTGGGTGCTCAGAGGGTAGGCTCTGTCCCCTGGGGAGGTGGTGATGGGTATCATTAGTGGGGTAGTGACATTACTCTGTATCTGACATGCATTCATGTGCAGTGGCATTTATACTCACCAAGCAGCCATGCATCACCATGCTGCCCAGCTTCCATGTCCCGGTTTAGGGTTGACATTCTGTAAATGAAGCTGTCGTGGGTGGACCCTGAATAGTTGGCATATACTGAGGTGATGATTCCCCTTGGCATCACATACTACCTGGACGTTGATGGAATGCCAGTGCTTGCGGTCTCTATAGATGTGCTCAGATGCCCTGGGGGGGACGTAGAGCCGCATGGGTGCAATCAATGGCACCTAGCACTTTGGGGAACTGTGCCACCCCATAGAAATCCTGGGCGGCAGCCTGCCTTTCTGCAGGTGTTCTGGGCAGGTATATGTGCCTGCGGACCGATGGGCGTGCAGTGATGATGGCCAACACCTGGTGTAGACACCGTGACTGCATGGCCTGTGACACCCCCCCCCACTATGGCACTTGTCCGCTGAAATTATCCGGTAACCAAGAAGTGCAGTACATTGAGGACCTTCTCCAGGGGGGTGAGTGCTTGGGAGCAGAGGGTGGGTGATGTGAGGTCATCCTCCCACTCACTGACCAGGTCGAGTATTATGTGAGGTGGAAACCTGTACCTCCAATACACCTGGTCATCAGGCATCCCAAAAAGGCTGGTTCTGGGTGTGAAGATTCTGGCCCTGACTATCCTCCTCCTCCTCCTGCGGTATCCCACGGCCACTGCTGTTAGGAACGGTATATTCATCCTGGCGTATGAGCTTGTTTGTTGTTTGCGCGCATTTTTATGCTGTGCGTGTCAACGTACGCCTGCTTCCTGCGAGTCGACGTACGCCGGCTTCATGCTGGCGTACGTGTTTCTGAATTGGACCGTCTTTTTTGGGGCGTTGTAGGCGACCGTGTATATCTTCCCGCCCACCACAGGAATACACGTAGCCCGCTTTCCCAGGCCCAATCGCGTGTGGAACTTCCCGCGCACCCCGAAATTCACGTACCCTGCTGAAATTGCGTGTGGCACTTCCCGCGCACCCCTGAAATACACATACCCAGCACAATCATGTGTGAAACTTCCCACGCACCCCTGAAATACACGTACCTGGCACAATCGCGTGTGAAACTTCCCACGCACCCCTGAAATACACGTACCCAGCCCAATCGCGTGTGGAACTTCCCGCGCAACCCGAAATGCACGTACACTGCTGAAATCGCGTGTGGCACTTCCCACGCACCCCTGAAATACACGTACCCAGCACAATCGCGTGTGAAACTTCCCGCGCACCCCTGAAATACACGTACCCAGCCCAATCGCGTGTGGAACTTCCCGCGCACCACGAAATGCACATACCCTGCTGAAATCGCGTGTGGCACTTCCCGTGCACCCCTCAAATACACGTACCCAGCACATTCGCGTGTGAAACTTCACGCGCACCCATGAAATACACGTATCCGGCACAGTCGCGTGTGAAACTTCCTGCTCACCCCTGGAATACACGCTCCACGCTTGGCGTTTGCTGTTTGGCAGCCCTATGAACACGTCCAGGGTTAGCGCAGCCCTTTGCGCTGAATTGGGACTTTTGATAGATTTTCCTTGCGCGAGGGCGTTCTTGGGGGCGTAACTGGCGCAGCTGCAGGGTCGCTGCGCCACTCTGCGCCACGGCTGGTTTTGGAGGCTAAAATCCATGAATACGCTGCGCGATGAAATGGATGTTATCGCACGCGGCTGGCACAGTCTATCGCACAGGAACACTGTGCGCCAGCTGCGTGCGCCACTTTTGTGCGAAATTCCATGAATTACCCTGTTGATTTCCCGATTCTGCCTCCACCAGATTGTTGGTTTACAATTATACCCTACAATTGGCTATCCAATATAGATGGCTACCCATGGGAGGTATAGGTGGATTCCCAGACCACTCCCACTGTTTCTCTGCACTAAGACAGAGAGGAGTCACAGGAGTACACTCACCAACATCAATGACCTTCATGTAAAGAGGTTAAGGTCAAATCCCCTTGAAGATACCTCTAATCTTATATAGGTACTCTTATAGAGCACTTCCAGGCACAAACACCTAGCATAGTAATCATTGCCTTCCCCTTTAAGGGTAAGAGAGCAGAATTTCAACATACTGAGTTCACTGGAACCTGTGGAAATAGATTTCTTGCAGATTAATACTAACAGAGTCCTGTGGATAATCATTTGGGATTCATGCCCAAGGGCCTATTAAGAGTCTTTGTAAGCCTCACAGACATTCCCCTCCAGTTATCTTCTATTTTGACACATGCCTTTAAGGTGTGCTAAAAGGATCCTTTTCCCACATTTTTCTAAGACGTGAGGAGTCCCACCGTATGTAGGATCTCCCTTGAATAATAATTTCTGTGCAGAATTTTATATTGTTTCAGCCTTCTAGACATTTCTGACTTTTGATTTACACACTGGTAATACAGAGGGACCCAGGTCAAAGCAGAAAATGTCAGCAGAGCCCCAAAAGGTAGGGAAGGAGACATCCTACTTGTCTTGGGCACATTTAAAATCCAAGAGGGCGGCACATTTAAAATTCAAGAGGGCGGCATGCCATGACATAAGCTCAGGCCATCCCCCTTTGAGCCCACTTGACCAGAGGCATATGGTTCATTCACAGTTCCGCCCATCCCACACTACAAAAATGTAATCCATACCCTAAGCACCACCCAAAGGGAGATTATAATGGGGGTGGATTGTTGGAGAACCAGCTGGAAATTGGTTAGCTGGAGGTTTATTGAGAGGAGAGTTGGGAGGAGAGTGTTGAAGGTTGGAGAGCGGAAGTTACATTGGCGGACAATTGTTGTCATCTGGAAGGAGAGGTATTGAAGAGATTGGATGGGTTGAGCTATCTGGAGAGGAGTGTTTGACATAATGAAACAAAGAGGGAATCATTATAATTCCAAGGAGGAGGATAGAGAGAAGCTAAAGGCAGAGATAGTTACAAAACCTGAGGAGGTGGAAGGATAGCAGGTCTCCTTACTAGCCAGAATGATCAGGTAATGTCTGGTAGATCAGATTGGTCCATGGCTGACCTCAGAGGTGGGAGGAGTTATGAGATGGTGCAATGTCACTGTGGAAGACAGAGGCAATGACAGGGGCAGGGTGTGGTGAGTGTCCAGGAACATGTGTGTAGGGTGACAGAATAAGCATCATGGGCGTTACTTCCCTGTGGCTTATGTGAGCCAATTGCTACTGGGGCCCGGCCGCACAAGCACTCTCCTTGTCAGGAGACACAGCCTTGTTGTCACCTTTATGTTGCTTGGGGAGGCTGCTTGCTCCTTCTCTCAATGCGGTGAGCGATGTAGGATGTGTATCCTCACTGGAGCAGGCAGTGCCCAGGAGCCCTCCACGGAGGCTCGTAACCTGGCGGGAACCGCTGCGATGTAATGCCAGTCCGGCCACTGTGGGTACCTTCCCTGGGTTTGTAGACGCACTCTGCATCTGACAGACTGGAGGCCAAGGGACCCCTGATGATGCCGGCAGCAAGGTAGTGTTACCTTAACTGCCGGCCTCGTGTCTAGTTTGTACTCTCCCTCTTATGTTTGTTCTTTTTTGTTTTTTTCCTTCCACAGAGCGCCAGTCAAGTGTGAGGCGCACAACCACTGTAGCTGTGACTTGTTTCTTCTTCACACTAGTAGCATATACTTCTGTGCTGCCTAGGAATAGGAATATGGCAGCAGGCCACAACTGTCTTTATTTTGTATATAGCCACCAGTTGGCGCTGTGTTGAGAGTGTGAAATGGGTCTCACCACTCGAACCTGCCAGTAATGATGCCAGCTATGGCCCCACCGGCGAGCGGACCTCCTGCCAGTGGTGTGATGCAGGCTCTGATTCCTCCAGTGAGTAGGCAATATATCGGAGAGCGTCAGTGATGCTTGTTGCCCGGCAGGATCCGATGCGGCAGCACACCAGATGCAGCCACAGCGGGAGCAGTTTTTTTTTTTTTTTTTTTGTTTTATTGGTTTGACAAAGTTAAACCTTTAACATTCCCTTAGCAATCCCTCCTCAAAGAGGTGGAGGCCACCCTAAAAATAGGGTCGAGTTCCAAAATCTCTAAATGATCGTCCCTAGGCCGGAGGCACTAGTTATTTGGGTGGCATCCACCTCAGATTCCCCCTCCTCCCACTCCAGATTCAAAGATTCAACAAATTTCAGAGCATCCAAGGTACGGCCCACTTTCTCAGCTGTGATGAGCCTTTCCCAATACTCTTCTTCGTTTTCCTCCGTGATCAGACTCGTATAATTTCCCATATACATCAACCGAATTAGTTTAAGGCTCGGGCAAGTCAGCATCACATGCCTTATAGTTTCCAATTGGGCCTTCTTTCTGCAAAATCTACAGTATGCTAGTGATTTATCAATTTGCCTTCTACGCCACCTTAATTCTCTCGAGTGCCAGATGTTAAACCTACAGCGCATGAGCAGATCACGATAGTGCTGTGAGGGGAATTTCATCAAATATGGAGGTAGTAAATTCAGGACTTTGCGTTCCCAGATGACATTGTGACATAGGTCTCGTGCTGATTTCTTTTCCTGTGTTTCCTCCCAATCTTTTTCCCGATTTGTTCTTTTTGCCTTTTCTGGATTGTTTTTCAGAGTATCTTCGGAAATCGACAGATGTTTCAAAGTATCTTCACACCTCTTTTTCCAGTCTTGTAGAATTGAATCACTACTGGAATCGCCTAGCTTAGCTAGGATTCTGAATGGTGCAGGTGGATTATCTAAGATGCACTTTCTATAGAGGGATAATGATTTCCACGTCGTGATTGAAATGACGGATTGCAGTCTTAATTCCATTCTTATAAGTTCCAGGGGTAATGAATTCGGAAGGCGCAAAATCTTTCGCCAGAAGTAGGCTTCACATTGGTTCCAGACCTCCCAACGTAGGGCTAGAAGAGCCTCGGCTCCATATGTGATGACGGCTACTACCTTTTGCTTGTAGAAGGTTATAACCGGCAATAAAGAGAATTTCCCATATCTGCGATGTACAAGTAGCCCTTGGTTAACCAGACTTTTTAGTTTTTCTCTGATCAGAGTATAATGAGCCTGCTCATTATAGCTTCGGTTAATTCTTATCCCAAGGTAGATCGTAGTATCGACCACTGCCAGTTTTTCTTTATTTAACGACCATGAGTATATTTTCCCTGCCGATTTCTTTCCGTGACTTGATTTCATGGTCAGGATCATTGATTTTTTCGCGTTTACTTTCATATCATTCATTTTCAGATATTCATTAAAGGCCTCAATCCTGCGCTGAAGACCTATCGGCGTCTGATCCATGAACACTACATCATCCGCATAGAGCATCCAGGGTATATCTATGCCATTGATCTTCGGTGGGAAGGCCCGGATCCGATCTTGTGAGGCTTTCATATCAGCCATGTAAAGTATGAAGAGAAGAGGGGCGAGGGCACATCCCTGCTTAATGCCTCGGGATGTCTTGATCTTCCTTGATAGTCCACCATCTGCATTAATCTGAACTTGGATTGAAGTGTCCGTATACAATGCCTGGATTGCTTCCAGTAGGTCCACAGGGCATCCCCAAGCGTTCAGTTTAGCCCAGAGCCGTTCTCTGTTTATTCCATCAAACGCCTGCTCGAGATCAATAAAGGCCAGGTAGATAGTTGTTTTTCTTTTTAAGGCCTTCGCTTTTAGTATATTGATCAGGAACAGGTTAAGGCAGGTGCCCACTCCACTCACAAAGGCAGTTTGTCGCTCGTCTAGAATTCCGGCTTGAGCTGCCCAGTTCTTTAAATCACGTAGAAGGATGGAGGCAAAGAGCTTGCCAATGGAGTCTAGTAGCGCAATCGGCCTGTAATTTCTAGGGTTGCCACGATCCCCTTTTTTAAAAATAGGCACAATGTAGGCCTCCGTCCACGTACTAGGTATTTGTTTAGTTCTTGCTATTTGTTTAAAGAGGGCGTGAATTAAATCAGACCAGCCTTCCATACTTTCTTTTAACATTTTGTTGGAGACGCCGTCTGGTCCAACCGCCCTAGAAGAGCTTAATTTTTTGATCAGCATTTGGATTTCTTCTTTATCAAAGATCAATGACCACGTAGCGTTTCCTGTTGTTTTTTCCGCAGCCTTTCCCTCAGTTTTTCCTTTGAACAGGGCAGTATAGTGGTCGAACCAGTTTTTCTCGGAGACTTGGTTAATACCTATGGCCGATTGGTTTGAGTCTCTGTTATTAATAAGATCCCATGTGCTTTTTGTGTTATTAGCTGCTAAGGCTGCCATCATGTATTCTGCGTCACTTTGAGTTCTTTGATATCTGGTTGATTTTAGCCAGTTCTTGTAGATTTGACGGCATTTTCTTTCCCGACCACGTTTGTCTAGGCTATGAGATTTTTTAATACGCCTAAGGTCAGCTCTGTATCTTTTTCGTCTGGCGACTACAAATTCATTAAAGGCGTGTTTCTTCTTTATTTGCTTCAGCTTAGCTGGGTCATACTGAACCTCATAGGCTTTGAACAGCCATTTATAATCGACCACCTCTTTGCCCTTTTCTACCGCTTCCTGGAAGTTTTTCACCAGTGTTGGAATAGTCTGGTCTTTAAGTCGCAGTCTGTTTCTTCCCCAGGATATCTCAGTTTCCATCACTTTTCCTCCCCTTGGGAGAGTTCTTGAATTCCATGCAAGCTCAGTTTCCAGAAGAGAGTGATCACTATTTGCTTGCTTGATCACTCGGAACGAATTTATCCGGGCCAGCGTTTCTCTTCCCACAAAGCAATAGTCCAAGCAAGCTTTCAATTTTCCACTATGCCAGGTGTCGGCCCCCATTAGATCACCCTTTGTTTGGCTATTTAGCATCATCATATCCCGTGTGCCCATTTCCGTCATCCATTGGCTTTCTTTTCCTGTAAGATTTTCTATCTCTTTGATTTTTCCCCTTGTGTCAAGGAGCTTGATGTTTAAATCACCATTCAGTAATATAAGCTGATCTTCTTCCTCCGTCATGGACTTGTCAATGGCTTTCGTGATTGATTTTAGGTATGCCCCTGGGTTAGGCATTTTTTCCCTCCAGTATGTGTTAATCAATAGCAATTTAGTCGTCTCTTCCTGATTTTCTGTTGTAGAGGCTATTTCCAATATTTGAACATAAGGATTTGGCATTTCGTACTTCAGTATTTGAAGGTTGCTATCGATTTTTTTTAGTACCAGTAAGCCAGCAAACGGTCGACCTTTTGGCCCCTTCTTTGCCGGATTGAAGAAGACTTCAAATCCTTCACATATCGGGGGTTCACACAGCCATGATTCTTGGATACAGATGAGATCATATTTAGTCAGGAAAGCGCTTTCCGTCGAGAACAGATGATGGAATCCTCTGGTATTCCATGAGGCACAGCGAACGGATCCCTGTCCAGCTTCCTCATTCTATTGTTTCTTTTTTGAGTTGTGTTCCTTTGACAAGGGATACCGAACATTTGATTTAATCTCAAATTTGTTTTCATTTATTTTGTCCTTTCTTGGGTTTTGTGAATTATCAACCGTGAACCTCAGGGTTTTTAAGTTTTCGACGTTTTCTTTAGTACTTTGTAAGTGGCTTTCGGGGTTTTTGTTCCCTTCTTTTTCGTTTTCTTTCGAAATCTTCCTCTTATTTTCCTCTTTTTCTTGTCCTTTTTCTCCCCACCTTTTCCCCGTTGATTCTTTTTCGGTGTAGGGTGAGTACTCATTATTTTCCTTTTTTCTATCCTTTGCGGTTATATCGGTACTATCAGGCTTAAAGTCATCCTCCAATTCTGTTACGCGGAACCCCTTTTTTTTAAGGATATCAGCAGCCTTCAGAAATTTCTGCTTGATGTCATTTGAGTTGAGATGTAATATAACTTGGTCCATTCTCTGTTCTTTTGGGAATTCCACAATTTTTATATCTTTAGTAGTTATCATACGTAGAGCTGATGTTTGGTTGCAAAGTGAGACAACGTAGCTTCTGTTGAGTAAAGCCCTTCTTGGACCATTTGATGTCGTCGCTAATTTCAGACATCGTTCTTTTGATGGGGCTGTCCTCGAGGGGGGAGCGGTCGCTTTTGTTTCTTTAATGCTCTTCTTTGTTTCTTTAATTCTATTTTTACCATCTTGTTTTAGATGAGAATTTTCAGGGTGAAATTGTACCCTTTTTTCTTTGGTAGCCAACATTTGTCTTTTTTGCTCTAAGGTTTTGAAGTTAGCAAAGTTGTCATCAGCCTCGTTGAATTCTTCTGCTTCCCACGAGTCAGATCGGTTTTTTTTCTCTTTTAAGATTATCGGCTGGATATCTCGTTGGGGTGTCTTACGATTGGGGGGGTTAGAACTTCTCTCCACCAGCTCCCAGTTGTCCATAGTTTCCCATTCTGATGGGCTGATGCATTGCCATTTTTCATCCTCTCTATATTCTTCCATAATGTCAATCAAGTCACTTAGGTCTTCTCGTTGGCATGATTCATCTCCATTTACCTTCTTGGTCGGAGTCGGGTCATGCCCCCCTCCCACTTCCTTAGCATTCGTATCTGCCGAAATAGTTGTGTCTCCCATTACCAATTCTCTCCTCGGCTTCTTTGCCTGTTGGGGATTTTCTCGTCTTGGTGGTGTTCTTAGATTCCTTAAAAAAGCCCTCGAGCTATTTGTCTTCCGTTTTAATCCTTCATTTTTAGTTTTTTTTCCATTTTCATTAGGTTTAGTCTTCAGCTCACTTTCCTTATCTAAGAGCAGGTCTTTGGATGTCCCACCTCTAAAGATGGCGAAGTTTGTTTTTTCTGATTGTAATTTAATATCAGAGGTTCCCATCCCCTTACAGCCAGGAGAGATCAATATTACCTCTTTGGTCATTTGCTCATTTTGCATAGGTTGATATGGTTTAATTTTGCTCAGTTTCATGGGACCTTTACCTCGACGTGGATTTTCAACCACGCTTATCTCATCTTTTTCCTGTTTACATAGATTTCGCATCCACTTGCAGTCTTCCAGGACCGCCTCCATCAATAGGGACTTATCATTAGCATCTCTCCTTGCTAGATCCGTAAGGCGATTTTGCCAAGTGAGCGATTTTTCGGCTTCTTTGTCCATTCGTACATTTAAATTTCTCAAGGACAATTCTGTTTGTATGTTTGCCTCTTTGATTTGTATGTTAGTAGTGGTCATCTCTTTCACAGAATCATTTATCATCTCATACAGTTTTAGGTATGGGGCCAGTGTGATGTTCAAAGAGGTCATAATCACTTGCTGAAGGTGTTTCATATCCTTTTCTCTGGTCATTTGGTAAGCGTCTTTAATTAGGTGTGTAATTTGGTCTTTCGTAGAAGTTTCAGAGCACTGCTCTTGACCGTCCATCAAAGAATGGCCTTGTGGTTTTGAGCTTGTCGGTCTCTCTTCGAGGCATGGGTTTCTCCTCTCCGTTAAAGATCTTTGTAATAGGGTCAGTGGCCTAGGGTCTCTTTGGGGTTTTGCAACGAGGAACTCAGCCTCCGCGACCTCCGACTCCAGAGAGTTCCCTTTTATTTGATCCTTTTCGAGTTCAGCCATTTTTTCGCTTATTATCGAGAAGCTCCTCCTTTTTTCTCTCTCTATTTTCCCCGTCAAAAGGGTAAGGTCTTGCATGATTTTGCTAGCTAGATTTGAGTTGCTCAGATTTGCTAGTGGCAACATTGTCATTCCCTCAACACCTGTAGTTTTTGACGGAATTTCGCTATCAAAATTCCACAGGGTTTCCTTTTCTAGTCTGGCCTTTGGGGGGAGCATCCCCTTTGGATAGGGCGACTCCGGCATATCTCTATGGAGGGTCCAAGAAGGAAATTGATGGGTCGTTAGGTCATTAGGTATCAGGGCAGTTGCCTCCTGCTGGATGTTATTTTGGGGGGTCTTTTCCTTGAGCCACAGACCTCTGTTCTCTTCCCTGTATGGCTGGGAGATGTCACTTATTGTTGTGGGTTCTTCCATGGCTCTCAGATGTTGTTTATTTTTCTCTGTTTCCCTGTTGGGGTCTGGCGAAGCTTTCTCCCATAATTCTAAGTCTTTTGTGGTCCATTGAACCTCCTTTTCCCAGACAGACTCATACAGTAAAGGTCTGTTTGTAGTTTCCTTTAGGGTCAAAGTAGGGGAGGTCAATGGCAGACTAGAGTTTTCATCCGAAATGCTTTCGCACATATTTAGTATAGGTGCAGTACCATAATTGGCTGCATCATAAGTCGGCATGTGGATAGTGTCAATTCCCTTCCTTAGGGAGATTGCAGGTGGTATCGAATCACGTGAGTCTCTCCATATTTCAAAGTTGCTAGGCTGATCTGATATATCCATTGTCTCTTCAGGGCTCAGATTAGCCGAGAGAACTGGGCTTTTCTCGGATGATACCCTTACCATTTGGTTTACTTCAACTAAGCTTTTTTCTTTGTCTCTTGGGGACTCGGTGTTGGTCGTTTTACTCAAATATCTTTCATCAGAAATTGAATCAGACTTCTTAGCCTGGTCGGCATCCTCGTCCGGGTTCGATGTTTCAACAGGGGGAGAAGGATGACTTATAAGTTCTTTGACAGTAGGAGCTGTGCAAGCCATAGGTAGAACAGGCGATTTTGGAGCTAGCCGCACAGGGTCTTCTATTGCCATACCCAGCCTTTTCTCACTACCTGTATCAATCGTTGGGGCCCCCATAGATGAGCTTTTCCGCTTCTTGGTGCAGAAAGGTAGGCGAGATTGTTTCAGCGTTGACATATTCTGTACACACTCTGGGCTGGCATTTGCTTCCGGAAGTGATGTAAATTTTTGCCTTACCTGCAGGCGAGTTCGCACGGCTGTTCCTTGTGACTCCATGTGTACAGCCGTAGGTTTCATCCTGTATTGCAGCTCCTCGGTGTGAGCTTTATTTCCTCAGCTCCGCTTGTCGTTACAATAGGCTATTGCGTACGCAGCCCAGCAGCCAAACAGCACAACAGCAGGATACTCCGTTGAGTCGATGCCCTTTGCGCGCTCGGGCTTAGCAGTGCTGGGTAACCACTGACACTCAGTGCATAGTGCCAGCTGGATATCAGCTGGTAATAGATGCAAGGCAAAAGGGAGGCCGGCAGCTCGACGGGTTCAGCTCTGCCCCTCGTCGCCAATTGTTGACAGGCTGCAGGGGGCGTGGCCCTCCACATAATGATGGGCACCCAACACCAGTTCAGTTTTCAACTAGCGTGAAGGATACCTTCGTATGACCACTCACGCACCCCACTGGTGGCGTGCTGCAGTCACCAAAGAGTAATCCATCATGATGTTCCATATGAAATGTTGCATTAAATGCATATAAAATGAAGTACAGGTTTTATTTGGCACCATAAGTAATGGGTAAGGTTTCTGTGGCACATGAACTAGTTGACATGCATATCTGTTCAAATATTTAATGGTCCGTGTGCCATGTAGAACAGCAGGGTGGCTGCAAACCTGGAACGTTGGATCCCGCTATGATCCAGAATGGTTGTTTTCTATGTGAGTGTTTGAAATATTTTTATTGTGATTTTATAAGAGATCGATAAACATTACAACCTGTGCCAAGTCCCTACAAGAAGGATAAAGAACAAAAAAGAAATATTTGAGAGGCAATCGATGTAAGCATGAGTCCTGGATCAGAAGTATTGGTCTAGACCAATGGTATTCAAACTGTGGGGCTTGCCCCCGCAGCGGGCTGCGGCCCTCATCACTGGGGGGCCATGAGAACCCAGGATGAAATGTAAAAATAAAAATGATTTATTTTTATTTTTTAGATTGGAGGAAATGGGCAGAGGCGCCTTACATAGTCGGGCTGAAGCATGAAACATTCTCAGGCACCAATGACAAAGTGGCCCGCAGTTGTAAATGGATATTCATTCCTTTAGTCACAGACTGTGTTTGAATAGTACCTAAGGGGGTGCTTTGTGTTAAAATATAAGTAAATTGTGATATTTAAATAATATTTATTCAGCAACAATGGTCAAAATTACTAACTGCATAGTGAAGTAACGCATAAAACTGGCCCTCATTGACCAAAAGGGTGGCCCATTTTGACTGTCCCACACCAGCATTTTGCCTTTTTATTACAGGCATTGCCCTATTGCACTATAGGCCAGTCCGAGTGCCTGGCGGCTCATCCATAATGGCGAGGGGGCACCCACCCAGTGGCCCCCACACCCATTATTGAGGAGCTAAGGAGCCAGCCCAGTGAAACAATGAGCACTCCCTCAGCTGCTTTTTCCAGCTGAAGGAGGGAGTGCTCCTGGGCTAGCTGAACTGTCAAAGGGAAACACCATTTCCCTTTGACATTTCAGTTCAGTTCCCCAGCCGCACATGCTCACTGAGCCATGCAAGGTTGGGGCGTTTTACATCGCAAGCATTGCATAGCTCATTGGAAATGCTGGCTGGGGCACTGCATGTCTGTATGTGCGAGGGGGAGTTCCTGCGCCTCCTCGCACATACGGACAGAGCAGCCTGGAGCAGGGCGTTTCAGCACCCACACACAGGCCAATGCAGAAGGTACGTTTATGTTCATTTTTTTTTATTTAAACGTGTATGGATGCGTGTATGCTTGTGTTATGAATGAGTGTATGGTGATGGATACTCGTATGAAGGATAGAGTGATTGCTGTATGAATGTGTGTGTGTGTGTGTTAGTTTGTTTTGGTCCGTTGAGCTGATTTTGGCAAGTGGTGGATAGAGGGGGAAAGGAGGGTTGTACAACAAAGGCATTTTAAAAATGCGTAATTGCCTTTGTTGCACAATCCCTCTACTCACCTACCAAAATCAGCTCTACTTCTGAGGTGCTGTGGAGCCTAGGGGACAGGGATGGTATTTTTTACTGGATTTCTATCATAGATGTCCAGTCAAAAATACCATGCTTTCCTCCTTGGCACCACAGCGCCTTGCATACACACATAATCATGTTCATTGTGTTGGGCCCAAGGAACAGGGATGGTATCTTTTTACTGGGCATCTGTCATAGATGTCCAGTAAAAAATGTCATGCCTGCGCCCTGGACCCACCAGCACCAAACTGTTTGGCTATTTACCCTTTTTCTTTTTTAAAGTATGCTCTACAATGCAACATTTGAATCCATTATTTAAAAAATAAATCACTGGGGGAAAAACCCGCCGAACCCCCCCTTGTTTGATTCAGGCTGTGGCATTTTTCGGGGAAATAGTTATGCCCCTCCACCTAAAAAAAATCACCAGCCGCCACTGCCCCTCAGACTGTTGGGAATGGGATGGGGGTAGCCCAGGGACAGTGGTGGGAGCAGGATGGGCAGGAACCATGGGATAGTGGTGGAAGCAGGGTGGAAGAGCCTAGGGTGTGTGATGGGGTGGGGAGAGCCCCGGGACTGGGTAGGAGTGGAATGAGGGAGCCCAGTGACTGTGATGGGAGCAGGTGGGTGCCCAGGAACTATACTGGGAGTAGGGTGCGGTGACGGCGCGCAATACATACTGTCCATTTGGCATTTTGGGGGCGGGGGCCGGCCTGCCCAAATTTTGCTCAGGGGGGGCCCAGGCCAAAAAGTTTGAAGACCACTTGTCTAGACAGATGATACACATGGGGAGCATCAATTTAGGTATGTAATGCTGTGAGAAAGAACGTATACATTAACTTACGACCGAGTAGGAGCGGTATCTCCGTTGCATATTATACACCATGTGAACAGTATTTAGCTTAAAACTAAGAAGCGTTATGAACTTTCAAATGGTTATCTGAGTTAAATAGTATAGTTATACGCAGGTGGCCACCCATTGCGCACCTTTTAAAAGAGGCTTGGTTGATAGCTTTAATCGGTAATGTTACTAATAACGGAAAGCAAAGAGACCAAGAAAGGAGAAATAAGATGGAAAAAATAGACGATATCCTGGAGAGGTAAGAGAGGGGAAACTGTTGTAAATCATTTGTAGCATGAGTGGTGAATATGATTGACTTTGGGTCTGTTATTTGGAAGGAATTCTAATTAGTAAATATGTGATACAGCAAGGGAGTAGTAAATATGTGATAAAGGGAGCTGATGGAGCAAGTATTTCATATGGAGCAACATGGGGAGATAGTGTGAACTGTTTCTGTTTTTGGTTTTGCAGGGGGTGTGGCAGCCCAGCCAGGTGTGCACTGAGTTAATTTGTGTCCTCTATTTTGCAATGGACAGGGGAAGTAATGGCATTGCTATCGATAAAGTTTGTTTATGGAGGCTTGCATATCTCAGGGAATTGATTCTTGGATATGATGTGTGGATGATTAGTGTTTAGGAATTTCTCTAGGGGACTCCAAATATATGAGAATTTTGTTAGTGGATTGTGATCTTCGCATTTTATTTTTTCTAGCCTATGGCCATCATTACAGTTTTGCCGGTCCAGAAAAAATGCTGGTAATTCCGACACCAGCATTTGTTCCGGTGGGGCCCACGGATTTCCCAGAAGACCTGACCTGCCAGTAGATCAGGCCCCTACCGGCAAAGAAATGTCTCAATCACTGGCACCGGTAATAGTCCTGTGCGACTCCATACCGACAGGATACCAGCAAACTGTTAATGAGGGCCAATGTGTCAAACAGAGTTCCACCATGCTCTGTGGGGTAGTGCTTCTTAGTTTTTACAATGTGATGTAATGCATTGGATGGCTGTTTCTAGTAGAGTGCCTATGAGTTGTGTCTGTCTGGTAGTGAGAATGGTATCCTTGTTATCTTTACTGGGGGTGTTGAGAGTGATATGTTTGAGCTTATCTCTAGTATATCTTTGATGATATTTGCCATCTCACTTCAGAATTGGGTCAAGCATGAACAGTAGAATAGTATATGCTCTAATGAGCCTACTTCTTGTTTATCAATTTATCTCCAGCAATTTACCCTGGGATCAAGTTTGGCCTTATGCGTTCTTTTTGGTTTCCAAAACGCTCTATTAAGAAGAGAGTTTGGTATTTGTTATTGGGTGGGATCTGAGTTGAAGGCCAAGTATTCTTCTCATTTCTTAGTGGTTGCAGAATAGCTTGTTGCTGAAGTGTTAAAGAAAGTACTTTTTTCTGTAGAAAGCACTGGCCTTGTTTATTTTACTATCCATCAAAATGGCATCTGCGCTGTTTAAGACCACTGACTGGACATTTGTTTTGGCTTTGTTAATCACTCGTGTTAGTTTCAGATAGTTATCAATCTCATTAAAAGGAAGCCCATATTTATCTTGGAGATCTGCAAAGGAGAGAGGCGAGTTAGCGACCCATATTTGGCCTATGTAGAATATCTTTCTATCGATCCAAGTGGTCTCATCAAGGTTTTTTTTGTTAATTTTTATTCTATGGTTGAGCCGTAGTGAGGAGAAATGGAGAACAGTTTGATTTAACCCAGAGATTTTTGTGAACATCGTAAGTATTTTCGATGCTGAGGCCAGTACTGGGTGGTCTTTGTGTTCTTTTAAATTTCACATACTGAGTCTGCATTCAAATGGAAATGGAGACGAAAGGGCTTCTTGAAGTGCTAACCATCTTGGAGAGTACCATTCGTCCAGTGGGGGGTGGTATGTTATTTGATTTATTTATGTTAATATAAAGGCGTGATGATACGCCAAATAATTGGGAAATGTAACCTCTCTCTAATCTGTGTTGAACTGGAGTTTCTTTATGGAGATTTTTGGAGGTTTGCCCTTCCACAAAAACATTGGGAAAGAATAGTATCCACATCTTTGTAGAACTTGTTATTAAAGGTGATTGGGATCATTGCAAGGGAGGTAAAGTACCTTCGGCGCACTCATCATTTTAATTGTGTCCAGTCTGCTCCACCACGACAGACATAAAGGTGAAAATGTTTCTATTTTTCCATTTATATTCTCAATTTTGGTGTTTTGGATTTGGACACGGTTGAATCAATGTTTGGGGTAAATTCAATGGCAAAGTATTTGATACAGACTGTCTTCCAATACAAGTCGAGACCTTAGAAATGCCTCTTCATACATGTTGCTGATAGTGGAAGAAACTCTGTTTTATCTTTATTTAGCTTGTATCCAGAGACTTTCGCATAGTTTAGTTTAGTTTATTATTTGTATAGCGCCGCCTGGCCCTAGGGCATCCAGGCGCTTGCGATGAATACAACAAGAATAATACAACAGAAATGTACAAACCGATTACATATTTACAAATTTACAGTCTTGGTGCATGCTAGTAAGGTAGGGCTAGGCAGTTTACGTTTCTTTGGATAGAAGCCAAATTTTGGTGTTGTGTCTAAATCTGTGAAAGGAAGGTTCTGATCTCAGCTCGAGTGGAAGTGAATTCCAAAGTTTGGAGGCAAGCACGGGGAAGCTGGAGCCACCTGCTTTTTGGAGCTTAAATCTTGGGATATTTAAGCAATGTGTTTGAGCTGATCTGGTAGGGCGCGCTGGGGTGTGGTGATTGAGATTGTCGGATAGGTATCTGGGTGCTTGGTTAGCTAGGCATTTGTGTGTGAGTGAGATGGTTTTATATTCAATTCTTTGTGGTATGGATAGCCAATGGCAGGTGCGTCTGGCGTCCGAAATGTGTTCATGTTTGGGTGTGTTCAGGGCTGCTCGCAAGGCGTTGTTTTGTATGACTTGTAGTTTGTTGATGTTTTTCTGACTGGTTCCCAAGTATAACGCATTGCAGTAGTCAACTTTGGAAAGGACTAGCGCTCTGGCTAAGGTGATGCAGTTGGATGGTGAGAGGTAAGGTCTGCTGGCATTGATGAGTTTACAGGTGTAAGCAGTGGCTGATGATATGGAATTGATCTGTCTTGTCAGTGTGAGGGAGGAGTCGAGGTAGATTCCTAGGGTTTTGACGCTGTTAGAGACGATGATGTTATTGCCGTCTATAGTGAATGCTTGATAGAGTTTGTCGAGTTTATTAAGTCTGGGTTGGGAACCTAGGAGAAGAAGTTCGGTCTTGTCGTCATTGAGGCATAGGCCATGCTTGGCCATCCATTCTTGGATAATGGAATAAATGTTGTTGAGAGCAGTGAGGTCGGTGGAGTAGTCGCCTGTTAAAGGGATCAGTATTTGGGTGTCATCTGCGTAGTTGGTGTAGATGACACCCAAGCGGTCCAATATGTCAAAGAGGGGTTTCGTGAACACATTATATAGAGTGGGGGAGATGCAGGAGCCCTGGGGGACACCGCAAGTGACTGGGGCTGGGATGGCAGAGGCTGTGGGTGTGTAGTTCTCTATGTAACAATGCCCACCGTAGTGTGGTGTTAGAGCGAAACATAATGTCATCTGCATAGGCAGCTAGCTTAAGATGGACATTTTGGATTTGTATGCCGTAATATTTGAGTTTCTTCTGATTGATTTCAGCAGAGATTTGAATGCTAATATATAATGTACTGCACTTTCCCCTCTCCCTTCCCACACTCACCTTTTCTTTCCTCCTTCCCATGCACTTGCACAATCTGAATGACACCTGGCCTAGTAAGATCGTTGTCTGTCTTCCCTCTGTTCCCCCTCCCTGGCCTCGTCGCGCCTCGAAACACTTGTGTATAAGCGCGTTATAAATGCCATATCATATCAAAGAAGTGGGGATTGTGGGCCCAGTCAAATGGTCAAATTCCTATACCGGGACCTGGGGGAGTGGTATATGCATTTGACCAAATCAATAAAGGGATCGTTGATGCCATGCAAGCTAAGTGCTTTGAACATTAAGTTCCATTTCAAGGGATCAAATGCTTTTTCAGAATCCAGGGCCATTATAAGTCTGGGTTCGAGGTGAGGTTTAGGGAGGGCTATTATGTCATCTACACGTCTAGTGTTAACATTGGCGTTTCTTCCTTTTATGAATCTGACTTGGTCATTTTGTGTCATGTTTGGTAGAGGTTTTACAAGTCTTGAGGCGAGAATTTTGCCGTAGATCTTACAGTCTACATTTATTAATTATATGGGTCTTCCAGTGGGATCTTTGTTACCTTTTGGTATTATGATAATGTTGACTTCTCCGAAGGTGCCTGTAGGTGGTGCTTTGTTTCAGAAGTGGTCATAAAGATTTAGTAGTCTGTGAGTTAAGGTATTCATTAAAGTTTGGTAACATTCTGTGAGGAATCCATCAGGCACTGGTGGTTTTCTTTTCTTCATAGAGGAGATTGCTTTTAATATTTGTGTCTTTCTGATCGGGGAGTCTAGGTCTTTTAGGTTTATCCTATTTGATTTCTTTATTGGTATATTATCTAGGAATGTAGTTATGTCTTCCTGGATGCTGGGAGCTGTGACGCTATCGGATGAGTAAAGTATGCGGTAGAAGTCTATGACTACCCATGCTATTTCTGTGTCCTTGATATACGTTTTCCCTAACTTGTTCGCGACTGAGTACATTTTTGCTTTTTTCTATTCTTCCCTTTAAATATCTCATCAGAGGTTTGCCAGCCTTATTTGATCCGCCATGGTAGTTTGAGTTAAAATTGAACATTGTTATGTTGGTCGCTATAGTTGATTTATTAAACTTGATTTTTTATTGTATCTGTTTCTTTAGGGAAGGTTCTGAATTATCCTCTGAAACAGTTTCTCAGTCTATTTGATTTTTTATTTGTTGAGGGAGTCTTCTTATTCTTTCTTGTATTTCTTTTTTTAGATGCCAATCTGCTAACTATTTCACCTCTCAGTGTAGCCTTGAATTAAATCTCCATCTTTTATTGTGCCTATTGGTGTGGTTAACATCAACCAGCAGTGGCACTGGTGTGTGGTCTGATAGAACAATCGGTCCTATCTTAGTGTCAATTATATTATTCCTAATGTGGCAGCCAGTTAAAAAGTAATCTATTCTTGTGTATGACTCGTGGGTGCTGGGGTAGTATGTGTAACCTAATTCTTCTGCATTCCAGAGTCTCTATGTATCAGTAAGGTGGAGTTTCTTTATCATTTTTAAAAGTGATTGGTGAGCTTTTCCTCCCTAGATCCTTACTTTGGATTTCCTATCAAGGTTTAGGTCAATTGGGAGATTTCAATCACCTCCAATGTTGAGATTACCATTGGCTAGGGATTCAACCATGTTACTTATTGAATTGCAGAAGGTTGACTTGCTGTTTATTTTAAATCTAGGTGCGTTTTCACACTACTGTGCATCCCAAAAGCACTCAGAATGTTTGATTAGATGGATTGTTGGGGTAAGGAAAAGTAGTGCATCTAGTTGGGTTTTTGGGGGTACGAAATGTGCTGTATTCAGATGGTTTTTGGGGGTAGGAAATTTTACATTTGGATGGCTTGCTGTGGCAGGAATGTGTTTACACTCAGATGCACTGCTGGGGCAGGAAATGCGTTACACCCAGATGGATTCTCAGACGAGTGTGTCATACCTAGATTGTTTGTGAGGGATTGGAATTGTGTTACACTTAGGTTGCTGAGGTAGGAAATGTGTTCTACTTATCTAAAATACAAGCAATGAGTTACACTAAGACGGATTGTTAGAGGAAATGTGTTACGCTTGAAGAATTGTGAAGTTGAGTGCCTTTTTGCATTAGAAGAAACAGTGTAGTTTTAGTAGGCATATTTCTCTTGAATAACTTAGGCTGGCACCCGTATTGCTAGTGTGCGCATTAAATTGATCTGAGAATGGCCATTTGTGCTGTGCCCATGGGGGTAGCCACCGTTACACCCCAGGTCTATGCTGGGATCCCTAGATTACAATTAAAGATCCTAACTCAGCCTTGGCATCCTGATATTGCAGTTAGTAGCCGGCTGTTAGGAGCGTACATAGAACCAGGAAAATGTCTAGAAAGACTATAAAGGTAGCCTGTCTGTGGGGCCTAGAGAACCCTACTATCCTAAATCTTATGGTAGCTGTGCAGTAGATATACCAGGTCAGCAAGTCTATTGCGCTGACTTGAGGATAACCCCCATGGTGCCTAGAAGAGTCTACAAGGGTAGCTGGTCTTTTTTCCACAGACTTTCAGACGACACAGCAACATCAAAGATAAGCTCCATCGGTGCTCTTGGTATGTATAAATGCACCACTTCAGTGGACATTCTGCCACAGACGTGGCTATTCATCCACTCACAGTACAATGCAGCTATGACCTACGACAAAATTCGGGCTAGCAGGACACTTACAATTTTTAAGCCTACTTACACCAGACTATGCCTCAACAACCTGATGTCAATATGCAGCGAAGACCTATGACAAATTCTGGCACGCTGGGCACATATGAGTCTCTAGCACTCACGCTATCTCCTGATCTCTCTCAGCACCCTATCATCTGCCTGATCTTTGTGGGTTGTATCTACCGGAACCTAGCCAGCCCGCTAAGCCTTATCGTGGCCAAATGCACACACAGCGTTTTAATCCTACTCTGTGTTCTCCAACACTCTAGCCTTCGGTCCACCGTGCATTCCCACTACCAGCGCTTTAAGACTATTATAATGGTAAAATGCGCTATATAAATGACAATTACAATACAATACATAGCGGCACATTAATGAGTGTTATAACACCATTTTCCTACCCATGGCACGAGAGTATAGACAGTGATTAAGAGTATTTTTTCAGTTTAATAGCTTCATCCTCACATAGATGTGTTTCTTGGAGAAGGGCAATGGGCCTAATTATAAGTTTGGTGTTATCCCGCTAGTAAATCGTGTGGGATACCACCAAATGGAATTACTGTTACCGGCACTCGGTCTGCCGGAAATACCAGCAGATTCCAAGTGCCAGTAAGGGTAGGCCAATCCCCATTCCATGGATTTCCATAAGACTCCATGCAGAGGATTGCCAGTATTACTGCACCGGTAATAACAGTGCTGGTAATACCAGCTGTTTTTTGCTGGTGGAGTGCCTGCCTTACCTCCAGCTCTTGGATGGAGGTGTAAACCAGGCCACCCAACCGGCTAATTTCAAAATGGCAAACTTAGAAGGACCCTCAATGTCTGATAGGGTTTTTGGGAATGTATCTAAGAGTGGCTGGGCAAGCCCTGACTGGTCTACACTCCCCCCCCCAAACCCCAGAACAAGGTTCTGCGCTGGGGTGTGTATCACTGATGCCCCTCTCAAGGGTTTAGTTAGCATATTACGTAATCGTATTGATATCCATGATATGCCATAGAATAGGAATAAATTAATGGAAATTATGTTAGCATTGGCTTGATATTCTTGCCCAATAAGCGGAGGTCAATCTTGGCAGTTGAACCCGTCATGTAGCCGATGAGTTCTTTCTGCCAATATACCCTTCAGAGGGACTCAGAAATACCCCTGACGGATCTATTAACCAAAAGATAGAAGGACACCACAGGAACCGCCAGCCTGCAAAGGAAGTCACAATTAATAACAGTCAAATGACAGTAATCACCCAATGTGAGAATTCACAACAAGATAATACCTGCAAGACTCAAAGGAAGTAGTAAGTGGAACCATGGGACGTCTTACCCAGAAGAACACCAAGACTATTAGACACTAAGCAAAGATGTAACCAGATTACTAAATGATGAGTCAACATAGAACGCTCTTACCATCTGTATGTTTCTTGTAGGGTCGTAAAGAAAAGGAATCGGGTAATCCAAGGTAAGTCTGGAAGACCCTAACACCCGCCGGCACAAGGACGACTAATAGTCTCAAATCCCAGTGTCCGTGTAGAAAAGAAAAGAGTTCTGTGATCCACATACCCACCGCCGGCACGAGGACGCCTAATCAGCAGCACGAAGCGTATCTAGTTCAATACGCCGTAGAAGAAGTCCGCGGTAAGCAGGGCTCCGAAGTCCAAATGAATGGTCACGATCCAAGGAAGGTCAAGGAAGCGGTCCGGGTCAGTGACAATGCAGGTAAGGCAGAGTCAAGGGTTAGGCAGCAGCAGGTCAAAGAGTAATCCGAGGGTCAGAACCCAGTAAACGAACAGGGATCAGATTCACGAAGCAGAGGAAGGTCTAGGTCAAACGATCCAAAAGCTAGAAGACAAAAGGGCAATCCAAAGGGAATTCAATAAGCAAGCCGAGGTCACAAGAAATCAAGGGTCAAAAGACACAAAAAGCAATGGCAATAGAATACAGATTCAGAAGCGAAGCGCCAAGTTTGAACGGGTCATTAATACTCAGAACACCGGTCACGTGATCTGTCCCAACTGGCTCAACGTGAAAAGACGCGTGATCCCAGCAACTCAGAGTGTCCGCGTTGCCATGGCAACCCCAGCACTTTCGGAAAGATTGATAGTGTACCAGATGATTACAGGTTCGCCCGCTGTAGGGAAATGCTCTAAGTCCATGATGTTGGATGCGGATACGTGTGGAAACAGCGGATGTAACAGATCTCGCTACCTGGCACCAGGCTCCGTACTGGCCCGGATACCTGATCCCTTTACGTTTCCTGACAAATAACTGCTTCATGGGTATTGCTGCGATACACATGACTGCCTTTTTGCAGGTTAGACCACTCATAACAAGCTTTCGAAATACATTGGTAATGTAATTTCTGACTACTTTAAGGGTCAAATGAATAGGATGGGAGACAGTATAGGAATAGGAAAGGGAATAGAAAAAGAAACACAAGGAGAATTAAGGAGACTAACTAGAGAGTAGTGAATGTTCCCAATGATAGCCAGATAGACTATTATGTTCACGACCGGGTCAGGAAGCATTAAAAGCCTAAAAATTGAGCCAATGGTATGAGGAGAGGAGACGAGCACCTAGATATCATAAACAATAACAGTTTGCAATAACAATTCAATCTACTACATGTACCTTTGCATGAGATCTTTCATTGCTAAGAGAAATGTGATCACATTAAACATGGAGGACTTGAAAGACATGGAAGAGGTCATTAGTTACCTAATATAGTCTGCGTATCTTATAGCAATGTTCATTGTTTAAAATAGGTTACCAGGGCAGTGTTTAAAGTGATGGCAGAGTCAGCTTCGGTTTGCATGTCTGAATTGAAGGTTGTGTTTAGGTCACTGCTTGGAGAGAGCGGTAGTTGTTTGGAGTGAATCCATGTGGATGATTGATAGTGTGTGGCTGAAGGTGAGTGAAAGTAACCGTGAGTGTAATGGTTGGGCACATCAATACATGTCTAATCTTTTAGTAAATCATTCAAGATGTGAAAAGAATTATAAGCACGCCTCTCACAGCCGTCAACACCCACCATAAAGAGTAGTTGACTCAGCAGGGTAGATCTGTAGAGGAAAGTAACATGTAAACATCAACATGCCTAACTGCATTTATGTGTAATTAACTTTAACTAAATCAGGTTAGGAAAGCAAAGGCCGTGGGGCTAGAAATTTTGAATATTGCGAGCATAATGTCTAGGCATTGTGCATTTACTCAGGTTACTATAGGCACTACAGGATGGCCATTAGATAAGTCTTGATTGGTATCTGTTGTTCTCATCTGAATCTCCATTTCTTCTATGGTTAAATTATTCAGGAAATGAGACAAAGAATTCGGCTCATGGTTCTGTTGTTGTGGGTGATCTTGTATCTAACAGGGTGGAGAATGTTGTATCATGTACCAACCTTTCATTTTAGATCTCAATTCTAGAAATGGTTTCGTTCTTGCTGTTGCCTTTGAGACATCCTGCGAGATGTAGATGTTATTAACCATCCATGTTATCCTCTTCTTTTTCCGCACTGCCTCCAAGACTTGTATGGTCTAAGTTGAGTATTCTGGGAAGGAGTGATTATAGAAAACCTCTTGGGCCATCTTTCTCTACCCCCTCTGGTATACCTAATAGGCAGATGTTGTTTCGATGTTCACTGTCTTCACACCGTTTTTGTATGTTGCAGATCTCCACTTCTATTGTTTTTAGTTTGGGTGTGGGATATTCCTTTTCTGAAGGGCTGATTCAGAGCCCATTCTAAATATAGCGTTGAAAGCCGACATTCTCCCCTCCAGTTTACAACACCATCATTCTGAGATGGGTTGAAATACTGTAGATGAAATGTTGTGCTTTCCAGCAGCAAAGGCTGCTAAAATCTATCTTTGCAGAGGAAACATGTAATGCAGTGGCTTAGCAAACAGGTCTCAAAAGACTGCCACTTTTCTTATTCAAGAAAGTTTTCTTAAACTTGCATTGGACTAGAAAAGTGGTGCTGCAGTCTGAGAAATGGTAGCTACACAATGGGAAAATGGGTGCCGTGGGGTGTAACGGTGCCCCTGAGGGTACCGTTAATGTCCGCATCTTTTGGCTAGTGCAGTAAGAGTGTGCTGGCTTTGGAATAAAGTCCCTGCCAGACACTAAAGCGTGCAGTGGTTGTCAGAAATGGTACTGCTATGCCATAAATCACAGCTTCCCAGGAGTGGTGGAATAATTTTATTAGTGCCATTCTCGGGTAAGCTCTGAATCCTTAGCATCATGCTAATGTGTCTTTTGGCAGCGACACAACACTTTTTCTTTTTAGCACATACGTCTGAATCAGCCCCTCAGTCTCTTGGACTTCATCCAGAATGTTGAAAAGGTGCTGTACGAGGCAAGGAGCAGCTAGAAGAGGATGTGACTTTAGGGTGCTTGAGCATAACTTGAATAAAGTATCTGTACTGTTCCACTATAAATTATGTCTTTTCAGCGGTGACAAGCGACTTGCTGTGGACCCATGTACCATCTGCTCAGTGGCAGACAAGCCCTAAGGTGAGTCCTAAGGGAGCGTGACAGGCATCAGTGTCGGGGACACAGCCTGCTGGTGTGGGCAATGAGGTCACCCTCGGGGAGGAAAGCCCAGGCCGAACGTGAGAACAGCATCACCACACGCTGAGCACGCTGTTGCCAGGCAACATGGGTCATCCAATACTGTGCAATGTGGAAGAATAACAGAACAGTGTCTGTGAGTTAATAAATAGGAGGAAAAAATAAATGATAAAGCAAAATGGTGACAAAAGTGCCAGCGGTTCAGAATTCTGGATGCAACATCGGTGGCAGGCAGAGCACAGTCTGAGTTCGTGGAAGATTCAAATCAGGTGGAATTTCCAAGCAAATGCCTCTTGCTAGCACTGCATACATTTCAGGTGAGGAGGATGCACCATATCACAAGGGGAAAATAGGAAGCACTGTGCAGTGTATTACAAGCCTGACAAGCAAGCCGCACAGACATAGGGCCTCATTACACGGATGGCGGTAAGGATTTACCGGTACCGGTAAATTACCGGTACCGGTAAATCCTTACCGCCTTACTACGAGGTCCCTTTGCGGGTTGGGGGAATTAACGCCTGCTTTTTGCAGGCGTTAAAAACCAACCCGCAAAGGGACCCAGGGAGCTAATTACGGTACCGCAATTTGTGGTACCGTAATTAGCGCCTTCCCCATTCCCATTATGCCCTATGGGGCAAAAATGGGAATGGGGAAGGGCAATGGTGGAAGGGGGAATTACCGCCCCGCCAACCTTGGAATGGGGCAGTAATTCCCCTTTCCGCCAAGGCGGTGCCGGTATTTTACCGGCATGAACCATGGCGCTAATAGCGCCATTGTTCTCCGCCATCCGTGTAATGAGGCCCATAGTGTCAGAGGAGCACAAATAAAGCTCAAGGCAGAAAGTGGACACTACGGACCTAGTGAGACTATCCACTGGCGAAAGCATTCCATAAATAACTAAATAAATAAATTGGTCGAGCTGGGATCCACACAGGAGGGTAGGAAAATCCACTTGGGCCCTCAGTCAGTTCCAAGGGGGGCAGGGGGGTACCGGAGTCCCATACTGGGCCCTGGTGCAAGGATTATGGGCACTAGATCAGGTGCCAGTGGTGAGGACTCAAGTGGCTGGTCGGGTGATGATGAGAAGGGGGACTCAAATGTTTGGTTGTGCACTATTGTAGTGGTTTGGGGCATCGAATCCGATAGCAGCACAATCAATAGAGACCATACTTCAGATTTGAAAGCATGCAGAGCGTCCATTCACGAGCACAAGTCCTATCCATCTCAGAAGGACCAGTGGCAAAATGGACACGATGGCAGGAGGAATTTGCTCATTATATAAATGCTGCACACAGAGCGGTTTATGGAGCGAGCAGAAAGTTGCCCCTACCTATGCATTGCCTGGGTCCAGAAGGACAGGAACTGTTTGATAACAAACCTACATTGGGACTGGAGGAAGCAGCAGGCCTAAATGCATATGAATTTAGTATGGAAAGGTTATTTAAACATTATGAGGCAAGGTCAGAGTGATTTTAGAGACATACCACATTTGTATGAAGGCACAGGAGGAAGTAGTGACCATCAAGAAATACATAATTGAGTGGTTCAGCCTCATCATGTAATTTTGGAGCGCAGCTGTATCGAAAGTATGCATCCAATGTATGTTTCATTGCAGGGAAAGAAGGAATAGGAAATGTTATAGCAGAGAGGAGACCTTTCCCCGGGATTGAACAAACCATGCACCAGGTGTTTTAGAGAACGAAAATAAGAGCAGTTTGTTGAACAGGACATACAGGCAATTAAGGTTTATACCAAGAGCATGCCAGATCCCAAGGAAGGAAAGGAGGATACCGGCTTAGCCCTTTTCGAGTGACCTGCTTATTGGGTGCCTATTGGGTGCCTCCTGACATTGCCACTCAACCCTACTCTTGACCTCCCTGGCTCTTACCCATCTCCTCAAAAGCATTTCCCTCTACTTCCTATTTCCGCCAAGCAAGTATAGGGCCCTCTGCACCTTTCCTCTTAGATTCTGGCCCTTTTTCCCCTCCAGATGTTTACACACATCTATACCATCTCTTGCCTCTCTTCACCCTTATCCTCTTTCAAAATATTTTCTTTAGCTCTCTCCACCTCCTCTTCCTGTATCCTTGGCTTATCTCTGCCTTCCTAAATTATTAATATTATTTTTCACCTCCTTCTCTCTTCACTCTGCCTGTTCATTCCCAACCTCCCCTGCTCCTCCTATCACTCCTCTGTTCCAATTTCTGATGTAACACTGCCTCTTCTCCAACCTCATCACTCCACTCTGTTCACTTTTTCCGAACCCCCTTCTGATGTTCTATCATCTTTTCTCCAATCTCCTCTAACAATCACTCATCTCCTTGTCTCCTTCCTCCTCCCTCCAGGTCTTCAACACCTCCACTTCTCTCCTCCTGCTCCCAGTTCTCCTTTCTCCGGCTTCACCCACACTCACCGTCCACCACTAAAACTCGTGATATACTCATATGGTTCCACCTCTGGAGCACTGCTTGCTGGACCGTGCTCAGCCATTGAAGTGAAGGTTCTTCAAGTTTCATTTTCTTTTCTCAAATGATTGTCCTTTTTGGCCACGGATCGGTCTCAGTCCTCATAAGAGCTGTCCGCCAACGTGGCTGACAGATTCATTCTGGCATGGGCACGTGGCATGATCCTTGATGATGTGCTGCCATGATCTTATTCCTTATCCACAAACATCTGATATCTAAGTTCATGGCGTGTAAACCAACGCTGGATGTGAAGTTCTTTACAATTGAGGGACTAGGTTTGTTCCTTCTTATCCGGTGTGCGCTGGGTTTCAATGAGAGGGTCACTGTTCAGGGTTTTCCATGATCACTCCTGCTATACATGATTCCCCCATATTTTGTTGGTCCTTTAGGCTTGGGCATTAAGTCTCTGCAGTTGGGCAGTTTAGACCAATACAATAGGTTAGGGTAATACTGGAGAACATTTACCACCTTCTGGGCTTAGTTCACATAATAGGTGATGGTCCCCAGCCTCATGGTTTCCTAAGTCACATCCTGTAACCTTAATCTTCATCACACCCTCTCATACAGTACAGCATTCTATGGTGCTAGGAGGCCCAATCTAGGGTCTACAGAGACAATGTGAGTGCTTCACTTCAGCTCTCCCACTCCAGGACATTGGCTGACACGTCCAGGGAATACTCCATCTGCAGTACAGTGTCCTGGTTCCACTGCCAGAGCCAGCGGAGAGGCAGGCCTAGGTCCACAGCAATTCTCCTTCAATATTTCGTGGGGATGGTTAGGGGACAGAGCTCACCTCAGACTCGGATGCTTTCTCCATCCTGGCTGAGTACTTTGGGAAAGACTGATTCCCCAACTTCACCTGTCCCTGGCTTGTCAAATCCAGACAGCACCACTATTGAGAGCCAGATTTTAAGTTTTACTCTTCCACAATGGCTACACACACTCATTGATGATTGGTTGTAGGGTGCTTTTACATTATATGTATAAGTGAATAGGAGAAGAGTAGAAAACTGGCATCCTGTGAAACTACTTTATTGCTAATATTGGGAATTGTATATTGTTTGACTATTCTATTATTCATGAAAATATATTATCGCTACAAAAAATAAATATGAATGCATGCTATATATAAAAGTGAGTGCATTTGTAATGTATTTCTATTTATGAGAATAAACATGTTATATTGTAAATATGTGTTGGTTTAGTGATAAAACTGTGAGGGGACAATAATGATAACATCTAGTGTTTTTCACAGAGACAAGGGTAATGAGAATTGGTTCCTGGATACTTTAGATGTAGACCTACCACAGTATTGCTGTCCAATAGTAAACCTGTCAGGTGCTCAGAGTTAGAGGTTTCTCTTTCCCTAAGTACAGAGATCTATCTCTCTCTAAAGCCTTCTATCAGGTACAGCACTATTCTTTGTGACAAAGCCTCCCAGAGCCTCAGGTGGGCATTAAGAGCACAATTGGTGTGGAGGTACGGTTCTGGCATGCAGGATATGTACATTATTATTACACCCCACTAAACTGTGTCCACCATGTTTAGAGAAGGCCACAGTACTTATCACTGACTATTATGAAGTCAAGGATAGGATCCAGCAAACTCATTTGTATTGCAAGGCATGTTTTGACAGATGTAAAGCCGTGAAGGAGATTGCTTCAGAGATTGATGACTGGGTGAGAGTAATGCTGCCATTTGCACTCAAGACTGCTGCAGGCAACTGGCCAATACCAGAAAATGTCATTCAATGAGTCCAAAATGCCACCTGAATAATGGATGGTAGGGTATGTAACAACAGTAGAGTGTGCCCATATAAGAATAAATCCCACACAAGAGAGGGAGAACCCAATGGGTGACTGGGAAATACAGGCTCAATGCCCCCAAAGGAAAGAAATATTAACACTTCCTGAGCAGTCCCATCACTGAAGGGCTAAGTATATCTAGAAGGCATTATCTGGCAGAACATATGTAATTTCAGGTCATTTTCCATAATGCTGGTCAGGACCATATTGCTTATGTATAAATATAAATAATTCTGGGTCTTTGGGAACATGGCTAGCAGTGAAGTAAGCAGGATGTGTCCCCCGGATCTCCCAGCAGATCTGTTCATAGATTATCTTTCTGTGCATCGAAGGGCCTCTGATGGAGCATTTTTAGAGTAAGAACACGATTGAGGGTAAAAAGGGCTGCGCAAGAATAATAATGAAGCAAGAGCAATAAGCTCTGTATTAATAAAGATGGCAGTCATAATGGGCACTGTGTGTAGCAACTAAGGCAGCGTCTGGCTCCTTGAACAGGCTGAGAGCGGAAAACAAAGTGGCTCAGCTACCCGACATCAGAGCCTCAGGGGGGTGTAGAAGGTCAGCGGAGGACGGCAGCCCCAGAGGAAGGCGTGTGATAGCGAATAACGGTGTGCGGCGCAGCAGCAGCCCCAGAGGTAGCAGGTATCAGTGATAGAGGAACAGACTGCCAGCACTGATCCAGAACTCCATGGAAGGCAGTAGGCGGTGGGAGAAGGAGGTTCACTATATAGGTGACCACCTGGGGAGACAGATCAAACCCCCGGAGCTGTGCCACATTGGAGAGAAAATTGGGCACTTCAGACCACAATAATACAGGAGTTGAGTTGGAGGCAGTGGGGTTTTGCCCGACCCACTGAATCCTCAGCATAACAGAAGTGCATTGGTGGCATTTGGAGGAGTGGTGCAGAGACATAGAAGAGATATCTGAGTGACGCACAGATTTAGACCAGGTGGAGCTGTGTCACATGAAAAGTCTAGATGATGCCCTGTTAATAGTAGGCTGGAAGGTGACCTATCAGGGAGTTAGGGAGATCACCATTCCTACACTGAGTAGAGTGTCGGGGCAGTGCTGTGGACAAATTGTGTCCCACTTGGGGAAGTATCAGCAAGTATGAGTTTGTGTGATATAGTTGCCCCACCTCAGTGCCCCTGACATACATGCCGGAATCAAGGAAGATCCCTGCAAAGCAGAGACAAACAAAAATGTGTGTTCTTGCCCTTTGAAGCGTCTTCTATGTGCCAGATGCAATTACCAGTAAATAGCTTAGACCAAATAACCAGACAGACCCAAGGAAGATGGTCAAATACTGCTTTAATCTCAACGAAAGTCAACCCAAGTTGGCCCTTTAAATCAGTAACACGTCATATAAGGATGGGGATGCAGAATAACTCTTACACCAAATAATAAGGCCGACTCAGGAAGTTGGCAAAAAGTCTCCTCCAACTGTTTTATTTTCCATTGTCTAAAACAGGGAGTTACAACGGACATCAATGAACGTTCTATCGTGCGCTCAATCATTTTGCACAAAAAACACATTTATATAGCAAACATTCATCATACATGACGTCATGCTACATGGCAAACTAAGAAAAACCTATGGGGAGTTGTGATTGTCTTAAGGGGAACATCTAATTATACTTTCTTTAAGGGATCGGGTTGTGCTTGGGTCTCTACAGTCAGGTGGACAATTTATGCTCACCCCTACTTCAATTCATCTTCATCAGTTACTAGATACACCATTGGCTATCAAACGATAAGGCCCTTCATTATTTGTTGTTCTACAATTGGTTGGCACGCTTGTACCCTTCTTAACATTCGGTACACTAGCAGCACGTAAGCTGGTACCCCAGGTGCCAGTGGGTGGAATTGACCGTTTCTCCCCACCCAATTAGCCCAACATTTCTCATCTCTCATGGTGTCTGCCATTCAGATTGTCTTTGAATTTGTCCCTGCAAAGTATCACTGCTCCTGAGAATAAAAGGGAGTGTAGGCACACTCTTATCGCAGTCCAGGTCTGTACGACCAACTCCTATTTCCTTCCTTGATTCACGTGAGAGGAGATCGTATTTTGGCCTGTTTTGCAGCATTTAATTGTCTTGAATTAATAAACTTGGCACTCATGATGTTCTTTCTTGCACATTAACAAGGACTGATTCAGCTTCTCACATTCACTGTTCTTCAAGGATAGATAACCGGTTCTTGGCTGCTCCATCCTTTGACACCAGGCCAGACAGCTATTCCAGGCTTTTCCTTGATCTTCAGCTGTTTTCTTGCTGCGACACAGCCCTGCGATCCTTCTTTCTTCACAGGTCTGAGTTTACTAAATATGTGACACCGATGTCCAGAATTCTCTACAATGGCAGCACCGCCTGCAGTCTATTCACTACGTAGCACTCGCCTTTAAGATCGCTTAGTCTACTTGCGTTGCTGCATCTGTACAGTTATAAAATGGCTTGCCTTTTCTGCTGTGCTATTCACACGTGCAATCTTCATTCCGCATATGAAAGTTTACTCGATTGTTTACTTCGTCATCTGATTCTATAAGGTCTATGCATCTTCTTCTTCGACCATTCTTCTCAGTGCGTCACGCTAGTTTATCTTCGAGGGTCCCATGGCATAAGGTATGATTGCACAGACATAGCAGCTCTCCTTAGACATCTCTCTCCCACCTTTTTTCATGTGCTGATACCACATGTTATTAGCCAAGTGTGCTGTACTGTCTAGATATGTGTTTATCCCATTATTGTATTTCTGTGGTGTCTCTTTAACAAAATGTTTGCAGCCCATGGAAACAACTCTAAAGTAGCTCTATGCTGGGGAGAAAATACGCGAGGCCTTGGCTCATTGGTAACAGGCACGTCTACAAGAGTTCCTGGGGTGGGGAGAACCAAAGGGACCTCTGCCTTTTTTTGATCAAAAGTATAAAAAAAAGGGTAATTATGACAAACAAAAAGACACAAAGCATAACTGTGCATATGTATATCGCGAACCAACATAATAATCCCCACCACTTACGTAACTCTGATACTTCTTGAGCTTGCTCATTCTCTGAAATTGTGTTATCTTCAACATTTCAAATTGTGGCTGGAATTTAAGGAACTGTAATAGATTTGGTAGCTGCAGTAGTTCCTCTACTATTGCTACGAGCAGCCTTCTGATTATGGGGACATTCTAAGAATCCTGGGAAAAAAGTGTGAATGTCCACATCTCTTCTAACAAGGGCTGGATAAGCTTGAACAATAAACACAAAAATAGCAAGCATGATAAGATGCACATCACTTTCTGGGAGAACCATAAAATCAGCCAAACAAATATTCAGTAAGAAACTAACCGGGGTACTGTTCACGTTTCCAATTCTTAACCAAGTGTTGTCGATTAGGCAGCATTTCTCTAAAGTTAATTTTCAAAGATCCCTGTGGCTCAAGCAAAATAGTTGCATGTCTGCTATAATATCTATAAGGAGTATTCAAGGGGAGCCACAGTCCAAATGCAAATCTGCATTTATTAGTCAGTTTGTAGCCTCATCGTCCTTCTTCTTTGTCATCGATTGAGTCTGCACATGCTGAAATTCTTCTTCTTGTCTTGCTTCTGGATCGATGGCTGGGGGATGCTGTAGCCTTGCCGGTGTATAACTTCACGTTATTCAAGTGGATCCACGCTCGTCTGCCTTGAACCTTTACTGCTGAGGGAGTAATGTTCTTTACCACATACGGGTTATCAAACCTTTGGTTAGTGCCACTTCCTAGTGACATTTTTAATCAACACGGTGTCACCCGCAAATAGTCTTGGTGCTGATAAAAGTTCTGAAAATCCAGTTGCTGAATGGCTTTTATCTGTGTTCTGAGACCAACCCACCTGGCGCTTGAGTTGATCTGAAATGAGAGAGATACTAGTGGTCATTCATGTCAAATATCATGGAATTCATTTCCTAACATTGTTGCTGTACTGTGGGTATCACTTCTACTCCTCAATGGAGGAGTTAAAGGTGTTTTAATTCTCCTTCCTGTCACTAGTTCATGGGGTGTGAGGTGATGGTCCAAAGCAGGCTGATTCCTTAGGGCATATAAAGTTAAGGGCATGCAATTTTTCAGTGTCTGCTTAAGTTTGGCAATCCTTTCTTTACGGAGGCCGTTGAGTCTCTCACAAATTCTGTTCGCTTGTGGATGACAAGCAGAAGAAAACTTGTGCTTAATACTCAATAATAATCCTATCTGTTTGAATACTTTATTAACAAAATGTGGCCCATTATCGGATCTCAGCACTTCACACACTCCCCATTTTGGAAAGACTTCACATACTAAAAATTTCACTGCGCAAATGGCATCGGGGTGTGTACTTGGACCTGCTTCGATCCACCTACAAAAGGGGCACACCACCGCTATCAAATACTTGTATCCACTACATACTTGCAGCATATCAACATAGTCGATATGTAAATGCTGAAAAGGACCATTCAGTCAAGGAATTACTCCTCTAATCATTCGCAGTGTATGGCCAGCCGTAGACTTTTGACATGTTACACCGTATACTAAATAAAATGCAACGTGTTCAAACAGGTTTGGAACAAACCAGTCTTCTGCAATTGTTGCAGCAAGACTTTCCCTAGGTATATGCGCAGGGTAGTGCAGAGGTTCAAGCGCTATCCTTAAGAAGGCTACTGGCATTACGGGCTTTCCAGTGCTGTCCTGTCACCATAATGCCTCAGTGGGAGATAAAGAACACCCCCTTCACTCCATAATTCCTGCACTTCCGGTGCATTTATTTGAATCTGCATTAATTACGTTCTTGTTAAATGATTAAATCCTTCTTTCACTACCATAATCATGACTACTTTTTCCTTAACATCTGGAGTATAAAAACTTGAAATATCTTGTGAATATGCAACCCTTTTGGCTTCTGCGCTGTGCATTTAACTATCGATATGGCTTCTGGGAGTTGTAGTTCCTTAATAAGCCTGTCCAATAAGATGCGTGCTGCTCTGGAGTGCCGTCCGCTCAGAGGTAGCCCCTCCTTTTCCAACGTGCTAGCCCTGCGTGTACGTTTGATGTCACATAGGTGGAGTCAATGTACACTGTCACTTCCTGCCCTGCATGATTTTCGAGTGTGACAATAAGTGCTACCGATTCTACTGCTTGCACTGCAAAGTGAGATGGTAGTCTTGCACTTGCTACAACTTCGAACTCGCTATTTGCTCTGTGCCTCACTACAGCTGCGCCGGAATGCCTTTCTCCACTAGTTTGATCAATCTTCGAAGAACCATCTATAAAAAGAATTTCCCCTCCTGACAATGCATTTTCCTTTAAACGTGGTATATCATCATAAAACTCTAAATAAATTGCGCAGTCATGCACATGCTCGCCCTCTGCCACTGGCTCAGCTACAAAGGTGGCAGGGTTCACTATTTTACATCTGACAATTTTAATCACTGGGTTTGAGATTATCACTTCATAAGCAGAAGCTCTCTAGGATGTCAATGTACCTTTGGATTTCTCTAATATGGCAAAGTTCTACAAAAAGCGTCATAGAGCTGCCCGTTACAATACTTGTAGATTTCTCAATTGTGAATGCACCAGGTGCCAATGACTGTTCGCAAGGAAAGTGTCCCTTCATAACTGGGTCTAGAATCCCACTATAATACACTATAACCTTATACCCCAATGCAGTCCTCTTTGTAAGCACTGCAGTCATGGCTGTCCCATTTGTGTGCGAAAATAAGAAAAACTCCTCAGCATAATTGTGAATTCCTAAAACAGGAGTTGTGCAAATTGATTTCTTCAACTTTTCAAAACCTCCCTCCATTTTCTCAGTCCATTCTGTTTTCTCCTTGTTTGCCTATGCTTTCTTTAAAGCCTGCAAAAGGGGTCTTGTGTACAAACTGTAGTCAAATACCCAGGCCCTTACATAATTACGAGCCCCAAAAACTGCTTCATCTGCTTCACCGTGTGCGGTTTTGCAGTCTTCATGATCGCCTCAGCTCTTTCAGGTGTCACTCACTTTGCCTCGTGTGAAACTAAATGGCCTATGTATAACACCTCTTCTTGACAATGCTGTAGCTTCTCTTTGTCTACTAGGATAAACATCAACTGAATCAGTCCTGTCTGAACTCCTCTTCTGTGGTGCTGCAAATTAAAATGTCATCTATGTACTGTATCACAGCACTCTTCAAATCAATATTGCCTAGGTCCATCTGTTGGACCTTGTTAAAGATCAATGGAGACTCACAGTACCCTTGGGGCAGCCTAGTGTGTTTTAGACGAGTCTGGCAGAACATAAATTAAGTCAAGTCTTGTGAGTCTTTGTGCAACGGGATTGAGAAAAAAGCATTTTTCAAATCGATCACCGTGAAATATTGAGCTTCTACTGGGATACTGCATAGTATTGTCGCCAGGTTAGGAACTAAAGGAAACTCTGCATCTACAATCTGGTTAATCGGTCTCATATCTTGTATAAATCTCCATGACCCTCCCTTTGATTTCTTCACGGGGTACACTGTGGTATTGCACAATGATTCTGATGGCACCAGAATACCTTGTTCCATCAGTGCTTAAAAATACCTTCAACTGCCTCTCAAAACATTGAGTACTGTCTTGCTCGAGGTAAAATTGCTCCTGGTTTCAGCTTTATTTTAACCTCTCCTAGTCCCTTCAATAGGCCTACGTCATAAGGGCCTGTAGTCCATAAGGCGCTTGACACTTTCACCAAGTCTTCGTCCAAAAGTTCTGGGTGCTTTCGCATTATCGTCATTCGCTGTGGGATCTCCCTTTTCTCTATTCTAATCCAATATGTGATGCTCATTAAGAACACTACTTCATCATCTGTTGGGTTGTCTCTAAAGATGTCATCATCAGTCAATCTACACCGTACTTCAATAGATATCACTGTCCTCCATGGTCTACCCTCGTCATCCGTTCCTTTGGGCATCGCCATTTCCCATCGTACTATGGCTGCATCTAATTCCATTGGGATGGGCTGTCCCCCCTCTTCATCCATGGGCATCTGAGGTCTAAACAAAATTTCATCAGGTATTCTCATAGTTCTTCCCACTAAGCCAGGTAGCCATGTCAACAGAATGCTCACCCCAAAAAGAAAAACCTCTGGCTCTATTGGAACGCCTCCAGAGTCACTTGCCCTGTAAATGCCTGTACCAATTCACCCACATTCATGTAATGTATTCCAAGAGTGGAACACACTATCCCTTTGTCAGTAAAAGAAATTCTCATGTTGAGTTTTGTCATCAAATCTCTTCCCAAAATGTTAACTGTCTATCGTGAATACAACAATGGAACGGACATGTCACACTCTCCTATAGAGACTGGTATTTCATCAGTAAAAGGAACTCGACTCGTCTCTCCAGAGAAGCCTTAAGCATTCATGGCATTTCCCGACATTGGGTATTTTCCCTCTCACATACATGAACGAGTAGCCCCAGTGACTATTAAATATGAAAAAAATGTGCCTCCTATAGTCACATCGACCCTTGGTTCCTCTTGGGGGTCTGGTGTCACTGATAGTACCATAAGGGATTTCAATCAGGCACACACCCAGGTCTCACCTAGCATGTAGCACACAATGGAACCCTTATTTATTTTTGTCTATAAGTTCAATATCCTGAATGATATACCACTCGGTGTCCAGTCAAAGGTTTGAATCCAAAAGGATCGAATGCCTTAGGGTCGAGTCAATAGGACCTAAAACAAAAGGGTCGAATTTTTTTTTAAAATATAAATTATTTTTTTTTGGTTTCCGTATAGAACTAAAAGGATTTGTTTTTACCACAAAAAAGGGGGTTTCGGGGCGCCCCCCAACATTTTTTTTTTTAAATGACCCTTTTGTTTTCGGTCTTTTTGATTCGACCCTTTTGTCATTCAATCCTTTTCATTCGAACCTTTTACCTATAACCATACCACTCATATCAAACCCATCTCCAAATACCCTCTAGGTCACACTGAACCAGGAATCAGGCTAGTTGTAAAGGTAAGTATTTATTTAATATTCAAATCACACATCAATTTAATATATAGATATGGGGCAGCCATCACCTAACAGTGACAATACAATTCAGGAGATAAGCAAAGCAATTGAATTCACTTATAATGATGTAGAGTAGAAACCACAGGAAAAAGACCAGTTTTGTTTTGTGCACAGATAGCGTTTAGGTTAATATCCCCCCTGCAAAGTTTTGTTTAAATACAAATGAGCAATCCTACACCAATGTGAGTGACCAGCAGATATTTAAGAATGAAAGACAAGTTATACAGTTTATAGGCAATCTTTCCTCCCCAAACAAGAGAAAAAAAACGTTTTGGCAAATGACACTTTTAAACTGACAGGTGAGAATGGCTTTGTAAAATAATGCAAAAGGGTGCAAAAATGCTTAAATGGAGAAATGTTCTAAGGAAAGCAACACTTAACAGGTCCTAACACACATGAGCTATAATATAAACAACAGTACACACTTTAGATCAAAATGGGATGGAAGAAGCACTTTGAAGTGGGACAAAGACACGTGTAAACTTTTGAACTTTTACTATGCGATATTGGAGGAAAACGGGTCAAATACACTGTTGCGTGATGCGGTTTTTAGTTGTGGATGTAGCTAAGCGTCGTAGGTATCAGTGAGAGATGAAATTTGTTTCTATCTTTAAAATCGAAGTTATAGAGGTTTTAGTGAGAGGCGTTTTTGTAAAATAGGCACGTAAATGAAACCAGAAATTCGATTTTAAAAATGACAGATAGGTTTTCTTATACTATATTAAGGACTATGAAAAAGAGAATGCCACACATGAAACTTCACAGCTACGTGGCCAGCGCAACCAGTCCTTGGTGGATACTCGATTTCTGGGATTTACTTTAGTTATTCAAATCACTAAGGAGTTATGGCTTTGTAACACAGATAAGATAAAAGTCAGCGCAAGAAGGATTGTAACGATACTAGGGTTCAGAATTTAAAGATGGGATGGGTTGAAATTGGTTTAATACAATGCAGATATACTATGAGTCACTGTTCTTCCTATTCATACTTACAGTCCTTCGTAATTAAATTGGACTGTCAGCTCTGGTCATTGGGTGGATCAGGTCTACTGGCAGCAGGGCACCTTCGGAGGTATTGCATCAGTGGTGCGGTTCTGGTCAATTTTGGACTGCACCTCAGACTGGTTTTGGATGGCCCTTCTGGTCGCTGGACACGGTAGATGATAGGATGCAAGTTTCAGTGGGCAAGCCTGAATGGTAGCAAGCCAAGCTGAATCAGAATTATTCTTTTAAGTTTTGGAGGTTTGCAATTGGGTCTAGCTAGCAATAGTTCATCAATGCTAAATCTGTATTCTGCAAAGAAATCTGGATCTTCAAAGAGTTCTGGAGTCAGCTACAAGATGAAGAGTTCTGGACAAAGGTGCTGCACAGGAATCTGGATGTGTTTCTGGAAGCAGTGTGTCATGTGTTGCGCAGTTCCTATATTTATACTGTCAAATGCCATCACTTAAGCTTATGGTGTGGGCAGAATTTCAAAAACACGCCCCACAGCTGTGAGTGGCTGTAGGCACATGCTTTGTCCTGGTTGGCAGTCTGAACAGAGCTGTCATCTTTATGATGCGGTTTAGGAACTCCCACCTTGATTTTTACCAAAACATTACTTTTGCACAAATGTACATTTCTAACATTAGGTACCCTAATAAAATTGGACACATATGTTTCATATTTGATTGTCTACATTCGCATTCAATCCCCGTCTTTGTGTAAGCTGTCTTTCTCATTCTACAGATTTTTATCAAATTTAATCCTAACAGTTTGGATTAATCGTTTCTACTTCAGTACATCTCTGGGCGCTTATCAGTGGCCCACGTACATACAATCTTGGGTTTGCAACATTAATCGTTCTGCTATAATGAGACTTTTTTCATAACTTTGGTCCTTAAATGGTACAGATTTCATCAATGTCTTAAAATCAAGAGCCTGAAATTAGGTTAATGTCTATCAATTTTTCGGATTTATGCCTCTTTAGGTTGCTCAGTTAAAGAGTTTTAACTTTTAATCACACATAAGGATTTAACATCAAAGTTCTCCTTTGTAACCTTCCCTTCCCAGGCAGCTGCAGTCCAGCCCTTTGATTAGGGAGGTGTGTCCCCCTTCCTGGAGGGAAGCTCCCCTGTAGTGATCAGTTGGGCTGCTTGCCATTGTCCTCGGCTCAGCCCCAGACGAAAGTCTACTGAGATCCCATTGTACTGCTTGTTGTCATTATGCGGGAACCATTAGCATCACTTAAGCCTTCCTGTAGCAAGGGAGTGTCAAGCTAAAATATCAACTTTCCCAGGCCAGGCATTGTCAGATCAGAATAAAATAGTTGATTAGCTCCAGACTGGATTCCTCTAAGATTCACCTACAATCTTTTATTTAAAAGATATAAAATGAACAGAGTTTATAATGTTTTTTGACATTTTAAAGGAATTAAGCTCTTCACAGAAAAATGATTTAACAGGTGGATTTATCATTTACTCAGAAAAAAGAAAGCACATTTAAACTGGGTTTGACAGCCAATTTCCTTAGGCAGCTGTCAGGCAGTGATGCCTGGATTCCTCTGACTGCCTGCAGAATCTTTGATTTCAGCACACTTTTCCTTCCAATACTTCACTGGAAAGATGACAGAATTTAGTGCCAAAACAGCACTTTGAAGAATGGCATTGATTAGAGAGGTGTGTTTTCAAGGCATTTTCGGATTTTAGCCCACTTTTGTGGCCTTGATTCAGGTGACAGGTGACAGTTGACAGATGTTTTTACACCAACTTTGCCTGTGTGGCAGGGTGTGCAGCTCTTTTGTGGTTTATGAACCATGTGCCATCTTGCAGAATTGGCATGCACAGGGTTATTGCCTCCATTTTATTTATTTCCCCATTGGCAGAGGGGTGTATTAGGGTGCATTGGCATGGGTTGAAATATCCCACATACCCCCCGACTCCGGCGTGACATACAGTCGTGGGGGAGTCGGGCACGTGGGATTATTTTTCCTTCAGTCCATGTGAAGAAATCCAGTTACTCTCTCCCCTCAGCGATGGATGCGACACACTCTTCTTACTGGTTCTGGTTGGAAGTGTGGAGCGACACCCGGGCCCTTGGGTTTTTTCCTCCTTGTCCCTGAGGATTTCCTCCTTGGTGATTGGGTGGATTTTGTTTCCAGTACTAGAAAACAGAACATAGCACGGTTATGGAAATTTCCCCACTACTGTTCCCGAGGGGTGTAGTGGGGCGGATGCATGCATTGAATACAATTTACCGTATTTCCTACCTATGTTTAATAATGGTCTTAACACTCTTTCCTCATACGTACTCAATGGACATCTAATAACTCTTTTTAGATCTCCAGATTTTCCCCCTCTGGGTCTCCGGTAGGCTCTTCTATTTGCCGCAAAGTATGCCTGGGATGGCAACTTTTTAGTTGGGGGAAGAGGATCCACTTGTCTTTCAACCAGCAAGTTACCTCTGGGACGGTGGATTCTGTAGCTGAGGCCTGGGATGGTGACCTCTCCTCCATTTCTGAAATTCCATTTCCTACCGTAGCCCAAGTGCTGACCGGAAGGCTTTCTTTAGCTCTGCCAGAACCCTGAGATTTACTCTCCAGTTGGGACCAGGCTTGACAATAACTGGGGTCCAAATTAATCTTGAGTTGGTTGAGGAGGTGACTGCTCATATAAAAGGTGGAAGGGACACCTGGCACAACCCAACAAGTGTGTACTATGCTTTTGTCATCCCTAGAAATTTTGATCATTCAACTGCTAAGCAGAGGATGTTTAGAGTGGGGCATTTCCAGTGCCCCTACCCATTGCTGCACTGATTCTACAGCGGATAGGGTCTGGTCTTTGGGGAGTTTTTTGAATAATACTTCACTGATGAAGATTTCTTCACTATTCAAGTCAACTTGGACGAGGGCAGACTCTTTCCCGTCATTTAACTGAATTGGGAGGAAAAGCTGTTCACCCTTCTTCAGAATGCCAGCTAAGTTTGATGCTGGTTTGATATCAATTTTGGCTATGGACTTGGGATTTTCTGATTGTACATTAATATAAAATGTCAATGTATCCCCATCCAGGGTGGAATGCCACTTGAGACTGGAAGGGAGACTTATTTGCAGAAATGGAGAGGAATTCCCACCAGTTTGTTGTTCCACAGCTATGACGGTGACATCGGGTATGTCATTGTTTTGAAGGTAGAACCTAATTTGGTCCGGTTTTTGTTCAACCATGTGGGCATGTGCCATTTAGACTAACATGGTTGACACTTTGTTTTAATTTATTTGGCCTGTGAGTCTGGGTCCAGAGTACCTTATTCACACAATCAATTAGGGGAGAAAGCCTATGGAGGATGTCATTCCCTAATAGACAGGGGGTTCCCTCTGGCACCACGCCTAGGACCGGGTGCTTCTTTTTGTGTCGCCCAATTTTAATTTCCAGCTCTGCAGACCATTCAACAGGAATTTCCTTCCCGTCAAAGTTCTGAAGCTGTCCAGGAAGAGGGGTGAGAGGAATTTGGTATCTTTCCCCCCTTCCTGAATTTAGCTTCTCAAAGATCCTCTTTGACAGCAAAGTTGCTTGGGATCCAGTGTCAACCAGTGCTGGAATTGCACATTGCCCTTGCACTTGGATGGAGGCATAGAATCTACCTTCCTTCTCCTCCAAGGGGCAAAGGTAATGGGTGTTCTTGGTAAGCTGGATGGTCAATTGACTTATTTCTGACTCTGACACCGGGGTAGTTGGGTCAAGAGACGGTGTTGGGGTTGAGGAATTTGGCAAAGAATTTTGACACACCGCTATTTGGGGAGTTTCGGGCTCCCTTTGTGCTACTTCTGGGCTGACCGCCCTCTTTCTGGAGGCAGTCAATGGAAGTGGTTGGTGAGGTTTGGGGTTCCTCTTTTGCTGGTTGTCGGTTACCCCCCCTTCTAGGAGGCGGTCCCCAGAATGAAGTTGTGTGGGTTGGGAATCTAAGCAAGCAATTTCACCCTCAGTGATTCGAGGAGTCTTGGGCAACTCCTTTTCTGATTCGGGGCCGTCCCCCCTTTTTTGGAGACAGTCCCCAGAATGGCTTTGGGGAGCTAGGGAATCTTCTTTCTCTGGTTCTGGGCCACCCCCCCCCTTTTTGGAGGCAGTCCCCAGAATAGGTTTGGGCATGCTCCTGTGTGGGAGCTTGGGGATCTGTAAGAAAAATAGGACAGTTGTATATTGGGGGAGTTTTGGGCTCCCCTGTTCTGATTCTGGGCTGCCCCCCTTTTTGGAGGTAGTCACCAGCATTAGTTTGGGCAAAGTGATTTTCTGGCTTGTCATTCTGGGGTTCACCGATGGGCGGTTTTAACTCAGTCCCCACATTTACCCAGTATGGATTAGGATCTCTCTGGACCCATTTTTCTTTGGGAGGAGTTCTCCCATCCCTGAAGGAGAAGATAATTTTCCCAGAATCCTCTGAGGACCCCTCTACTTCAAATTGGAAGACTCTAACCTCCTCCACAAAATGGGTCTTTTTAGGCCCTTTATTTCTCCTACCCGCCCTTTGTTCCTTAGGTTGTAGACTTTCGGGGGCAGGAGATTCTGGTTCCGGTTCCTGGGTTTCCAGGGGCTTTTCACAAGTGAAGAAGGAAGCTTCCTCTAAGGCTTTACACCCCCTGCCCCCAGTGCCTCCTCCTTGGGAACCGGTGGGTTATCGGGGTTCTCTCCCCGTCATTGCTCTGGAGTACCAGACCCTTGGTTTGATGGGTTTTGAGTCGCCATGCTTATCTGAGGGTTCTGCTGAGCCCTCAAAATGTGACCCAGAACCTGTGACAAGTTGTGGACCTGGCGCTCCAGTTGAGACACCCGCTCTGGCTGATACGGGGGCCTCTGTTCCATCCTAGGTGGATCACGGGAAGGGTAACTGTCCCTTCTCCCATAATGCCCTTGGTTAGGATAGTTCTGGTAACCCTCCACCCTTGGCCTCCCCTCTCCCGGATTGGGCTGTCTGGGCTCAAGAAAGTGGGGAAAGAAACTAGGGTTGTTTTGGGGGTTGAAGTTTGGCAGGTACCGGGGAAAGATGCTCAATCCGGCATTTGGGGGATTATTGCCCTCCTGGGGAAAGTCAGGAGGGAAGTGTCCTGGGTTGGCAGCTACCTGGTTGTCTCCCCCCCCTTGGGCTGGGGGAGTCCACACATAGCCCAGGATTGGTCTGTTGCCCTTGTAACGGGGGCTTATATAATCAGGGGAGTTAGTGGTCCCATTTGTGGGATTACCTCCCTGACTACCTGTTTAGGATTGGCCCGAGGGCCTTCTGGATCTTTGGTTACGAGGATTGTGCACAGGAATATTTTAGGCCCCCCATCTCCAGAGCTAAAATGGAGGCAACCTTCACCTCTGCCACCTTAGCAGCAGCAGGGGTGTTGGCTGGTTTGGGGTTTTTACTTGTATTTTTATTCTCTACCGGTTTCTGCACTTCATAAATGTGAGTCGCCTGTTCAATGACCCAGTCTAGTGATCTCTTCTTGTGAAAGTCCCTCACCAGCTGGGTCATGATGTATTTAGGGAGTGCATGAAAGAAGGTATTAATGAACTCCCTACTGTCTGTGTGCACCCTCCTCGTGGTCTGCGCAAAGGCATGTTTTAATTCTTGAACAAATTCTTGTGTGGCCTGGTCTTCCCCACATTGCAGGTTGTAGGCCGCCTTGCGGGCCTCTTGGGGTTTCCTATGTACAGAAAAATGTTTTAACATGGCCCCCCTATAGATGGACCATCTTGAGTGGTTCTTATCCTCCAGCCCCGCAAAGAAGCTGGAGTATTCAGGGGAAAATGTCCATTTGACATATTGAATGCAACTCTGGCTATCTTTCAAATGGAAAGTATCCATCATTTGCTCTTATAATTCGAGGTGCTCCCAAACTGAATACTTGGCATTTTTATGATAGGGAGTTATGACGCTCCTAATGGCCTTAATCTGTTTCAGGGGATCTTTCAGTAGGGCCCTCTTAATTTTGGTGGCCTTTTTAGTTTTAGTCACCCGTGACCACTCATCCTCTGACTCAGAGGCACTGCTACAGGAGGTGGCTATCTGATCCTCTAGGCTTTCCCTGATTCTGCGAGCTTGGGAATGGCTTGCAGAATGTGGGGGCCTAGTTTCTTGAGACCTGTGGCGCTCAGAAGAGTCTTCTGACTCTCCCTTGCTCCCAGGATTGGCTGAGTAACCCCGTCCCGCATTGCCCTGGCTAGGAAGAGGTCTTTAAAATACTCTTTGTGGGCCTAGTTTCATGGAGTTCCCCACCAAATTTTACAGACTGATCCTTTGGTAGGCGGTATTTTTGAGGATCCAGTTCCCCGATTCTTCCCTCACTGGAGTCTTCCTGATCAGAGAGGCTAGCCCTAACATTTGGGAACCTATACAGAGATGCCCGCCCAACCATTTCTGAGAGGCGCTGATCTGTCAGTCCCATGTTTCCTATTCTGCCGAAGTCCACCACCCACCTGGCCATTGGTTCATATGAGCCAGTGGACATGAGGGTAGCAGAGTCCATGCTACTGAAGGGGTTAAAGTCCCTGATGACAGGGGTCCTGATGTTATGCTCAGGGGTTTCTCTGTCCCTTCTTACCTCATCTCTTTCAGCCCCTATTCCCTGGTGACATGCCAAAATATGACTCTTTTGCTCCTCTATTAAGTCCTTTCTGGTCTCAATGATTTGCTCTTGCATGGCTATGCATGGCTGTTTGTGGTGCCTATCATTCTTTTCTTGTAGAGCCTCATTGTCTCTCTGTGCTTCCTGCCTGTATTGGAAATACTGGGCCAAATTTTGCTGCAGGAGACTCACCGCCTGAGTTTTGTCATTATTGGTCTGTGTGTTCTTTTCCAGAGCATCCTCCATCTGCCTGGTGTGCTCTAGTAGCTTCTCATATTCAGTTTTAACTTCACTAAACTCCTAAAGGGTCAGCTTTCTTTCCTCTAACTTAGTTTTTAATTGGCTGACTTCCTGGCCTAAGGCATCCCTCTCATGACTTAGAGTTCCCCTCTGTTCAGCCTGGTCATCCCTCTGTTTTTTAAATGCAATAGATTTCAGCCACTCCTCATCAAATTCCTCTTGAGATTGGATGCCTTTAATAATTATTTTTTTTATTATCCTCTTTCAAGGATTCTATGTGGTTCTGTAATGTGACTACCTGCTCTGCGCAGGCTCTATTAAAATGTTATTGTTGTGCCAGTTTCTGTTCACTGTTGTAAAGAGTCAAGCCTTTCCTGACATTCTTTTTGCAGTGTCTGTACTTGGGCATTTTGCTCTGCCTTCTCTTGCTGTAAGAGAGCCAGCTCTTCCTTTAATTTGGTAATATACTGCCTAGCCTCTGTTTCTGATTCTTGGCTCTTCTGGAGCCTTTGCTCTGCAGAGTCCAGATTAGTTTGAATTTTCTGCAGTGTTTCCCCTTGCTTCTTTGCCAGAACTAAATTGTCTTCATGCTTTTCCTGTATTATTCCTATGTGGAAGTACAGGTAGGCCGCTATTTTGCAATTTTACACTTCTCCTCTTTTATTTTTGGCACCATGTATAGTTCCCTAAGCGCTTGGTGTAATGGACCCTTGTCCTGCCATGTATCTAGGTCTATTGCAGTGACTTGTTGTTTTGTTTCCTGTAGCCATACCTGTTCATCCTGTTCGGGCCACTCACCCCTGGCACTTTGTGCAGGAAGTGTTCCCTAGCAATATGAATTTCTACTGGGGTCGCCATTTCAGAAATATCAATTTCCTTCAGACTTATCTCAGGGTTAATTTACTTTTGCATACAGGCCTGATTTTTTTTGGAGTATTTATTTTGAGAGGTGCTTTTACAGTGTAGCACAGTATGCCAACCCAGCAAGGTGTCTGTACCCTGCAGGCTAGTATGCTGTGTTAGGCTGTCATGGGTGGTATTTGAAATTCATAATCCCAGACTAGCGCCCGAGATGTAAGGGATTTCAATCAGGCACACGCCCAGGTCTCACCTAGCATGTAGCGCGCAATTAAACCCTTATTTATTTTTGCCTATAAGTTCAATATCCTGGATGATATGCCACTCATATAACACCCGTCTCAAAATACCCCCTAGGTAACACTGAACCAGGAATCGGGCTACTTGTAAAGGTAAATATTTATTTTTTTATTTAATATTCAAATCACACATCAATTTAATATATAGATTTGGGGCAGCAATCACCTAACAGTGACAATACAATTCAGGAGATAAGCAAAGCAATTGAATTCACTTATAATGATGCAGAGTAGAAAACAACACCGGAAAAAGAACAGTTGTGTTTTGTGCACAGATAGCGTTTAGGTTAAGAATCCCCCTGCAAAGTTTTGTTTAAATACAAATGAGCAATCCTACACCAATGTGAGTAAGCAGCAGGTATTCAGGAATGAAAAACAAGTTCTAGAGGTTAGAAGCAATCTTCCCTCCCCAAACAAGAGAGAAAACCAGTTTTGGCAAAAGACACTTTTAAACTGACAGGTGAGAATGGCTCTGTAAAATAATGCAAATGGGTGTAGAAATGCTTAAATGGACAAAAGTTCTAAGGAAAGCAACACTAAAAAGGTCCTAACACACATGAGCTATAATATAAACAACAGTACACACTTTAGATCAGAATGGGATGGAAGAAGCACTTTGAAGTGGGACAAAGACACATGTAAACTTTTGAACTTTTTCAAATTCGCGGCAAACCTTTACTATGGATATTGGAGAACAACGGGTCAAATACACTGTTCCGCGATGTTTCATTTATATCTTTAAGATTGAAGAAGTTATGGAGGTTTTAGTGATAGGTGTTTTTGCAAAATAGGCACGAAAATGAAAACAGAAATTTGATTTTAAAAATGACAGATAGGTTTTCTTATACTATATTAAGGACTATGAAAAAGAGAATGTCACACATGAAACTTCACAGCTAAATGGCCAGCACAACCAGCCCGTTGTGGATTTACAATTTCTGGGATTTACTTTAGTTATTCAAATCACTAAGGAGTTATGGTTTTGTAACACAGATGAGAGAAAAGTCAGCGAAAGAAGGATTCTGACGATACTAGGGTTCAGAATTTAAAGATGGGATGGGTTGAAATTAGGATAATACAATGCAGATATACTATGGGTCACTGTTCTTCCTATCCATACTTACAGTCCTTTGTAATGTAAGTGGTTTCAACCCAGCACTCCACCTAAGTCAATGTCTAGCGTGTGATGCCCAGCTGGAACCCTTATTTATATATTTTTATGTCTAAAGTTCTTTTATTTCTGAACGATGTACCCTTATATCACGCCCCTCTCTTTGAATCCCCTCAGTCTCACTGAACCAGGAAGTAGGTTGTTTTGCAAAGTTAAAAGATTTATTTGATGGATTTGAACAATATATATATATATATATATATATATCACACTTTTATGAATTTGAACAATATCTAGATATCACACTATTAATATTTATACAATGAACACCAATGGGTGATATCACAACCAACAATCTCTTTAATCAATAAGAGTATGAATGAGAAGAATAATGTAGAATGGAACAAAACTTTGTGTGGGTTCAAAGAAATGCAATGATAGGAAATTAATGCAGCACAGAATTAATACTTGTGTGTGTTCAATCAATTTCAATGTAATCACTTGTTCTCCCTGATATTACTCAATCCCCCCTAATATGCAATATAGAGATGGAAGGAGAGAAAACAGGTTTCAGGAATATACACACTCAACAAATGCAAGTTCAATCCCAATTCCCCCCAGCAAGCTTAGAGAAACAGGAATTATTTTAAACAGGTCAAATGCTTTTGAATGTTGCTTTGTATGAATGGAAAAACACTAAACAAATGACTTTAATTCTCTAAATACGATTCAAAACTAGTGGGAGCCGCTTTTTATAGCTTCAGGTAAACACTAGCACTGATGATTGGATAACTAGCAGGTTGGAAACTGAATTTAGAGGTTGAATGCAAGAAACAGCTATTTTACATGTGGTGAAATTGAGCCAAATGCAGATATGCAGCAAACTTTTCCGTGCGTGTTAAGCGCAATTGCGGCAAAACTATAAGGTTCAGAAGTTATGAAGGTTTTAGTAAAGGTCGATTTTTCTCAAAAAGAGTCAATATTTCAAATGACAGATGCGCTTTTGAAGATTACAAACAAGGATTGGCTTTACACTAAGGGACTATGAAGATGCAAGATACCAACATTACAGTAACAAGCCCAGTGGCGCCTCTGTCTGATCTTTGCCCGCTGCAACACTTGCCTTTCTTCAGCAACTATATTAGCGCAAAGATGATTTATCACTACAATTATCACAGGACTATATGGATGAGAGAAGGATTCAGGACAGACAAAAGAGGTTCTACACTGCAGTTCTGGATATGATAGAATGGGTTGGATTGGATTACTTAAGGATAAGAGATTGGCTATGGACAATTCTATGCTAAATACTCACAACTATAGTTTTGGAATATGCCCGTCAGAGATCTGGTCAAGGGTTTTGGACTGGAATCTGCTAGACACCAGACAGGATTCAGGCGCTTGGTTCTGCTCGCTGCATAGGCACTCTGGTCTCAGCACGGCCTCTGGTTCTGGATCTGACGGGTTGGTTCTGGGTTACAGCTCTGCTCTACTGGTTTGGATCTCTGGGTTCTAGCAAGAGTTCTTGGCAAGAAGCAGCAAACAGCACAGCCAGGCTGTTCATTTGTTGTGCCCCTTGGGAAGTCTGGGGTTAAAATCAGGTTGCAAGATTTTAAAGGCCAGCTGAGAAGGGTTCAGCTTTAGGATTGGGCCTTCTGCTTTCAGAGTTCTGGAGTCTGGATCTGGGTTCTCCTGCAGAGCACTTTGCCAGTAGATCAGTTGATGGGTGAATCTGTCTGTGTCTCTAGGTCCTCAACAGTCCCTATTTATGTATTTCCCAAGGGGGTGGATAGGCTGATTATACTAAGCACACCCTCTAGGAAGCCTATTGGTTAAAGTATTCCCTCTCTCCTGATTTGAGAAGGAAACAGTGTGTCATGATGTGTCATGGGGATGGTCCAGGGAAAAACCCTCCCCTTTGTTTCTATACAGTATATCTAATTTTTACATACATCATATTTACAATATCACCAACTTGCTAATAATACATATTCACATCACAGATTTAATAAAGCGTGTATCTGTCCAAGTTTCATCGTCTTGAGAGTCTCGGTTCAAAACGGACAGTTTTTCACGCTTTTGGTTGGTTACCCAGTGTCAGATCTGTACAAACCTTTCTCCATACATGCGCGTGACATCTGGGCATACTCCTGTAAAGTTTCATATTTTTAGCATTATCACAATTGCTACAATATCAACATTTTAGTGGTTTTGTCTCTGGACATCGCACAAATCCCATAGTGGTTTTAAAACGTGACCAACATTTTCACTTTAACAACCTATAAATTCCAGATTTTTACCAGTTTGGCACAGTTTTCTATGAGTCTTTTTCTCAACAATATATTTTCTCCAGTTCCAGATACACATTTCAGTCTAGCTCCGCCTCGAAGGTTTTGGCTGGGCCAGAGCAACCTGAGCCTCCTCCTGCTAGCAGCTGGTTTCTGTTGACGCCCAAATTTGCATTTCCTTTCAGTCAAGGGAGTCTTTTGTCTCTTATCAGAGCAACAGGCCAAAATCCCCTCCCACTTCCTTTAACAACTCCCTGCCAGTTCCTCAGCAGAGAGCAGGGGTCGGGGGGGGAGATTCCTTTGTTTGGGAGAAGATGTGGAATGTCTTTGAAATCCAGTGTGGCTGGCTTTAGCTCACTTTTAAAACACTGTTTAAAATGGTCCGTTCTAAAATACAATTTTTATTTTTAACAAATATACCCATAGATCTCTTCATTCCAGCCTTTTTACAACATAGAGATTGAATTTGTAGCAACCTATATTGCTTTTGATGGGAAGACTCTTCTTTTCCACACTTTGATTTTAAGACACTAGTTTTAAATGACAGTATAAGTAAATGCCAGCTTCTGACACAGGCGAGCGGCGGTACTGCGCCCATTTTTGACATATTTTTCCCATGAAATCACCTTTGAAGGTGGATTTTCTTATGATGAAAGGTGTTTCTCCTGACCTTGTGCTTATGGGGGTTCCTTAAATAAAGTGATGTTTAACACCCAACAAGGATGTTGGATCTTTTGTGCTGTTTGAGAATCATTATTTTGCAAATTTAACAGCCAAGGGAAAACTGATTTTTAACGCAGTTCTGGGTTTCCCTTGCAATGCAGCACTGCTTTTTCAAGTAGTTTCATTTTACTCTGTGGGCAGCTCCATGATATGTTTTGGCAGTGGTCTCCTGTGTTACCACTGACATAGAAAAAATGGATTGGCAGCCTATTTTTCAGGTTTTCCTGCGCACTTAAGGCTTTTTGGCGGCTGTTCTGTTGTTTTCATGAACACAGCACACAGTGATGTTTCAGGGCATAGACTAGTGGGTTAGAACATCCCACAAGCCCCCCTCTTGCGATTTGGCGTTGATCGTCCATCAATGGGAAGTCGCAAGACTGAGATGTCAGTCTCATTTCTTTTGGTTCCAAAAATGGCAAAGTTCATCATCTTTTCGTCCTTCAGGGGTGGATTGACCAGTTTTCCTCACCCAGTCCTGATGCGAGTATTGAGCGATACTCCGGGCCCCTGGGATCTTTCCTCCGGTCCCTGGGTAGCCCTCCTTGGTCTTCGTCTCCATGGTTTCCAATCAACTATGATGACAAAGCAAAAGCATATTTGTAGACATTTCCCCACCACTATTAATCTAGTGGGGCGGACACATACATTTTGACAATCAGGACACCTTTTTCGATTGTGATTCATGGACTATATATGGGGTTCCAGAAGACTCCTCCAGTTGCTGCAGAGTGTGCCTAGGATAGCAACACTTTAGTTGATTTATATGGACCCACTTATCTTCACCCTCTGCCAAACTGCCTTTGGGGATGCGGATTTTGTAGGCGACTGGTGAGATTTTGTCTACAATTTCAAAAGGACCCCTCCAGCTAGGAAAAAATTTGCGCTGTTTGGCTTGGTTCCTTTGGAAATTGAATAAGTAGACCCGGTCTCCTACATTGTATTCTTTTCTGGTAGTCTTTAAGTCATAGTGCGTCTTCATGCTGTTTGCAGATCTCTCTAGATTTCGCTGAGCATAGGCAAAAGCATGTTGAAGGTGTTTTCTTAGATTTTCAACATACTCATGAGTTGTGGAGGCATTAATCAATGTTTGCTCTTGGGTTCTGTAGAGCTATGCTGGGGAAGCACCATCCTGCGTCCAGTCATCAGCTAAAATGTGACATTTTAGTTGCAGATGAAGGGGTAGATCTGATGGCCATTAGGACAAGAGGTAATCGAATATCCAAATTGGGCCCAGAATCTGCCACATACTTTTTTAATATGCTCACAATTGTCTTGTTGTATCTCTCTACTGCACCACCAGAGGCTGCGGTAAGCAATGTGTAGCTTCCTTTTGACCCCAAGTATCTCCCACATCTTTGTCATTACTTCGCTGGTGAAATGGCTACCTCAGTCTGACTGGATCCTTTGGGGTAGTCCAAAATGCAAAAAGATGTGGTTGATCATTAGGGCAGCTTCTGTTTCTGCCTTGCAGTTTGGGGACGGGAGACATTCCACCCATTTAGTAAACAAGCATGTCACGGTCAACATGTACTTGTTCCCCCTAGAGGAGCGAATCACAGGCCCAATATAGTTGACTTGTAAATCTGACCAAGGCAGTGTCATCCCCCTCTTTTGGAGAGGCGCACAGTGTGTGAGGGATGTTGGCTGAATTTGTGCACACACAAGACACCCCTTCAAATATTGGTCGAAGTCCTGCCCCATGTGTGGCCAGTATACAACCGCTTCATGGGCGGGACTTAACATCAGGCTTCGGAATGAGGTAGGGACCACCCACTGATCATGGCCAGCTAGGGATCTCTTTGCCAACAAACCGTCTTGGATTCGGAACATTTCTGCACATTTCATCAACACTCTGAGGTCCTCTTTCACAATGTAATCGGTATCCATCAGGGGAAAGTTCTCAAGGTCCTCAATGTGTTGATAAAACTTACCAATTATTGAATCCCCTTTATGAGCCATAATCAAATCAGCATCAGGGGTCTCCTTACTCCATTGTGCAGTTGAGAGTTCATTGTGAGCATTTGTCTGGGACCTAGTGATAGCAGTGACCTTGATCTCCCCCAACAGGGACTCGATCTCAAGTAGATCCCCTTGGATGGCTCCGGTTTTGGCCAGCTGATCAGCTAAGTCATTTCCAGTTTTGTCTGGTCCCTGTACTTTGGAATGACCCTTAATCTTTTTCCAGTAGATGGTCATCCCATTCGAGGTGACCAGATCATCAATGTTTTGAATTAATTTCCCATGTTTCAATGGTTTATTATTAGCACATAGCATGCCCTCTGGTTTTCCAGTTAACCAGGTGCTCCACGAACCTGTTCTGTACATAATCCGAATCTGTGATTATGACCAGTTTGTGGAGTTGATGTTGGACAGCAGTGAGGATGGCCTGATGCACAGCCATCAACTCTGCCACTTGACTACTTTGGGGACCAATCTTGTACCCAGCAGAGGGTTCTGTGGTCTCATTCACCCATGCATTCCCTACGCCGGCCACAAGTTCTTTTTCCCCGTTGTTGTCAACATGGTAAGAGCATCCATCCACATAGACAGTGGGCATTCCCTCACACTTGTCTTCTTCAAAGACTTTGTGGGGGGAATTGAGGTATGCCTCCATGTTGTCCTTGATTTTTAGACTCTCCTCCTCGAGACAGTTTTCTCTGGCACAATCATGCAAGTCAGCCAGACCTTGCACGAGGGGACTCTTCTTGTTTTGGCCATATCTGACCTCCACAGGAAAGCCTTGCATTGACAGAATCCAGGAAGTAATTTGGGAATTACTCACATTTCCGGCCCAGATTCTGTCACTTTGGAGATATTGCAGAGGCTTGTGTGGAGTCTCCACTCTGATGTGTTCCCCCTGGATAAACGGCCGGTAATTCTTCAATGCCCACACCGTTGCCAGGAGTGCCTTCTCACAATCGTTGAATTTTTCCTCCACAGAGGATAAAATTTTACTCGCATAGGAGATTACGTTATTGACCTTGTAAAGCTTTTGATATAATACTGCAGTCAAGCATGTATTAGAGAACCCTGTCTCCAAGAAGAACTCCTTGTTTTTTACAGGGTAAGCTAGGCAAGGCGCTTGTGAGAGGCTTCTTTTGAGTTGTCTTACTGCCTCAGCTTGTTCTGGACCCCATTCCATGACCCCCCCCTTCAAAAGATGAATATGGGGTCTTGTGATCTCTGCGTAGTCCTTAATGAACTCTCTGCTGTAATTAGTCAGTCCAAGGAGGCTCCTTAGTTCCCGCAGAGTTGTGGGGTGTTTCAATTTCTGGAGTGCTTCCACTTTCTTTTCCTGGGGACAGAGACCCTGAGGAGTAATCTCATTCCCCAAGAAATTGACACGGGTTCTACACCACTGTGCCTTTTGAAAGGATCTCCACTATGTGTTCCTCCAAAGTTGAGCTTTTGATGAGAACATCATCTACATAAGCCAGGTTACCCCTTTCACAAAGGTCGGGCATGGCCTTATGTAGAAAAATGTTGAACTCATTGCTGGAGTTGATGTATCCAAAGGGAGTCTGGGTCCATGTGTACTGTTTTCCTCCCTACTGACAGACACAGTCTAGTATCCATTGGTCAGGTCTATTGCAGTGAATACCTGTGACCCCTGGATCTGGGCCAGCCCTTGGTCAATGTAGGGAAGCGGCCACCGGGAAGTATGGACCCGTTTGTTGAGCTCCCTAAGGTCGGCACAGAGTCTCCACTGGCCGTTTGGCTTCAATATCCGTAGCACCGGATTATTGAAGGTGCTGTGGACTGGAGGGATTATCCCACGGCACTCAAGGCTCTTAATTATTTCAGTAAGGGACCCCATTGATGCGAGAGGCAAGCAATATTGCTTCACACACACTGCCAGGTAATGCCAGGGTCCGTGGGAATTGTTGTTGTGTGGATGTCGGTGCGACCACAGTCATATGAGTCCACCGCAAAGAGATCTTGAAAATCCAAGAAAACTTGTTTCCATTTTTGCCTTTGTTCCAGAGTCTCACAGGCATCAGCTAGGTTGACTCTCCCTTCAACCATCTGCCTGAAGCCCGGAAAGACTTCTGATTTTTCTATCTCAGCGGCCTCCTACAGCTGGGTGGAGAAGTTCCTGGTCAGAGTGCTGATTTGGACCGGTGGCTTCAGGTGGGAAAGGCAGCCCTCATGGACCTGGAAAATCACCCCATCCCTCCTGAAGTCATAGGTCACATCTTCCTTACCATAAGGGCAGGAAGTGTACACCAGGAAGTTCCCCCCATGCCGGGTAAAGATCCTGTCTGGTGTTGTGTTGTCATCACTGTCACTGTCACAACAGTCCTTGGGGATTGGTCCTAACAGTTCATTGCCTAAATCTATGGAAAAATGTTGGTCATCAACCGCCATTCCAATAATGGTGCCTGTGGCTAGAGTGATACTCTTTAAGTCGCTGTTATCCATCTCTATTGGAATGGTGTCATGCTCTAGATTGACAGGTGGTGTTGGGTTTACCCCCAACCCTTGCTGTTGGAGTGAAGCATTTAGATGAATATAGGCATCAAGGTTTTTCAGTTTCTGTCCTCTTTTAACTTTCACTTCCAGGGAGAATTGTCGGGTCCTTTCTGGGATGGTGACTTCCTCTCCAATCTGAATTTCAACTGCATAAGGCTGTAATGAACCATCGGACGTGTCCCTTCTGGACTTCCTGGTCCCTGACACGTAGGGGCTTGCACTCAGCAGTACTTCCAACATGGCCGTCAAACATGCAACGCTGTTTACCAGATTCCGCGTTGGACGCATCACGTTCTATAAAGCAGACATGCCCCCGTGGCCCTGTGCGTCTGAACCCTACCGCTTGCAGTGGCTAGACGTGTACTGTCGTAGTTCGCTCTTGCTAACTTCATTGATTCCTGGTTCCTGGTTCCCCTATTACTTCCTCCTAATTCATTCCTTACCTTTTTGCCCTCACTTGCATCCCGGATCTCCGTGCACTCGCATTCCGAGTACACGCTTCGCTGTTTCCTGGACTTCCCGGACATTCTGAACGATCCAGGAATTGGATGCTGAACGCACGCTGGAACCCGAGGACATACGCACAGGGTTATACAAGACCCGCACTGTGCGCAAGAAGACTCCACAGAAGAACTCTACTAAACAACGCAGACATGTGAGAAGGGGGGAAACCTGTGACAAAGGCAGCAATTGAGCTGACCTAAATGCTTTCTCTGGGTCATCAAAGCCCATGAGATTATCCGCTAATCGGGACAAAGCTTTGAAGTTTATTAGGTCCAAACTAATGGCAAAGCGATTGAGAATGTCACTGCATAAGTAAAAGGCAGCAGTGACGTCTCGCACGACCCAACAATTATGGACTATGCTCTTGTTGCCTATGGAGATTTTGAGCATACACCTGCTTGGCAGGAGATGTTTGGAATTGGGTGTTTCCAGATCCATTTCTAACTGAACAGTGATGAACAACTGCTCTCCAATTTGCTGAATATCAGCCAGGCTCTGAGCTGATTTCACAACTTTCTGCACTAGTGGAGTGGGAATGTCTGATTGTGGATTGGTAAAGTGTTTCCTTCCAGTGTGGAATGCCACCTTAAACTGGAATGAAGGTTGATGTTCAGAAATAGAGAAGACCCGCCATCACCAGGAGGTCATTCCCTAGTAGACAAGGGGTGCCCTCTGGAGTCACAACTATGACCGGGTGCTTCACCTTGTGTCGCCCAATTTTAATGTCCAAATACGCAGTCCCCTCGATGGGAATTTCCTTCTCGTCAAAGTTCTGAAGTTGTCCAGGAAGAAGGGTGAGAGGAATTTGGTAATTCGCCCCCCTTCCTGAATTCAGTTGATCAAAGGCCTTTTTGAACGCAAGGGTAGCTTGGGATCCAGTGTCAACCAGTGCCAAAATTGTACCCTGTCCCTGTATTTGTACCGGGGCATAGAATCTTCCCTCCTTCTCCGCAAGGGGGCACAGATAATGTACATTTTTGGACAACTGGTGGGTTAGTTTTTTAGTTTTGGACACTAACAGAGAAGAGATTTGGGCATAATTCTGTGGAGAGTCTCGGGAATCTGCAAAGAAAAGGTGGCAGCTAGATATGGGAGAAATTTTGGGTTCCCCTGGTTCTGGTTCTGGGTCCCTTCTCTGAAAATACCCCGGGTTTCGAAAATTTGGATACCCCTCCACCCTTGACCTCCCCTCTCCCGGATTAGGTTGTCTGGGCTCAGGAAAGTGGGAAAAGAAGGATGGATTGTTCTGGGGTTGAAAGTTTTGCGGGTACCTTGGAAAGAAGTTCTGTCCAGGATTTGCCCTCCTGGGGGAAGTAATGATGGAAGTTCCCTGGATTACCTGCTGTTTAGTTGGATCCCCCCCTTGGGCTGGAGGAGTCCACACATAACCCAGGATGGGTCTGTTCCCCTTGTAGTGGGGACTAATATAGTCAGGGGAGTGAGGGATCCCATTGGTGGGTCTACCTCTTTGGCTCCCTGTCTGTGACTGGCCCGAGGGCCTTCTGGGCTTGGGATTATTCTGCTGTGCAGGCAGGTTTTTAGGCCCCCCCATCTTCAAATCCAAAATGGGGGCAACCTTCACCTCTGCCACCTTAGCAGCAGCAGGAGTGTTGGTTGTTTTGGGGCTTTTAGCATTATTTTTGTTTTCTATGGGCTTTTGCACCTCATAAATTCTGGTGGCCTGTTCAATGACCCAGTCTAGTGATGTTTTCTCATGAAAATCTCTCACTAGCTGGGTCATGATGTACTTTGGTAGAGCGTGGAAAAAAGTATTCACAAATTCTTTGCTGTCCATGCGCACCCTCCTGGTGGTCTGCGCAAAGGCACGATTTAATTCCTGCACAAATTCTTGTGGGGCCTGATCCTCCCCACATTGTAAGTTGTAGACTGCCTTGCGAGCCTCCTGAGGATTTCTGTGTACAGAAAAATGCTTCAAGGTGGCCACCCTATAGGTGGACCATCTAGAATGATTTTGGTCCTCCAGCCCCGCAAAGAAGCTGGAGTATTCTGGTGAGAAGGTCCATTTCACATACTGAGTACAGCTACTGCTGTCCTTCAAATGGAAAGTTTCCATCATCTGCTCAAAGAGCTCTAAGTGCTCCCAAACAGAATACTTAGCGTTCTTATGATAGGGCGTGATGACACTCCTTATTGCTTTGATTTGCTTTAAGGGTTCCTTAATCAAGGCCCTTTTTGCCTTATTGGCCTTCTTGGTTCGGGTAAGCCTGGGCCACTCCTCCTCTGACTCAGAGGCACTGCTCCCAGAGGTGCCCGTCTGGTCTTCCAGGTTTTCCCGGATTCTGAAAGCGTGGGAATGGCTGGCAGAATGTGGGAACCTAGTCTCCTGTGTCCTGGGTCACTCAGAGGGGTCTTCTGATTCTTCCTTGCCCCCAGGATTTGATGGGTACCCCCCACTGTCCTAGCTGGGCAGAGGTTTTCAGGATGCCCTTAGTGGGCCTACTCTCATGGAGTTCCCCACTAAATTTCACAGTACTTGGGTACCCATACACAGATGCCCGCCCATCCATTCCTGGGAGGTGCTGGTCTATGAACCCCATATTTCTGATTGGATTGAAATCTGCCATCCCCATGGCCCTGGGCTCATGTACGCCAGTGGACATGGGGGTGGAAGAGTCCAGGGATTGGAAGAGGTGAAGGCCTCTGATACTAGGGTTCCTGAGGTTATGCTCAGGTGTTTCCCTTTCCCAGCTAACCTCATCTCTATCAGCCCCTGCTCCCAGTTGCCATGCCAGAACCTGCGCTTTCTGTTCCTCAATCAAGGCCTTACTAGTCTCTATCAATCTCTCTTGCATGGCTACCTGTCTCTGGAGCCTGTCATTGATCTCACAGAGAGCCTCATTTTCTTTCTGTCCATCCTGGGTTGTTTTTGAGTACTGGGCTAGTCTTTGCTGCAGGAGGGTTACCTCCTGAGTCCTGTCCAAACTGGCCTGGTCCTTCCTTGCTAGAGCCTCTTCCACCCTCCTGGTGTGCTGTAACCTGGAGGTCACCTAGTCCCTGGAGGGCCAGGTGATTTTCTTCCAGTTTCTCTTTTAAATAGAAGACTTCCTGGCCTAAGGTGTCCCTTTCCTGAGCAAGAGCCTGCCTCTGTGCCGCCAGGTCGTCCCTCTGTCTTTGAAGCACACCAGCTTTCTGGCGCTCTTCATCAAATTCTGCCTGGGTTTCCAGGTCTTTCAAAATCAATGTATTGCTCTCCTCTTTCTCTCTATCTAATTGGCTTTGCAGGGTAACTACCTGCTCTGTGCATGCCCTGTTAAAGTTTATTTGTTCCTCCAGCTTTTTCTGGCTCTGCAGTAGAGAGTCCAAACTTTCTTGGTACTCCTTCTGCAAGGCCTGAATTCTGGTATCCTGTTCTGCCTTTTCCTGCTGCAGGATACCGATGTCCTCTTTTATTTTGACGATATACTGCCTACTTTCATTTTCAGACTCCTGGCTCCTCTGTAGCCTTTGCTCAGCAGAGTCCAGATCAGTTTGGGCCTTTCCTAATGCCTGCAGTTGCTTACTTGCCAGATCTTGGCCCTCGGCATATTTATCCTGTATGGCTCCAATATACAGGTATAGATATGCCGCTATTTTGGCAATCTTGTTTTGTTCTTCCTTTGCCTTAGGGGCCATATATAGTTCACTCAGGGCCATGTGTAAAGGACCCTGATCTTGCCATATATCTAACGCTGTTGCAGTTACCTGTTCTGTGATTGCCTGCAACCACACATTCTGATCCTGCTTTGTCCATTCACCTCTCACAAATAACTTATGCAAAAGGTGTTCTCTAGCCATATTGATCTCTACCAATGTCGCCATTCTGGAAATATTAATTTCCTTCCTGAATTACAGAAGTTTTATTTTATTTTTGCAAAACAAACGGTTCCCTTAGAGTGTTCCCTTTTGAGGGGTGCTTTTCACAGTGTAACACAGTGTGGTAGCCCAACTGGAATTATGTACCCTGTCAGTTAGCACACTGTATTAAGCTGTCACAAGTGGTATATCTAATTCAGAAAGCCCGGATTCAAGCCCCCAATCTGTAAGTGGTTTCAACCCAGCACTCAACCTGAGTCAATGCCTAGCGTGTGATGCCCAGCTGGAACCCTTATTTATATATTTTTATGTCTAAAGTTCTTTTATTTCTGAACGATGTACCCTTATATCACGCCCCTCTCTTTGAATCCCCCTGGTCTCACTGAACCAAGAAGTAAGTTGTTTTGCAAAGTTAAAAGATTTATTTGTTGGATTTGAACAATATATATATCACACTTTTATGAATTTGAACAATATCTAGATATCACACTATTAATATTTATACATTGATCACCAATGGGCGATATCACAATCAACAATCTCTTTAATCAATAGAAGTATGAATGAGAAGAATAATGTCGCATGGAACAAAACTTTGTGTGGGTTCAATGAAATGCAATGATAGGAAATTAATGCAGCACAGAATTAATACTTTTGTGTGTTCAATCGATTTCAATGTAATCACTTGTTCCCCCTGATACTACTCAATCCCCCCTAATATACAATATAGAGATGGAAGGAGGGAAAACAGGTTTCGGGAATATATACACTCAACAAATGCAAGTAAAATCCCAATTCCCCCCAGCAAGCTTAGAGAAGCAGAAATGATTTTAAACAGGTCAAACGCTTTTGAATGTGGCTTTGTATGAATTGAAAAACACTAAAAATGACTTTAATTCTCTAAATAGGAATCTAGTGGGAGCCACTTTGTATAGCTTCAGGTAAACACTAGCACTGATGATTGGATAACTAGCAGGTTGGAAACTGAATTCAGAGGTTGAATGCAAGAAACAGCTATTTTACATGTGGTGAAATTGAGCCAAATGCAGATTTGCGGCAAACTTTTCCACGTGCGTTAAGCGCAATTGCGGCAAAACTATGAGGAGTTGGAATGCGGTTTTGGGTTCGTTTGAAAGCTGAGGATGTTAGCTTCAATTTGACACTTACATTTCATTCCTATGCATGGTTCAGAAGTTATGAAGGTTTTAGTAAAGGTCGATTTTCTGAAAAAAAGAGTCAAGATTTCAAATGACAGATGCGCTTTTGAAGATTACAAACAAGGATTGGCTTTACACTAAGGGACTATGAAGATGTGAGATACCAACGGTACAGCCACCAGCCCAGAGGCGCCTCTGTCTGATCTTTGCCCGCTGCAACACTTGCCTTTTTTCAGCAACTATATTAGCGCAAAGATGATTTATCACTACAATTATCACAGGACTATATGGATGAGAGAAGGATTCAGGACAGACAAAAGAGGTTCTACACTCCAGTTCTGGATATGATAGAATGGGTTGGATTGGATTACTTAAGGGTAAGAGATTGGCTATGGACAATTCTATGCTAAATACTCACAACTATGGTTTTGGAATAGGCCCGTCAGAGTTCTGGTCAAGGGTTTTGGAGTGGAATCTGTTAGCCACCGGACAGGATTCAGGCGCTTGGTTCTGCTCTCCGCAAGGCACTCTGGTCTCTGCACGGCCTCTGGTTCTCGATCTGATGGGTTGGCTCTGGGTTACAGCTCTGCTCTACTGGTTTGGATCTCTGGGTTCTAGCAAGAGTTCTTGGCAAGAAGCAGCAAACAGCACAGCCAGGCTGTTCAATTTGGTGTGCCCCTTTGGAAGTCTGGGGTTAAAATCAGGTTGCATGATGTTAAAGGCCAGCTGAGAAGGGTTCAGCTTTAGGATTGAGCCTTCTGCTTTCAGAGTTCTGGAGTCTGGATCTGGGTTCTCCTGCAGAGTGCTTCACCAGTAGATCAGTTGATGGGTGAATCTGTCTGTGTCTCTAGGTCCTCAACAGTCCCTATTTATGTATTTCCCAAGGGGGTAGATAGGCTGATTATACTAAGCCCACCCTCAAGAAAGCCTATTGGTTAAAGTATTCCCCCTCTCCTGATTTGAGAAAGAAACAGTGTGTCATAATGTGTCATAGGGATGGTCCAGGGAAAAACCCTCCCCTTTGTTTCTCTACAGTATATCTAATTTTTCACATAAATCATATTTACAATATCACCAACTTGCTAATAACACATATTCACATCACAGATTTAATAAAGCATGTATCCGTCCAAGTTTCATCTTCTTGAGAGTCTCAGTTCAAAACTGACAGTTTTTCGCGCTTTTGGTTGGTTACCCAGTGTCAGATCTGTACACATTTTTCTCCATACATGCGCGTGGCATCTGGGCATACTCCTGTAAAGTTTCATATTTTTAGCATTATCACAATTGCTACAATATCCACATTTTAGTGGTTCTGTCTCTGAACATTGCACAAATTCCAGAGTGGTTTTAAAACGTGACCAACATTTTAATTTTAGCAACCTATAAATTCCAGATTTTTACCAGTTTGGCACAGTTTTCTATGCGTCTTTTTGTCTATGCGTCTTTTTGTCAACAATATATTTTCTCCAGTTCCAGATACACATTTCAGTCTAGCTCCGCCTCCAAGGTTTTGGCTGGGCCAGAGCAACCTGAGCCTCTTCCTGCTAGGAGCTGGTTTCTGTTGACGCCCAAATATACATTTCCTTTCAGTCAAGGGAGTCTTTTGTCTCTTGTCAGAGCAACAGGCCAAAATCCCCTCCCACTTCCTTTAACAACTCCCTGCCAGTTCCTCAGCAGAGAGCAGGTGGGGAGATTCCTTTGTTTGGGAGAAGGTGTGGAATGTCTTTGAAATGCAGTATGGCTGGCTTTAGCTCACTTTTAAAACACTTTTTAAAATGGTCCTTTATAAAATACAATTTTCATTTTTAACAAATATACCCATAGATCTCTTCATTCCAGCCTTTTTACAACATAGAGATTGAATTTGTAGCAACCTATATTGCTTTTGATGGGAAGTCTCTTCTTTTCCACACTTTGATTTTAAGACACAAGTTTTAAATGACAGTATAAGTAAATGCCAGCTTCTGACACCGGCGAGCAGCAGTACTGCGCCCATTTCTGACATATGTTTCCCATCCAATCATCTTTGAATCTGGATTTTCTTATGATGAAAGGTGTTTCTCCTGACCTTGTGCTTATGGGTGTTCCTTAAATAAAGTGATGTTTAACACCCAACAAGGATGTTGGATCTTTTGTGCTGTTTGAGAATCATTATTTTGCAAATTTAACAGCCAAGGAAAAACAGATTTTTAAAGCAGTTCTGGGTTTCCCTTGCAATGCAGCACTGCTTTTTTTTAACTAGTTTCATTTTACTCTGTGGGCAGCTCCATGATAGGTGTTGGCAGTGGTCTCCTGTGTTACCACTGACATAGAAAAAATGGATTGGCGGCCTATTTTTCAGGTTTTCCTGCACACATAAGGCTTTTCAGTGGCCGTTCTGTTGTTTTGATGAACACAGCACACAGTGATGTTGCAGGGCATAGACTTGTGGGTTAGAACATCCCATATTAATTAAATTAGACCATCAGCTCTGGTCATTGGGTGGATCAGGTCTACCGGCAGCAAGGCACCTCTGGAGGGATTGGACCAGCGGTGCGGTTTTGGTCAATTTTGGATGGCACCTCAGACTGGTTTTGGATGGCCCTTCTGGTCACTGGACACTGTAGATGACAGGATGCAAGTTTCAGCGGGCAAGCCTTAATGGTAGCAAGCCAAGCTGAATCAGAATTATTCTTTTAAGTTTTGGAGGTTTGAAATTGGGTCTAGCTAGCAATAGTTCAGCAATGCTAAATCTGGATTCTGCAAATAAATCAAGATCTTCAAAGAGTTCTGGAGTCAGCTACAAGTTGAAGAGTTCTGGACCAAGTTGCTGCGTAGGAATCTGGATGTGTTTCTGGAAGCAGTGTGTTATGTGTTGTGCAGTTCCTATATTTATACTGTCAAATGCCATCACCTAAGTTTATGGTGTGGGCAGAATTTCAAAAACACACCCCCACGGCTGTGAGTGGCTGTATGCACATGCTTTGTCTTGGTTGGCAGTCTGAACAGAGCGGTCATCTTTATGATGCGATTTAGGAACTCCCACCTTGATTTTCAGCAAAACATAACTTTTGCACAAATGTACATTTCTAACATTAGGTACCCTAATAAAATTGGACACATATATTTCACATTTGATTGTCTACATTTGCATTCAATCTGCGTCTTTGTGTGAGCTGTCTTTCTCATTCTATGGATTTTTATCAAATTTAAACCTAACAGTTTGGATTAATCATTTCGACTTCGGTACATCTCTGGGCGCTTATCAGTGGACCATGTACATACAATCTTGGGTTTGCAACATTAATCGTTCTGCTATAGGGAAATTTATTTCATAACTTTGGTTCCTTAAATGGTACAGATTTCATCAATGTCTTAAAATCAAGAGCCTGAAATTAGGTTAATGTCTATCAATTTTCAGATGTATGCCTCTTTATGTTGCTCAGTTAAAGAGTTTTAACTTTTAATCGCACATAAGGATTTAACATCAAAGTTCTCCTTTGTAACCTCCCCTTCCCAGGCAGCAGCTGTCCAGCCCTTTGATTAGGAAGGTGTGTGTCCCTTCCTGGAGGGAAGCTCCCTTGTAGAGATCAGTTGGGCAGCTTGCCATTGTCCTCGGCTCAGCCCCAGACGAAAGTCTACTGAGGCCCCATTGTAATGCTTGTTGTCATTTTGTGGGAACCATTAACATCACTTAAGCCTTCCTGTAGCAAGAGAGTGTCAAGCTGAGATGTCAACTTTCCCAGGCCAGGCACTGTCAGATCAGAATTAAATAGTTGATTAGCTCCAGACTGGGTTCCTGTAAGATTCACCTACAATCGTTTATTTAAAAGATATAAAATGAACAGAGTTTATAATGGATTTTGACATTTTAAATGAATTAAGGCCTTCACAGCAAAATGCTTTAAACAGGTGGATTTTTCACTTCCTCAGGAAAAAGAAAATGCATTTAAAATGGGTTTGACAGCCAATTTCCTTATGCAGCTGTCAGGCAGTGATGCCTGTATTACTCTTACTGCCTGGAGAATCTTTGATTTCAGCACACTTTTCCTTCCAATACTTCACTGGAAAGATGACAGAATTTAGCGCCAAAACAGCACTTTGAAGAATGCCATTGATTAGCGAGCTGTGTTTTCAAGGCATTTTTGGATTTTAGCCCACTTTTGTGGCCTTGATTCAGGTGACAGGTGACATGTGCCAGGTGACAGTTGACAGGTGTTTTTACACCAACTTTGCCTGTGTGGCAGGGTGTGCAGCTCTTTTGTGTTTATGAACCATGTACCGTCTTGCAGATTTGGCACGCACGGGGTTATTGCCTCCATTTACAGCAGTTTTCTCTCCCCATTGGCAAAGGGGTGTAGTAGGGTGCATTCGCATGGGTTGAATTATCCCACACTGAACACATCAAGTCGCCCGGTGAGCTATCCTATTGTGGATACATGCATACCCCTGTACCTGTGAAAGGGTTCCCTCCCACCGCAGTGACAACCCCTATTCTAGGTGTCAATAATTGTCCCGTGTTTGCATTCTGCTGTATCTGCATAGGTTCGTACTGCGACTGCCCTTGCGGTGGATTCATTTGTGCTTGCTGTAATTGCTGTGGCTGCTGTGCCTGTTGCACTTGCTGCATCTGTGTCTGATAGACTGTCTGACCTTGGGAAAACCCTTCCCTAGCTTGTGAACTATACGCTGGCGGATAAGCTGTCCCCCCCTCTTGAGACTAGACCATTCTGTACATACCCTTTGCTCTTGCATACGCATGCAATGTGCCCTGTCATCCCACAAGTCCAACATACTAGAGGAACCCTTCTAATTCCTTGGTTGAACCCTCCTTCCGCAATCCTGATTCGCATTCTGTGCGTTCTGAAACCCACCTTGATTGGTTTGGAATCAACCCCTTCCTCTGTATGCCATACCTCTACCTCGTGGTACAAACCAATTCCCTCCTTGGTCCATCAGGTGCTGTTTGCCTACGATGTGCCCACTGCTGTACTCCTAGTCCTTCTCTGCATGTCCATAGTGCCCTTTCTATGGCATATTTTGACAATTTCCTCTGAACTAGTTTAGTTTCCTCAAGTTTCCTAGCCTCTTCTTTCTTCTTGTTTTTCTCCTGCAACAGCTGACAGTGATGCACCATTGTCAACTGTATTCCTGCCATGGTTTTGCTTCCATTCCCACTTGCTTGATCTGTACTTGGTCGGGCAACCTTGACATAAAATGTGGTAAAATATTGCCACCATTCTTCCCACGGCTCACTCATTTCAAGAGTCCAGCGCTCTTGAATGTCATGAATGTAAGCAAAATGATCGTCATCTTCTTTCATCTTACGTGTCATGATTGCACCCATGTCTGACGTGTCAGGATACTGTACCCTGAGAGCCCTCCAGATATCTGCTCTACAATTATTAAACAGCGCTTCATGCACTGTCTTCTGTGCTGTCACACTCAAATAGTCTGCTCTCTTCCATATGTCATCAGCTCTTTCCCCAAGAATGGCTGCCAAGAGACTCTTAATGTCCCTTATGGCATTAAGGTGTTTCCTCCTGTCATTTTTTCCAATTCCTAAATCCATTTTCCTGCACCCGATGTCAACTCAGATGTTTGCATCTTAAATTATCCTCATCCATCTGCAGCCATGAAATATACTGTATTCTTCCTCCCTCTTTTTCCAATAAGGGAAAATGCATAAACCCTAACCCGTAATCGGCTCCCATCATATGCCTATCCATAGTAGGAACAATGGTTCCTGACCACCTCCTTCCTGGAAACGATCTTAACCTGCTCACATATGGCTGTGATTCTCCCTTCTCACTATATGATTGTCCTTTGGGAAGCTCTGGATATGCTATGGGATCTGGCGTTCTATCATGCACCTCTTCCCTCCTCCCCATGGAAGGATTCCCTCTCTTTGTCTGACATATCTAGTCCTCAACTAGTGTGAGTCTCGTCCCCTTCACCTTAACTCATGCTTAAGTATAAGGCTCTATGCTCGAGGCTGAACAGATGTTCCTCTTCGCTTCGTGATTGGAGGACCAGCGTGTGATCTCCCTTCCCTCGGCTTCCTGATTTAGTACCTTCCCTTAATTCTTGCTAGGCTTTATCGATCCAGTCTCCGATGTTTCCTATATCAAAGTTCCCTTCTAAGGCTAATCTAGACAGCCCTGACATTGCTCCATGTAACGGGAGGAACTCCTCTATACTGCCCTATTGTATCGCTCGACTTGGTTCCATTCGTTTCTTTTAAATGTGATTAATATCCTGTTCTTCATCTAATTCTCTTTGCTTTCTTGTCCCATCTTACTCTCTCCTCTTCCTGTCTTATCTCCTCTCTCATTGCCCCTGCTCTCCCTTCTGCCTCTTCTTTTTATCTTTGTATTCTTCTATCCTTTAATTTCTATGTATCCTCCTCTTCTCTTTTTCTTTCTTGTCTATCCTGTTCTTCTATTGTTCTCTGCCTGTTTTGATCCTTCCTTTGCTCCTCTGCCCTTTCTTCTTTCTTTTGTTGCTCCTTCTGATGCATCTGTTCTCGCTGCTATCTGCTTTTTTCTTTAATGCTCATCTTCCTTTAATCTCCTTTCTCATTTGCTGTCTTTTTTATCCTGTTCATCCTGATCTTCTTTGCCTTACTTCCTCGATGCTCTTCCCATCTAGCTTGAGCAATATCTGTCCTCCAATCCACTCATTCTATACGAGCGTTACCTCATCAGTTTTATCCTTCTCTCCTTTCCATCTCTTAATCTCTCTTTCTATTTCTGACAATATAGTCAATCGCTCACTATTCTTCCCTTTTTCCTGCAAGATCTTATAGATCTCCTTGTTTCTCTTACTCTTCTCTGTACTATCGTCACTGCTATAAGCAGGCGGTTTGTATATTGGATTACTATACCCGGTTTCTGTTTTCAGTTCCTTTAAAGGATACAATCCTACGTCTTCCATACTATCGCTGTTTACTTCCGGCTAAGGGGATCTGAGGGCTCAACACCTTCTTCCTTACACTGATTAAGCATCCACTCTTCAGGTGGCGGATCCTCCCTCTCTTCCTGCACATCTTCCAAAGCTCTAAAATAGGTAATCTTTTGTCTAACGTCTTTCTTGTATATGCAGCATGCAAGTATGTGTTAATGTTTTGCAATACTGCTTTCAACAGTGATCCCCTTATGGCCATGGCATGAACATCTTATCTGCTGCGCCTTTCAAACATTCTGCACTATACTGTTTGAGCTTGGGCATGTGATTTGGCAATGTCTTACATAAATGTGTCAGAGGCGTAATGTCTCCCATTGCGACGAGTCTCAATTGCCTGTCAATACTTACCATTGTTTACAAAAGACCTTTATAAAAACAACAAATATGAGCACGCTCCAACAATCGCCGCTCAAAACCTTTATCTCTCCAATTTTCTCTGTCTGCCTCTGGATCAGATCCGACCACTTCCCTAGATAGATTTTATAACTTCTTAACCTCGTCTCAGTTCTCATACAACAGTTTGTGTCGCTCCTCAACACCTTAATTCAACAAAAATACATAAACAGACAAACAAATCGACTCTTTACATAAAAACCTTAGTTTAACCTTAATTCAATAATATTCTATGCTCAAATTCCATTCCTGCTTCATGGTGTAATGCACTGATCATTTCTATATACAAAAAGGTGATCCCCACGATCTATCGAATTTTCACCCTAAAGCGTTGTTGGACGCAGCTGTGAAAGTATTTGCCATTTTGTTGCTAAAACAACTTGAAACCTTTATTGTGGCAAACGACATCTATTCTAAGTATTAAACTGGATTTCGTAAGGACATGGTTATGTCCCTCAAGGCTACCATAATTGCTCACATTTTTGCGAAATCCAAAGCAACAAATACGGGGCCTATTTACATGGCGGCACTAGATCTCTCATGTGCCTTCGACACCGTCATTAGGGAACTGCTATGGATGAAGCTACTTACAATGGGGTTTCCCCCTTGGTTAGTGCAATTTATTGCATTAATACACGTCAACACCACCTTTCAAGTTAGAGTGACCCAAAATGGCACGCTCAATCCCCCATTGCTACTATGACTGGTGTGAAACAGGGTTGTAATTTGGCCACCTCTTTATTCAACCTTTATCTCTGTGACATGGATAACTCATGGATGACATCTCCATGTACCCAGTCAGACATGGCAGGATGAGACTGCACTGGATTTGTTTCGCAGATGACCTAATCCTGCTGGATTCCAAAACAAATTGAATCGTTTTCATGTTTATGCGAAGCAACACAACCTAAAAGCAAATCCCTATAAATCCAAAATTGTTATATTTAGTAACAAAAAGCAGATTAAATCATACTGTTGGTACATCGCAGACTCACATCATAGACCTACGCTATTTGGGATACTGCTTATCCGATGCCAATTCTATTAAATTATGGGTCCAATTACTAAAAACTAAGGCACGTCCTCTGGCATCTATGATGAAAATAATCTATCGGAAGTAATGCAAGTTCTCATTGCTTCCGCTTATTCATTTCTATCTCTTGAAAGCAGAGCCTATTTTGCTTTTTGACCTTGTTAGCTGCCTATTGGAGATAGATGACATCCTAAATTCCATTCAGGGACAATTATGGAAACATACATTAGGATTGGTGTTATCTGTGCCGAATCCATAATTTGACACAAAATAGGATTGTCTTCTCTAGCAGCTAGATGGTCATGGCGTAAATTAGCTTTGTATGTGAAAATAGTGGTACCTCCTCGCAACTCTCTCTTCCAAGATCTCCATGCCCTCATGTTAGAGGGGAGTCTCCCTTCTATGTTGAAATTTGCTGCTCAAATGAATTACAACCTTCATCTAATAAATGTCACTTCAGACGATTTAATCCTGGGCCTTCCCAAGGTCAAACGCAAACATTACGTGATTGATTGGATCCTCACAAATTAATTAAAATTGACATATAAACTATACACAGAACATGTACTTTGCTCAAGGAGGAGAGAACTGCGAGCACCTTATATAATTAAATGTCCATGTGATAAGATTTGTTTAATCTATTTGAGATTCAAGCTCTATCAGCTGCATACGCTAGAACGGATATCATCGTGGCATCTCTCTTCATGTAGGATCAGTGTAAGGTACCGCCGTTTTTGTTTAAATGTTGCGCAGTGTGAAACCCTCAAGCACTTAGTGGTATACTGCCCATTTTTTGAACTCTATAGACACATTCTGCTGGGCGTCAATTGCCCTAATGCAATTTACTGTGCACGCATCTCATTTTTGGAAGCATATCTATGGGGTTTAAGCCTAAGTGGCTCGATTTTAGAAAACTTTCCTATGGACCTTACCCGAGTTTTCATCCATTAAACGCACGCGAAAACAAGCACCAGGGAGCCGCCATTTTCTGATAATCCTATCTTTTCCCCCATCGCCCTGGCTGACCTGCTTTTGCGGCACTAAATCAATTCCCCTGCCCCAGAGCCTGACATTATCAAAACATTCATATTCCCTGCCTCTCTCCGTGACGTTACTGTGCTGCGTAGGCAAACGCGCCCAGTCGTCTTCTACGCAACTCCACACAGAACCCGGAAACCAACACAGACCATCTCACAACACAGAGCGCCACAATTCGGAATATGAAACTGTACTTTAAAATCAAACAGCAACACGGTACATTTGGTAAAGTACATTTATTTTACATTAAATGTTTAGAGAATATTCAGCAATTGCCATATGAACTCCGAAAGCCATTTATTTTATTTTATCTGTATCCGCCATGGTACACAGGGTGTTGCTTTTCGTTAAAAGAAGCACTTTGGAAGCATGGTGAACCGCAAGGCTGTTCCATCAACTAGGCACTAGTCCATCGTAAAGGTTGATATGTTGCTTCTAGCCAATAGTACAGCGTAAGGGCATCGGGGCCCTTGGCGATCGTCCCATAAAATTGTTAGTGTGCTCCAGTTGTTCACATGAAGCTACAGGTGTCTACTGTAAAAGCCATCTGCTGGTGTCTCAAACCGATGGCAGTAGCAGAAGGGGAGCAAATACCTGTTATGAAAACAAAAAAATTACAATTAGTCTCCTCAGCCGATCTTCATTAATATTACTTATTTTATTTATTACAGCCGATCAGAAACTATTTGCTTGCAAGGATAGTTCAATGGAGTATGTTCGGCTCTAAAATCAATGCGAAAAGTAACGAAATAAATCGAGGCCAACACACAATGATAAACAACAGTTAGTCTACATGCGTGAGGAATGATATGATATATGATATGGCATTTGTAACGTGCCTATACTCAAGTGTTTCTAGGCATGACGAAGCAGGTGGGGAACAAGGGCAGACAGACAACGATCCTACTAGGCCAGGTGTCTTTCTGATCGCGCATGGGGAAGGGCTGTACATGGTTAGTTGAATACAAATTAAATAATAGGGCCAGCTGGTGGCAAGTGCAAGGCAAATGCCGGGAGAAGGGGCTGAAGGATACAGAGACAGTCCCGTAGTGCAGGTAGGCAGTGCAGGGAAAAGTGGCTGGGCCAAGGACCGAGATCGGTGAGACCAGTGGACCTGCATGCCCATGTGCCCACTACGAACATGTTTTACTTGCTTTTCCTAGCTCTTCATTCATTCATTTATTCATGCATCCATTCATTAAATCTTCATTCCGGTATAAAAGCGTGTAAAGATTTACTTACATTATATTTGAAATTTCCATTGTGTCTCTTCGTAATGCAGTCTGTAAAACGGACCGTGCTCTTGACAACGATTTTTCGTATACTGAACTAAAATGAAACTCAGTCTAGTTTTTGAATTTTCTGCCTTATCGTCGCTTACGTTATTGCGCACCCCCTTAAAATGTAGTTCTTTCGGCATGGTCCCTGTCTCAAGGTCAAAAAACAATAGACCCTTATACTTCCAGTGCGACTTATGGGCCTCATCTGGGAGCTGTCCTTCGCATTCTTTATTTGCAACATCACGTAGTATAGGCATCTGTGAGAACTTGAAGTTTAGAATCCGTCTATGTAGTGCGCCTCAATGTGCAAATGCGAACTGGCTTCTCTCCCAAATGCCACGGCCCGCTTGGCTGGCGCGTTCTAAGTGCCCCAATTTTGTCCCCGTTGTCTGCGAGCTTTGCAGCCCAAATTGAGACATTAAATTTTTGGCAGAAGGTCTGGGAAAGTATAAAGTACCACAGGAGTTGAGTTAAAAGTGAGATTTATTGTTTGTTTGTTTGTTTTATTATTTGCAATACGCAAGCCTCCCCTCCGTTAACAGTGCGCAGCATTTACATTTACATGAGATGAGACATGAGAAAAATATATACATACACATATATGAGGTGTATAGAGAGAATTCAAAGAGGACACCCAGCTTGTTCGCCACCCATGATGGTGAAGGTAGGGGTTAGGTTTACAATAACATTTATTTACAAAAAGACAATCGTATTGCAATTATTTAAACCGGGATTTGTACTTCACAATCAGCTGTGCTTCGGGTGGGCATGGCACAGTCACAATGTTCGGTGGCAATGGATCACTGCTCTGCAGAGAAACGTCCAAAATTCCATATATGTGCTTATCTAACACAGCAACAATAAGGCCTTTCACAAAGTCGGACTGCATTTCATCATAGACTGGTTTGATCACCCATTGCTTACTTCGTTTTGAAAACACCTTAGTGTAGCGAGGCATCCTTACTTTACCCCTAGTCCTAGATTGTTCACGTCCGACATTGCTGTTATGGGCCAAGACCGCTAGTAGAGTGCGATGTTTCATGCCCCGAAAGCTAAAATGCAAGCGCTTTGGCCTGTACTTTAGGCACATATTGTGGAACACCTCCAAATCTCCTGTGTCCTCTCAAATCTCTTGATAGAGTTTTGTCGAAAACAATCTTCTCAATGGCTTTGTGTGTCGGTGAAGATGGAATCAACCACTTCTTCCGTGCCTCCTCTGGGGACAAAGGGCCATGTTCACATTGGTGGAAATGTTGATTTGCTGTCCAGTGGTGAACGTTGGTACAGTGGTGCATCAGTGACTGCCATCTTTCAAGTAGTATTTCCACTGACCCTTCACAAGTTTTTGAGCTCCACCAAAGATGGTTGGTGATAGAATGTGACCACTGCAAAATACTTTCAAAACCTTTTTTTTCCCCTGCAGCCGAGATTTTCTTATTGATTGATTTAGCAAGATGCCATACGTCAAATTGATGTTTAATATGTGGGAACTGCTCTCTCATTGTCTTGGCAATTGAAACGTGTCTATCCGTGGCTATGAGGTCGATGTGCATTCCCCTTGATTGTAGATATTCCACTGATTTTATAAACCCTAGTTGCTCCATGGCCACTGACGATGTACATTGTGTTACCTGCACGACCACCGAACTCACAATTTTCTTACTATCCATGTCCTGAAAGTGGTAGGTGCAGTACTTGGCAGAAAATCCAGGGCTGTCGCACTGTCCATCGCCGGCTAGCCTGAATCGTTTGCCTTCGAATGTACTTGCTAGAGACAATTGTTCAATTTTCCAAGCATCACTAATGGCCGGAAACAGATAATCACGTTGGTATATGTAGTACAGCGCTTTAGAAATGAAATGGAGTCCCACAAACTGAAAGAAAGCCTCTAACTTTCTAAAACTGGAGCAACTAAAAAGTGATGCAGCTGCACACAGCAGATTGCCTGCTGGCAGTTTCCCCAGCATCGGTTGTGCAGACCATGAGAACCTATGATTTAATCTACAGGCGGCATTCATTTTGACGTTACTGCCTTTTATTTGATGAGTCACATTAATCAATGGCTTCCCACCTACTTTCCCTCTAATGGAATGCACACATTTCAGCATACTTATAATTTCCATCAAACAACTGTCGAATACAATGTATTTGCTCTCTTTCATTAGACTGTCAACCTGCGTCAATGTTGTTTTCGGCCTGTGACGTTGTGGAGATTTCAACACATTGGAAAGTAATATCGCTGATATCAAGTTCTGATGCGTCTATGGATGCTGCGGCTGGTTCATTCTCTGTCATTTCGACATCTATTACTTCAACATTGATGGGAGAACACAACAATGTCGACAGGTTTTTTGGTGGCAAATTTTGGCGGGTGTAGATTGTGTGAATTGATCTGCAACTACTTCAGAGCTATCTTCAATACATTCAATAACATCTTCTTGTGGTGGTGCGGTCGCACTGTAGCTATGGTCCAATGCAACTTTGCTGTAGTCTCCAAACACAGTTAATTCATGTTCTGGCCATTGGACATGAGCATCTCGAGCCTGAACACGCCTCGCCTCAATTAATAGTTCCTCCATAGTGTACATGGTCTGGCAAGCCACATCTCTCATTCACTTCACTGTCTATGTATGTATAGTTCTGACACCCATGGGTAACTAGAGGGGAGATTGGAAAAGGGATGGTCAGTTAAAACACAAGATGGAGTGTAGTAGAATTGACTGGAAAAAAACATAAATAAGTCCCCAGCACAAACATTTTTTTAAAGTTATGAACTGTTTGTAACTAACCTTTTTTTGGCTTTTTTTCTTTGCAACTTTTTTGACTCGACCTTCAACATCTGCATGCTGTAGCTCCGATTCGTTTCCGCATGTCCTCCCTTCCTCTTGCGCTGCAACGACTATATTTTCTGTATCCGCATAGACAGCACGGAATGAGGCTCCACCGTCTCCCTGAAACATAGTACTTTCATTACTATGTATCAAAATATTGTTAGCATAAAACGAGGACGAACACACAGGTACATCTCAATAGCCAAACACGATTTAAACATTATGTGCAACAATCAAACGACAAGTATTCGACCAGTGATGATCTATTTCGATGGAACTGTCAGTATCCATACCTCTGGCTCTGCATGGACTGCCATGAATGGTTGCATTGGAGAGGAGGCATCCGCATCTCCCTGAAACACAGTACTTGCATTAGTATGCTATTCAATATTGGAAACACAACACACACTTGGGGTCGACGGCACAGGTACATATAAAGAGATAACCACAAATGATGCATTGTCCAAAAGAATCAAGGAAAATCTAAATATGATCACATTTCATCGACTTATTTCTCCGATTCCTTTACATCTGCATCATCTAAATGAGATGTTGTGATTGTGGTGAAAGCTCCGTCGTCTCCCTGAACACAGTACTTGGATTAGTATGGTTTTCAATATTGGAAACATAACACACACTTGGGGTCGAACGCACAGGTACATATAAAGAGATAACCGCAAATTATGCATTGTCCAAAAGAATCAAGGAAAATCTAAATATGATCACATTTCATCGACTTATTTCTCCAATTTATTTACATCTGCATCATCTAAATTGGATGTTGTGATTGTAGTCGAAGCTTCGTCGTCTCCCTGAAACACAGCACTTGCGTTAATAGGGAAGAAAGTATAGCAAATGGAATCACTTTATATGATCACGCATGATGGAGCTGTCATTATCCATACCTCGTGCTGCTGAAGAATATCTATGGATGTTGCAAATGTAGTGCGCACTTCCGAAAGCTGTTGCGCCGATTCGTATACGCATAGTCCCGCTTCCACTTCCCCTGGAATTACTTGAATGTCAGGCTCTGCATCAAGTGCAGGGGTTGACGCTCCATCAACTGCCTGAAACATAGTACTTGCATTAGTGAGGATTACAATAGTGAAAACATAACACACACCTGGGGTCGACAGCACAGGTACATATCAACGGCTAACCACGAATGAAACATTGTGTAGAACAATCAAACGACAAGAATTCCAGCTCTGATGATGACGCTCGATGGAACTGTCAGTATCCATACCTCCTGCTGGTGAAGAACATCTAGAAATGTTGTAGATGTGGCGGACGTTTCAGCATCTCCCTGAAAGACAGTACTTGCATTAGTATGGATAACACTAATTATAACTGAAAACAAACACCAGTGGACGATAACTAAGGTGTATATCAATTGGAAAGCACTAACCAAACATTCGGTAAAATAATTACACGAAAAAATAAAACTATTACTTGACATGCATAAAACAAGTCTGTAGCGGATTAGCCTATTAAGATTACCTGATACGTGCTAGAAGTGGTTGATAACTGCGACCACGTCAAGGATGTAGAATGTTCTTGCTTCAGATTCAAGGGATAGTCAAGAAGTTGTAAAGGTAAATGAATGATTGATAATGAAATGCCAATATTAAAAATAGCCATGTAAGGCGACAGAATACTTGAAAAATGCTCAATACAGCACAGTTCCCTGTTCCCATATATATACATTGCGTTTGTGGGTTATGAAATCGAAAAAGAATATATTGATAAATGCAATTATTCAAAAAACTATACACTCATATCAATATCGAAATTATTACAAGGGATAGAACACCTACAATATCAATTAATCTGTTCGGCTACCTACACACTACTGCAAGGCCTACAGCTAAATCCGGACACTTGACTCACCGGTGGCGGAATGTGGACGAATAGAGTGGGAATAGCGTTTTCGAGCAAATTCCGTGTCGTTCGCCGTTTATTCTTCTTTGTTACCCAAGATGTTATGTACATGTCCAAGGAAAAGTGCCGGCTGCAGATGCGGTATCGATCACCCCTCTTGTCCTGTAAGACTTGTTGGACTCTACTTTCCAGCTCAACCAGTGGATATCCGCAATGTCTGACCCATTCTCTTATTCGATCAACAGTTTTCGGGAATACATGCATTGTAGTGCCTTCAGATTTCGCATTTGGATCTTCGAAGGGCAATCGCTAATCGAACAGGCAGGCATTGTTGATAAATCTGAAAAGTAAATATCGACATTATTATACAATCTTCAAGAATAAAGATTTGATACAAAAGTAAATGAATCATACAATGATCAATGCAAGGTTTGTTTTGGTTGCTGGAACTATACCAGTTCATTATGTGCGGCTTAGTATTTGCATAAGTTGCAGAAATGTATAAATGATGTGTCTAAAATCTGAACATGTGACTCGTCCCTTGGATGTTCTGTCTTGCACGAGAAGGAAACATGCTTACATTATAGACTGGACCCCCGAAGGATGCAATTCGATGACAATAGACACAGATGAAAATAAATAGATCTATTGATAGCATAGAAATGGAAACTCAAGTCAATAGCAATGAGACCAATGAAAATAGCACTATTGTGTACTCTACTCGCAAATAGATAGAAATTTAAAAATCTGCGAAATATGACTAGGATACATGGCCTTACCTTGACCAACAAACAGTTGGATTCAGCAAGCAGAGCAGTATGTTGCAGGAGAATAGGTGGGTGGCCACAGGTAGCACACTGATGGGTTTGCTCTAAGCGGTCACAGAAGTTCACGGATAGCACGACGACGAGCAGATTAGCGTAGATCTCAGTGGTTGCCAGGTAACACGTTCAGGAGTTGACTTGCAAAGCACAAAGATGTTCTCATGAGACATATCAAGTGGTTTATAAAGTATTAGAAACAGGGGTGTGTTTGTGAATGAATGACGTATGTATGTCGTGGTTTTAGGGGGGCGGCCAGCTTGAAGGGGAGGCCTGGCTGGAGACACGGGGTCTGAGGAGGCCATGTGAGCGATGGCCCCTGGGCGTGGGATACCTTTTGAAGTGTACATGCTGTTTGGCACCTTGGCTGTTTGCGCCCGTCACAGCCCCCAATGCCAGCGCTCATCCCCGGGTGCAAACCGCCTTTCATAGAGGGGGGTGGGATGGATGGGCCTGGGGTGTGCAGATAAGGCACAGGAAGACTGCAGAATGGAGATACACTTATGTGGTTTGCAGGAGGGCGGCCTGCTTGAAGGGGAGGCCTGGCTGGAGACACGGGGTCTGAGGAGGCCATGTGACCGATGGCCCCTTGGCGTGGGATACCTTTTGAAGTGTACATGTAGTTTGGCACCTTGGCCTTTCGCCACCCTGACAGCCCCCCATGCCAGCGCGCATCCACTGGCGCGAACCGCCTTTGGTAGAGGGTGGGTGGGATGGATGAGCCTGGGGCATGCAGATAAGGCACAGGAAGACTGCTGAATGGAGACACACTTATGTGGATTGCAGGGGGGTGGCCTGCTTCAAGGGGAGGCCTGGCTGGAGACACGGGGTCTGAGGAGGCCATGTGACAGATGGCCCCTTGGCGTGGGATACCTTTTTAAGTGTACATGTAGTTTGTCACCTTGGCCTTTCGCGCCCCTGACAGCCCCCCATGCCAGCGTGCATCTACTGGTGCGAACCGACTTTATATCAATATATAGTATATCGCCTTTATATCAATGATAGTATATTGTTGCTTATCAATAACAAATGCCACATACCGGAGATTCTTGTGAGCACAGACCCACACTTTAACCGGTGTATTATAGTGGTTAAGACCCTAAGGCCTGTATAATCCAATGGTAATTGTTAGTATAGATATATGTGTGACTTTTATAGAGACATAACCTACTGAAAGACTTTGAACAAGTGTTATTTAGTGCATGCATTATCGAGAATATGTTATGTTAGCTTAGATAGATAGTGACCACCCTTCTTCACAGCGACCAGACCTTCACCCATTCGGAGTACAGATGTCTGACTTCCATCCTTGAATGGAGACACACTTGATTCATTTAAAAAATCGAAACAACCGTTGTTAAAATATATGTGGTGTTTTATTTTGTATCTTATTTTCATGACACAAAAATACAAGACTTTAAAGATTATACAGGTCAGGTTGCAGCACAGCGAGAGAAAATCCCCTGTACTGACCGCTGTCACTCGGGAACGTTTCTCTAATGGCACGAACGGCACAGGCGGGTATCACTCTTCGAACGCGGTGTCCAAGCCTCCCGTGGAGCCACCATGTAAAGGAACGATAGGCCACCAGCCTGTACCACCTGTGAAAAGGAATGAAACAAACTGTTTTTAAATGACCAAGATAAGTTTAATAAACGTTTGTTGTCAATGACAATTCTTGTAACTAATGGCATTCTGCACGGACAAATGCTATCTAGACAATGCACACTATTGAACGACTTACATGCGTTACAATGAAATGTAGATGTAATTTTGGATATAGTAGAAGAACATGAAATAGGAGTGGCATGACAAGCAGAGTATACTTACTTGTTACTCGGATTACGAGGACGAACAGTTGCGCAAAGTTCGTGCATAAGCACCATCATTATTCTCAACAGGGCCCGTGTGAGGCAGGCTGCCCTGAAGTCTGGCAGCTCAGTGATGCATTGCGGTCGTGGCTCGCCTTCCGAAATGTAGGCCAGGCATCCCGAGTTTTTTCGGCAGCAGCAGTTCTCATCCTCAGTTGGCATTAGCTTGCACCGATTGCATGTGCACCAGGTGGAGACGCCGTCCATTCAACTAGGCCCAGGCTCTTCATCTGTTGATTCGTCCTGCCAACTGCCGTCCAAATCCCCATCGTTTTCGCGTGCTTCCCTTTCCAGTAGTTCCTCCTCGGTATACTCGGGCTCGTACATGTAGGGCATTATTGTAGCCATTGTGTGTTAAACAAACTAAAATAATTTATAGCGGTGGTACTGGTATCTGTTCACACGGGCTACAAGCGGCGAAGGTAGCTGACCAGAGCACTGAAACGAGTCACAGAATACTCAAAGTAACACAGAGAGAGGAATGGAATCGAAAATCTGCTGCTGTGTGTTGTGAAACGGTCTGTTTATACTTATTGAGGAAAGAGGCGTCCTGCCATTTCCATGGCGACACGTCATTAGCTGAAGCGCAGCGAATGTTGACACAAGACGTGCTTTGGCGTTGGGAAATGGGTGGTACGAGTCTGCTGATGACAGGCTCTGGGGCGGGGGATTTGATTTAGTGCCGCAAAAGCAGGTCAGCCAGGGCGATGGGGGAAAAGATAGGATTATCAGAAAATGGCGGCTCCCTGGTGCTTGTTTTCGCGTGCGTTTAATGGACGAAAACTCGAGTAAGGTCCATAGGAAAGTTTTCTAAAATCGAGCCACTTAGGCTTAAAAAAACATGGCCGACCCGTAAGGACAATAAAAATATTTACTAAACCATGCCTTTAATGATCTGTCACTTCTCATGGTGATCCATATTGAATCATTGTTGGTTTTCAACTTTGAATCAGACTCTGACATTTGAGAAAAATGTGCCTTGTATTACAATGATTGATCCATTGTCTCAGTGCCCAATCTTCTCTCATATGGGACCATGTAACACTAACTTTTATTTTCTTAATCTTGAAATGTTGAGATCCCATAGATATATTGAAACTGTTTTTATGTCAATTTAGAAATGTTACCTAAAAATTATTTTTAATACAGTTTGTTTTTGTAAACATATTGTAAAAGTGTGCTTCTTTTGTTCAAACTAAAGACAATAACAAAAAAAACCTTAGTGATCACTCTTATTCTCTGCCCCTATTAATACCCTGATTTACAGAGTTTAGATTGTCACCTTATACGGACCTGTCCTGCACATAGCCAAGATTACTCCGATCGGAATGTGAGACCATTTCTTCTATAAATAAAACTTGGGTTAGGACTCTCGGATCTTCCATTTCTATCTCTATCTTCACACAAAAAAATCTCCAGTTACCCCCGTTACTTTTTTGTTACTTTTGTTACTCTCGTTACTTTTAACTTTTTAAATACTCACAACCCCATCACCACTTGTACATCCCTTTGCTGCTTCCCTCACTGTGTAGTTTCCCCTGTGACTTGTAAAGCACTCCATTGCTTCCTGAAGCTAGCTCCGCACTCAATAAATACCACAACAAATAACAATAGTATTGTGCACTATATGGGTGGGAATTTAAATATCTGGGCAAGAAATTCATGTAGTCATGGTGAACAGAGACTGTAAGTTAACCAATGTGTCCCATGCGTATTTATTGAGCATCTTTAACAGAAATGCTGTACGGACAATTGCTGTGCAAAGGTAGCAATGGGCAGCACATGAAACAATGAGGCAGACTGAGACACATGCCAGCAGGTTAGGATAAGATTGGTTACTGAGAAGTCGTGTAGCTAAAAAAAAGAAAACAGTAATTTTGTTCTAGGCCTCGCAAATTTGATTTTAAAAAGCACAGGCAATACAAAAACACGACTGCCCCCGGCAGAGATAGGAGACTGTTATTGCTGGTCTATTTACTGTCACTGTTGAAAGAGCTGTTAATGAAACCACGAGCAAAGCACAGACAAGGGACTGATTCTCTGCTTGCTAGCTTTATTAAAGGATACGTTAAACCGACAAGTCGCTGTCTCATGCTGCAGGCTGCAAAGGGGCCGGGGTGGGCCAGTGTGGTTGAGGAGTCAGGACCAATTGTGCTGGAGCTACCTGGGCTTTACAGCTCTTTCACCTAAATCCGCCATTTCCTGGTGGAGCTGGTTCATGCTGAAATGCATCATCTTCTCGCTATGAAATTCGTGACTTTATTTATTTCAGGAAGCAACAGAAATCTTGGTCTTATACTCAAGATTTTTGGATTCAGGTTAATGTTGTTCGGATGTCCTTTCTATTTCGTTCTTCCTATTGCTAGGATCAAGTCTGGTATCTCCAGAATTATCTACTTATTGTTTATTTAGCTTTAATATTTTCTATTTTATACAGTGTTCTGTCTATTGTTTGGACAAGGATCAATGCTTTCGCGTTTTAAAGATGTGTATGCATAAATAAATAAATAATGGTAAGGACTTGAAAGGGCTGGGAACCATCAGGGAAAAGCTCTCTTATTTTGAGGTAGCGCATGGGGCATTTTTGGTATGGTGAGGCACTGGAGGGGCGATAACCAATCTAACTCTCTCCCTCTACCGATATTTAACTTGCAAGTCCAACTTTCAATTAAAGTCAGGCCTGCAATAATGGAGATCCAGACAGCACGTCTTTACACAGATCTATTGAATACAACCGGCTTCTTTCTTTGTGTCCCTGTCACTTCCCTTCTATCCCGCCCCTCAACCCAACTGCCCCTCACACATAACGAGGCCGACATGCCTCATACCAACATGACAGAAAGGTATCCAGGATGGGTAAACATCTGTCACTAATGGTACTTAAAAGCATCAATATCAAAACATGCATTGCCTTTCCAGACAGTTGCATTGGATATAACGAGGTCATTACTACAAGGAAAGTTTGAATAGTTATCCCAGAAAGGGAACATCAATTAAAGAGAATTCCATAGCATTGCCACTGGGGCCAAAAGCACCCATCTGCACCCAGCAAAATTTGAATACCAATAAAAGTCTATTGTTCTTGGATCTTAAGCTTCTGTTTAGAATATATTTGGAAAAAGTGTCACTTTGTGAGGATAGGCACTCTGAACTAAACAAAGGACGCTGTGTTGAATGCTGTGGATTCCTCACAGACTCCCTGCCTAAAGTCTCCTCCCGGGTGGCCAGGGGAAGGCAGCCGCTACCTAATCCTAACCCTGGGGGTGGTATTAGCTGCGTTGACCATCTGGGAGGAGAAGACCCCAAAGAAACAGGAGGATTCTGTTAGGAGCAACGCAGTAATTATCTTCTTCAGATGTATGTGACACCCTGACTTGTGTTGAATATAATTCTCCCTTAAATCTAAATCTAAATACAGCTGGTGGTTCTAGTTTCCCAGTTATTGCTGCCCATTCTTAGAATGAACTCCCATTAGAGCTTAGAACTGACCAACCCTACCCTAGATTTAGCTGAAAGGTTTTATCCTTCTTATGGACCAATGATGCCTGAATTGAGTTGTAGTTGACTCTCCTTCCACACCTAGCTATTCCCACTCCAAGACTGCTTACTCACCTTGACCACTAGGCCTGGCCTACTCCAACTGTATATATTCCACAGTACCACCCTTCCCGTGGGACCTTCTGGTACTATTGTAAATTATGTCACTGTAAATATGATCACTCTATGAAACATTGTATAGAAATCTATGTATGTATATAACTATGTTTGTATATAACTACCCTGTAACTAAGCTTTTAAGTCTCCTTGTAATGCTTGCGCCCAGCTACCTAAGGGTCTCGGCTGCGCTATATCAAATAAACAAACAAACAAACAATTAACCCCTTTAAAACCTTTCCCTGGGGATCTATTCAATAATCAGAGTAAATCCAATAAGGTTGAAGTTTGTATTCATGAAGAAAAAGGTAATCAGAACATTGGAGACTTTGAGTCCCACAATGCCCTGAGTACTGGGACGAGGAAGAGGGACTCAGAGGCACAACACTGCAATATGCAGTCTAGTAGATCAAATGGTCCACATCTGAGTGGGACATTTGAATATTTAAGTCCCCCTCAGGTGCAGGCTATTAGAAACAAAAGGTGGAGTAGTTTCAGAGGCTACCAGTCGCAGTTGCAGCAGAAAAAGAAGGAAGCCACCAGAGTTGCCGCTATCTTTGAAGTGGATATCGGTCCTGGGAAGGTCTCCCAGGATTGATGGCCTTAAATGCAGAGTTTCAGGTAAAAAGGGTAAATAGATTGGTTAGTGCGCTCTTCCCCTTCTGATTTATAGTTCCTTAGTTTTTGATTATTTCTACTGTGTGGGTGCCAGTAGCTGCATGGCTACATAGAGACTGGTATCCACCGACCAATCATAGGGTCAGTAAATGCAAGTTTGGGATTCTATGTAAGCCTGTGCGCTTTGTATTTCACTTCTTTTGAGGTTGCATCTCCAATAAGTTAGTTTAAGCTTGTTGGATGTAACATTCATAATTTATTCAGTTCTTCAAACGTATTCATTTACAATCTTTTATTATTAATTCCCATCAAAAGTGTTGAAAATGAAAAACAAAGCACTCAGGCTTACATAGAACCCCAAACCTGCATTTACTGACACTTAAATGCAGAGGTTGCACAGTGGGAAGCAGTGTTCTAGCACGCTTTCCCTCTGGAGAGAGAGGGTCTCCTTATTGCGTGCACTGTACCCGTGGCAGGGGAACACCAGAGTGCACTGCGAGCAATAAAAGCTCTTTTTTCCATCAGCGCGAGCCACAGGAAAAAGACTGAAGCAGTCTGCTGTGCAGGAGGCATTGGAAGAGGCAGACCAAGCAGTGGCAGCGGATTGAGTGGACCCGTGTGCAGAAACTGGTGAATTAACCATTGTCGGGTTATCCCGGTACGCTCCGTAATCAACCGCTTGCTACTGATAACAATTTTGAATACCGAACTAATATAAGGAAGCCATATTGGTGTAATAAGAACTTTGTAACAAGACCAGAAAGAAAGGTTAGAAGCACAATTCCAAGGCCAGCGTCATTGCCAGCTTTTCTCTCGATCTCTGTCAGTTTCCGCAGATGATGCAGCCAGGCCGCCCTGCATGGCTTTACTATCCCTGCACCAGCTGACTGTCCGGATAACACTGAATACGAAGGTAAGCCATGTAAACTGCATCCGATGGCGGTACAGGCTTGTTACACTTTCTCTTCCTGCAGTTTGTAATTCTGTACTGGCTATTAGCTGACCCATGTTATCCAGGCATCCTGCACTGCCCACCTCATGCGCGCACACTGCCAGCCATTGCCATTTTGACTGCTATCGACGTTATCAGCAACTCCTCATCAATTTATTCACTTCAGCCATTAGAAAAATCCTGCTGCTAGTATGACTCCCTGTCAGTGTTTAAAGTAGGCCGGGGCCAGCCACGACCCAGCCCCGGCAGTTTCCATAAAGTGAGGCTGAGCCGGGGCCATGTCAGGGCCCCCTCCCGGTCCCACCACACCACAGCAGTTCATTAGCCCGCCACAGCCGTGACGGTAGATGATCCCGCCGCAATGATTGAATCAAGCAGCTATGACTGACAGAAGTGCCAGCCAGATACAGTGTCACGCAAACTGTATTAGCGACGCTGTGCCTGGCTGCCACTTACGTCAGTCACAGCTACCTGCAGGAAACGCACAGCGTCTCCACACTATAACTTCCCCTAGCAACCTCTCACAGGGGTCACGAGAGCAAGTTGCGGTGCCAGGCCCGCCCTGATAAATGGCCCGGAATAAAGAGGAATTATGGGAGGGTGGAGGACACATCGGGTCAGACTATGAGACAGGCAGGCGAGTATGTAATTCAAGGCTAGGATACCAGGCAGGAGCCCTTACAAGAGAGGCCCAACACCCTCCTTTTGAGACACACATTTGCGCTGCCTACGGCACTCACTGGTCATAGCGAGGTAGGCATCAGTCCTCTAGAGTCTCCAGCAGCAGCTGCAAGTTGGCATCCTCCATGTGCATCAGTGTGCATGGAGGTTCTGCACGCAGAGAGGGGGCAGTGTCAAAACTGGCGAACGAGACAGCAGAATATGCGATTACCGGGATCAGGGGGAATGGCGAACGACAAACAAGTTGCTGGGTCTGATTGCATCTGGCGGGTGCATGGTTTCATCCACATGGGCAGGGCCATCCTTATTGGCAGCAGTGCCCTGGGCGAATTGGCACCCCCCTGTCCCCGCGTGCCCTAGGTCAACAGAGGCCAGGGCGGGCAGGATGTGCCACATTTTCTTTTTACCTCCTTGCTCCGGCGCCTCGCAGGGTATTAAATCTCTGGAATAGGGCTCTCATGCATTGCAATGCAAACCGCCGCGCTCCCTCGTCAGACGAGGAGGTAATCATGTGAATAGGGTTCCCTTTGCATCAGCACCCTATTGTTATTAAATGCGCCCTGCCGCCGCAGGCGCATTTAATAACAAAAGGGTGCCTGCCCACCTTCTTCCACTACGCCAGCTCGGGGAGCCCTTGAAAGACTCCCCCGAGGTGGCATGGCGGGAGGCTAATGGTGCCCTGGGGGGGCATGGTGCCCCGCATGGTCGCCCGGTCCACCCAGCCCTAAGGTCAGCCCTGCACATGGGGTTTCTGGGTACAACACCTATACCCTGCTGCTCCAATCGGATGGCAGCGTATCACCCCGGAGTAGCCCTATGTTCGGGGTTTGGAGCGAGCTGATGCCAATTGGTGCACTTTTCACGTGTCCTGCACTTAGATCTCCCAGCCTCGTCTCATTTTCGCCACGCTCTTTAGCCTCCTCCCTGAAAGAGAGAGGGAGAAACATGGGGAGGAAGGTGAAGAAGTGGGAGACGTTGGAGTGGGAAGGCGAGAGAGAAAATGAGTGAGAAAGGGAGAGGCCGTGGCAGAAGACGCAGAGGGCGTTAAGTAAGAGAGATGACAAGGAAGAAAGAAGTATGGCAAAGGAGCATGGTCCATACATGCAATTATGGTGCTGGAGGGGCACAGTGCAAGAGAATAAACAATGTTTGCAAATAACAGATGTCAACCCATTCATAAAGGCAGCAAGAAGCCTTTTTATTTCTCATATGTGACGTAAGTGTGTAATTACATGTACTGGAATTCCATGACTGGTGCAGTCTGCAGCAGTCCGCGAGCAGGACGTGCAGGTAAGTTAGCAGGCGCTAAATTATGGGCATATTAGATATCCTGGCGCTTATTGAGGTTGAAAGGACGAAATCTTTCAAACGGTCCGCTATATTAACACATATGATCACAGACAATAAGGTCCTTCCACCCTATTTACCCTTTAAGGAGCCATATCATGAATCCATGCTTCAGCAAAAAGTGACTGATATTAAACAGGATCATGGATCCCTCTCTGATCAGAACATAAGCAAGAATTATACCGCTCCTATTACGAACAGCATAGATATATGATACTGTATTAAGTCTAAAGAGATCATTTATACTAACACTGTACTAGATACTCCATCTGCTTGTGCTCTATCCACCTCTAGCACTAACAAAGCAGAGAACGCTGTCACTTAACCGTCAGATATTAAGATAGGACTCCTAAACACAAGGGCGCTAAATAAGCATGCACAGGATATTCATGATTACATTACTACTGACAAACTAGACATATTGTTCCTTAGGGAAACATGGCTGCAGGAACCTATAGGTCCCACGGTGAACGTTGCAGTTCCAGAGGGATACAATATATTTTGTAAAAACAGGGAGACAGGCAAGGGAGGAGGAGTGGCAATAATAGCCAGACAAGACCTAGCTCTTTATCCCTCCCCTATCCACTGCAATGGTTGCAATTTTATTCTTAAAAATGAAACCTACCAATAGTAGCAGTATTAATTTAATTGCAATTTATAGACCACCTTCCTTGATATCTGATTTTAATGAAGAGCTAGTCCACTTCTTAAATTCTTTAAAACTATTTTACTTGGGGACCACAATCGGTGGAGAGGAAGCTTACAAGATAAAGAGGCTATTCTCTTAGAAAAATAACTCAGTGCTATTGACTTTCAGGTAATTAACACAGAACCCACTTCAAACACTGGAAACCAGCTTGACTGGGCTATATCCAGTAATGTGAACACTACTATTATTGGGATTTATCCTTGTATTTGGACTGATCATTATAAAATTGAATTAAGTTTCACACCTCATGACACCATTAAGAAATTAAACAACACTCCTATATCCACGTTAAGTAGAAACTTTAAAAAGATCACGCCAGTCATCCTCGCTCTTGGCGTCGCAAACATAATGAATGCCACTAGCTGTCATGATTCCCAGCCAGTTCTCTGATTAAGCCAATGGTTCGTTAAGAGTTAATATCGCTCTGTTATTGGGAGGGGGTCTAGTTTCCTATTAGATCCATATAGGAAGACATGTGAAATTCGTGTTTCCTTAATGGCCGCCTAGTGGTGCCAACCAGGAACTAATCTTGCAGGTCTAGTCTTTGAGCAACCTTTGTTACAAGTACTTGTTTCCTGAGGAGACTCGCGCTTCGCGTTGCGGACTGCCTTGCAGTACGGATGCTCACCGCATTCTCCACAGAATTCTAATCAGAGTCTTCAGCCTGCCCCTTTTTTCATAGTTTTTTCAGTCCTGTCCTTGATTATTTCTCCTCCGTCCATAGTCTGACTATAGCCCGTTAGTTTCTGTTCCCTTTTTTCCACTTCCCATCTCCAGGTTTTAATTTCCAGAGTTCCCCTCCTCAGAGGTCCGTAAGAAGTTCTGCTTTTCGTCACGCAAGTACCTTTTCGGGGTTTTCCCATGTTTAATCAGATTGTTTAGTTGGAGCTTCGTTGCGAGTGAATCATTAGCAACAGACTTGTTTTCATTTCCTTTCATTGTGCATTTACCCATTGCCTCAGCTGTGCGAGTTAGCACACCGCGCTCCTGTGTTAGATTCATTGACTGGGGTAGTTTCGTGTCACACGGCATTTCCATTTGCCTCAGCAGTGCAAGTTATAGTGCATTGCGCTTCTGTGTTACATTCATTGACTGAGGTAGTTTTGTGTCACTCTGCAATTCCATTTGCCTCAGCTTGCGAGTTTTAGGGCTCCATTCCCCCCTGTGATTACTCTCATTGCTGAGGCAGGCCTTTTATTTCACACTGTACTTATACACACACCTGGTAACCGTTTTTAGTTTGTTTTCTATTAGGTTAGTGTATTGAGGATTTTCTCAGAACAGAGTGGTTTCTTGTGACCATTTATTTGCCTCACCTGCCTGATATTAACGGTTACTTACCTTTTAGTTGCTTCCTCATTAGGAACCATCTGAATTGATGTTCTTTTCTTCCACAGTTAATTTTCATATGAGGCATTGCTATTAAGGGTGTCTTTTTCCCCCTGCCATTAGTTGCCCTTTGTCATTCTATAAGAATGATTACCTTGCATCCACACGACACCATCTTTTCAGGACATGCGCCCCTGTATGAATGCAGGATGGAGAGTTCACTAAAAAATAATTTAAGGTGAGCTTTTTCTGGTGTTGGTTTAACTAATTCCCTTCTTGTTTTTATTAGAGTTAGATTTTAGGGAACACTAATTAAGGAGGGTTGTTTCCTTGTCATCCTTTCTACAGGAATAGTTATTCTCTGAAGTTCGAGGGAGTTCTTCAAGGGTGTCCCCGCAGAGTTACAGGTGAGCGTTACAGAACGCGAAGCCGCCATTTTGAAAATCTCTGCCTGGGCGCCATGGAGACTCCTGAGATGGATCAGTTGGCCCAGTTATTGAGCAGAAGCTCATGCCGCCCATTCTGAAATTAGTGCATTGCGCAGGGAGTTGGTGGTTAATAGGCACCGTACTGACGAATTGGTACGCCATCTCTTACAAACACAGGCTGGTCAAGTTCCCTTACTCGCAGCTAATCCATCAGCCCCTATTCCAGCTGCTCCCCTTGCTCCAGTCCAAGTAATACTTCCCGGAAACATTCCTTTAGCTCCTCCTGAGCGTTTTTTGGGGGATTCCAAGAAGTTTGCTGTCTTTATGAATCAGTGTAGGTTACATTTCCTCTGTCGTCCAGGAGTATTCCCCACTGATCAGGCCAAGGTAGCCTTTATTTTATCTTACTTGGGTGGTTATGCTGCGGATTGGTCCATTCCCCTAGTCAATTAAGACAACCCAATCTTGAGGAATCTCCAAGATTTCCAGAAGGAAATGGAGAAATTACTCGCACGACATACCCAGGGTCAGGCCCTAGATAATGAGCTACTCTCTCTCCGACAGGGAAACCAAGAATTGTTGGCTTATGTGGCAACTTTCAAAAGATCAGTGGCAGAGTCCAATTGGCCCAACGAAAAAAGAACAACCTTATTTCATAGAGGGTTGCGCAGTGAATTAAAGGATGTTTTGGCTCAGGTAGTCAACCCGCCCGATGGTATTGCTGAGTTTATTGACCTTACTATCCAATTAGACCAGCGTCTGCAAGAACGAAGAGTGGATCGTTCCCGTTCCGAAAATCGAACCTATTTTTGTGCGCCCCAAGGAAAACCCAGTGAGAGCTGGTCCTGATACTCGCCAGGAACCGATGCAGTTAGGGGTTGTCAGAGGACCCATTTCGCAGGCTGAGAGGGACAAAAGGCATCAACAACAATTGTGCCTTTACTGTGGCAAACCTGGACATTTTCTAAAAGATTGTCCTGTAAAGCTTTTGAGAAGATCTATTGGAGGTATCAACCAGGAAAAGAAGGATCAGATTTTGGAAAACTCCAGTGCCCGGCAAGTGTAGAGGTCAGCTTGTCAAGCATGAAACAGGGAGTAGTGACCTCTCACTTTGTCTTTCCAATTATCTTATTTAGTCCAGAACAGCCCACTAAGATGCATGCTTTACAAGCCTACATTGATTGTGGTGCCAGCGGAAACTACATGGATTCTAAACTGGCATACAAGTTAGATCTTTCCCTTGTGGACAAGTTTGAATCTGAAAATGTAACTACAGTCGATGGTACTCCTTTAGCTTCTGGCCCAGTCACACAGCGCACGGGTGACCTTACCATGCTTTGCCAGGAAAGACATAAAGAGAGGATAACATTCAACCTTATAAGTGCTCCACAATTTCAAATCATTCTAGGTATGCCTTGGCTCGAGAAACACAATCCCACTATAAATTGGCGCTCCAGATCCCTGACCTTTGCTGCAGAATGTGAAGACTCCTGCTCTATAATGAGTAACCAGAAGAATTCCGGTCTACAGAGATCATCTACTGACTCAACCCTTGGATTAATTGGAAGTGTACCCGCTGAATATAGGAAATTCCAGGAGGTCTTTGAAGAAAAACTGGCTGAGAGGTTACCTCCTCATCGTCCTTACGACTGTCAGATCAATCTACTTCCAGGAGGACAAATTCCTTGCAATCGAATATATTCATTAACTGAGAAGGAGGACGCTCACCTGAAGAAGTATCTAGACCAATATTTAGCAAATGGATTCATTAGGCCTTCGAAGTCCCCCGCTGCCTCTCCTCTTTTTTTGGTACCGAAAAAGGAGGGAGATCTCAGGACCTGTATTGATTATCGTGCTTTAAATCAGATTACAGTCAAGAACCGGTACCCCATTCCTCTCATTTCTAATTTGTTGGATCAAATCAAGGGCGCCCAGATTTTTACCAAATTAGATCTTCGAGGCGCATACCATCTCATTCGAATAAAAGAGGGTGGCGAATGGAAGACCGCTTTTCGCACCAAATATGGCCTATTTGAGTACCAAGTGATACCCTTCGGATTGTGTAATTCTCCAGCAGCATTTCAATGCTTTATGAACGATGTCTTGAGGGATCTACTGGATGTTTGTGCGGTGGTCTATATTGACGACATTTTGATTTTCTCCAGGAACCCCCAAGAACATGTGAAACATGTGACAGCAGTTCTTCAAAGCTACGAGAGAATTCTCTTTTTGTAAAGTTGGAAAAAAATGTATTTCATGTTTCTGAAGTCGAATTTCTAGGTTTCGTACTATCCTCTCAAGGGGTCAAGATGGACATGCGAAAAGTGTAGGCTATACTCACCTGGCCCGCTGCAACGTCTGTGAAAGGAGTCCAAAGCTTTTTGGGTTTTGCTAATTTCTATCGTCGCTTTGTGGACAATTTCTCACAATTGGTACCCCCATTACGTCCTTGTTAAAGTCAAATAAAAAATTCGAATGGACCAAGGAGGCGGGAGAAGACTTTCAGAATCTAAGAACCAAATTTACTGAGGCTCCAGTATTACAACATCCTCAAGCTGATTTACCATTTGTCGTGGAAACTGATGCCTCTAATGTTGCTATGGGTGCCGTCTTGTCGCAATGCAATCCTGAAACTCAGATCTTGCACCCGGTGGCATTCCGGTGTAAGAAGCTCTCTCCAGCTGAACGCAACTACACCATCACAGACAAAGAGTTGTTAGCCATCAAGTGTGCCCTAAAGGAATGGAGACACTATCTACTGGGAGCTCAACACACGATTACCATCCTCACTGACCACCGAAACCTACAGTATTTACGTTCCGTCAAGGCCCAATATGCTTGACAACTGCGATGGGCCTTGTTCTTCGCTGAATATGATTTCATCATCACGTTTAGACCTGGAGTGCGTAATGGAAAGGCTGACGCCTTAACTCAAATTGGCAATGGAGAGGAAGAGTTTGTTTCTCCTACTCCCATGAATATCATTGCTGGAGAAAGAGTTCTGGGGTTGTTGCACACTGAAGACCCATTCTTTGAGAACCTGAAGGAGGAAGTTAAAGGAACTTTTACTCAGGAAGAGTTGCTAACATGGATTAATCGAGGAGATCCATTCAGAGCCCAAGATGATATGCCTTATTATCAAGACCGTATGTATTTAAATACTGAGACGATGAGAAACCAAGTGATTTCCAACTACCATGGCGTCATCCCGGAGTGACCAAAACCTTGGAGAAAATGAAAAGGTATTATTGGTGGCCAACTTGGCGTAAGGAAGTTACTCATTTCATTCAGACTTGCAGAAATTGTGCACAAAACAAGAACTCCAAGAAGAAACCGGCCGGTCTACTTCAACCCTTGAATGTTACACCCAATCCATGGCATACCATATCTATGGATTTTATCACAGATCTTCCGTCATGTGAGGGTTACGACCCAATCCTTGTGGTGGTAGATTTATTTTCGAAGATGGCTCATTTTGTGCCCCTACAAGGGCTTCCCACCGCTGCCGGTCTGGCAAGGAGTTTTTTAGAAAATATTGTTAAACTACATGGGTTTCCTTCCATCGTTGTTTCTGACAGAGATAGTCAATTCGTATCCATATTCTGGAGGAAATGTTGTGACCTGGCTCAGATTGAGGTGAGATTATCCACTAGTCACCACCCCCAAACCGATGGACAAACAGAACGCACTAATCAGACCCTGGAGCAGTACTTACGCTGCATGCTTCATCAGACCAATGACTCCTGGTTGGACATTTTGGGGGTGGCAGAATACGCTTACAACAATTCTATCCACTCTTCTACTGGACTCACGCCATTTTATACCTTGCATGGGCGACATCCTCGAACCTCAGCATTTGACCCTCCAGATCCACTAGAAATGCCGGCAGTCAAGAACCTTCATGACAAGATTTTAACCACAACTAGAGAGGCTCAAGCTAGTTTAATGGCAGCTAAGGAATCCCAAAAGAAGTTCGCTGATCGGCATCGAAGTACTCCTCCCAGTTTTCAAGTTGGCGACTCTGTCTGGTTGTCCTCCAGAAACCTGGCCTTGAAAGGTTCTAAGAAGTTCCTTCCCAGATATTTAGGACCATTTGTCATAGAAGCCGTTATTAACCCAGTGGCTATGAGGTTGACACTTCCGAAGAAAATGCGAATCCATCCAGATTTCATGTTTCTCTATTAAAGCCAGTAGAATCAGAGACACGTTTACTATCAGCTCCACCTCCAGTGGAAGTTGAAGACGACCAACCAGAATTTGAAGTCAGGGAGATTTTGGACTCCAAAATAGTGTGCCACAAATTATTTTACCTGGTCGATTGGAAAGATTATGGTCCTCTTGATAGATCTTGGGAACCTTTGGAGAACATTCATGCCCCAAGACTGTTAAAAAGATTTCATCGTAACCACCCTACCAAACCGGGAAGGAAATCTTTGAGGGGGGCTACTGTCATGATTCCCAGCCAGTTCTCTGATTAAGGCAATGGTTCCTTAAGGGTTAATATCGCTCTGTTATTGCTGACTGCCTTGCAGTACGGACGTTCAACGCGGTCTCCACAGAATTCTAGTCAGAGTCTTCAGCCTGCCCCTTTTTTAATAGTTTTTTCATTCTTGTCCTTGATTATTTCTCCTCCGTCCATAGTCTGACTATAGCCCGTTAGTTTCTGTTCCCTTTTTTCCACTTCCCATCTCCAAGTTTTAATCTCCAATGTTCCCCTCCTCAGAGGTCCGTAAGAAGTTCTGCTTTTCGTCACGCAAGTACCTTTTCAGGGTTTTCCCATGTTTAATCAGATTGTTTAGTTGGAGCTTCGTTGCGAGTGAATCATTAGCAACAGGCTTGTTTTCATTTCCTTTTATTTTTTTTTATTTTTTTTATTGTATGTAATCAACTTGTGATTTTTACAGTCAATTTACTTCCTGTGAATTCTGAAGATTTCTAAAAGATGAATCAAACACGCAAAAACAAAATTTCTGCGCATGATCATAAAGATGACTGGGTGAGAGTGTTGAGTCCAGTTGCTACACCCTTCTATGTTTCATGTTTCATGTTCTTTCATTTTGACAAAACTGATTGTTAGAAGTTTTGTTGTTGTGATAGTCCATTTTGACTTTTCGTCTGACATCAGTCTGTTCCACCACACATTTTCATCTAGAGCTGAAACTGACATCCTAAGAGGCGAAAGGTATGTGTTTCTTTCGTAGCTAAGCGTCTTGCAGTGCAACAATAGATGTTTCAAATTTTCTGGTTCGTCTGTTGCTTTGCATAATCTACATTCTTTGGAGGTCGCCTGGAGTCTGATGTAAAGGGTTTCCCGTGTGGGCATTAGGTTCAGACGTGCTCTCAGAAAGCTCCTCATTAATTTTTTGTCCGGAAACTGTTGACAATATGGCAGAGGAGATTTAAGTTTGTTGAAAGATGGAGGCAGATGTGCAGTTAGTTTGTTTGACTGTGCCTTATCCACTGTGTCGATCCAGTCCATGTGCGCCATTTTTCTTTTTCTTTTTTCAGGGTTTCCGATCAGTTCAGCTTCAGTGCAGGCTATTTTCTTTAATTTTGTTGTCTGTATTAGCGACCATTTTGTTAGGCTATGTAAACGGCCAGTAGAGAGTTCTGCAGCTATCAATTTGAATATTGGAAGCGTATCTGGCAGGATGATTTTTCTGTAGGTTTGCATAGCATTTTGTTCCACCACTCCCAGTAAAGACTGAAGGCCTAAGTCACGCCTGATGTTCGCAATGGCCGCCGAGTTTGGTAAGCCCAAAACAGATCGCCATAGTAAGCCTTCAATTTTTGGCCAGATTAAAGTTGGCATTGACAGGGTTGCACCCATTCCATAAACCAGCGGCGGGACAACTTTGCCTCTGTAAAATTGGATTACAGGCTCCAGTGAGAATTTACCATACTTCTTGTCAATTGATCTCATCTGGGCTGCTAAGTTCCTAGCCTTGCCCCAAAGAGTAGTTTGCATACATGATTACCGAGCTGAGCTGTCAATCATTATTCCCAAGTATTTGTAGCAGTCGACAGTTTCGATCTTAATGTTTTCCAGGAACCATCCTCTGTTGCGGGACTTGATGGAGTCGTTTTTTGCCAGAATCAGGATTTTCGTTTTAGATTTGTTGATTTCGAGATTGTTTGTTTTTAGGTAATTTTCCAGGTTGGTCAATTGGCGCTGTAGACCTATTTCATTTTGATCTAAAAGAATTAGGTCAGGTCATCTGCGTAAAGAAGGCGTGATATGTTGGTATTATCTATTTTAGGCGGAAAGGCTTGAACAGTGACTTCCGAGTCCTTGAAGTCGCCAAGGAAGCTTATGAAAAGTGCCAGAGCAAGGGGACATCCCTGCTTTACCCCTCTCTCTGCCGGAATCTCCTCTGATAACGTTCCTTGTTTGTCCAGTCTGACACGCAATTTGTTTGCTGTGTGTAAGGCTTTTATTGGGTGCAGTATTTCGTTCGGGCATTTCCATCTGTGCAGTTTGGACCAAAGAAGACTCCGGTCTACTCTATCAAAGGCCTGTGTAAGATCTATAAAGGCCAGGAACACTGGTGGATAGCCCTGCTTTACCTTGGCTTTGGTTACATTTAGCATCAAGATGTTTGTCGTGGTTCCGCCGTTTTTAAGGAAACCCATCTGAAAGGGGTCATGTGCTGCAGACGTCTTTGCCCAGGTTTGGAATTTTTTCAGCAGGAGAGTTGCGAATATTTTGCCGATAATATCAAGCAAGGCAATTGGCCTGTAATTCTGTGGGTCTTCCCTGTTACCGCGTTTAAATAGCGGAACAATTATTGAGTGCGTCCAAGACAAAGAAATGGTTCTGGCTGATTCGCAATGCCGGAATATGATGTTTATAAATTTGGCCCAGGCTTCCGGATGTTGCTTCAGGTCGATGTTGCTCAGACCGTTGAGACCCAGGGCTCTCGAGGATTTCAGATGTTTGATGACGTTTAAGATGTCTTCTTCGTCAGAGGGGGTAGCCCATCTGTCACTAGATGGTTCTGAGTTGCTTTCCATCTGGTCCTTCGGTGGGGCAAACATGTTCTTAAAGAAATGTGTCAATTTTTCCTCCGTGACAGCGTTTACTAGATCACTTTCCTGTCTGGATGTTGTTGATTTAATCAAGGCCCAAAATTTGCTAGATTTTTTACAGCTAAGTATCTTGAGCATTTGTTCTGCATCATTTTGGTACATTTCCCTCCTGCGACACCAGAGACACGATTTATAGCTGTTGATTTCCGCTAAACACTCTGACCTGGCCAAGTCGGATTTGTCCATAGCTGCTAATCTTTTAGCTCTCCTGCGGAGTTTTCTTCTGTCAACTAGATCCTGGTCGAATACATGCAGATGATTTCGGCTAGGCCCATTGTCTTTCTTTGGCTCAGACCTGAACTGTAATAGCAAAGGGAGATAGTCCGGTCTCTCACATTCGATGCTATTAAGTACTATTTTTTCGCCGTAGATAGCAGAAATGGTCGTGATGTTTGTGCTGTTAAGCGAAGTCTAGTTTGCTGAGTGTTGGCTTCTAAAGCGGCAGGAGAAGCTTATTTGTGTGATGTAGCGATGACCAGGTTATTGAAAGCAGGTTATGGTTGTTTTCTTTTGTCGGTGTGACTTTAAATGATTTGATCAGTGGTAATAGATTTTCTGATGCAAAAATATAGTCAAGCGTGGCCCTTGAGTTGTCCCTTTCCCACGTAGGTAAAATGTTCTCCCAAGATTTTAGCCAGACCAGATTATGAAATTGTCTTGAATTCATTGCGATCATCCATGCTTTACCTCTCTCTTCCGACGATGATTTGGGCCTGTTATTGGTAACGTTAGCGTAATCTTGTACACAGGTTGCATTTAAATCTCCGCAGATGATGATATGGTCTGTATGAGAGTCCATTTTGATTTTGTCTATTGCTTCTGTTACTTCATTACAAAAGTTTATGATTGAAGTTTGTTGCGGGTGCGGGTTCCAGTACAAGTTTAATATTGCCAGATCGATGGTGTTAATTCTTTTGGACTTTGGATCCTCAAACGGCCATGACGTCAGGACTGCTACTGTTCCATAGCTCTCTGAAAGCTTTTCCCTGATTTTAATGCCTGATCCTATTTTCACTGCAAGTAGTAGACCGGATGATGGACGTCCAAATAGGCCACGTTTGGCGGGAGAGAGTTCGATCTCGTAGCCATCTAGAGATGGTTTCTCAGTCAGCCAGGTTTCCTGGAGGCATATGATGTCAAAACCCACTAAGGACCGGTTGTTGCTGCTTGTTAGGTGGGCATGGCCTCTGGTATTCCAGGAGGCCATAGAAATTGATCGAATCTCCAGTGGGTTTAGGGCTGGCGTGATGTTCGCCCATCTTGGTTGCTATTTACTGGTCTTGCCATTAACTGTGGATTTTAGCCATTCCCAAGGGCCTTTCGGGTGGCGTGTTGGATCACGAGTTGGGGACAGATCTTTGCTGTCAAGATTTTCCTCCGAAGTCAATATTGTTAGTGTCCTGTCAAATCTGGTTCGTCGTTTGTTTTCCACTTGACTGGACCTGTGGGGTGCATAAGCGCCATCCGTTTTCCTCGAGGTATCTGTTTTTGTATTCCAAGCGTGCTCCCTCTGAAGGTCTCTGAATGATCTGAGTTTGGGTCTTGCGTTACTTGATTTTTGCAGTCGCATAGGCTCCTGCTTGCTGGTCGATGGTTCGTGCGACGGTAGTTTCAGGTCAGTTAATAAGAGGCCAGTTTTGCTTAGTTCTTTATACGCCTCTTCCATTCCTGTCTGCATCGCCCTTGCTTTCATGTGCAGAAATGCCTTTGCCCTCTGTTCTCTATGATAGGGTTCAATTAACCGAAAGTCGCGGGATGACAGTGACCTTAGAGATTTGGTGTTGCTCAGAATTTTGAGCACCGTTTTGCTGTTCAGGATCATGTATCCTGATTTGTGCGAAGTTTGTTCAAGCTTGAAAAGTCTGGTGCCCTGTTGATCACTAAGCGAGTTTCTTCGTGAGGATTCCTCTTGTTCTGTGTACTTAATTGCTTCTGCTGAGGAGTTAGGTTGTTTATTCGTCGTTCTAACCTGTGTCTCTTTTTGTGAAACTTCTGGGTTTTGGGACTTCCCAACTTCTGCTCTGACTGTCACTGGTCTTGCTTTCCTCTCAGTACTGGAGCGACTGTAGTTTCTAGATTTAATTTTTTTAGACACAGGAGTCGGGTCTTGTTGAATTTCCTGATTTACCCTCAGAACTGATTTTGGACTGCTTTGGTTCGGCTCGGTCAAGGAGAAATCTTCATCGTCCACATGTTGAGATAAATTCATAAGGCTACTAGATGCCTGGAATTCCGCTGCTGTCTTCGGGGAATTGCTTAGATCGATGAACACTGGAGCCTCCGTTTGGTCTTTTGATTTTTGAGATTTATTTAGTTGAATTTCCGGCTTAGCTTGGTTCTCTTTAACAGCCTGGTTGCACGGCCCAGAAGCCTTTGTATTTTTCTCAGACCTTGGATTCCCACTTGGTAGTTGAAAGGCCGGATTTAGTGTTCGTAAAGGACCGGCACCCGTCTTTTCTGCAGCTGTTTCAGTTGGAGCGATATTGACCGCCTTCAGAGGTTTACTTTGTTTGTTGTGAAAGACAGGTGCTATTTTGTCCTGGTTGATACAGACTGGTGATTGAGATGCCTTCTCTTGCGTCTGTTTTTTCAGTACAACCGGTTGATCCTTGTTTAGTTGCATTTCTATCCGGGATATCTTATCCTCAAGGATTGCTTGCTTTGCCGCCTCTTTTGTTTCAACAGCTGTTATGTAGCCTTCTAAGAAAGTCAATTTCGACTGTAAAGATGCCAGGAGATAGGGTGATGGTGAGCGCAGACATTATTGTAGTTAAATCAGGCCTATTCTTAGGCGATCCCTTGCACGACTCTCCTGAGGCCTCTGAAGAAGGTCTTTTTTTTATGTCGCTTCTCTTGAATCTCTCAATTGGGACTGAGTGTCAGGTGTATTTTCAGATGAAAAGGAATAGCCGGAAGTAATTTTTCTTACTCTTGGTGACATCGGTAAATCTTCCCGGCTGGAGTTGAAAGAACCAGAATAAGGATTCGCTGGTAGGGACAGTCGGCCCAGATGGTGGTTGTCTAGGTGGACATTGACCCATGATTGTGAGTTCCTTTGCAATTTTGTAGTATCCTTATCTTGGCTTGTGGTATGTGAAATCTGAGCCGGAAAAGCCGTCATCACTTTTTCTAATGCCCTAGCAGGGCTAATCCTGTTTTTAGTCTGTTGTTTGGTTGCAGGAATACTGGGCACTGACGGAACTGTTTTCACTGCAAGTTGCTCAGGGCAAATCAAGTCAAGGAGCTTTTTACGCTGCACAGATGTCGTGGCCGTCTCTCCCGGACTAGATGTGGGCAAATTTGTTGGCTTCGAAATTTCTGATAGCTGGGCCCCCAGATCCGAATTGCATAGTGTGCTAGACTAAGCCGAACAGGGCGTAGTACTTGGGGAAGCGTGCCCTGAAAGCGCTGGTTCGATGGTAACTGGGTTACTTATTTCACTGTTCTCTGATGGAGTTTCGTATAAGGACAATGGCATGTTTTCTTGTCCTAGTGCGTCCTTTGCGGTTATATTTTTCTAGCTGTGTTCCAAGGGAGATTTTTCCAGAACTTCCAAAATTTCCGCATCCGATAGTTCCATTACCGCGTTGTGTTTGCGTTTGCATTGGTGTTTTTTAAATAAGTTGAAGAGGGCTTTTGGAGTAGGGTTCTTTGGGTTATCATTCATTATCATCAATGATCATGGGTGCCCATATCATTTTTTCTTGCTGCGCTTTGATTTAAGAGGCTGGAATTGCATGTCAGAACTTTTTGGGGTTTTTTTGTAGGTAATTTTTCTTAATGGCAGGGTAGGGCCAAGCAGTGCTCTGGGGCTTTGAATATCTGGTCTTCCGTTTGCAAAGTCCTCCAAATCAGTTCTTACTGGAGCGGGAGAACCACTCTTTTCAGATGCATTTGGCGCTGGCTGGCAGTTTCAGTGTGGTTGGTGCTCAATTCCAGAAGAGTCACATCTGGAGGATGAGTCGTTGCAATCCATTGTGTCGGTGGACTCTGCATGCACCGGAGCCCCGATTTTTAGACCGTGTGTGTGCAGGTCAGGTGAATCGTCAAACTGCTCTGCATTTCCGACAGCTACCGCGGCTCCCCCTCCACCAAAGCTCCCCAGCGGATCAGGAGGAGGGGCTGGAAAAAGGGCCCTCCCAGACCGTCCTCTGATGGCCCCGGAGGGAATCCCTCTCGCCGAAGCGGGGCTCCGGCCCGAACTCCAAGCTGCGTCCCGCGATGATCTGGAACAGCGGTGGGAGGAGAAGGAAGAGACAAGGCCTCCATCGGCTTCCGTGTCCTCAGTGGATGACTCCTCCCTGAGCGCCCCCCCACCCTCCAGCGGCTAATCCTGCGGAACTGGGGGTTGTAGAAGCATACCAGCGGCGGGCTGGCTCGCGCAAAGCGCCACTGAGGAGGAGCCTCCAGTTTCATTGGTAAGTGCCGTGGTCTTCTTAGATTTACTTGTTGACCTGTTTGGTGACAAAGCTGTGACGGAACTTAGCTTTTCTTGTCGAGAAGTCCTTGGCATATTACTGGTGCGGAGAATCCGTTTGGAATCCGGGTCTGGAGCCACAGGCAGGGAAAGGAAGGGAGGTAGGGGGGAGCCCATGATGCTCACGCCCCGCTGCCCCTGCAGCCCTGCGGACTGCAGACTGCTTCTACTCTGCGTCCTACTCTGCGGAAAGACGTGGGGGTAATGTTGATCCGCCTCCAGTAACAGCAATGAAGGAGAGACTGCAAGGAGTTCAGGGACTGCAGACTGCTTCTACTCTGCGTCCTACTCCGCGTTCCGCTCTGCGGAAAGACGTGGGGGTAATGTTGATCCGCCTCCAGCAACAGTCTTTTCCTTTTATTGTGCATTTACCCATTGCCTCAGCTGTGCGAGTTAGCACACCGCGCTCCTGTGTTAGATTCATTGACTGGGGTAGTTTCGTGTCACACAGCATTTCCATTTGCCTCAGCAGTGCAAGTTATAGTGCATCGCGCTTCTGTGTTACATTCATTGACTGAGGTAGTTTCGTGTCACTCTGCAATTCCATTTGCCTCAGCTTGCGAGTTTTATGGCTCCATTCCCCCCTGTGATTACTCTCATTGCTGAAGCAGGCCTTTTATTTCACACTGTACTTATACACACAGCTGGTAACCATTTTTAGTTTGTTTTCTATTAGGTTAGTGTATTGAGGATTTTCTCAGAACAGAGTGGTTACTTGTGACCGTTTATTTGCCTCACCTGATATTAACGGTTACTTACCTTTTAGTTGCTTCCTCTTTAGGAACCATCTGAATTGATGTTCTTTTCTTCCACAGTTAATTTTCATATGAGGCATTGCTATTAAGGGTGTCTTTTTCCCCCTGCCATTAGTTGCCCTTTGTCATTCTATAAGAATTATTACCTTGCATCCACACAACACCATCTCTTCAGGACATGTGCCCCTGTATGAATGCAGGATGGAGAGCTCACTAAAAATGAATTTAAGGTGAGCTTTTTCTGGTGTTGGTTTAACTAATTCCCTTCTTGTTTTTATTAGAGTTAGATTTTAGGGAAGGAGTGAAGCAGAGTGTTGGCAGTGTTGGAAACGCTGCTTTTGGATCCCATCCGCTTCGTTCTACAAGGAAGTCCTTTTTTCAGCTTCAAAGACTCTGCTCCGGTCGCGGAGCGACGCGGAGTGAAGCAGAGTGTTGGCAGTGTTGGAAACGCTGCTTTTGTATCCCATCCGCTTCGTTCTACAAGGAAGTCCTTTTTTCAGCTTCAAAGACTCTGCTCCGGTCGCGGAGCGACACGGAGTGAAGCAGAGTGTTGGCAGTGTTGCCAGGGGTGCACGGGGTGCACGGGTAGACCCTCAGTGCAGTTGGAACTGGAAACCTTTATGACCACGCTGGAGCCCGGCCCTTCTGGGTTGATTATGGAAGAAGTTGCGATCCTTCAAGGAGGAGGTGGCGTAGCACACCCGCTTACAAGACAACAGAGGCGCATCCTGGCAGCCAGTGGAGGAGGGACCACTGAGCCACGGGCGCCCCCTATGGCAAGCAACGGCAAACACTGCAAAAGGGTAAGCGCCTCCACTCCTTCCATATCCCCAATAAGCACTGAACCCTTCTTTGACTGCTGCCCAACAAACTCCCCAAAAACTGTAATGAATGTACCTTCACTAATGCTAAGGCACGCAGTTTATGGCCTGATCCCGGTGGGTGACCACTATAGGTACACAGTTCCAGACGTCTTTTCAGAAGGCGAGACTGATGTTGAAGCTGGCAGACGATTGCACAACAATGTGCAACAAACCTACACAACTCACAGTCGAGAAAGCGAGGGCGTAGGCGAGCCCCCATGTGTTAAGCCCCTACAAGTCCTGGCAGGTCTAGCAGTGGCAAATAACAAGAGGGGCCTAGCGGGGGGCCATTACATAGTGGAGGGGCGTGTGATCTACACCACGGGAGCGCAAGCATGGCCCCCCGCCTGGCTCAGTTCCACGGCGAGCCCCGCGGACGCCAACGAAAACGACACAATCGCGCATGACCATATTGAAACCAAAGCACTGCTGAATCCACAATGTGGAACCGGTCTCGACAGTGCGAACCCATTAAGGTACTTGCAAGTAGAATCCGGCACCGCAAATAGAACGGACCGGCTCGGCTAACTTTTTGGACCAAGTCTCTAGCCCTGGGACAAGTTCTAACCGGCGGAGCTCGATCGCCGTTGCGGACAAGGTCCTAAAAGACCTTATTGAAATTAACATCAGATTGGGAAGCCAACAGAGCTCTGAGAACACAGCTAAACCTCCATTGTCTGAAATTCATGAGTCCTCAAAACTAAACTAACAGGAGAGCTGTGCACCTAATCCCGTGAAGGTGAACGTTGTCTCCCTCCCCACCACAACACGAGGAAAAAATCAAAAGAGCAGCCTGTGGGCGAACCCACTGACGAAAAGGAAAAGAACCGACTCTATGAATGACGATGACAGCGATCAGCTGCCAGTTTCACAAAAAAGACATGCGGATGTAAGCGACTCAGCTCTCCAAATCATAGCCACACATGATGGTACCCCTTCTTTAGTCCTAGCTGGTTCCCCCCCTGTTGATTCGCGCACAAAGAAATGCAAACTACACAGAAGGAAACACAAAGCTGATAAATCAAAGGTAAGCACTCAAGAAAAGGCTAGTGCTTCAACACAGTATTTGGCGGAGTGTCTATCGAGAGAAATCACAAGAGAGTTAAACACTCTGATAATGGCCGCACACACTACATCGATGCTGCCATATGTGAAATTATATGAACAACTGAATGAGAACATCAAGGACCAATCCACGCTCCTGGCTATGTTAAACTCGAAAATGATAAACGTGGAACAAGAACTAAATTTAATGAAACAAGCGAAGCTAGATGAACATTTAAGAACTGAAGCAAATGTAAGGATAATAACGGAGCACACTAAGAACAGTGCGTTGGACAAACGACTATTCGCAGAAGTAGCTCGTGAAGCCATTGGATTACTAAAACTACAGAAGTCACACACTTCTTGTAAGTGGCTAGCTCCAAAAGAGAACAAAGACTCCTGTGTAGCGACTGAGGAGATGACACAGGTTGTTAACGCACCCAACCCAGACACTTGTTACACATCTCTAGACACAGAGAATGTCGGACAGAGTAACATGAAAGAGTCAAGGAGTGAAGAGAGTGGCGAAAAAAATGTACCCATGAAATGTAAACAAAAACTAAATTGACCTAATGATGTCACCTCCCTGAAAGACAAAGCTACAAGGAAAAGCGGTGAAGAACCGTTGAATGAGAGAAATGCTTCATCAGACTGTGCTTCTCGAAACCCGGACGGTGACATGGAAATTAATCCATCTCAACTGCATGATGAGCATCATGGGCTTGCCAACCATCTTACACCTGAGCCCTCCATATTCTCTGGCGCCAGTCCTGACACTCCTGCCTCCCAAGAGGTTCTCAGTATGGCCGTCCAGAACCAAAATTTAGTGAATCCACCAAATGAGAAGGATGAGAACGGCTCTGGAAGTGAACAAATGAACAATGTGGCCGTCATCTCCAAAGAAATGTTTTCCATCTTTTCAAAATCATTAGACTCCAATGCAGCTGCCAAAGCGAGAGAGACCACAATGGGTAAAAAATCGAAAAACACGAAGAAAAGAAAAACCCAAACAAGATCAAGTGTGCACTCCTTTCTAAGGAACATAAAAGGCTTTTGCACAACAATAGCTGACAAGCAAAACGTCGGCGTCCCAGTAAAGTCCATCTCTGGCAACGTGAAGACTCCCTCAATAATTGATAAACTAAACATCCAAGAAGTAACCAAAGCACAACAAATTGAAGGTTTGGGAACCACAAAGGACCCAGCCGGATCCCCGTCCACTGAAACTCAGAGTTCCTTAGAGGATCTCCTTGACCTCTCAACGTATGAGGACTGCGAGGATGATCCAGAAGTCGAGAACGTTGTGTCCGAGGCGGCTCGAAATAAAGATTACGCACCACCAGGTGCTGCTATAAACATCGACCTCAGTTCAATACCGAGTAAAGAGAAATTGCCATCCTCAAAACACTATCAACCTGATCACCTTATAAGCAAATCAGCCCCAAAATCCTGCTACATAGCTGTGAAGAAGTCTACAAACCAACCTAGATGCGTCACAATGGACATGCTGAGTCAAGCTGGAAGCAGGCCAATTTGTCCAGAAAACAGAGTCCCAGAGTGCATCACGCTAGAAGCAAGAAGAGCCTCAATCCTAGCCCTAAAGAAACGTGAATCGCTTGACATGTCTCGCACCTCTCGTAACACGGATCTCCTAAAATACGAGCAAAACCTCATAGACTGGAGGCTAAAATGGCCTTAATGGATGCTGATATATCTGAAATCTGCCTATCTACCAGGAGTAAACCCGGAACTGAAAGCCGGAAAAACAACAATCTCTTAGTCCAACGAATGTTGAAAGACCCATCATCACCCAAAAAGAGCCTCCATGATATGTGCTCACTCGCGACTGAAAACACACGGTCCATCGCAAGACTTAATGTCGCTGGCGGGAAAGATCATGGTAACCAATTGCGAAGTAATAAGAAAATGGGGAAATACATGCTGCGATTGGAAAGAATAGTGAGAGAACAAGATGGTCTCCTCCTAAACAGGAAAAATGTGATGAGATTATTACATCACATTCCGCAACTGCGAACCATCACGTCCGACGACATTCAAATTGTGGAATTTGAAGATGAAAAAAATAACGACTGTGTGATTCTACACATAGCGTCTAGAATCATTCGTGACTCACTTCTGAACACCGGTGCCACAATGAATTCGATGGGGTTCGACATAAACGAGATTCAGACTATCAAAGAGTCGGAACATCTGCCGGATAAACAACTGCCATCAAGAGGCAAAACCATATCAAGCAGCAATCCCGCATTACTAGCAGAAGATCGCAGCACAGAGATTAAACCTGTCATCCTAAGGAGACTACCTGATGATGCTACCCTAAAGACACCGGACAAATCAATCACAACAACTCTACAAGCGGGAGGAAACCCACTTCACGATATGAAGATCTTGACTGGTCTTGGGTCGCCAAAACTATAAACAATCCAAAAAACAGTTAACGCCAAAAGTCAAATGCGTATGCCAATTTATGTATAGCGTCATGGAACACACGCGGGCATACGCATTTGTTTGAAGAAATCCCAAACGACCTGAAAGACATAGATTTACTGTGTCTTCAGGAGACTTGGCTAACGGAACCTCCCATTGCAGATGGCTTTGAGATCGCCTTCAACACAGCCATTAAAGGAACCAAAGGACGCCCCATGTCAGGAATGGCAATTCTTGCAAAAATTGAAAGTGGAGTTCGCATACTGTTTGCAACCAATGTGTCTGCGTACCTACAGGTATGCAAAATTCAATTGCCTGTGAGACCAACGAAGAAAGCAAATCTACTTATGTTGATAAACATATATTGGCAACACTTAGCTATAGACCTTGATCGATTTCTAGAAACCATCTCAGAACTCATTTGTAACAGCAAAAGAAATGATAAAGAAACGCACATCATTATATGTGGAGATCTCAACATAAACTGTATGATTGACAAAACCCATACTGCCTATGACAAGAAAGAAACAAATGTCCTATTAGCCGCTACGCGCTGGCTGTCGGAAATGAAGGCGTGGAATCTCCACATGCTGAATGGGCAAACAATAGGAGATATTCCCGCCCAACCAACTTGGCGAAGAAACCACTCTAGATCGATAATTGACTATATGTTTGCCGACGATTCGCTGAGACGTGAAGTATCCCATCTAACCATTACTGAAATGGAGTTCAGCGATCACTGCATACTAAAGCTATACTTCAAGTCATACAAAAGTGGACGTGAAACCGCCTTGTCAAAATATCCTCTTGAAGTTGGACTGGGTCGTAATCGACTGAGACTCAATGCGAATAAAGTGAGCTCACTGTGCAAAGCATTGGGAGAAAAAACAGAGAAAGAACAAATTGAATACACAACTCTACTAGAGACCTACAGAGAAAAGTGCTCCGGCAATGCTAAAGCAGACTTCAAACAGGTACATGCATGGGATGCAGAGCTTAATCTAAAGAAAAAAAATCTCCGAAAATCCTTAAGACTGCTCAAAAATAACAGAGTCAGCAGCAACCTAGACAAGGCAAAACAACTGAAACAGACTTACAAGAACTGGCTAATCAGTCATAAACACATAATGGTGCAAAGAGATGCTGAACACATGATGAAAGCGCTCGCAAACAGGAACACAAGCGACTTCTGGAGTTACTTGAATAATATCTCAACCCCTCAGCGTGCAATTACAAAATCCATGATCCCAGAAGATACATGGGTAAGCCACTACGCAGGGGCCTTTAATAACAATTCAATAAAGACCATAACAGCCCCATGTCAAGAGCAGGAATGGTCAGTTGTAATAAAGAAAGAAGACATATACAACAACATTGTCCGACTGAGTACCTCAGGAGCACCTGGCCCAGACGGCCTAACCAATCAACACTTGAAACAATATCCAGACTTATGGGCAGAATTTTGTCACTCCCTGTTCAGATCAATACTACAGTCGCGAACTATACCTGCGTCTTGGAGGAGTGCCATTGTGGTACCGATCTTTAAAAAGGGCGACCGAACAGACCCCAAGAACTATAGGCCGATAGCCCTGCTTGACGTTATTGGGAAAATCTTTGCAACACAGCTTCAAATCCAACTACTCAAATGGATTAAAGACTCCAAAAGATACGATCCCCGTCAAACAGGATTTGTAAAAGGAGTCGGCTGTGGGCTGAACTTGACCATCCTGAACTTCCTGAAGATGGAAGCTATTCGTCAAAACAGGAAGATATATGTTGCATTCATTGATCTGTCTAGCGCCTTCGATACTATTGATCGAGAGTTGTTATGGACAAAGTTGAAAAAATGGCATTGCCCGGAAAACTTACTCCAACCAATAAAAGAATTGCACTCTAACACAGAATTCAAAGTAAGGCTGGACTCTCGTGGAACACTGAGTCAGCCCATAAAAACAAATCAAGGTGTGAAACAAGGCTGCCCGTTGGCAGCCACACTGTTCGGACTATTCCTGTCTGACATTGGAGAAAGCCTTGAAGCTGTCACATCATTTCCCCCAAAAATTAATGGGATGCCTGTAAGCTGGTTGTTATATGCAGATGACATTGCTATACTGGACCAAACCCCAATTGGACTATCTAGGAAGCTTGCTGCACTAGAAGGTTACGTAAAAGAAAACAAATTGAAAATCAATCCTGCAAAGACGGAAATAATAATCCTCCAAGATCTCACAAGAAACAACAAACGGAACCCCAAAACTACACCGAAATGGAGGCTGTGTAACGACAACTTGAGATGTGTGAAAAAGGCCAAATACTTAGGAGTCTGGTTTAACAGCAACATAAATGATGCACCCTGGACAGAGAACATCATACAAAAATGCAAACAACTAGCATGCCAAGGGGTCATCATAAACAAAAAATTCAGAAAATTTTCCTTACTACCATTGTTAGCTCACTATAACCAAAAAGCCACTCCAACGCTCATTTATGGCACGGAAAGCGCCCTAGGAGCCCCTGCTACCCTGTGGCCACAGTTGGAAACCCAATACTGGAGACGAGTCCTGCACATACAGAAAGGAATCTCGAGTGCGTGCGTCAGATATGAATTAAACCTTATCTCTCTGCAGGCACGAGTGCTATGGAACATGCTATCCATCTATCGGAAAATAATCATAGACGACTGTACTCCGCAGTTTAAGATCTTACAGGAAGCGCTCAAAGGCAACTCTGAAACCGTGCTGTGCAGATGGGCAGCTGGCTGTAAAAATCAGCTAACGCAACTTGGCACGGACCAACTCACACTGCAAAATAACCCAACCCATGTTAAGAAAAAACTATGGGAACAGGACTGGTGTCTAACAGTGGACGCGCAAAATCGTCATAAACTTTTTGATGATGCACCCACTGAAGCCAAAGACCGTAAACAGTTGCTGCAATACCTGATAAAGACACCCAATGCTCGACACAGAATGACCTACATGAAATTTCGTTTAAACTTATTCAACACAAGAGTGAGTCAAGCGACAAGAGCACGAAAAGCAACAGCAATGCTTAAATGTCGCTTTTGCGAGAAACAAAATGAGACTCTCAAACACCTCACACTGTATTGTGAAAGTCTGAAAGATCTCAGATCTGTTCACTTAGGAAGCCTGGTACTACAGTATGACACATTATGTGGAGAGGACTTATGGCGCAAATTCCACAATCCCAGGGAAAAAGAAATCTTTGGGTTAACAAATTTTCTACAAAAACTGGAAATACTACTCAAAGTTGGATAAGAAAGACGATAAACAGTGGGCCCTAAGACGATGGTGTACCGGAGAAGTTGTGAGGTGAAATAGGATAAAAAAATAAAAAAACCTCCTGGAACATTGCCGATCGAATGGGATCTGGGAGTCCAGAAGCGGCTGCTAACTGGTTTTAAGTAGCCCCAGAGACCAGCTGCTCTTCGTGGCTTGTTGACACCACGGAACTTCTCCCCACACTGTGGGTGGGCCATGGGAAATCTCTTTTCAAAAAGTTTTGTACAAACTAAATGAAATAAAATGTAAAAAAAAATAAAATAAAAAAAATTTTAAAAATTTAAAAAAAAATTTTTTTTTAGGGAACACTAATTAAGGAGGGTTGTTTCCTTGTCATCCTTTCTACAGGAATAGTTATTCTCTGAGGTTCGAGGGAGTTCTCCAAGGGCGTCCCCGCAGAGTTACAGGTGAGCGTTACACTAGCGAGGATGACCACTGCGAGAAACTAATTACCATCTTTAATAATCATTTTGTGGAAGAACTTGATCAACATACCCCATTCAAACAGAAACGAGCAAGATCGAATAAAAATCATCAAAACTGGTTCAACACAGAAACCTGTAAACTCAAAAAAGACAAAAGAAAAGCAGAAAGATAAGGAATAAGGAAATAAGGGAATCTAGAACAAATTAGATCAATTGTATAAAGAAAATGTAACTCTAGCTAAAAAAACTACTATAATGACCAAAAACTACTAAAACGACCAAATCACCTCTTCTTCTAATTCAACAGGCAAATTGTTTCAAATCCTTAAATCAATTGAAAAATTGGCAACTCTATCTCCCCCATTCCAACCATGCAAAGAGACTCTGAGATTGTCCAAGCTGCCTTCTCCAATAAAATAGCGAAGGCAAGGGAAAATATCAGTTCATGTATTATAGCCAATCATGCACCGTTAAACATTCACTCTGTTCCAGAACCAGATCATACCGGAAAGGCGAAATTCAACTTCTCCCCAATTTCTGTAGAGGAGATGATGAAAATCTTATCAGCAACTAAATGCACTTTGTGTGCAGAAAACATTCTGCCGCCTAAACTGATTCTAGACAACGATGTACTGTACGCTCCTTTTGTTTGTCGTATGGTTAATGCCTCTTTCAGTGATCTCAAAGTGCCTACTTCTATCAAAACGGTAACGGTCACTCCCTTGATCCGTTTGTGGTCTTGTTTGGGATTTTTCGCCCTTTCTCTTGGTATGATGGGAGTCACACCCCTTTTTTCCATTGGCGGACCTGTGGCCTTAGTTGCTTAGCAACTCGGACATGTTTTGCCTGATTTGAATGGGTGTTCCCACGCGCGTGGCACGGGGCGTGGTGACGTCATCGCGTTACTGCGTTCCGCGGAGCGTGATGACGTCATCGCGTCACGCGAGTGCCGCGGAATGGGGATTTCAGTACGGTTTTTGGGCCGTAGTCTCAGGGTGTTGATCCACTGTTATCCCGGGCGTGAGATGTAGTACTCTGCCTGTTTTCAGGTCATCAGTTGGCATAGATAAGGTAAGAACTGGGGGATGCCTTTGGAAGTAACTTTAACCCTATTTCTCTGTAGAAGATGCCCCTTCCCTTTGCGATGTATTTACTCAGCACTTTTACTCTTTCAGAGCTAGAGGAATTGTAAAAGGAAGAGGCCCTATCTATACAGATTTTTACTGTAGTGTTTTTCGGAGAATTGAAAATCGCTGGAATAGGTAAGACCCGTTTTTTGGCCTTTATTAGAGTAGCGGATGCTTACTTGACATCTGGGGCTAGGCATCTTACCCTCAATTTTTGGGATTTTAGGCACTGATAGTTCGTTTTAGAAAATTGGAAAGAAAGAAGATGGGTGAGAAGGCCACTGAGCTGTGACTGTATCCAACTAAAGAACAGTTTTTAACACCCGAGGGTGAGCCGGTTTCTGTTGTTGTGCCAGGCTCTAATGTGGTTGGATATTCCCAAAATTCCTTGTGTTCGGGATTAGGAGGTGAATAAAAATACTGCCATTGGTAGAATTCCTCTAGGTACTCACTTATGAATTTCACTTACTGCTGTAATAGTGAAGAGCCAGTACTGACTTGGCTTATACGGTCAAAGACATATATTTCTTCTGACCGCAGATCCAGTACATGATGTAGTGTGTACTAGATACCCTATTGGTGATTAGGGTTTGGCTATGGTGATTGATTACACTGATTATGCCCGTGTTAGTGATACGTGTTTGTCTTTGTATCCTTAGAGATAGTAACCTGGTGTATATGTAGGAAGAATCGACCTGGAGCACAGGATTACTTCTGCCCCTGATGAATGTCTGGTTACTTTGAAACACAGAGGACTGAAACTTATATAAGTTGGGCTGGTTCACACAATGGGAAATGTGAACAATTGAGTTGCCATTGTTGTGTTGGGCTAATTAAATTTTTGGCATTTAATTCTGTACACTGTGAGGTGGCATGATTTTAAGATGTATATGACTATGTTATGTGTATATGTTTTTTAAAACAAATGAGTGTATTTCTTGTGCTAAAGAGTGATTAATATATTAAAAATGATATTTTTTGGTAATACTGCTTCTTGATGATTATTGAGAACACATAATGCAGCCTATATTTGTTTCATGGTTGCTACAAGAAATTGCTGTCTGAGGATATATACTGTGTTGATGAAGTTTGTTATATGTTCCTTCCTTTTGTTTAAATACACATTATTTATCCTCACTTAGTAGGAGGGAATATCACCAGAACGTGGGTGTCACCCCTGTAGAAAAACTATCCAAAATAATCTCCTGCATGTCCAACAATCTGGTTTCAGAGAGGCGCGTGGAACTGATTTGGCATTGTTGGACCTTCAGACTAAAATGCTGGAGATAATGGATAGGAGCAAATCAGGATTACTCGTATTACTAGACCTCTCGGGGCAGCTTTCAATTTGTTGGATCATCAGAAGCTCCGAGGGGCCGTAGACAAGGCAGGAAACTGCTTGCAAGAGGCCATTGATTGGATCTCCTCATTTCTAGGTATTAGGAGTTCTAAGATACAATGGGGTGAACACTTTTCAGCCTCTCAACCAGTAGACTGCGGTGTACCCCAAGGAGCTAGCTTCTCCCCCTTCTTTTTGATATCTATATGTGTTGTTCCTACACCCTCCTTAACAACATGGGTATATTTTTCACCAATTTTGCGACATGCAGCTATTTATGGAGTTAACAGGCTTTCATATTCCCGACACTGATAAGCTTAACACCATCTATAACTCCATTGTGGCATGGATGCAGTCCAATTGGATGTGCCTCAATGGAGGGAAAACGGAACTCATGGTCTTTGGTTCCATTCCATCTAGATCCAGACTTGACCCAGCCTATAAGGCATTTGAAATAATAAATGCCACAGTTAAGGTATCAGAGAAAGTTAAGACCCTTGGTGTTTACATACAGGCCTCCTTGGGAGCAGATGCACATGTTGCCCATTTGAAGCAAACTTGCAGGTACATCCAAAATTGCTAAATAGAATTAGACCTCATCTGAATCAACAAAATAGTTCCACCTTAGCTAGAGCCATTGTTTTGTCCAGACTGGACTTTGGAAATTTGCTCATGATGGGAGCCAGCACAAAATGCATTAAGCAATGTCAAACTGTTCAGAGTAATGCGGTCAGGACTATCACTAGTAAAACTAAAAGGGATCATATTACCAAAGAGAAGAAAGCCCTCCATTGGTTATCGATTCAAAGCCGCATTACTTTTAAGGCAATGACCTTAATCCATTATTGCCTACATGGAACAGCCCCGGAGTATCTGAAAAAGCAGGTCAGACCATATACTCCTGGTAGGAGCCCAAGGTCTGGAAATAAAGGCTTAATTCAATCAGGATCCGCAGAAAAGGTAAACGGATTGGGCCGGGCCCTTCCTGTTAAAGCTACTCTAAGATGGAATGAACTCCCACTTCACCTTAGACGAGAACCAAATGATCTCAAGTTTAGAAAGATGTTGAAAACAGCTCTTTTCAGATATATTTGTATCCTAGGACCTTCCATCTTTTGCCTTTTATAGGGCTTGCTTGTCCCGTTATTTATCTGTTGTCCGTGTCTTCATGTTAAGCGCCCTGAAGCCCGAGGGCTGCGGCGCTATATAAACATATAAACATACTGTAAAATCCGTGATCTGTACCGTGTATTATGGCCCACTACTGCCACCTCGGAGTCTGGGGCCTGTGTAAACCATTTCATTTCGGCGTGCCCATTGTGGCTACATATGTACAAAGTGAGTGTGTGAAGGGGGAGTTGGGTAGGGTAGCCCAGGAAGACCTACCTCGGCGTGGTGCACACCACTATACAATGAACATACTCAGCGGTTTTGCCGCAGCCAGCATTTTTGCCATCTGCGTCACAGAAAGCGAAAGTTTTCATTTTACGAAAGACCCACTCTAAATAAGAGGCTTGCCTTGCTGCTTCGTATACTTTTCTGAAGATCTTGAGCTGAGCAGGGAAGGCGGAAGTAGCTGTACATTGGCCGCGCGCCTGTGTAACCTTCGAGTGATGGGCTGAAATTCTGCAGCTGGGTGAAGAATCCTGCAGTGAAGCTGCGTTGCCCAGAAGGCCTTGGGGAGGAAAGCAGCAGCACTTGGAGATCAAGGACTCGCATTGCAGACCAGCCTTGTGATCTTGAGACTCTGTAGGATTGGAAAATGTGGCAATCCTCACTGCCAATCCAAATGATCATGTTGTAGGCCTCCCAAGGTTTGTATTCCTCCACTTTGCTTACACTGGTGGTGGAGAATAGTATATTTCCATTATTTCCTCCCCCGATTCCTCCATCCTTTACCATTGCAATGGAACCTTATTATTTATATAGGGCCATTGACACAATTGAAACTTACCTAACTAGGACAGAGCATATTCCAAACACTTCTCATCCAAACGCGTGCATCTCAAAATGATAAACCAATGCTCAATATGTTTTTGGAAAGATTTTATTGTTTCTGATCCTTAATTGATTCACGGAAAAGGATTTAAAGTCAACTAACAGCGGCCCCTAGATTTGCCTGGAATCTCAGAAGCATCAGTGTGTCTTCCAAGCGCAAATGAAATTGTAAGAGAAATGAACGAACTGGCAAGGTCAAGGATGTATGGTATGGATAAGCAAGCACTGGCAATGCCAACAGTTTGGGCTTTTGTGTAGACATGGGAAAGGCACTAACCATAGTGGGCCTTAGTGGGCATAACTGGCTATTGATGGTAGCAGGTGCAAAATGGCGTAAATTCCTGGGCATTTAACAGCAGTCCCTGGCAAATGCCTAATACTTATGAACAACTGTTGGTTTTTCTAATCCTTGTTGTTATTAAGACTTCAGTGTAGGACATGTTGAGTGCTTATAAATTGCATGGCTGAAGGCAGACCTGGCTAAGACACTTGTATTACACCAGGAGCAGGCTTACAGCTCCAATTAAGTTACTATCTCTCATGGAAGACATTTCAAGGTCAACGTTTGATGGTAAGGCTTGATTAAAGCATGCTCAAAGAGTTCCGATGAGGAGGTGTTTTGGCAGGTAGGGGCAGGAAGTGGGTGGGAATGGCCATAGGGATTAGCATGGCATTGGCCATCAAAGGGTGGGCAAATAATCAAACAACACCTACAAGCTTTTTGTCCCTCCTCATATGCCATTTCTCCATATCTGTACCCTAATGCAATAGTTTCAGCTTATAGGTAGTGCAAGCGCCACCTAATAGCCCAAATCCTGCTGACCCTGTCCCCTAAGGGGTGTTAAGCGTAGCAGGCTCACCACCGTAGTCCCAAAGTGGTTGGCTCCTCCTTGGGGAGAGGGACTGGTCACATATGTATTGGACACCTGAAAGCCTCTTTCCCACCCGCCTATTTTCTCTCCACTCTTCCTCCTCTGAAGAGGAAGGTATGTTTATCCCAGATTGGGGCTCAATAGGCAAACATCTGGACAAGACTGGGTACTCTGAGACTAACGCAGTGGTGATTTGGGGGCATGCAACAGGCATTGCAACATAACTTCGTATTGGGTTTACTAAATATGCAGCTAGTGCATGTAATGTACTATTTACATGTACTGCTTACCACAATTACATCTAAAGTGGGTTCTGGTGACCTGCCTTGTTTCTAAGAGGTGATTGTTAAGCATGTGAAGTATTGCATAGACTACCACTGCAAAGACCTCAACGTGATGTGGGCGCCCTGCTGATGGGTGAATGAGTCTCTAGCCACTACAGATTTCTATGTAATGTCTTTACATGGTCTTTGAATGTTTACTCATACTAATCAGATATATTACAATGCATTTAAAACTCCTGTGGACTTGCAACCAAGTATGTACAGGCACTTACGTCATCTTCCAGACACACAAAAGGGAGTCCATTTAGACATGTACTACAAAAGGTGCTTATTTACTTTATTTCATCTGCGACCATTGAGGCAATTCTGTCAGCCAACACATTGAGTTCCAACCATATTCACCAGTCTTCGGACAGTGGCAGGGGTTGAGATTTTGGAGGAGACTCTCTCTGTAGCAACACTAACATATTTTGGACAGGGGAGCCTTATTTCAGCGGTGGTATAAGTTTACATTCTAAGCAGAATTGCTACATTGCATAGGAAGTTATTTTCAAAACAGGGATTACTCATTGATGTTTTAGGCAAGCAGTTATTCCACTCGGTGTCAACTTTTATCTAGTGGCCGAGCTGGTTTGTGACTGGGGGTGATTGTGCTTTCCCCCTCTCCCTATGTCTTACTTTCATCTTTGTGTTCCCCATTTTCACCTGGGCAATGCCAAATCAAGGCTCTGGCACTTTTTGCCAGCTGGCTTGGCACCTCCAGGTCATTCTCCTGTTTTATCAGGAAGTAAGTTACTAGCCCTCATCTGTCCAAGAAGACTTCGATATGCAACACACAGCCTTGATGAGACATTTCAATGTTCACATGATCCAGTTACCACTCACTACACAGGCACCCCTGCCACCACTACCACACAGCCCCTGTTATAACTAGCCTGCTTGTCACTTTTCTTTGCCTGCTCCCCCATCCCTCTCAGCTGCTCCCCTTTTCCTTTCAGCAGAAAGACCACGGTCGTGTTCACCCCTGCCCCCCCCCCCCCCAAGGCCTCAATGCGCCATTAGTTGGCTAATGCTCAGTGCTATAAGGCCACTGTGGTGCTGATCTGCAGAGTATGAAGGACTCAGCATGTCTGATGCCATTGCCTGACACATGTCTATACACAGTGGAGTAACTTTTCTGAAAATGTTGGGGGGGGGGGCAGGACATCTGAAGAAAACGTGCCTCAGCCAAATTAATGGGGACAAAATGGTGTGCCATGAAAATTGGGGGGGGGACAAACACCCCTGTCCCCCCCCCCTAAAATTACAGCCATGTCTATATAACAGCCATACAAAAGCTCAAACCTTTGGATCTGACACTGCTTATTTGCTTTGCCGCGTGGCTATTACACACGTGAATCCCTTTTTTATTTTCATATTCAACACTTTGCATATTTGATTTTCATCTGACTACCTCACTCCAGCTCCAACAGCTAAACTGGAGAGCCAAGTCCAAGAGTAGCTCCAGGCAGGGTTAATTGGAGCCAGCACAATGTGACTAACATGTCACGCCTGCTGCATCCAAGCCAAGATGGGTAAAATCAAACCTGCATTTATTACGCATCCGTCGGACATATTGAAAGAGGGCATGCGCAGCAGCACCCTCCTCTGCAGTGAACAGGTGTCGGACGCTAATTGACCTAGATTGGCTAACCGTAAGAGCTGTCAACCAATCCCGTCTTTGTGTCCATGTACACGATGTTCTGTTCGCAGATCTCCCGGTTGGGTGGCGGGCGGCTTTTTTCGGTGCCTTGTTGGCCTCATCGCTCAGCAGCTGTGCACCACTTAAAGCAGGGCACGTCTCAGCGGAGAATGTTGAGTGGAAAAGGCTGCCGAGATGTAAACAGGACTCCACCATTTTAAGCGATACAGCCTGTTGTTCGAGTGGCCCATGTGCAGCCAGTGGAATTCCCCAGTCAAGCTCCCTGTGAATGGAATAGAATTGACCTCAGCAAGAGGAGGGGGTTAAGAGGCCCCTGTTTGTTGTACAGAATGTAGTGGGGTTCGTATTACCAAGAGGGATGAGAGAATACCTCTAGGATGTTAGCAAACACTGGAGAGGCGACTCAGTTCATCTTGTACAATGTTTCCACATGGATTCCATTCGTTCGGCTGTGCTGCACAGAACGGGTTTCTACTCCCCTACCCCCATGTGAAGAAAACATGTTATAAATTCTCGATACATCTGCAGTTTGGTGGAAGGAGGTTGTGGGACAGAGTAAAAAGGTAGTGCACGGCTTGGCTTTGATTAACTGTGGCTGTGTTGGGTAAGGTGGGTGTTTTGGCTTAACATAAGACCCAACACTGGGTTTAGTAGAGATGTTTGTTTGTTTGTTTGTTTATTTATTTGGTAATGCGCTCCGAGCCCGTGGGCATCTGGGCGCAGCAGTACAAGAGGGCTCGAAACTTAGTTACAAAGCCTGACACAGGCTGTTACAGAAGAACAGTGGTTGGTTACAGTAGGTGATACAATGCATATAGAATATCAAGTTTAAACGCAAAGAGAGCAGCATTATAACAGGTTGTGCCGTTACCACTAGGGTGAGGGACGTTGCATGTCGTTGTTGTGCAGCCATTTGAGAGCGTAGGATCTGAATCTTGTGTAGGGTAAAGGGCATCTAAGGTCGGGTGGGAGTGTGTTCCATGATTGTGCAGCTCTAACTGGGAAACTTGCACCGCCCGCTGTGGTAAGTTTGAATCTGGGGACTTCCAGTAGGAAGGAATTGGCAGATCTCGTCAGTCGGTTAGAGGGTCTCCAGTTGATTCTTTCCGCTAGGTAGGGGGGTGCTTGATTGTTGAGGCATTTAGAGGTGAGGGAGATAGTTTTAAGAAGGATTCTGTCCTTTATCTTTAGCCAATAGGGCTTCAATCCGATGTTTGGAGATATGGTCTCTGCGTGGGATGTTCAGAGCTGCTCTAAGAGCGTTATTTTGCAATCTCTGGAGTTTGTCAGTGACCGACTTGTTGGCACCTGAGTATAAGGCGTTGCAATAGTCGAGTCTAGACATGACAAGGGCATTGGCCAAGGTGAGGCAGCTGGCACTGGACAGGAAGGGTCTGGCGGCACGGATGAGTTTACACGTGTAGGTGGTTGAGGAGGCGAGGGAGTTCACTTGCTTTTTGAGGGTGAGGGCTGAGTCAAGGTAAAAACCCAACGTTTTGACCTCGCGCATAACCTTGATAGTATTGTTATCAATGTTAAATGAGGTGTAGTCCGGGGTGAGTTTGGATAGTTTGTGGTCTGAACCGAGGAGCAGGATTTCAGTTTTATCGTCGTTCAGGCAGAGGCCATGTGTGGCCATCCATGCTTGAATGAGGATGTAAATTTTGTTCACCAGAGCCAGGTCCACTTCGTAGTTGCCCGAAAGGGGTATGAGGATCTGGGTGTCATCTGCGTAATTAGTGTAGGTGACGCCCAGACTGTCCAACTTGTCGAACAATGGCTTGGTGAAGATATTGTACATAGTGGGTGAGACACAGGAACCCTGTGGGACTCCACATGTGATTTGGATGGGGTCAGCACAGGTAGTGGAGGGGAACACTCTCACTGTCCGGTTGGCTAGAAAGGATTGGACCCAAGCTATAGCGTCTCCTGTGAAGTTGGCAGCCAGCTTGAGGTGGTTGCATAAGACTGCATGGTCCACCAAATCAAAAGCTGCTGACAAGTCCAGTAAGAGTAGCAGCGCTGTTTTCCCATTATCCTTAAATTCCTCAATTTTGGTTTTGAGGTCTATCAGGGCAGTTTCCGTGCCATGGAGCGGGCGGAAGCCCGATTGGCGCGAGCCTAGTAGATGATAAGCTTCTAGGTACTCTTGAATTTGGAGATAGGCTACTCTGTCGATAATTTTTAGTAGGAAGGGCACTGTGGTAATGGGCCTATAGTTAGTCGGGATAGAAGGATCGAGGGTTTGTTTTTTGAGAAGGGGGAGGACCCAGGATTCTTTTAGGTTGGCTGGCACTGTGTTAGATTTGAAGGATGAGTTAATGAGCTTTGAGATGAAAGGGGCTAAGTCTCTGGCAGCGTCCTTTATTATTTGAGCTGGGCAGCTGTCGCCCTTACAGTTAGAGGGCTTCAGTGAGAGGATGGCCTTTTCAGTGTTGATGATGGAGATCGGTTTAAAGCTAAAAGGGGGGATAGTGGTAGGTTCAGTTACTGGAGGCATTTGTTGATCAGTGAGAGAGAGGGCGTCTTTTTTGTTCGTTATTTTAAGTTGGAGGGTGGAGATTTTGTTAGATAGGGCATTCTGTATATTAGTGCACCATATCTTGTCCTTTGGGACCGTGTCAGATGGTTGGATAGGGGATTCCATTTCCCGGAGGATGGCAAATAGTTCCTTGGTATTCGATTTGGCATTGGTAATTCTGTCATTGAATACATTTCTTTTGGTGTTGATGATTTCAGACTTGTAGTGTTTTGTAGCTTGGGTTAACTTGGCTTTGTTGTTGTTAGTGGGCGAATTACGCCAGATGGTTTGGAGTTTTCGTTTCTGCTTTCTAAGGTCCTTAAGGTGGGGGGTGAACCAGGCGTTGAGGTGGGCTTCTTGCTTAGCTTTGCGTAATTTTGCAGGTGCAATGGTGTCTAGTGCGTGAGACATAGCTTTGTTAAAGGTGTCTACTAGTGTATCTGGGTCAGTGTTGTCCTTCAGACCGTTAATAGTGGGGAGGAGGAGGGGGATAAGTTTTTCTGTAGTAATATCTTTTTTATTTCTGGTGGGGAGTAGTGGTATCATTTTGATAGTCTTGGAACTGGGGAGGTCAAGTGTGGCAGTGAAATTTATTAGAAAGTGGTCGCTCCATAGTTGAGGGGTGATGGAGGTGATGACTATGTTACAGTTGAGTTCTGAGACCCAGTCAAGGGTTCTGCCTTTAGCATGTGTAGGGGAGAGAATTTTTTGGGTAAGGCCTTGGTCGTTTAGGATAGCTGTTATAGAAAGGGCATTTTTATTGCCTGATTCATTGAAGCCGATGTTGAAGTCACCCATCAGCAACATTTGCGAGTGTTTTTGGGTATTGTTCGCTATGAGGGTAGTAAGGTCATCTTCAAAGGTTCCCAGGGGACCTGGGGGCCTGTAGATCAGGTGAATGGCTAGCGTGCGGTTATTGGAGAGTTGCATTTTTGCTGAAAGTACTTCGCAGGAAGCGCAGGGGTGTGAGGTGGTGAGTCGGATAGGCAAGGTGGTTTTTGCGATGATTGCTAGGCCACCGCCTTTAGCATTAGGTCTGTCTACTCTGTGGAACTGGTAGTTGTCAGGTATGGCTAACATCAGTGAGGGTCCTGCTGCCTCATGGAGCCAGGTTTCTGTTACGGCAAGGAAGTCAATGCTACTGTTGTTCAGTATGTCAGCAATTTCAATTGCATGTGCTACCATGGATCTGGCATTGATAAGGGATCCAGTAAGAGTTAGGGTGTTGTTGGGAATGGGATGACTTGCGAGTCTTTTTGTGTGCTTATTTTGACTCTGGCGTATCTTTTGGTAGGGGTGAGTAGGAGTTAGGGTTGGAATTAAAGGTGTCGTAGCTAGAGTTTGCTTATCCATGTGTGTCTGTAAAGATGGAAGTCTAGCAGTATTGTTCGTACTGTTTCTTTTAGGTTCGTAAATGCAAGGTAGCCTTGCCCTGAGTCTCAGGTTTCTATCAATGGGGGGGCGAGAGCTGAGGGTAGCAAAGGTCATGATTGTAGCTAGGAGGGTCGAGGAGGTCAAATTTCTACACATGGTAGTTAGTGTGGTCCGCAGATGCACTTTACTTTCCTTGTTTGGTTGAGATGTCTGGCTAGGGTGGCACAAAATGTATAGTGCAGGTGGCTGGTTGAAGCTGGGGCTACGCCTAGTGGTAGAGGGCGTGATATTCACGAAGCCCAGTTTGGGCTAGAGTGCATGGTCTGTTAATGATGATGGGGCACAACACAATCAAGGTGGTCCGTTAGCGACCATAGGGCACAACACAGTTAAAGTGGTCCGTTAGCGACCATAAGGCACAACACAGTTCAAGTGGTCCGTTAGCGACCATAAGGCGCAGCACAGTTCAAGTGGTCCGTTGGCGACCATAGGGCACAACACAGTTAAAGTGGTCCGTTGGCGACCATAAGGCACAACACAGTTCAAGTGGTCCGTTGGCGACCATAGGGCACAACACAGTTAAAGTGGTCCGTTAGCGACCATAAGGCACAACACAGTTCAAGTGGTCAGTTAGCGACCATAAGGCGCAGCACAGTTCAAGTGGTCCGTTGGCGACCATAGGGCACAACACAGTTAAAGTGGTCCGTTGGCGACCATAAGGCACAACACAGTTCAAGTGGTCCGTTGGCGACCATAGGGCACAACACAGTTAAAGTGGTCCGTTAGCGACCATAAGGCACAACGCAGTTAAAGTGGTCCGTTGGCGACCATAGGGCACAACACAGTTAAAGTGGTCCGTTAGCGACCATAAGGCACAACACAGTTAAAGTGGTCCGTTGGCGACCATAAGGCACAACACAGTTCAAGTGGTCCGTTGGCGACCATGAGGCACGACACACTAAGAGAGACCATGAACACCTAGGTGTAAGTAGTACCAATAAAACTAGGGTCTAAGTACAAGGACACAGCAATGGTAGTAATGGTGGGTACGGTGTGGATCAGATTATACAAACATGAGACAATTCATTAGCAGAGCAATGGGGGGCAAATTCAAATGCATAGGTTCATGGGTACCTAGGTCAGGTTTATCAAGAGGGTAGGTGCAGAGCAAGGGCATCTAGATGCGAAAAGGCACAATTAGGTAGCCAACAGCAGTGCAACACAATTTACTGGGCACAGTATAATGTTTTCTAGGTACAAAGTGGCAATTGGGCAGGCATTGCAGTCTGTGACAGGAGATGAGATGGGACGTATCCAGTTATATAGGCAGCAATTAGTTAGACAAGAGCGTAAGTAATGCGTTGTAAATTAGACGCTTCTAGGCAGCAGGTGGCTTACCTGGAGCAGCACGGGCAGAGTTTGTGGCCCCTGGCTCCTGTGGCTCCAAACAGGCACACAACAGGCCTTAGAATGGCCTTTGGATTGGCCGGCGATCCGCCTGCCGGCGGTTCCTTCGAATGAAATCGAGGTTTAGCCTCGATTTCGTGCCGCGATGCACCCGGCATGGGCGAGTCAGGCACTTGTGGGGACAGGGTCAGGCAGGCCCTGTTCCGATGGCGCGCTCTCTTCCTGGATCCTCTTCCCTCCTCGGATCCTCCTCGGGTCCTCTGCTGGGCTGGGGGGCTGGGAGGGCTCCTGCCCTCACCCCTCTAGGTGGATGTTGGGAGTGGGGGACCTGGGGCACACAACAGGCCTTAGAATGGCCTTTGGATTGGCCGGCGATCCGCCTGCCGGCGGTTCCTTCGAATGAAATCGAGGTTTAGCCTCGATTTCGTGCCGCGATGCGCCCGGCATGGGCGAGTCAGGCACTTGTGGGGACAGGGTCAGGCAGGCCCTGTTCCGATGGCGCGCTCTCTTCCTGGAGCCTCTTCCCTCCTCGGATCCTCCTCGGGTCCTCTGCTGGGCTGGGGGGCTGGGAGGGCTCCTGCCCTCACCCCTCTAGGTGGATGTTGGGAGTGGGGGAGCTGGGGCACACAACAGGCCTTAGAATGGCCTTTGGATTGGCCGGCGATCCGCCTGCCGGCGGTTCCTTCGAATGAAATCGAGGTTTAGCCTCGATTTTGTGCCGCGATGCGCCCGGCATGGGTGAGTCAGGCACTTGTGGGGACAGGGTCAGGCAGGCCCTGTTCCGATGGCGCGCTCGCTTCCTGGATCCTCTTCCCTCCTCGGATCCTCCTCGGGTCCTCTGCTGGGCTGGGGGGCTGGGAGGGCTCCTGCCCTCACCCCTCTAGGTGGATGTTGGGAGTGGGGGACCTGGGGCACACAACAGGCCTTAGAATGGCCTTTGGATTGGCCGGCGATCCGCCTGCCGGCGGTTCCTTCGAATGAAATCGAGGTTTAGCCTCGATTTCGTGCCGCGATGCGCCCGGCATGGGCGAGTCAGGCACTTGTGGGGACAGGGTCAGGCAGGCCCTGTTCCGATGGCGCGCTCTCTTCCTGGATCCTCTTCCCTCCTCGGATCCTCCTCGGGTCCTCTGCTGGGCTGGGGGGCTGGGAGGGCTCCTGCCCTCACCCCTCTAGGTGGATGTTGATGTCTTTAATTACTTCTCAGGCAGTGGTCGAAGTGTATGAAAAGAAGTAGTGGAGCTATGTAGTCGTGGGTTAGTATTCTTCTTGGTCTGTGTGGTCTTGTCACAGTAGGGCTGGTTTCACAGGGTCCTTGCAGTGATGGGCCGCGGGTAGCGGACAAAGGGGTTTGCAGTGGTGGCAGTGGGTCCGGCCTGGTGGAGCTATGTTCCCAGCTGTCCTGCCCCAGCTCCCCTCAAAAACCCCATCACCTCACGTGCCCCACCCACGCACAACCCAGACTCCCAAACAAACGCGCCTACTGTTTAAGAGAACATGAAGTGCACGTTTCAACTTCTTCCTACACTTTTATTTTAAAACTAAACCATTCTGGAAAGAAAGTAGAGGGGAACCACTCCCAAATCTTCCCACCCACTTCGACCACTGCTTCTCAGCAGGCATAGGGCCTTATTACAAGTATGGCAGTAAGGCAATAATGGCGCCAGTATCGCTACCGGCACCGTTGCTACAGTACCGCCATACTATGAGTTGAGCTGGTCTTCTTCTTCTTGCTGGTAGATTGTATCCATCAGCAGTGATTTTGGATACCTTGAGCCTCATTACTCCATCTTCTAGGGTTGAGTATGTAGTCGTGGGTTAGTATTCTTCTTGGTCTGTGTGGTCTTGTCACAGTAGGGCTGGTTTCACAGGGTCCTTGCAGTGATGGGCCGCGGGTAGCGGACAAAGGGGTTTGCAGTGGTGGCAGTGGGTCCGGCCTGGCGGGCAGTGTGGCACCCGCGAGCAGAACTCGTGGATGCACCGGCACCGTTATGAACGGTGCCGGTGCATCCGAGCAACCCAATCCCATTCAGCCCTATGGGGCCGAATGGGGATGGGGAGTCCCTTATTGCCAGCACCAGCGAGTGGGCAATTGCCAGGTCTGCCGACCTCAGCATTATCCGGTAATTGCCCATTCGCAGGTGCCGATAAAATCACAGGTCCGGCGGAAGCTATGCCTTTGCTACAGGCACGGCTACAGCTAGACCTGTAATGAGGGCCATAGTCTATTTACAGACACAAGACCAGTTGTCTTCACTGTCCAATAATGTTCACAAGAGTCTCTCTCTCTGACTCTTTTTACTGCACCTTCTCATGCCCATACCGACCCAAGATCTTGCGAGAAGATGGCCGAGGGTGCTCTTGCGAGACCCTGTCTCTACAGTGCGGCAGACGTATTTTTAAGTTGTATTAAAAGTATTTGTTGAGTGTGGATGTAGCCCTGTGTAGCAGCAAAGCGTGGTACATAGTTTTCTGAGTACACAAAGGTGGACTACGTAGTCTGGGGAAGCTGATGTGTTATGAAGGACTGGACACTCGATCGGTGGGATTAACCCCAATACGTACAGCAACACAACATGAGACTGACTACCACATGCATTAGTTCCATGAATTAATATGCCCATGATTTGAGAAAGGCACCAGTTGCCGAAACACGTGTCCTTAGAGGGCCTCTCCTAAGGGAGCAATTACTTGTTTGTTCACAATAAATAACTTTGAAACTTTAATGATATTGTGGCGCATTTCATTGATGAGAATCTAACTCTATTATATCAATCGAAGGTGGGGTGCATTGACCTCTGTTTTTCTCACACATGCGACACTGCCCATCAGGGTTTGCATGGAAACTGGTCACCGGGCATAACAAGTTGATAGTTGCAACCCCCACTCTAACCAAACTCTAGCTCATTTCAAGATGGCTGCCATTTCCATTCCTTCGCTCATGGCTCTGTTTATCAGACCTCATCCCGGTCCGAGTACTGCGTCGCAATACGGCTCTGCTGCCTTGATGCTCCCGAACACCTGTAAGTGCCTGTTTTCTGCCTCCTGCTTCTAACCCTTCTTTCCCCTTGCACCTCTCCTCTCCTTTTTTCCTAACCCCTGTCCTGCTAGCCTGCTTTTCTGTTTCTGCTCTGTGCTAGTTTTGCACGGAGTTCTTGGATCCCCTTTGCTTCTGAATATCTTCTCCTGCAGGGATTCCTATCTGGAGCCTACATTTTGGATACATCAAATAACAAAACCAGCCACCTAGGTTTTTTTTCTGCATTCTGGCTTTGTCCGCTGTCCTTCAGGACACTCCACTGGGGGCCTGTGAGATGTCAGAAATGAGAGACAAACACAAAGTTGTAGGGTTCTCAACATTCTCAATGTTTATTTAAGAAATAGGGGTGGGATAAAGGCCTATCTGTCCCTATCCTTCTGTGCAAGTCCCTACCTATGGAACTAAACCTAAAGCAAGCTGACTTTGTGTCCAAACTATGTCTCTCCCTCACACTAACATGTATAAAGAATGTGCAGGACAAATGTCTCCGGTTCCAACTAGTCTAATAAGGGGTGTGACAGTTCAAATAAATGATTTCAACAAGGCAATCCTTATGTTGAGGAGTTGGCTTCCTTCCCCAGAACCAATCCAGGTTGTTTCTTAGATATATGTAGTTGCAACAATGATTTAGATCTTCTGGGTGTCACCTACACTAATTACACAGATGACACTCAGATTCTACTCCCACTTTCTGGGGATCATGGCTGGGACTTGGCGTTGGTGAATATAATCTACCTCATCATTGTGGCATGGATGGCCACTCACGGTTTATGCCTGAATGATGACAAGACAGAGCTGATAATCCTCAGTACCCCTGCCAATATCTATAAACTAGGTCAGGAATACGCCTCTTTCATCATTGATGGCAACAATACCATAGTCTCTAAGGAGGTAAAAACCCTTGGTTTCTACCTGGACGCCACGGTGTCCTTCAATAGACAACTGAATTCTCTGGCATCCACGACAGCTCACATGTGCAATCTTATTAGAGCAGGTAGGCCCTTCCTCTCCAATGACAGCTGTATCATATTGGCTAGAGCATTAATCCTCTCAAGATTAGATTACTGCAATGTGCTCTACAGTAGTGCCAATAAAGCCAGTTTCCAAAAACTCCAAATACTACAAAACAATGCCCTCAGAGCTGCACTGGGCATCAACAAAAGAGTGCATATGACCGCAATCAGACGCCAATACAATTGGTTATCCACCCATAACAAAATACAATTAAAAATCACCTCCCTGACACACAAAGCACTGCACAACTCTGCACCTAGCTACCTAACTGACAAATGATCTAGAAGAACTTCCAGCAGACCTACTAGAACCGTTAATACTAACTGCCTGCTAGTACCCAGATTCAAATCCTCCAAGATCGGCGGCAACAGTTTCCCAGTGAAGGCCGCTAAGCTCTGGAACTCCCTGCCACATGAGCTGAGAGCTGACCTACCCTACCCTCAATTCAGAAAGAACCTCATTACCCACCTCGATCTGATCGATAACTAGCTTCCTCTGACACCATTGCATTCCAGCATTGTCTGCCTTTTAAGATAGTACATTTCGGCAGATGTTTGTTCACTATGATGTAAATAACCCTGTCTTTGTTGTGAAATTTGACTATTTGTATATTGTATATTGTTATATCTATTGTGAAATTTTGACTACCTGTATATTGTACTTTATACACTATGTAACATTGTAAGCCTTGCATAACCCTGCCGCGCCCTGTTACTCCCGGGTCTGGTGCGCTTTATAAATTCAATAAACAAACAAACAAAAAATGTTTTGTCCAAATGAGAACATTTCTCTTTTCACATATATAATAAGATGTCTTCCTGGTTTAGTAAAGCAAGAATATCTTGTCCATACAATGATGTCAAGATAGCAAATGTGAATATCGCTTCCTCAGAACACTTTGCTTAAGATGGCACAACCAAATGTCTCTCTCATAGAACACCTTTCTCAAGATGGCAAAACCAAGGGTCTCTTTTGTAGAACACTGCTTTTAGAATTGCAAAAACCCATAGCTCTCCTTCATTAAACCACTGCTTCAGAATGGAAAAACCAAAAATGTCTTTTAATACAGCTTTCAACTCAATCCTTTGATATCCTGGTTTACTCCTGGTTTACTCCTGGTTCACTCTCCTGCCTGGAATACCTCTTTAGTTGCACAAAGAAAACTTCTTGATTTTCTGGTTTACTCTGCTGCCAGGAATACATCTGTACTTGCAAACTTCCTTCCACAGATTTCTGCAATAACACAACATGTTGACTTCAGTGATTACGGCACCAAGTTTCCCGATGCATACATTTCTTATATATGAGGGATTGGTAAAGTTCTGTCTGTCAATGTTTTCAATTTCTCTTGGCTCTTGTCAATGTTTGTTTCAGATTTCCCCCAACTGACATCTCAGGTCAGGAGAACTGTTTAACTTCTGTCTCTCTCTCTCACAATGTCTCTTGACTTATGGGAGTGCTGGTTCCAGGTTTCACCCAACTGAAATCTCTTGTCAGGAGAATTGCATCATGTTTGGCTTCCTCTCAAAATGTCTACTGGCTTCTGGCAATGTTGACTCCAGGTTGCCCCCAACTGACATCACATGTCGGGAGATTTACAAAAGGTTTGCCTTTTAATTAGTTTAAGCGGGTTTTCAAAACTATCCCTAAAATATTCTTCATAAATCTTGCATGTACCAGTGCCTCCCTCCCTTACAGGCTGACTCAACGGTATAGGGTGCTGCTGCTGCCAGAGTCTGTTACAGGGCTAGCACTCCCCTCTGAGTAGAGGCTTCTCGGGTTCCAGTTTCGGCGTCTGCTTTGTTTGCGGATGGAATCTGTGCGGCTTTGCAGTGACTCGTCTTCTCTGCCTCTGCTGAGCTTTGCTCAGTGTTTCTGAATCTGCATCTCTCCTCTCCGGTTCAGTATGCTGCCACTCTGCTGCAGGTGAACTGGGAGTATGATGTGACTCTATTACTGGAGTCACCCCTTCCCACCAATATATGTCTCCTCCCATATGGTCCTCCATGATGATAGCACTCCCAGGTTCAAGACCAGGTAACGGCTAACTTTCCCTGGCTATATTGGAGGAAACCATGACCGGGATTCCAGGGGTGATTTATTTTATTTATTTGTTTTTTATAACGTGTCTAATACCATACCTGAGTTCGGTTTCTAAGCACAGATCTGGGATTCAAACCTCTGTAGCTCTGCGTGTTAATAGAGTTCCCCTTGCCCTTTCTGTTACCTATTTTCATCTTGCCTACACACCAGATGGTCTCCAACACCCACAAGTGAGAGTTTGCAACACCCAACAACTTGTAAAGCCCAACAACTACAAATCCTGAACCTACTATGGAACAAGTTTAAGAATTGAAGAATGATGTGCAGGCCCTTAGCACTGCGGTACAGACTCTGAAAACAGAAAAGGCCACCTTAGATTACATTATCACAAACCATGACCCTCTTCCCACTGACCGTCCTCTGGAAAACCTCAACACTGAAAAGTTTGATGGTTCCCCAAAGAAGCTGCAAGAGAAATGTGTGCCTGCATGATTCAGTTCACTTTTAAACCATTAGCATTCACCATGGCACAGGCTAAAGTTGGGTTCATGATTTCTCACATAACTGGAAGTGCCCTTGCCTGGGCGAATCCGCTAGTAACCTCAAACAGTCTGCTCCTCGATGTCTATGCTGTTCGTTTTTTTTGCCAGTGATCAGACAAATGTTCGGCTGTCTGGAGTTGACATATACCACTTGAACCCAGGGGGTCCTTAAATCAGTAACAAGTCTTGTATGGATGCGATGCAGAATAACTCTTCCACAAATAATAAGACCGACTCAGAAGTTGGCAAAAAGTATTTCGCAACTGTTTTATTATCAAATATCTAAAACAGGGAGTTACAATAGACATCAACAAATGTTTGCTCGAGCTCTCAATCATTTTGCATAAAAACATATTTATATATTAAAAACACATCATACGTGACGTCATACTACGTGGCAAACAAGAAAAACCTTCGGGGGGTTGTGATACACTCAAGGTGAACATCTAAGTATACTTTCTGTATAGGGATGGGTTGTGATTGGGTCTCTACAGTCAGGTGGACAACTTATGCTCACCCATAGTGCAAGTAATCTTCAACAGTTTTTAAGTACAAGGTATATCGTTGGCTCTCAAACTATAAGGCCCTTCGTTATATGGCCCTCTACAATTGGTTTGCATGCTTCTACCCTTCTGGAATAATCAGCTCATTAGCAGCATGTAAGCTGGTATCCCAGGTGCCAGTGGGTGGACTTGACCGTGTTTCCCCACCCAATTAGCCCAACATCACTCATGCCTTTTGCCATTCAGATTGTCTTTGAACTTGGCCTTGCAAAGTATCCTTGCTCCTAGGAATATAAGTGAGTATAGGCACACTCTTACCACAGTTCTGGTTTGCACGTCCAACTCCTATTTCCATCCTTGGCTCATGTGACAGGAGACCATATTTCAGCCTGATGATAACCAGTTCTTGGCTACTTCATCCTTTGACACCAGGCCAGACAGCTCTCCCAGGCCTTTCCATGCTTTTAGCTTCATGTTCCTGCGACACAGTTTTCTGATCTTTCCTTCTCTGTGAGTCTGAGCTTACTAAATATGTGACTCCAATGTCCAGAATTCTATATAATGGCGGCACCGCCTGCATTCTATTCACTACGTATAGCCAGCCTTTAAGATCACTTAGTCTACTTGCATTGCTGCATCTGGACAGTTATAAAAACGACTTTCACTTTCTGCAGTGCACTTCATAAGTGCAATCTTCATTCCACATATGAAAGTTTACTTGATTCTTTATTTTGTCATCAGATTCCATAAAGTCTATACATCCTTTTCTTCAGACACTCTTTTTAGTGCTTCACGCTTGCTTTTTGTGATGTCACCACTTCTCTTTCTCTCCTCTTCATATTCCTTCAGGGATCTCCTCCAAGAGATTGTCATCTCTACAGGGATAGATCATATAGGGTCTTCTCAATGGATACCTTTTCTCGAAGGCTCTCCGTGTAATATACACCATCACTGGTGTTGTGCATGTCGCAATTTCTGGCTTCAAGCATATAGGAAGGATGGGGGCGGGACTTCCTGCAGAGACATTCAGCTGCTCCTCTACACTCTCCCTTCTGGTTGATTCATCAACCACTCCTTCATCAGTCTTCACATCTTGGTATCCTCTCTTTAAGAAGTGCTTCTTTGGAGTCCAGATCTTCACCACTCCAGGTCATGTAGGTGCACTGTCCATTTGGACAACAATAGACCCATCATCCCACATACTTTGTGTGGTTTCTTAGATGCTTGAACTTTATTCCCTCATGTGCTAAGAGCAGGCCTCTATATATTTTCTGATCTCTTCATCTGTCAACTCCTTGGGTCCAAACCCTGATTCGACATTGATCATGATTTTTATTCCTACTGCCTTCTTTGCTGTCTTCTTGCATTGTGTAATTATTATCCTGATCACACAGAATTGAAACATCACCATCACTAATACTGCTCCCGGGAACTTAAAGATATTCGCCATCCATTGTGGAACCGATGAGAAGATAGACGCAAACCAACTGTCATCTGCAATGTCTTCTGTCTCATCTTCCATCTGATTGTGCAATTTCATCAGCAATGTTATGGCCTCTGTCAGGTTCCATTCACATTATTGTGCAAAGGTATAAACGTGCAACATGTTTGCGCGATTTTGGCACCAACTGCTCCATCCATCACTGTGATCATATCAAGGATATATCTGGAGGGTCATCAGTCTTTGGGCCCTTAATTCTTTTTTGATAGCATTGAATCCCTTTATGGTAGTGTTGATTGCCTGCAGGAGCTCACAGCAAGTGATTTGCAACCACTTTGCATTTGCCATCGTTTGGATCCCTGGCATAAAGATAGTCGTGAATATTGCTGACTGGCTGAACAACTAGTCTTCATACGGAATAGCATCAAAAACTTCTATTGATTTAGCTGAAAAGTAATTCTCCCTCTTTGTTTGATTGAAACATTCGAGTGATGTTCTCCTCCTCAAATGGGCATCTGCTTTTGGAACCTCTCCAATATTCAGGTCACTCTTAGGAATCACTAATTCTGGAACATGGATAAGCACTATGGAGAACATCTCTCCCCACTCTTTGGGCAGCCTCATGTAGGCTCTAGACCCAGGTGCCCAATAGTGATCCATTAAGACAACTGTTCCATCCTTCATGTCTGGTACATAAAAAATTCGACCACACTGACGATTCTCTCCAACTTTCCTCCTACCATTATTTCTGAAACATAAAGATATACTTTCAAGGGTACTATCTGCAATGGTCCTCCTTTATCGTCGACCCATGTCAACAACTTTGTAATCTTTGGCCATTGATCCTTACATTCTTGTTCTGCTGTTAACACAACTTCTTCCCACTGTCCGGTTATCGCTGCTGATCTGCACACAACCAATCCTTCAGCCCACCCTTCGCTATTGATCACTGTTCCTTTGATTTGTAGTTGGCCTATTTCCCAAAATATCTGTATCTCCTCTTTATCCTTGCCTTGGCAATTTAACATCTTGTTTGTTTCCATCGTGATTTCTGCTCTGCTCATTCCAGGCTGTTTATATCTTATTACTAGATTCCTTATTTCAGGCCTCTCTCTTGTCTTCAAATCTTGCACATAATGATCGTCTCTTTGATTTGTCGCTTCATTCATCCACAATAAGGATGCTGTTCGACCCTGGAACTGTCCTCTTGTCTTGCAGCGTGCGAGATGCGTCAGGTATTGAGCTTTTTTAACTGGTACTTATGTAGCTATGAATAATTTGTAAGTTCCCATGGCATGAGGTATGAGAACACAGACGTAGCACCTCTCCGTGAATGTTTTATCTCCCATCTTTTTCATGTGCTGATACCACATGTTATTACCCAAGTGTGCTGTACTATCTAAATAAGTATTTATCCCATCATTGTCGTCCTCTGCACTTCTTCTGTGTCTCCCTAGCAAAATATTTGCAGCCCATGGAAACAATTCTAATGCAGCTTTATGATGGGGAGACAAAACAAGGGGCCTTGGCTCACCATAATGGGCAAATCTACTAGAGTTCCTGGAGTGGGGAGGATGAAAGGGACTTCTGCCTTATTTAGATCAATGAGATAGAAAAGGCGAATCAGAAGAAACAGAAAAACACAAAGCATAATGGTGCATATGTCTATCATGAACCAACATATTAATCCTCACCACTTGTGCCACTCTGGAGTTTCTTGGGCTTGCTGATTCTAGCTAGCTGCAGTTATTCCTCTTCTATTGCTACAAGTAGCCATCTGATTACCGGCCATTTTTAGGATCCAGTATAAAAGTGTGGATGTCCACGTCGCTTCTGACAAGAGCCAGATAAGCTTGAAGGATAAACACAAAAACAGCAAGTACAAGTCGATGCACATCTCTCTCTGACAAGACTGTAGAGCTAGCCAAATAAATGCTCAGTGAGAAATGAGTCGGGGTACTGCTTCCGTTTCCAATTCTTAAGTGTTGTCATTTAGGCATAATCGTGATACATCAGTATTTCTCTAAAGTTAATTTTCAAAGATTCCTGTGACGCCAGCAAAGAATTGCATGCCTGCTATAATAGGGTAGTCACAGTCCAAATGCAAATCTGCTAATGAAATTATGTCCATATATGTATTAAGGTCACATCAGAATTGGATGTGACACAAGATACAAACTGCAACAATTTAAAGAAAAGAAAGTAAAGTTTGGGACAACCTATCGGATCTCCAATTGCTTTGTTCACTGCGTTTATTAATCAGTTAGCTTTATCGGCCTCCTTTTTCATCGATCGATTCTGCACATGTTGAAATTCTTCTTCTTGTCTTGCTTCTGAATCGATGGCTGGGGTACTGTGGTCCCGCCAGCATATAGCTTGACGTTGTTCAGGTGTATCCACGCTCGTCTGCTTTGGACTTTTATTGCTCCAATCTGCCATATCTGATACTCTCGATGTGCCATTTTTTTTTTTACAAGAAACGGACCATTAAACCTCGGCTCGTGCCACTTCCCAGTGAAGTTTTTAATTTTCAGGGTGTCGCCAACAAATAGTTACTGAATGGTTTTCATCTGTGTTCTGAGACTGGCGCTTGAGATGATCTGAAATGAGAGAGATACTAGAGGTAATACATGTTAAATAATCACGTAACTCATTTCTTGACATTTTTCTGTACGCTGGGCATCACTTCTACTCCTCGATGGAGTAGTCAAAGGCATTCTCATTCGCTTTCCTGTTACTAGTTCATGGGGTATGAGGTGGTGGTCTGAACCTGGCTGATTCCTTAGGGCATATAAAGCTAAGGGCAGGCAATGTAGCCATCCCTTCTTCACCATGAGCTTGACCATGCCAATCCTTTCTTTAAGTAGGCCATTGAGTCTCTCACATATTTTGTTTGTTTGTGGGTGATAAGCAGAAGAAAACGTGTGTTTTACATTCAATAATAGTGCTATTTGTTTGAATACTTCATAAAAAAAATGTGGTCCATTATCGGATCTCGGCACTTCACACACTCCCCATCTTGAAAAGACTTCACGTACTAAACACTTCACTGTGCAAATGGCATCAGGGTGTGTACACGGACCTGCTTCAATCCACCTAGAGAAGGGACACACCACCACTATCAGATAGCTGTATCCATGTCCACTACACACATGCAGCATATCAACATAGTCAATATTTAAATGCTGAAAAGGACTATTCGGTCGAGTAATTACTCCTCTTATTGTTCGTAGTTTATGCCTTTTACTACATAAACTGCAACGTGTTCTAACAAATTTTGAGTAAACCAGTCTTCCGCAATTGTGTCAGCAAGACTTTCCCTAGTTACATGCTCAGGGTAGTGCAGCTGTTCAAGCGCTACCTTTAACAATGCTAATGGCATCACCGGCTTTCCATTGCAATCCTGTCGCCATAATGCTTCAGTGGGGGATAAAGAACACCCCTGCTTCCATAATTCCTACTCTTCCTGTGGTGCACTTCCTTGAATCTCCATTAATTGAGTTCTCAACAAATTATTAAATCCTTCTTTCACTACCATAATCGTGACTACCTTCTCTTTGATATCTAGAGTATCAAAACTTGAAATATCTGGTGAATATGAACCCTCTTGGCTTCTGCATCTGCGGCTTCATCCCCGCAAGAAATAACGTCTGTACACTTAGTGTGAGTGGCGCCTTTAACAACCTCTATGGCTACTGGGAGCTGTAGTGCCTTAATAAGCCTGTCCAATAAGGATGTGTGCTGCACTGGAGTGCCATCCGCTCTGAGGTAGCCCCTCATTTTCCAATTTGCTAGCCCTGCATGTACAGTTAACGTCACATAGGCAGAATCACTGTACACGGTCACTTTCTGCCCTTCATGATTGTCGAGCATGGCAATAAGTGCTACTAATTCTGCCGCTTGTGCTGAAAAGTGAGATGGTAGTCTTGCACTTGTTACAACTTAAGACTCGCCATTTGCTCTATGCCTCACTACAGCTGTGCCAGAATGCCTTTCTCCACTTAGTTGATACATTTTTGAAGAACCAACAAAAAAGAGGATTTCCCCTCCTGACAACGTGTTTTCTTTTACATGCGATATATCATCATAGAATTCTATATAGTTTGCACAATCATGCACATGGTCACGTGCTGTCACTGGCTCAGCTATAAACGTGGCATGATTAACTATTTTACATCTGACAATTTTAATCGCTGGGTTCGAAATTATCACTTCATAAAGAGAAGCTCTCTGGAATGTCAATGTACCTTTGGGTTTCTCTAAAATGGCAAACAAAGCATGCTCCACATAAAGAGTCCTAGAACAACCCATTACAATGCTTGTATGATATGATATGGCATTTATAACGGGCCTATAAACAAGTGATTCAAGGAGTGATGAGGCAAGGGAGGGAGAACAGAGGGAAGACAGAGACAACGATCTTACTCGACCAGGTGACAATGAGATTGCACTAGTGCGGGCTAGGGGGAAAAGTGCAGGGGAAATGGGGGAGGGGTAGCACAGTACATAGAATAAACAGTAAAGTAAATCAAAAAATAAATAAATAAATAAAAAGTGTGGCCAGCTGGTGACAAGATCAAGGCTAAGTGCAGACATCAGGTGTCATGTGCTGGTAGGGGGCTGTAGGGATACAGAAACAGCCCCCTAGTGCAAGGGACACCAGGGGGGCAGTGCAGGTATGCAACTGGCGGGGAGGGGACCTGGGCCAGAGATCAGAGGGTAGTCAGGTAACCAGTGCAGTTTCAGTTTCAGCCATGAGATCAGCAGGGGACCAAAGGAGAGAAAGCAGTAGCAAAGAGGAAGGTCTTGAGTTGCTTCGGAACCAGAGATGGATCCCCTCAAATTTCAGGGAGGCAGGGAGGCTATTCCAGAGGTAGGCCCCAGCTGAAGAAAGAGATCTACCACCAACTCGTTGCTTGGTGAAGCGACTGACCCTGGGGGGCTGGAGGTAGATGAGCGAAGAGCTTCGAGAAGGAAGATATTGATATTTAGAAAGGGAGAGTTGAAGGTATTCAGGCCCCAGAAAGCCTTATGGACACTGCATAGGGTTTTGAACATAATCCTTGCCGCCACTCGGAGCCAGTGCAGAGATTTACGTCCTGGAGAGATACAATCCCTGGGCTTGAGGCCAAGTACAAGTCTCGCAGTCCTGTTATGGATGAGTTGCAGAGGGCAGAGAATAGAGAAGGCAGATTTAGAAAGAGGCTGTTTCAGTAGTCCAGTCTTCCAGAAACCAGAGCTCTGGAGAGCGTGAGCTTCTGGTGGAAGAAGATAAAAGGAAAAATACCTGTGAGTAGGTGCAACTGGTAGTGTGACTTCTTAGAGACATCAGAGATGTGAGGAGAGAAGGAGTTTGTGGAGTCTAAGATGACCCCAAGGTTTTTAGCCTCACAGATGGGAGCAGAAAGAGGGCCAAGAGAGGCCGGCTACAGAGTGACAGGAAAGGAGGAAGCAGGTGTGCCGATTAGGAGAATCTCAGTCATACTGGCATTAAGGTGGTGGAAGGAAGCCTGAAAATGAGTTGAGTGTCATCCGCATAGCACTGAAAGTTGGGGCACAGAGCGGCAATGCTGTGGCCAGGAAGTGCCAGGTATTGGTCAAACTGCCAGGGAGAGAAGTTAGACCCCTGGGGAACACCACAGGTAGAGGTAGAGATAGAGATAGAGGAGAGGAAGGACCCAAGTTGGACCTGGGAGGGTCGATCGGAGAGAAAAGAAGTCCGCCAAACCAGATCGGTGATACCCACAGTTGAGCAGGATGGCAGGGTTGACCGCATCGAAGGCAGAAGAGAGATCAAATAAGATGAGGACGCAGGGGGTGCTGGAATCGAGGTTAGAGAGCAGGTCTTCACGGATGTTCAGGAGAGCAGGTTCCATGCTTCTGACAGCTCTGAAGCCAGACTGATGGTAATGCAGGCAACCAACAGATTCAGGGAGAATATTAAGCTGAGAGATGGCCAGCTTTTCAAGCCAACTCCAGCACTGCCACCTACCTGCTTGGTTATCCAACCCATGAAGGGTGTTTGTCAGTTGAGGCTTTGCCGCCACGTTCTCCCAACCCTCCCCCTTTGGCTGACTCACACCCTGACACAGCCCTTTCCATGCTCCAATCTGCCATATCTAATACTCTCAATGTTCTAGTGAAATTCCTGGTACGATTCAGACCTCGTCACCCTTAAACGCAAGTGCAGGGTGGCTGAGAGGAAATGGCATTCTTCCAGTACATCCTCTGAAAAACTGGCCTGCCGCCTGCTCCAAAGGCAATACAGACTCTCTGTTCTTGCCAAGAAGAGAGCCCACAACCAAGCCCGCGTATCTGCGGGGGCCATACGCCGCAGCCGCTGCAAGCGTGGGAATACCTTACCCATCAACAGGAGTCAGGCAGCCCCTAGAGTTAAACCCTTGGACCCTTATAACCTGTTACTTCACTGTGGGAACACATCATCACAAAAAAGAATCAGCAATCTTAATCCCCAAACCACAGTTGGGCGACAGAGAAGAGAGGAGGAAAAACAACACCAAGGGCTCAAACACACTACATGAAGAGGCGGGCATTTTGCATCTCCGCCCCGCGGGCTGTGCTCCTCCCCCCATCCTCCGGTGAGTGCACAAATTATAATAGGCAGAGTACATTTGCAATTTAAACCAACACTGGTCGCCACAAGCCTCATCATCTCTCTGGAGTGCTGTACTCTGACCACGAACTGCCGCTGCACGACGTGCATTACGCCCACTCCCGAAATAACAGCTGGGGTCACAACAAGTGCCTACAGACACCAAACACCACACAGGGATACCTCCCCCGGCAAGAGTAGAATGGGGAAAACAGCTAGGTCACAGAGAAAGCTAAACCTGGAGACAGGACCAGCCCCCAAGACACCCAGACTGCTGGAGGAACCAGAGCCCTCGATGGACAGCGCACACCAGATAGACGAGGGAGCATGCTCTACAGGCATTAAGGAACTCCTGCTGGACCTGAAGGCAGGCATAGGGAGCCTAAATAACAAGATGGATGGCCTCTCCTCCAAAGTTGACCTACTACAACATCGCCTAGACACGCATACTGAACGCCTGAATAAGGTTGAACACAGCGTGTCCAATCTAGACGACGGCACGGTGGCCCTAGTGGCCATAGTGACACAACTAGAGACCCAAATGAGGGTGGCCAACCCCCGGAGTGAAGATTTCGAGGGCCGCTCCAGAAGAAATAATATCAGAATTGTCAGAGTGAGCGAACACCAGCTACAAACAAAAATGGAAGACTATGTGGAAGCGCTATGTACCACTCTCTTCGGCCACAAGGCTCTTTCTCGCCTATTTGTCGTCGAGAGAGCCCACAGAATCCCATCAACCAAACCCATTAAGGGGGCTCCCCCTCGGCCAATAATTGCAAAATTACTTAATTATAAAGATTTTGATACAATTCTCTGACTCGCCAGGGAAAAATGAGAGCTACACCACGAGGGAGACAGGGTTCATTTTTATCCAGACTTCTCTCCAGCGGTACAGACTCAGAGGAGATCCTTCACAGCCACCAGGCAAAGGCTCAGAGATAACCAAATTGCCTACTCAATGCTCTTTCCGGCACAGTTCAGAGTACAACATGGTGGGAAAGTCCATTTCTTTCAGACACCTGAGGAAACAGATGCATACCTAGATCAGGCAGGATGTACTGTACTGAACCCTAGCCATGTACGTGTACAGAGAGAGAGAAACCAAAGGAACCCAACATAGCCAACCAAGGTCAACGGTGGAAAAAAACAATTTATAAAGAAAGGCAAACCTACCAAAACTAACATTGGAGCTGAGTACTCCCTGGCCACGCAGCTTGGGAAGCCCCTAGTGCCCCTTGCACAGCAAAAAGTTATCTCACTAGTTCATTGTTAAAGTGTGGGGGAACTGGCGCCGGACACGCAATGATGCGGTTCACACTCCGATTAGGTTACCAAACGGGCGAGTTGGGGGTTGCCCGTGTAAGGAAGGTTATTAGAGAATGGGTTGGGAAAAGCGCCACCAGCTATCCCATCCCCACCAGTCCTCCATGCACCCATGCAATGCCATACCACCTCTTCAGAACACTAAGAAGACCACCAGCAGCCCTCTATGTTCATTCTCCACAATACCCCGCAGCCACATAGGACGTATCTTTCAAAATTGGCCCAAATAAGAAACCCAGCTGCGTAATTCAAAGTCACCACATGGAACATTAGAGGGGCCAACCTCCCATCCAAAACAAGGAAAATCCTACAATATTTGAAGAGACATGAGGTAGATGTAGCTATGATCCAAGAAACACATGTCCTCCTAGGTAAAGAACATCACTGGGCCCGAAACTGGGGCTGCCATAGGTACTTCTCCTCGTATTCGTCATATGCCAGAGGGGTAGCCATTCTGATCAGTTGGAGGGCCAGGTTTCCTCTGATAAAAACCAAAAAGGATACCGAAGGCAGATCACTGCTGGTGAGAGGAATTCTAGCAGGTGAAGAAGTCATCTTCATCAACTCATACGGCCCCAATGTTGATGGTACAAATAACTTCAACTGGGTTCTCACACACCTTGCAGAGACAGGATCTGCTACGATCATCAGAGGAGGAGATCTGAACACTACTCTAGACCCCTCGAGGGATAGGTCAAGGAACACAGCTATGCCAATATCCAAAGCCAGCCTCCAGGTTCAAGAAATGTGTAGAGCCTACGATCTTGTAGATGTATGGAGACATAATAACTGGGAGAAGCGCAACTACACCTTCTACTCGGCAGTACACAAACACAAGCTCCCGGATAGACTACCTGTTGGTCTCCACGAGAAGTCCTTTCCACTGGGGACCCTGCCAAATCCTCCCGAAAACCTTCTTAGATCGCGCTGCTGTGACCCTCAATTGCAATCCTTCCCTCACCAAATCAAGCCTACCACATTGGCGATTTAAACCAGGATCTTTGGAAGACCAGGTGTTTGCATCCGAGCTGCGGGACGAAATTACAAAGTTCATTGAAATAAACCAGGGCACAGTTTCCTCGATGAGCATACTCTGGGAAACACTAAAGTGCTTCATCAGAGGAGTCTGCCTGCCTAAGGAGAACGGCATCCTTAAACTGATTAGATGAGAACTTGCCATTAGTGAAGAGCGCTTGAAAAGTCTCGAGCTCCAGTGCTCCACCACAAACGATCCACGCACCCAAGCGACACTCAAAGAGGAACTACTGACATTCAGAGCCACGGCAGAACGTGAACTAAAATTCCTAGGCCGAGGTCGACAGATCCGTCAATATGGGGAAGGCCAAAAACCGTGAGCCCTCCTCGCGAAAATAGATAAATGCTGACAGGAAGCCGACCGTGGTTGAAAGGGTCCGCACAAAACAAGGCACGATAGTACATACAGAAGAAGAAATTGGGGAGGATTTCAAAACCTTCTACCAAGAACTGTACACCTCACAACACAACTCCACCTCTGACTCCCTAAGCAGATACCTGGAAGACACAGAACTTTATTGGATAGAAAGGGAATTGCGTGAAGCCCTCAACAAGCCTATCACGACTGAAGAGGTCATAGAAGCCATCAAAACCCTTCCAAACACCAAAGCCCCTGGGCCGGACAGCATAACGGGGGAATTTTACAAAGTCTTTGCAAGTACTTTGGCTCCCCTCCTCGTGGAGGTGTACGACGAGGTGTTAAAAATCGGGTCCCTCCCACAGACTATGTGTGAAGCCAATATAATCCTACTACACAAAACAGGCAAACCCCCAAAAGAATGTGCATCGTACAGACCCATTTCTCTACTCAATCTCGATGATAAGATCCTGGCAAACATTCTGGCTAACAGGCTACTCCCCATGATGCCGGGTTTGGTGCTTGCAGACCAGGCAGGATTTGTGCCTGGGCGCATCACAACTTTCGGCATTAGAAGGCTGTTGGGAATCATCGAGGCGCTTGACCCTACCCATCAAACCGTTGCAGTTCTACTCGACGCCGAGAAGGCCTTCGACTCTGTCGAGTGACATTTCCTCTTCGCTGTACTTACTAGACTAGGCTTAGGGGCCCATTTCATCAACCTAATCTCCTTGCTATACACAAACCCCTAAGCCGCCATTGTTTTAGGATCAACAAAGTCTGCCCCTATTAATTTACAACGGGGCACCAGGCAAGGGTGCCCACTTTCAGCGCTAATATTTGCACTAATAATGGAACCCCTTGCATCAAATTTGCAATCCCAACAGCTCCATCAGTCCACACAAGCTAATAATATCCTTATATGCAGACGATGTTGCGTTATTCATTCATGACCCCATTGAAAACCTAAACCCAATCATGAGGTAAGTAATTAAATTTCGAGCAGTATCTGGCCTGAAAATCAAACACACTAAATCAATTATTTTCCCGTTGACTCCAGCCACTAGGACATTCACAGACGACTATCACTTTGCATGGGAGATTTCCCATGTACCATACCTGGGGATACTGATGTCACTAAATTACCAGGACATTTTTCGTGATAACTACGAGGCAGTAGTGAAGACACTACAGGAGAGAGTAACCAGATGGAAGACGCTACCATTGACGTTATGGGGGAGGATCCGCTGGTTAAGATGGTGATTCTCCCGAAACTATTGTATTTATTTGCCAACATACCTATCCTAATACCACAATCCTACCTGAAGAGAATTAAAAGTCTAGTCCTTGAATTAATGTGGGCGGGCAAAACAGCGAGGGTGGCTCATTCAACTTTAATACTACCGGTATCCAGCAGAGGCCTTTCTCTTCCCGATCTGGAACGGTATCATTGGGCAACACAGGCGCAATTTCTGAGCTATTGGTATATCACGCACTTCGTCAGACCACACGTTTAAATAGAATGAGCCCTAGCAACACCCAATTTTTTAAGGGCAGTCATTATCAGTCAACTCCCAGTACCCCACACTACACTGAATGTGGTCCTCGCAACCCAAGTGATCTGGAAGAGGATGGCTCAAAAATATAACATTCAGGTTAGATTCTCACCCATCCTCCCGATCAAATTCATACCAGGGATTCCCCTGGCATCCGAAAAGGTCTTTCATTAATGGGTTGAGAAACTCCAAATGTGCACTCTGGGGATCTATTCAGCGAAGGAACTTTTATTACACCCCAACAAGCAACTGAGAGAGGGAGCAACACCTCCCTAGACACGTTCCTATACTTCAGACTCTGATATACTCTCCAAGCACTCTTCCCTACATTCCCACAACAACCACCAACATGGAAATTATTACATAATGTAATCCAGGCGCAGGGAGAGGGCAGACTAGTCTCATCTATTTAAAAACCGTTATTAACCGATACAGTACCTGTGAACATACACACGAAAACAAGATGGGAAAGATCCCTCCGTGCAACAATCCCAGACGAAGAATGGTCTTACATCCTAAGGCAAACGCAAAAAATTACCCTGAACTCTGACCTCACGCAAATTCATTTTAATTTTTTGCACCAAATGAATTTCACCCCTGCTAAAAAGTGGATACAGCAACCAGAATCATCAGCGGCATGTGAGAGATGCGATGACTCAGTAGCTGACTTTTTCCACCTTTCATGGGACTGCCCCATGCTGTCTCCATTCTGGACACAAGTCCTGCAGACTGCATCGGTGATAGTGGGAGAAGAGTTTCAACCCATCCTGATGGTGGCACTACTCGGGATGACCAAACAACTATCACTGGCAATAAGGAAACTAGCGGGAGTCCTGATGACACTAGCCCGAACGAGAGTTGCAATGTCCTGGGGTCGGGGACCAGTACCGACTATGGTAGACTGGCGCGAGGACGTTCTTTATTGCCAGGATGTGGGGTCAGACTTCATCAAGACATTACCCCAACATGCACGCCCCCCAGATATATGGGGACCACTTGTTACTTACTTAACTTATGGCGCAGAGGAATCCACTTCATCCCCGCCGGGAAGGCAGAATTCCCAGGACAATGAACCCTAGCTCACCCCAACACAGGGACTGACTCCCTTACTGATATGTTCTGAGGAGGAGCCAATACATAGACGAACTCGGAGGACTGGCAGAGGGAGCGAGAGGGTGGGGAAATTTCGGATGGCACTATGTTGTTGCACCCTAATGTGGGTGTGGTTGTTATGTAATGGTTTGAGAGAAAAAGCTAAAAAATAAAGTTTTAAAAAAAAATCAGTAAAAGAAATCATCATGTTAAGTTTTGTCATCAAAACTCTTCCCAAAATGTTAACTGGTGTCTGTCAAGAATACAACAATGGAACAGACATGTCTGACTCTCCTATAGAGACTGGTAATTCATCAATAAAAGGAACTCGACTGCAGAGAACCCTATAGCATTCATGGCAATTCACAACATTGGATATTTTCCTTCTTGTATACATAAACGGGTAGCCCCAGTGTCTACTAAAAGAGAAAAAGATTTGCCTCCTATTGTCACATCGACCCTTGGTTCCTCTCGGGGGTCTGTTGTCACAGATAATACTGAACACATCAAGTCGCCCTGTGACCTGTCCTATTGTGGATACATGCATACCCCTGTACCCATGAAAGGATTTCCTCCCACTACAGTGGCACCTCCTATTCTAGGTATCACTAATTGTCCCGTGTTTGCATACTGCTGTGTCTGCATGGGGACATGTTGCGATTGCCCTTGCGGTGGAATCATTTGTGCTTGCTCTGGCTGTTGCATTTGCAGCATCTGTGTTTGATACACTGTCTGATCTTGGGCAAACCCTTCCCTAGCTTGTGAACTATATGCTGGAGGATAAGCTGCCCCCCCCTCTTGAGAATTGGCCATTCTGTACATTCCCTTGGCTCCCACATATGCAAGCAATGTGTCCTGTCATCCCACAAGTCGAACACATAGGAGGAACCCATCTGATTAGTCCCCCTTGGTTAAATCCTCCTTGCACATTCTGATTCTCATTCTGTGTGTTCTGAAACCCACCTTGATTGTTTTGGAACCCATCCCTTCCTCTATAGCACATTCTTCTACCTCGTGGCATAAACTCATTCCCTGCTTGGTCCATCGGACGCTGATTATTTGCCTGCGATGTACCCACTGCTTGCTGTACTCCCAGCCCTTCTCCGCGTGTCAATACCGCCCCTTTCTGAACTAATTTGGCTTCCTCAAGTTTCCTAGCCTCATCTCTCTTCTTATTTTTCTCCTGCAACAGCCGACAGTGATGCACTATTGTCAACTGTATTCAGCCCAGGGCTTTGCTTCCGTTCCCACTTGTTTTTTCATTTGTCTCTGCACTTGCTCGGGCAATCCTTGACATAAAATGTAGTAAAATAATGCCACTGTTTTTTCCCACAGTTCCCTCATTTCAAGAGTCCAACGCTCTTGAATATCCTGAATTTAAGCAAGAGGGTCTTCATCTTCTTTCATCTTACATTTCATGATTGCACCCATGTCTGACGTATCGGGATACTGTACCCTGAAAGCCCTCCAAATATCTTCTCTGCAATTATTAAACAGTGCTCCATTGTGCGCTGTGTTCTGTGCTGTCGCGCTTGAATAGCCTACTCTCTTCCATATAATGGCTGCTAAGAGACCCTTAATGTCCCCCATGGCAAGCGTATTTCCGCCTATCATTTTTTCTAATTCATAAAACCATTTTCCCACACCCGATGTCAGACTCGGGAGTTTGCATCTTAAGTGATCCTTGTCCATCTGCGGCCATGGAATATACTGCGGTCTTGCTCCCCCTTTTTACAATAAAACAGCATAAACCCTAACCCTCAATCGGCTCCCATCATCTGCCTATACATGGTGGGGACATTTTCCTGACCGCCTCTTCCCTGGCAACGATCCCTTCTCACTATACGATCATCCTCTGGGATGCTCTGAGTATGCTATGGGATCTGGCATCCTATCCTTATGGTGCTCTAGATCAGACCATCTTACTTCCTTGTCCATCTGCAAGTGTCTCCCAGGGGTAAATGCACCTCCTCCCTCTTCCCCATGGATTGATTCTCTCTCCTCATCTGACATATCTAGTCCTCAGCTAGTGTGACTCTCGTCCTTTTCACCCATATCTAAAGTCAGTCTGCTTAAGGATAAGGCTCTATGCTCAGGACTAAATGTATTTTCCTCTTCGCTTCATGCTTGGAAGACTAGGATTTGATCTCCCTTCACTCGGCTTCCCAATTTACTACCTTCCCTTAACTCTTGATAGGCTTTATCAATCCTGTCTCCGATACTTCCTATATCAAAGTTCTCTTCTAAGGTCACTCTAGATGGCGCTGGCATTGCTCGCTTTTTTTTTCTTGATTTTTCTTCTTTTTTTTGCGTTTAACTGTATCAACAGTTCTTACAAATAAAACCGTGTCCTCTTTGAGGTTGTTTATTTCTTCGTTTGTTTCTTAAAATTTCTTTAGGTTACATTGCGAGGGCTAAGCCCTTTCCTGTTGCATCTTCTAAGTTCGAGAATCCAGCTCAAGGCTATGCAAAAAGTTTCCCATTGCTATAACTGGTCTTCGACTTAGCCCGTTCATCAGTAACGTCCACCAGTAGTCTTTGTCCATCCTTGAAAATTCTGAATGTAGGTGCCCAAGATGAATTTCTCTGTTGGAGATTAAGCCAGGGCATTCAAGAATCAAGTGCTTCAAAGTTTCAATTGTGCCTGGCGTCACACAGAATCGACAGAAGTTATCCTTTGATTTAACATGAATTCCTAATACTTCTTTTGTTTTCAAGATGTTAAGTCTTGCTCTTAGGAAAGTTGAGCGGATCTTCTGAGCTGCAGACTTATAGCTCAGTGCTTTCGACTGCGTGTCACGCCAATCTGTTATTTTGAAATTTTAGCTGTCTTCGTTGGATTAATCTGGAGTTCCTCTTCTGTGCTTCCTATCTCTTTCAGGATTGTCTGGTTTTTCCTAATCCAGGCTTGAAGCATTTTGTTCGTGCCTTTCTACATTTCTTCATGGATGAGTGTGTGAATTTTTTCTTCAGACATTCTTATTTTCCACTAAAGCATAAGGCTGTTAAGAGACACCGTACCCTTGAGTGAAGTAAGGCTGAGTTCTCTTCTTATCAAGGCCATTGGAGTCGAAGCTGTTAAACAGAGTAATTTCCTCCAAAATGATGGTTTCGGGATGTTTGGCATGGCTTCAACTCCGTAAGTAAATGTTGGCACCACTTTTGCCTTGTAAAAACTGATTGTTGCTTTGAGTGAAAAGTGACCACATGTTTTGTCCTTCAAGATCATTTGGTTGGACATGGTTTTGTTTTTGAGGATCAGCATTTCTTGCATTGGTTACTCTTTGGTTTTGTTACTGAAAGTGATGCCCAGGTATCTAAAACGTTCCACTTCTTCAAGTCATGCACCCGCAAGAAACCAAACACTGTGAGCTTTTCGTTTAGGTGCATTGACCAATCGCATCACTTTTGTCTTCATTGTGTTGCACTCTAGAACATTGATTTTAAGATATTAATTCAAATTGTCCAATTTCCTCTGAAGCCCGATCTGGGTTTGGTCAATTAAAATGATATTGTCTGCATATAGCAACCTGCTGACCTTTTCTTTACCCAAAGACGATGGGAATGCTTTGGCGTTTTTTTCATGGTGTTGGTAATCTCCTGTATAGGCATACATTGCATTGCTCGCTTTACCGGGAGGAACTCTTCCACTCTGTCCCATCGTATTGCAGGACTTGGCTCCATTAGCTCCTTTCGAATGCGGTTAATATCAAGCTCCCGTTGTCTTCTCTTTCATTCAAATTCTTCATCTAATTCTCTTTGCTTTTTCGCTTTCCATCGAACTCTCTCCTCTTCTTGTCTCATCTCCTCTCTCCTTACTCCTGCTCTCCTTTCTTCCTCTTCTCTTCTTCTCTGTATTCTTTTGTACCTTAATTTCTGCACTTCCTCCTCTTCTCTCTTCCTTTTTTGCTTATCCCGTTCTTCCATTGCTTCTGCCTGTTGTCATAATCCCTTTGCTCCTCTGTCCTTTCTTCTTTCTTTTGTTGCTCCTCCTGATGAATCTGTTCTTGCCTTTGTCTGCTCTTTCTTTTAAACTCATCTTCCTTTAATCTCTTTTCTCATTCCCTGTCTTTTCTATCCTGTTCATCCTGATCTTCTATTTGCCTTACTTCCTCAATGCTTTTCCCTGCTTGCTTCCATCTTCCCATCTGTCCCATCCATTCATTCTGCACGAGCATTACCTCATCATCTTTATCCTTTTCGCCTTTCCATCTCTTAATTTCTCGTTGTATCTCTGTCGATAGTGGACTATCGTCACTGCTATAAGCAAGCATTTGCATATCGGATTACTATAACATGTTGCCGCTTTCAGTTCCTTTAAAGGATACAATCCTATTTCCTCCTATTTCCTCTGTACTATCGTTTTTTACTTCCGGCGAGTTAAGGGGAGCTGAGGGCGCAACACGTTCCTCCTTACGCTGATTAAGCATCCAGTCTTCGGGTGGTGGATCTTTCCTCTCTTCCTTGTACATTTTTCCAGAGCTCTAAAATAGCTAACCTCTTCTCTAACTTCTTTCCTGTGTATGCAGCATGCAAGTATGTGGTCTTGTGTTGCAATACCGCTTTTGACAATGATCCCCCTTGTGGCCATGGCATGAACATCTTATCTGCTATGCCTTTCACCCATTCCGCACTATACTGTTTGAGCTTGGCCGTGTGTTTTGGCAATGTCTTATATAAATGCATCAGAGCCATTGTGACGAGCCTCAATTGACTGCCAATACTTACCACAGCTTATGAAATACCTTTGCCTCTTTTCATTTCTCAAAAACAATAAATATGAGCCTGCTCCAACAATTGCCATCCAAAACCTCTATTTCTCTAGTTTTCTCTGTCTACCTCTGGATTGGTACTAACCACTTCCCTAGATAGGTAGTATGACTTCTTGACTTCTTCTCAATTCTCGCACAACTGTTTGTGTCACTCCTCGACACCTTAATTCAACACAAATACATAAACCGACAGACTAGTTGACTCTTCATGTACAAACTCTGGTGATCACCCTTATCCTCTTGCCCCTCCTTAATACACTGATCACAGAGTTTAGATTGTCACCTTATGCGGACCTGTCCTGCACGTAGCCGAGTTTACTCTGATTGGCGTGTGAGACACCCTCTTCTAAAACCCCCTTGGGTTAGGACTCTTGTGCACTACATTTCTCTCATTACACAATTTTTCCTGTTACTCTCGTTGCTTTTGTGCCTTTCGTTACTTTTTAAATGATCACAGCCCCGTCCCCTTAGTTTGCCATTCCCCTCAGTCTACTCACTGTTCGCTCGTTTGGCTCAAAGCCCTCGGTATCATATCCTTCTCCAATCGACCACTTTCGCCTTCTGTCTGCAAAGCGCCTGTGGAAACCAGGTAGGGATTGCGTCAAAGAGGGACCCTGCCCACTGTCTCGATTTCCTTGCAAGATTTCTATTCGGCCGCTCGCCACAGGAAACCTTGGGATGTTCTGGCTAGATGGCAGAGGATATTCAATCGTCCGAAGCTCTGGAGTCAACAGGTCAATGGGTCTTTATTCAACCATTCAACATTGCTACCCTATTAACGCAGGGGCTCCTTAAATTAGTAACAAGTCTTGCATGGATGGGATGCGGAATAACTCTTGCACGAATAATAAGACCGACTCAGAAAGTTGGCAAAAAGTCTCTCCCAAATGTTTTATTATCAATTATCTAAAACAGGAAGTTACAACGGGCATCAACGGACATTCACTCGAACTCTCAATCATTTAGCATAAAAAACACATTCATATACTAACAATTAATCATACGTGACGTCATACTATGTGGCAAACAAGAAAAACCTATTGGGGGTTGTGATACGCTCAAGGGGAACATCTAAGTATACTTTCTATATAGTGACGGGTTGTGATTGGCTCTCTACAGTCAGGTGGACAACATATGCCCACCCCTAGTGCGGTCCTCTTCAACAGTTATTAAGTACACAGTTTATCATTGGCTCTCAAACTATAAGGACCTTTGTTATATGGCACTCTACAATTGGTTGGCACACGTGCACCCTTCTGGAACATTCGGCTCACTAGCAGCACGTAAGCTGGTACCCCAGGTGTCAGTGGGTGGACTTGACCGTGTCTCCCCACTCAATTAGCCCAACATCTCTCATTGCGCATGCCTTCTGACATTCAAATTGAATTTGAACTTGGCCTTGCAAAGTTCCTTGCTCCTGTGAATATAACGGAGTATAGGCACACTCATATCACAGGTCTGGTCTGCACGCCCAACTCCTATTTCCATCCTTGGCTCACATGACAAGAGACCATATTTGGCCCTGTTTTGCAGCATTTTATTGTCTTGAATTAGTAAACTTGCCACTCGTGGTGTTCTTTCTTTGTATCTTAACATGAGACGATTCAACGTCTCACGGTTCCTGTTCTTTATGATAGATAACGAGTTCTTGGCTACTTCATCCTTTAACACCAGGCCAGACAGCTCTTCTGGCCCTTCCATGCTTTTAGCTTCATGTTTCTGCGACCTAGTTTTCTGATCCTTCCTTCTCCGTGGGTCTGAGCTTACTAAATATGTGACACCGATGACTAGAATTCTATATAATGCGCACCACATGTAGTCTATTCATTATTTATAGCCAGCCTTTAAGATCACTTAGTCTACTTGCGTTGCTGCATCTTTACAGTTATAAAACGACTTGCACTTTCTGCAGTGCTCTTCACGTGTGCAATCTTCATTCCACATTTGAAAGTTTACTCATTTATTTCATCATCAGATTCTATAAGTCTATACATCCTTTTCTTCAGCCACTCTTCTCAATGTGTCACGCTTGCTTCTTGTAATGTCACCAACTTCTCTTTCTCTCATCTTCATATTCTTTCGGGGATCTCCTCCAAGAGATTGTCATCTCTACGGGGATACAGCATATAGGGCCTTCTCAATGGATATCGTTTCTCGAAGGCTCTCTGTGGAATAGGCACCATCACTGGTGTTGTGCATGTCACAATTTCTGGCATCTAGCGTATAGGAAAGATGGGGGCGGGACTTCCTGCAGAGACATTCAGCTGCTCCTCTACACACTAATGAAACACTGTTGGATATTCGACAGGCATCAATGTTTCCTATTTTACTCACTTCAAACAGGTTGCCACCAAATCTGGATATCCCGAGAGTGCACTGTTTGCCCTTTTTCACAGAGGATTAAATGAGGACATAAAAGATGAATTGGCTAGGGTTCCCAGACCCGCTTAATTGTTTGACTTCATCATTGCAGACCTCCAATTGGAATATCGCCTTCAGGAAAGAAGGCAGGAGAGAAGACTAGGTCACTCAACCACTGTATATTCCTCATTGCTTACATTAACCGACCCGATACACAAAGGTTCAGCAGAGCCTGAACCCATGTAAATAAGGGTGGCTCGTGGTCCTTTGACTGAGGAAGAAAGAGGAAGATGAAGAGAAAAATGACTTTGTCTATGCTGTGGAAGTAAGGGTCATCTCCTGAGTGACTGCCCTCTGGTGCTTCCCAGAAAGTCAGCAAATGCCAGTTCCTGGCCCTAATATGGACAAAGAACTAGGAGATCTCAGCCTGCTTTTCTGTATCACCATCCATTTCTAAAGGCATACCTGATAACACCTTACTAGTCCTATGAGTTTGTATCTCCTTCGTTTCCTAACACCATGTAGAAGCCCCATCCTTGGTGGATTGTGGAAATGTAGGTTTATTCCTGGACATCGATTGGGCCCAAACCAATTCCATACTCAGAGAAGAAAAAGAAACATACTTTTCCATAGAAGGGGTTGATGGACGTACACTGAGCTCTGGACCAGTGATCGAACAGACCGCACATTGTTCCTGTAATCCTTGGTATTTTTTCAATTGGACAGATAATACCATCTCTTTTTGTTCTGGCCACAGTGTCAAGAATTGCTTTCGTGAGGACAAATCATCCTTGGAGGAAGCAGCTACTTGTTCCCTGTCTGTACTGCTGCAGTAGCAGTAAAATCACCTGAAAATCCCAGTATCATTACTTTTAGGAAATATTAGAATATTCAAACATAAGGAAGAATAAGCCTTGCCTCGCCATCGATTTGAGGACTGTGCTATCGGTCTGGTTCCAGGAACTACTGTATCCTTCAATAGCATGTACGCCTTGTCATTACCAGATATTGAAACCCTACGGCAATATCTTCATACAAACCTTCGTACAAAACTTAATAATGGACTAATAAGTGAATTACAATCCTCAGCTGGCGCACCATTGCACTTCGCAACTAACAAGGATATTAAAGAATTACGGGCTTGCATAGACTTTTGTTGTCTGAATTAGGTCACTCTTAAAGACAGGTATCCTCTGCCACACATTGCTGACATCTTGGAAGCTGTTCGAGGATCAGTAGTGTTCTCCAAGTAAGATCGTAGAGGCATTTATCATCTGATTCATGTTCGACAAGATGACGAATGGAAGACAGCCATCCATACCCTTTTTGGGTACTATGAATATCGGGTCATGCCCTTTGGATTGGTGAATGCTGTGGAAATTTTTCTTGGACCATTTTTTGGCAGACTTATTGTTTCACTCTGTGATCGTCTAGCTTCACAAACATTCAAAGTTTTTTTCATCCAAGGAAATTCACATAGGGCATTGTAAGGACTGTACTACAGCGACTAAAGGAAAACAAGCTTATAGTAAAACCCGTAAAATGACTATTTTCAGTGTCCTGCGTAGCTTATTTGGGCTACATTCCATCTGCTTCTGGGATTTGTATGGATCCACGTAAAATGGATGCCATTCTTGGTTGGTCGGCACATACCACTTTGAAAGGAGTACACTGATTCCTCGGTATGGCTAACTACTATTGCAAATGTATTGAGCACTTTTCCCATAGAGTGCTACACTTCATCAGACTACTGAAGAAAGAAGTCAAATTGGTATGGGATCAATAGGTCGAAGAGGCATTTTCGTTCCTTAAACAGGCCTTTTGCTAAGCACCTATATTACATCAGCTGATACAAATCGTCAATTCATCCAAGAAGCTGATGTCTCTAGTGCTGCCCTCGGAGCAGTCCTTAAACAAGAAGGTGAGGGTATGATTGAACACCCCACTTCCTGCTATTATTGTACCTTGACAGCTAACAGAATTATTCTGTACTAGAAAGATAACTCTTGGCTATCAAGGCAGCTTGTTCTGAATGGCAACATCTATTGCTTGGTGCTAAGTATTCAGTGGAGATCAGAAGAAACTCTGGGAATCTATCCACTATGATGATTCCCTATGATGCTAGAGAGGTGAGCCCGCTAGATAACATTCCACCTAGGGTGGCTGAAAGCAGGACCTCACAGGAAGAGACCCTCCTCATGGGGACAAGGGCTCCCATTCAGTGATGGAACTCTGTAACCCTCTTGTCCTTGAGACCATGAAACCCTTGTCTGCTGAGAAACAATCTGGAAGCACTACTGTATGTTATTGCAATACTCCTTCCTTTCTTCCTGTAAGTATTGATACCACCAAGACCAGAAAGACTAAAATAGACATACTGTCTGATCTCATGTCATCATCCAAGAGGATTCTGAAGAAGAAGATTGATGAAGTTATACAAACTACTTCTTTGCCAAGTACAGATGGTACTGGGAAGAGGTAGCTCCGAGGAGGCATGAAGATTACACAGTGGACACAAACCAAGGACTATGGCACTGCACTGGGGAGGAACCAGCTGTATGATATAAAAATAAGAAAGTACTCAGCAACAGGCAAAGCAGGCGTGAAGCCTGGCAGACCCAGGAAGTTTGAACCTGGAAGCAAGAGGCTACATAGGGGAAGCAAACCACCAGTCGGGAGAATGCCGACAGCTTGTTGCAGGAGTCCTTTGCAGACCGATGCAGAGCAGGCCTGACTGGTAGCTGGGAACTGGCTGGCAGTGATGTTACCTCAAGAAGGTTGACCGAGCAGTCCAGTAACCGCACCGACATAACCCGGCCGGAGACCCCACAGACCACTAAATGGGAAGAAAGCCTTGGTAGTAATCTCCCTCATCTCAGTACCTGTGCCAGAAGTACTGAATGTAAAGAAGGCATCATGAGTAATCTCTCTTGTCATCGTAGTTGTGTCAAGAATGCCACATGGAAAGAAAGCTTTGGGAGTAATCTCCCTTGTCTCCAGAGTTGTGATAAAAGTACCAAGTGTGGCCATTACATCACAAGTGATCTTCCTCATCTCAGTTGTCAAAGAGACTAAAAGAGAAGAACATATCGGGAATAGCCTCCCTCAACACTCGGTCCTCAAGAAGGACACTAAGGCTAGAGAGTACCACAAGAACAGTCTCCTTTGACAGGGTATTATAAGGCACCAAGAACACTATGGGAACAGTTCCCCTTGTTCTCACCAACAAGGGGGAGATAAAGCAAGTCAAGGAATAGCTGTGTATGGGAAACAAATGGGGTATATGGCCTTTAAGCAAGCCCTGAAAGAAGCCTGGGAAGAATTGCAAAGGTTGATAAACACTGTTGCAGGAAGTTATTCAAAGATAGCCAACGGCATAACCAACTGAACCATGAGAAGGGAGTCATTCTCCTGGTTTTCCACATAATTGTTGAATAAGAAACTAAGGCAAAAGGTTACCAAGCAGCAACCAGGAAACTAATCAAGTTGACCAGGAGATGATAGCAGTTGCTGAACTGTTCGACCAGGAGGAGTCAGTCAGTCTCCTGGTATTCTCTATAAGTGCAGAAGATGAACTATTAACAAAGACTAATATAAATACGCCCATAGGGCTGATTCCATTGAAGCAGGAGAAGGGATCATTCTCCTAGAACTATTTATGTTAATGTCTTTTGTTAGTGGTAGAGCAAGAGTAGACTAGTTTGGACAGAGGAATGACACTTTGAGTTTGACAACCACCCTGATGATGAGTACCCAAATTATGTATTCTTTAGTTATGTAGGGAACACCATTTAAGGATAGGAAAAGATAGGCCTTATTCATTATTATTTAAATAAAGATGAGAGTGAAAATGCCACTCGCTTTATACAACTCCTTACTCCAGCACGCCACACTGTACTCCAACAGATAGAATGCAAGAACAGCAGACAGGCCCGTTGGTTGGGCATATGTTTTTGTTCCATATGATTTTTACATCACTTACTGGGTACAAGTAATAATCTAGCGGATGCCTTGTCTAGAAGCATTGAAGAAGCTGGAAAACTTTCGGAGAGAATGTTATCCGGAAAAATGTTCATATACTTTCTCGATCAAGTACATGCAGGATATGGACCTCATCATCTACAGCTCCACAGACAGACAACACAGAATAACCCAATTGGATGGGTAATACTTCCTGAAAAAGTTCCTTGTAGTTCCCACGCCACTGATACAACAACAAGCTATATCCTAGTGACAAATGACGAAAAAAACCTCAGGACATTGATATAGACGTTATGTAAATGATCTGGATCAGCAACAATTTTGGTGGCCTATGATATGTAAGGACATGGAGGATTACGTCTCTTCGTGTACTCGCTGTGCTCAAAAAAAAGTATTTCGCAAACTTTTCCCATGGGTAAACTGCTCCAACCTGTGGTCCCTTTTGGATCTGGACACACAATAGCAACCGATTTTGTGGTAGACCTGTTCCCTTCGAATGGTTATACAGCCATCATGGTCACTATCAATTTGTTCATCAAAATAGCAAGTTTTTCACCTTTGTCCAAGATACTGCAGCCCCTGGAATGGCTGCAGTATTTATGAAAGAGATCTTCTGTCTCCATTGCATCCATCTGCAATGATTTCAGACAGTGGTTTGCAATACGTCTCTAAGTTCTGGACAAGATTGTGAAGAAACTTGGTATCGAATGAGCCCTTTCCTCAAGCTATCACCCCCAAACAAAGAGCCAGACAGAAAGCTTAAATAAAACTATGGAACAATACCTCTGGTTCTTTTCTACAGCCACACAAGATAACTGGTCAGAATTACTACCTACGTCAGAATGTTCTTATAATAATGTGTGACAAATGCCAGGGTATTGTCACTGCTCCCATGGGGGGGAGCCCCTTTCCATGAGGCCAGGAAGGTGAAGGTGCTGCCTGATAGTCCCCCTGGGGATGGTACTCAGCGGATGGATCTCATGGGGAGGCAACCCTCTATGGGACCAGTGATGACTATCGGGGAGAACATGGTATGCACCCCCTCCTTCTCTGTACCCTAACTCTTCTCACTTCACTCCACCCTTTATGGTTCCCCACAAGTCTATATATATATGTTTAGGGTAGGAGACCCCCTCTACACAGACCACACTCAGACAAGGAAGAGTAAAACCTACCCAGATGGAGTAATTGTTACAGCGGACACTAAGAAGATTGAATAAGGAGGAAAAAGCCCACCACAGAACCAACATACGCAGTACAATCAATCAAACTCCATCTCAATCATAAAAACGGAAGAAGGACTGTCCACTGAGGCAGATCCTCACTAGAGGAACCAAGAACTGGCTGTAGGCTCACTGCAGAGAACAGAAGACGCTGCCAGAGCCTCGCTGAACACACACAGTATTGAGAGCTTCCCAGGCTGGAGAATAGGAGGTACGCGAGCAACCGCGAGCCGGACCACGTGGTCGGAGTAGGAACCACAGACCGAGAGGGACCATACCTGCAAGCACAGCAAGGAGACGCGGGGACTGCAGGAAAGTGCGCAGGAGCCCACAGCATAAAGGGGTCGAGGACCCACAGGAAAGAGAGAGCAGATACAGAGCAAGTCAGGGAGATCCTGAGATATCCCTGAGGGGTCTGGGATCCACACAAAATTGAGAGAGAAGTACAATGAGTAAAGATAAAGGGTGGAGGACCCAGTGATAAAAGAAGATATACTTTCTGGAGCACTCAAGTCTGGCAGGATAGTAAACCAGACTTGATAAGACATTGGGGAAGTGGAAGAATAACAGCGGAAGGGAATGCTCCCCCCCAATACTTGGAACTGTATTTTTGAAAGCAAAACAAAAGCGAAAGAGAAAAGAGGATGGAAGGCAATTCCCATCTAATGTTTTTATGGTTTTGGAAATGGTTGGAAGAGCATCCAGCACCAGGAACTTATAAGTTACAGAAAAACTGGCTGTGTTTTCTTGCCAAGAAGTGAACATTTAAGGTGGAATATAAAACGAGAGAAGCCTCTTTCTGGATCAAGAACACCCCAGTTTTCCTTAGTTGATTTAGCATGTAAGGGACGGAAATAGGTTTGGACCCACGAAGCTGGACATTTTACGTACACGAACATCCTGACAGAGTCCTTAGCCTTTTTGTTAAGGTAGGGAAACCCCTCTTAGAAATAGGGCCAGATAGGCTTGTCTTGTCTTTACTTTTAATAAAAGTCTTTGCCCACAATATGGCACCTCTGTGTCTACACCCTTACAAATGCTATGCACACATCTACGAAATTGCGTCTCTTCTTTTGTTCCTCTTGTTTCCATCCTCGTATCTTTCCCTTCCCAAACCTTTCAATTACCAACATGCCCTCACTTGATGGTTTGTTAGAAAAGATCACTTGACAGCTATTGCCAATCCGAAACAGCTTGGGCAAGAACAAATGTGTTAGGGCACGCCAGCATGAGACATATGAGATCAAGTGTGGCTTTCCACTCTCCATATGCCTATGCACCTGGTTCCTTCCAAGTTGTCACCACATTTGCTTGGTTCTTTAAACACTAATCAGCAAGTCAGTCCTGTGGACCATCGCATTGCCTTGCCTCCCCCTTGGAAACATATTCATCCAGTTTTTCTCAAATCATTGTTCAAACGATTTGTCCCTGATCGCTTTCCTGGATAGACTCCTCCACCTCCTGCACCGATTGTCAAGGACCTCTGCCTCGAGTACGAAGTGGCTCATATCTGCCACTCTCACTACTATTGTGGTTGCCTCCAGTATTTAATTGACTAGAAGGGCTTTTCCCCCTGCGAGCACACTTGGGAACTCACCTTTCACATTCATGCTCCCTGTTTGGTTCGTAGGCTCCATTTGTTCCAGCCTTGGAAGCCTGGCCTGCGTGGGCCTGGGGGTTATGCTATCATGAACGCCAGGCCCGCGACCTGGTAGTATTCCATCTAGAAGCATTGGAAATAGACGCAGAGATACTGGCCAGTGTCATTGCGCTATTTGGGAAGCGTGAGGTGCAGGTCGAGCTTATTCCAAGATGGCTGCTGTTTCCATTCCTTCACTGTCGGCTCTGTTTATTAGACTGCACCCTGCTCTGTGCGCCATATCAGAACATGGATCTGCTGCCATGATGCTCCTGATCACAAGTAAGGGCCTGTTTTCTGCCTCCTGCTTCTGAGCCTTCTTTCCCCTTGCATGTCTCCTCTCTTTTTTGCCTAGTCACTGTCCTGCAAGCCTTCCATTGTGTTTCTGCTCTGTGCTCATTCTGCACAGAGTGCTGGATTCCTTTTTCTGCTAATACCTCCTCCTGCATGTGATTCTTAAATGGAGCCTACAGTTTGGATAACACCGGCCACATAGGTTTTTTATCTGCCTTGTGGTTTTTTACCCCATCCTTGAGGATGATCCTCTGGGGGCCTTTCTTGCCCTTCCTGTTGTACCCAGGAGGGCATGCTGGCATCTAGAAGCGATCGCCCTTACCTATTTTCATCTTTCCTACGCACAAGACGGTCACCGACACCCACAGATGAGAATACCTCTGGAGATGACTCACCTTTAGGGGATAGAGGCTTGGACAGGGGTACAAGTCACTATCCCCCCCAGTTACTAACACATTTGTAGGGTATCTAGTGGCAATAACCCTACAAACCCTTTAGTAATGGCTGAAATAGCTTCTGACCTTACCTGTGCCCAAGCTCCTTCGAAGAGAACAGAGGGACGAGTGAACCAGCCCCCTGCAACTGCTTCCTGGAAAGAACCAATCACATAAGACTCTCGGCAGGCAATAGAGTTCAAATGGATTGTGTCCTCCAACGTATTCCTCATCTATGACATGTAATGTCCACAGATATGCTGCTTCAGCATTTTGTTTCGGCAGTGGGCGCCCTGTGTCGATGGCTTCGGGTCGATGTCCCTCGAAGGCCTCTGTCGAAGGTGACGTCATTGGATGTTATAAGTAGCAGGCACGGCTCCCGCAGCCTCAGTTCTGTTTTTTCGACAAACGTGTTTGCTTTGTAAAACTTGGCGCGCCTCATGGTTACTGTTCAGTTACTGTATCCTGTCTTCTTCTTCTTCTACCACGACGACCCCGCGGTCTGGCTTCAAGAAATGTCGGGACTGCGGCTCCAAGATGTTGATTACAGGTCCGCATAGAATTTGTCTGTGGTGCCTGGGCGAGGACCACTTGACGGATGACTGCTCGAAGTGCCAGTCGTTGAATGCAAAGGCCTTTCGGGAACATAAGGGGAAATTGAAGGTAGGAAGGGTGTCCCAGCCCCGTAAATCCAAGTCCGCTGGTATTTCGACCGACGAGTAGAGAGGGGACTTTCCAAGTCCAAGTTCAAGCGCTCCGGGTCCCGCAGTGTTTTGCGCCACTCGTCCTCTTTGTCGCGGCGGTCAAGGAAACAACATCACTGTTTGCCTTCCTCGTCCTCTTCGGTCGACGCCTCCTCGAAAAAGGTGACCTGTCCCACAAAATCCTCGACCCCAGAGGAGTGGGATGCTTTCCGGGTGCAGATGTTGAAGATATATCAATCCCAATGCACAGTTCCGTCCTCGCCTTCTGACGAAGCCAGCAAGGAACGGTCTCGGCCGGATGCTTGCGCGCCTTTGGTCCCGGGTGGACGGCGTGATAAACACCGGGAGCCTTCGAGGCCCCATTCGGTCAAGGCATTGGGTGTTCACCAGAGACGTGCCAGGTCCATTGCAGTCTTTGTCTCCGGCGAAACCGGCGAAACCTGTGAAGTCCTCGAAGCCCTTGAAGGTGTCGACGCCATCTGCGCCATGCCCGTCTGGTGCGCCTGTTGGGTCATTGCCCCGGTCAGGCCCTCGAAGCCATTGGCGCCATTGTCGACAGAGACATCAACGGCATCAATGCCATCTGGGCCGAAGGTACCGGTGGAGGTCCCTGTGACTGTGGACCCTCCAAGGAAGGCTACTTCTAAGTCTGTGAAGACTGTTACAGAGAAGAGGTGTACTCCTCTCCCAAGGAAGGACTTCTTTAAGTCTCTCCAGGACATGGAAAAGTCATAGGAGGATGTTGGGCCTTTTGGTCTTCCATATGGGACTCCTGATGTTCTGGAATGTCTCATTTCTGAAGAGAGTCGGATGGAGGATCTGTGTCAGTCCTTGCATGATGCCAGTGGCATTGACACTTCCCGAGTTGGAATTTGGTAGACCGGATCCGGGGGATCATGCCGACTCCTCTTATCGGAGATTGATGTTGAGAGTTGTGGAGTACCTGGGCTGGGCCAGGCCTCCAGTGCAGTTTGATCAAGATGATCTTACAGATATTCTGGATCACGGTCCGTCCACTGACCCGGTGTTGCCATTTCAAATGGCATTGCAAAAGAGGGTGGCTGCTACTTGGAACACCGCGCAGAGTATTCCAGCGGTGAACAAGTCATTGACTAAGAAATACTGCCCATCCTGTAGCAACCCCAGCTACCTGTCCCCACACCCTACTCCGGAGAGTTTGGTGGTTCTGGTGGCTACGGCCACTTCGAAGCAGGCAGCGTACCCTACCATCCCTCCTGATAGGGACGATAAGCGCATGGATGGATGGGCATGCAAGGTATTTTCTGCTGGGAGTATGGCATTGAAGTCGGCCAACTCCACCTGTATCTTAGCAAAGTTTTTGCACACTCTGTGGAATTGCATCTCTTTAGCGGCTGAGCATATTCCTGAAGGGGAACAAAGGGATGGCTTTCTAGCTATTGTGAAGGATGGCAAGGATGCCATGTGTGAATCCCTTCAATCTGAGTTGGACACTGCGGATAATGTCAGCAGGTCCATGGCCACGAGCACCGTGATGCGCAGATTTGCGTGGCTGCGGAAGTCGGGGTTTGCACCAGATGTGCAGGCTCGTCTTCTCACCACGCCCTTTGATGGGTCGCATCTGTTTGGCAGCAAGGCTGACGAGAGCCTTGAGAGGTTGCAAACCTCCAAGGCAGCTGCCAAATCATTGGGCGCCGCTGTTTCACAACCTCCGCCTTTTCGTCCTAGGGGACAGCAACAGAGGGGTTCCTTTCGCTAATATTCCTCATTTGGAAGGGCGAGGGGGATGGTCAGTCAGAGGGGCCAATTCAAGTTTCCTCGTGGTGGACGAGGTAAAGGTGCCAAGGCCGCTCAAACAGCAGCCTCTTTGTCATCAGGCGCTGCCGCAGCCGCTTCAAAACCACTCTGAGGCCTTGTCTCATTGTTCACTGGTAGGGGGCAGGCTGTCTCAACATCTAAAAGAGCGATGAGCCATTACTTCAGATGCGTGGGCTCTGGAAGCTATAGCCCACAGCTACTGCCTTTGTTTTCTAAGATGGCCTCACGACAATCCACCAGGAAAGCACTCTTTGAGGGTTCCCGATCTGCTCCTCGTGCAGGATATTTTGACCCTGCTAGAGAGAGGTGCTATAGAACCAGTGCCTGTGGCAGAGAGGAACAAGGGTTGGTATTCCCCGTATTTGTTGATTCCCAAGAAGAACAGAGGACTGAGACCCATCTTGGACTTGAGATACTTGACAAGTTCCTCAGGAAGGACAAGTTCTCAGATCCTTCAGGCACTCCAACTTCAGGATTGGTTGGTGTCATTGGACCTGCAGGATGCTTATTTTCATGTGCCAATCCATCTCAAGCACAGAAAATACCTGAGGTTCGCAATTGGAGACTCGCACTATCAGTTTCGGGTCCTGTCATCACCAATCTCATGGTGGTGGTGGCAGTGTATGTAAGGAGAGGGGGGATTCACGGCTACCCCTACCTGGACGATTGGCTGATGAGGGCACGTTCTACCGAACAAGCCTTGAATCATCTCAGCATCGCCTGCCACTCCCTTCATAAACTGGGCTTCTCCCTCAATTTCAAGAAGTCGCATATGATACCTTCCCAACAGCTCCAGTACATCGGGCTGTGTTGGACACGTCCTTGGGGATGTGCTCGCCACCCAAGGTGAGGGCACAACACATTCTCCAGATGGTCTCCAAGTTTCAACAAGCCCAGAATCTTCCGGCTTTCAAATTCTTGCTCGGCCTCATGGAATCCTGCATTTTTCTGGTGCCAGAGGCCCGGCTGAGAATGTGATACCTTCAGTGGGCTCTCTGGAATCAACGGTCCCAGTTCTTGGGCAAGATGTCCGATCTCCTTCATGTTACCATAAGGGTCTCCCAGGATCTTCTGTGGTGGCCCAGCAAGCAAAATCTCATGAAAGGGGAGCCTTTTTGGCAACTGTGACCATAGGTAACGGTAGTGACGGATGCTTCCCTCATGGGGTGGGGAGCTCATGCCAACAATCTGACCATCAGCGGTCGTTGGTCTCCATCAGAGTCCAAATTAAACATCAATCTTTTGGAGCTAAGAGCAATCGGGCTAGCACTGAAGGCTTTCCTGTCGTCTGTACGAGGAAAGAATGTCCTGATAATGATGGACAACACGGTGGCCATGCATTACCTCAACAAGGGAGGAGGTGTAGGGTCACTCCCTCTGTGCAGGAAGGCAATGCAGCTCTGGTTCTGGGCAATTCAAGAAGGTATCTCCCTAACAGCAATTCATCTGGCCAGAGAGTAGAACATGGCGGCAGACGCTCTGAGCAGGCAGATCACAGTCTCCCATGAGTGGGAACTAGCTCAGGAAGTCCTTCAAGAGATCTTCGCCCTTTGAGGAACCCCGCAGGTGGAACTGTTTGTGACCGGTGCCAACCGGTAGTGCAAAAAGTATTGCTCGTGGAAATTTCCTCTGAGAGGAGCTCTAGGAGACGCGTTCGTCGTGGATTGGTTGTTCCCGCTTCTGTACGCGTTTTCTCCGATCCCCGTCATTCCTCAAGTTCTCAGGAGGTTACAACGGTTCAGCACCCGCATGATCCTCATTGCTCCGGATTGGGCCATGAGAGCGTGGCACCCGAACCTTCTAGACATGTCCATCTGTCCTCCAATAGGTCTTCCCCAAAGAGAGGATCTTCTCTCGCAAGAGGAATGTCGGGTTCTCATCCAGAGGTCAAGACTCTCAACCTTCACACATGGTTTCTGAACTGTTGAGATATAAGGATTGGGACCTCCACGATGACTTGATGGAGGTGTTGCTTTCAGCCAGATGGCCAGCAACAAAGTCCCTGTACGTTTGCCATTGCCGTAAGTTTTGCGACTGGTGCAGAGGAAAGAATGTTGATCCTTTTCAGTGCTCAATTCCAGAGGTTCTCTCCTTCTTACTTTCTTTGGCCCACAGGGGTCTTCATGTGGGAACCATTAAAGGTTACCTAGCAGCGCTTTCTATCTTTAAGCGCTCGTCCGAGGAATGCTCCTATTTTAAGATTCCACTGATCACTCCGTTTCTGAAAGGGCTCACAAATGTGTTCCCGCCGTCGCCTTTTCAGGTGCCGGTCTGGGACCTTAATTTGGTCTTAACATTTCTGATGGGTGCTTTGTTTGAAACTTTGCACTCTTGTCCGTTGAGATTGTTGGCATTTAAGACTGTTTTCTTGGTTGCAGTTACCTCTGCTCGTAGAGTGAGCGAGTTGCAGGCACTTTCTTCTAAGCCACCCTTTACTTTGTTCCATAAGGACAGGGTTGTATTGTGAGTACGTCTGTCCTTCCTACCTAAGGTAGTGTCAGAATTTCATTTAAGTCAGAAGGTGGTGCTCCCCGCCTTTTATCTTACTCCACATCCTATTAAGGATGAGGAGAGACTCCACAGGTTGGATCCTAGGAGGGCATTGAGCTTTTTTATCTTTCCAGAATATCCATGGTAAGAGTGGACAACCAGCTATTTGTGGGGTATACTGGACACCGATTAGGCCAGGCTGTTTCTAAGAAGACCTTGTCTAGGTGGCTCATCCTCATTATTTCAGAATGCTACAGGTTGGCTGGCAAGGACCCTCCTGAGGGCTTGTGGGCTCATTCCACCAGGGACATGGCTACATTGACAGGCCTGCAGATGGGGTACCAGTTAAGAACATCTGTGATGCTGCAACGTGGTCTTCCATACACATGTTTGTTAAGCATTATTCCCTGGATACTTCCCATGCTCAGGATGTCGCCTTTGGTAAGGCAGTGCTTTACTCTGCCGTTTAATTGGGTATGTCTAAATTCTTCTCCCTCCTCCACTCATGGATACTGGTATGGGAGTCTGTCATAGATGAGGAATACGTTGGAGGAAACAATCCATTCGAAGAACAAAAGTTACTTACCAACTGGTAATGTTCTTCCAACTGGATGTTCCTCCAATGTATTCCTCATCGCCCTCCCAGCCTACCCCTGGAGAATTTCCCATGCCATTGCAGCTTTCGTTCCTACAAGGCTAAGTGCACTTACCGCTGTGAGGGGGAAAAAAGAAGAACTGAGGCTGCTGGCACCGTGCGTGCTACTTATAACATCCAATAATGTCACCCTCGAGGGACATCGACCCAACGCCATCGACGCAGGGTGCCCTCTGGCAAAAAATCTCCCAAAGCAGCACAGCTGTGAACATTACATGTCATAGATGACGAATATGTTGGAGGAACATCCAGTCGAAAGAACGTTGCCAGTTGGTAAGTAACTTGTCCTTTAACTGCAGCAAGGAGACCAGAGGAGGTGTGGCCGGTGAGAGATAGAGAGAGAATGTCAGTGTCTGCAGGCTGGACCGTGACACACACCAGATTGGGAGTACTGCGAGGCACAGCTGACAGCTGGCCGGAGCAGCCCGAGAAACTGCTCTACACAAACCGAGCTGGAAGAACTTCGGAAGGGTGATCTGGAGAACAGCTGAAACGCTTTGTAAGCGACTTTGCACAGACCGAGCTGCAAGACCAAGCGTAAAGGATCCTCACAGGGCAGACGCGAAGCACAGCTTAAACATTGTGTAAACTACTTCGTACAGCCTGAGGTACAAGACCAAGGGAAAAGAGCCTCAGGAGGCTGAGCCAAAAAGTCGCATAAGAAACTCTGCTTCATCCAAGACATAGAGAGAAGAAAGGAGGAGAGTCCCAGAAAGCAGATGTGGAGCCCAGCTTAAAGGTCATGTAAGTGGTTCTGTGACGATAAGAGAGTTGAGTAGACTGAACGCCCTTCCTGAGGAGGACCACTGGAAGCAGTCATGAATGTGGTCACTCATGTGGAAAAGTGGTGGGTGGAGAAAAGAAGGAGAAGGGAAAAGACCCAAAGCGCGGTGAGATGGAGAAGAACCCAGAGTGGGGAGTGAGAAGGAAAAAAGCCCCAGAGTGGTGAGATAGTGAGAAAACCCAGAGGGAAAAGTGAGGAGAGGAAGAACCCCAGAAGAGCAAGAGAGTGAGAGAACCCCAGTGTCAAGCACTTTATCACGTTATTGTTGCCTACCTGATCTCTTCTTGTGTTGATGGTTCAGTTCCTTGCTGCTTTGGATGCCCAGAATGGGCAAGAGGTAGTGAGGAAGGAGACCCCAGAAATCCCTGCCATAACAGGACATGGAAGGGCACCCAGAGATCCGGTCTCTCTACCACAAAACTGCTTCCAAGGTGATTTAACGAGGGACAGTGACAAGCGATGAACCGGGGAGCTGGCTGGAGGATGGCAGCAACTGGCACAATGTAAAAGCAAAAGAAAATATCGAGGCTGAGTACCCAAAAGGAAATACACCAAACACGGGCTTATAAAGATTCACAGATCTTTGTTTCTTTGTAAACTGTACAGTCTTAGAATAAAGTATCAGATAGCTCTCTGGCCCTCAGTACATCACAGCGAATACAAGCCCTTTCGGTGTGAGAAGTGAGAGGTACTGGACGTCTAAACAGTTGCACATTTTATACATTTCCAATTACAATGTCCAGCCCCTCTACAGGTTAATAATACACTGTTTAGGGTTTGTGCCGAGTTCACTTCTGGTTTGTCCAACTATATGCATGTGGATCATCTTCAGTTTGCATATCAACAAGTCACAATGGCAACAGTGTATTCTCGGATTTAACAATAAGCCTTAACACATGTACTATACAATGCAGTTCAGCTATTGTCCACGTTCAGTATTTGTACAACATTGTAGTTGATGTATGCAGGGGCGTAGGAGACCGATACAATCTGGGGGGCACAGGGGGACATCTTGGTGACTTTGCTTTATTTGTTTATTTATTGTGTTTTAGTCAAAGAACTCGACGTTTCACAAAATTAGAATTAAAATACCAGTACGTATTAAATTACAAGTATCACTGTATAAAACAAGAGAAAAGAAGAAAATTAAAGGATGCAGCAGCAAAGAACATGTCTTTGTATGTTGCGTTTCTGGATTTTTCATCGGACTATGAGCTCATGGTAAGAGAGAGGAAATAATAATTACTTCCAGTGGGCCACAGCTAGGGCGCCAGCTCGTTAACAGGCAGATCACCTGTAAGTGGACTCCTGCCAAATAAAGGAGTTGAAGCTTTTTCTACCAACTGCAAGTTGCTACTTCTTTGGTGTGGGGCAAGGAGACATGTGTGTCTCTTGGAATGGAAAGATGGGGGTTTCAAAGGAAAAGGAAATCTTGTTTGTACCTCTGAGTAAGCCCTGTTATGGGAGTAGAGGTACCAGGTGTGTGATGTTGCAGCTTTGAATGTCCTCCGGGGTGGTGGGTACAGCAAACAAGGAGGATGAGCGATCGCAAGCCCACCCCCTTATAAGCACTCTCCAGGTCCGCAGACGGATGTGTCGGACCCGGGGGATGCCTAGTAGGTGGGTTGTATGTGGGCCCAGGAGGGTGGCCAGTGGGGCAGCCCTCTATGTGGCCTGCCCCTCTAGCGCCCCTGCGAGGCCTGGGCCAGCCTCTCACGATGAGTCTGGTCCCTCTTATTCCAGCTCATGCTGGCTTCAGAGCCTAGCCTTTCTTTGCCTTTGTTATTCTGAATGCAGAGCTGGACTCTCTTCCATTCTCGTTTAACATTTGCTGCAAAGCCTGATCTATTTGATTCTCTCATATGTTACTAGGACGGCAGAGCATGGGTCCTCTGCCCTGTTACATTATTCAAAGAGCCCCTCTTGCCTTTCTTTGCCTCTCCCTTGTCTCACTGCTTGCTTGCTTAATGCATACCTCCTTGCTTGAACACTCAACATATTCTCTCTAACACAGCAAAGGCAGCTGCAGTCTGTTTTAACTTCTATTTGTTCTGTGGCTTGAATTGGCCTCTTATTTCCGCTTTTCTGTCTGCAGGGGAACAGCATTTGCCAGTCACTGCCATGATGGTTCTACCTGGCCATAAGAGGGCAACAGCTAGCCAATATTGGAAGAACATGGGCATATTATGCCAGAGGCTGGCAACTCCCTTCCTAATGCCAACACAAGAGACACAACTCTTGCCTTTGTTTCTAACAGTAATTCAGTGGATGAAGAAACGCGAGAGCACACATATTGCTTATAAACGAAGGGGATTATGTCACACTTGGTTAGACATTTTAATCACGCCAGAAGTTAATTTCCAGCTGCAATTAAGCGATTACCTTTTAGACCTCTGGCTTTAAATAATGTTAGTATCACCTGGAAAGCACAGAGGTTGCTCAACAGGGTTCTTGGAGCACACTCGTGGGCATGGATGATTGGAGGGCATTCTTGCCCTGGTTTGGAGCCTGGCCCCAACAGCCATGATGGGGGGAGGGGCCTATTACTTTTGGTTGTGCGTACCCGTTGAGGGTGGGCAGACATTGCCTCCTGCTTTAGCCCACTAACAGCTTTGCTTTGCAATTTTATCACACATACCTGTCAGGTGGCATGTAACTCAATGCTACTAATGTTAGAGCCTCAGAAGTCTGGAATCCTTTACCACTTCAACTAGGGTACAGGCTTGCCACCTGAGACTTACACATGTCTGAGTCGGCATCTGTCGCTCTGTAGGGAAGACACACACAGAAAGAGCAGGGCACAGTGCCCTTGTGGGTTTTTCACACTTCTTCCTCGGGGTGGGCACAATTCAGTCTACAGAGAAAGTGGCACATGCTGGGCAACATTCTCCCACTTTGACATTGTCATCCAAAGAGCGAAATTGGCAATTTGAAATACCTCTGTCGACTGATTATTGCGCAATCCACACTGATGTGTTTCAGCACCTGCTTAACGCGAGATGGCAATTAAGGGCATTTGCCAACGCACTCAAGAAGCACAGGACATCCTCTTACCAGCGACATGCCATGCTCACTCATTCTGATCACGAATTGGCATTTATCTGGGGTCATGATAAATGTATGTATTTATTCATTACATGTGTAACATCATGCAAAACCCCCAAGCATCAAGGCGCAAAGTAAACTGCAAGGAGTGGACAACTTCCATTGGTGCACGTTTTTAGTTTTCCACCACAAAATGGAAGATTTAAGCATAAAAGGCAGGTGAAATCACATTGCTTTTCCACTTTGGAATAGTGTAAATGCCTCACGCAATTAGCGATTGCTGGCAGAATTGACAATGGCTTCCTCTGGACTCTGCCTGCTTTTACCAGGTTTCATTTCCAAGCAGATCCCAGAGGAATCCCTTTCCTTATTTCCAGTGTGAGAATCCATGCTGGCAGTAAGGCTGCATTTGTTTGGTGGAGCGGGAAATACAGGGGGTCCTGGTGTGTCCACTCGGCTCCCGAACTCCACCCAGAAAATGCAAGAAAATCTGGCCAATTAGAAAAAGCGACAGTAATAGTGTTTTCCACCACCTTTTCTGAACCAATTGACCTGGAAAATGCTGTGTTGCATCGGAAGCTAAATGCATACACTCTGCCTATTATCCCACCGGAAGATTAAGCCAGGTGCTGAACACAGGTGTTACATATTCCTGTGCACAATCTGCATTTGGAGAATTAACTAAATGAGCTACCTTACAAATGATATCTCTTCTGGGGCTTTACCGTCTTAACCCCTTAACTGCCATGGGTATTTACCCCAGTGCCAAGGACTTTTATGGTGATTTCCGTATGTCGCTATTCAATCCCTTCTAACTTCTTTGTTACATGAGATATCTCGGCCAAGGTTGGCCCTTTGTTTCCCACATGTAGGTGGTCGTAACGCCACCCAGGAATCCTAGTTTGTTGTAGGGGGTGAGAGAAAATAACCAAAAAGGAGAACATTTGTTTTTTTTTTAAGAAAACGCCAATAAAATGTTGTACAAAGAAGCCTGTGGTGTTTTCCTTGTAAGAGCTAGGAACAAATAGTTTGCTGTGCTGGATTCGCCATTTTCCAGGCTTTCAAGAACAGATTGAGTGGAAACCAAAATAACATATTTCGATATGCTAATCAGCCGTTTTGTGAAAGGTAGGCGATTTTGGCATTTTTTGTCCAATAGGACATGCGTGGACGGAATCGAAGAAAAGGGTAGGAAAGCTGAATGGGAAGCCAGAATGGCATTGTCGAGATTGGTGAGCTTTGCACTACTTAAGTGTTCTGATGCTAGGTTATTCTGTTCGTCCGGTATTCTTTTTAAACTTGGGGTGCAAACCCTCTGGAAAAAGGTGCCTCCGTGATGTGGCATTGTGTAAACTAGCAGGAAAAGGACTAGCGTCGTGGGCTGCACACCCTACGCCCACAATTAAGTGGTATAATTCTGAAATCTCCCAAGTTTCAAAAAGTCCAATATTTCTCAAAAGTTTTTATTGTAACGTAATTTGAAAGTATATTCGTCTTGAATCAACTAAAATATTCTCTTATTACAGCAGATGTGTCACAAATGTGGCCTATGGATTTCGGGCTAAGTGCGCTCCTTCGGGGCCTGTGATCACCTATAAACATATGTTCATTGGTCAAATTATCAAAAGAAGTGTGAGTATGTAGGAATTTCAAACCAGACATATAGATCATCCGCAAAGTTACCCATCATGGTAAATTATGCATTAGTCATCATATTGGACAAACTAATGCCAGAAAGGCATACATTTCTGAAAACTAGACAATATTCCAAGTTTAGGAAGGGGTGATTTGCCCAGGTCAAGCAACAACTATGTAGGGAAAGATTCCATAGTTTGGGGGGAAATCGGGAAAATGACAGAAAAAGAACACAATTTCCGCACATTTCACTCTGGTCCCCCACCGAAACACATAGCCAACAACACATGGCCTACCTTCCCGCGTTCCCACAGGTTTCCCGATGAAAACGGTACCTCACATGTGTGGGTGCACCTAGGGTCTCGAAGCCACGAAGGAAAACAGGGAACCCCATGCATTTCCAAAAAGAAGACACCCGTGGGAATCCACAGAGGTCTGACTTGCGCGAATCGGCCCATAATTTATAACCCACAATCCCTGACAAAGTCTGAAATTTTGTGGAAAAAACACAATTTTCACTTTGTCTAGGATTGTGGGTAATACATTCTGGGGCGATTCAATCAAGTCATACCTCTATGGATTCCCACAGTGTCTTTTTGGAAATGCGTGGGGTACCCTGTTTTTCCTTCGTGGCTTCGACACCATAGGGCCAAATCTGTAGGTTGTCTCCCCAAACCCTTTGGGGGTTACCAGTGGGTTAGCCTTTTCCCTTTGCGCCCTGGTAGGTGCACCCACACATGTGAGGTACCGTTTTTGTCGGGACACCTGTGGGAATGCAGGATGGTAGGACATGTGTTGTTGGTGGCATGTTTCAGTGGGTGGCCAGAGTGAAATGTCTGAAAATTGTGTTTTTTTCTAGAAAATTTTAGAGACATTTCCCTCTGCCCATGCACCGAAACACGCTGCCAAAACCAGATGTCCAACCTTCCCGGGTTCCCACAGGTGTCCCAACGAAAATGGCACCTCACATATGTGGATGCACCTACCTCGGCGCAAAGGGAAAAGGCTAACCCACTGATAACCCCAAGCCTTTCGGCAAAGCAGATTTTGCTTATGTGGACAACCTACAGATTTGGGTCTAGGGTGTCGAAGCCACCAAGGGAAACAGAGAACCCCATGCATTTCTGAAAAGAAGACACCCGTGGGCACACCCCCTTTCCACTAAAAAACATCCATGGTGGTTTGGTGACCCCTACACCCACCCAAAACAAGTTATTTTTTTTGCCTCTTTCCTAGGGGAAGATTGTGCTAGCAATCTGTCCCCAGGGAGGGCTACATGAGATACCCCCCATCAGATTTGGGGTGAGGGGAGGGCCACCGCCATTTCCACTAAAAACTTCCATGGTGGTTCAATGGCCCCCCACACCCACCCAAAACAAGTTATTTGTTTTATTTTTGTTTTGCCCCTTTCCTAGGGGCAGATAGGCACATGTGTGTGGCGGCAAAACGTACTGCCCCAGGCTTGGGGAGTGGCTCTGCCAATATTTGCAGTGGCCTCCCCCACCCCATATGGATGGAGGCATCTCATGTACTCCTTCCTAGGGGCAGAAATCTGCCCCCTGGGAAGGCTACATAATGTGCCCCCATCCACTTAGGGTGGGGGGAGAGGGCCACCCCCCCTTTCAAACACAAACAATCCTGGTGGTCTAGTGAGCCTCCCACCCCCACCCATAACAAGTTATAATATACATATTTTTGTTTTGCCCTTCCCTAGGGGCAGTGGCAAAACATACTGCCCCAGGCTTGGAGGGGCGGGGTGGCTCTGCCAATATTTGCAGTCAACTCTCCCCTCACCCCAAATGGATGGGGGCATCTCACGTAACCCTTCCTAGTGGCAGAAACCTGCCGCCAGGGAGGGCTACATAAGGTGTCCCCTCATCCACTTAGGGTGGGGGGGGAGGGCTGTCCCCCTTTCAAACACAAAAAATCCTTGGTCTGTGGGCCCCTCCACCCCACCCAAAACTAGTTATAATATATATATTTTATGTTTTGCCCTTTCCTAGGGGCAGATGGGCACATGTGTCTGGCCATCTGCCCCCAGTGTGGGTGGGCCAAAACGTTCTGCCCAAGGCTTGGGAGGGGTGGCTCTGCCAATATTTGCAGTGGCCTCTCCCCCCACCCCAAATGGATGGAGGGCATCTCATGTACTCCTTACGAGGGGCAGAAATCTGCCCCCAGGGAAGGCTACATAAGGTGCCCCCTATCCACTTAGGGTGGTGGGGAGAGGGCCACCCCCCCTTGCAAAAATCCCTGGTGGCTAGTGGTCCCACCCGAACCCACCCCTCCCAAAACTACGTTTAAAAAAATATATATATTTTTTTTGTTTGCCCCCCTTCCCTGGGGGCAGATGATCATCCATCTGCCCACAGAGTATTGCCCCCATGCTTTAGGGGCCAGGGGGAGAGGGCAGCTTACATAGTAAGCAGCCCCTCCCCCCACTTCAAAAACAGATCCCTGCATGACACACCAATCACATATTCTGGGGGGGATAAATGACATTACATCCCCCCACTTAAAATTGTGGGGGGGATTTGTCCTCCCTGCCCCCATGTCCTACGCCCATGGATGTATGTCCACGGATCGGACTTGTTGGTGCAGAAAATCCTGTCTATAAGTCAGGCATGGGACAAGGTCCCTTTACTTAACCCAAACATTTGGCCAACAGACAGTTTGAACATTAACTTTCGTACAAAGGTCAGGATGGCTCAGTTAAAAGCGGGAAACACTGTCCACCATTTTAGAACACAGAATTACTTTAAAATAGAAATCAAAATGGCGGACGAACCTAAAATGGCGGCGAAGTCGATCTAAGATCGGAACTTTACAACGCGATTGGGCTTAGGCCAATAAATACAATAAAGGAGGCACAATATAATATCTCGTTTAATAACAAGTTTGAGGACAGGCAATAGGAAGTCAGAGCAGAAAGACCACTGAAGAAGAGGTGCAAGGCAGAAAGAAGGTCAGTGTTGTTTTCCAATTGGCCCCAGGCCGCCCCAGTCACTCAAGCACGCTCCTTAGTAATAACTGAGTCAGACACGTCTTGCTGGTCTGGGGTCCCGGCGGCAACTGTCACGCATGGGTTCCCGTTTATTCAATGCGCATGCATGACCTATAGTGAGGCTCACGCATGTGTATACTAATACTTATCGTTCCGTAACAGTCAGGAGAACAAAGGAGGGGAAAGCAGGCCAGCGAGAACAGGAGGAGATTCAACAGGTCCAGAAACAAGATGGCAAAAGGGGAAGGCAGGCCCAGGAAAGAGAAGGTGAATTTATCAAAAAACAGGGTCAGCAGGACTAACCAAGGCACAGGTATGGAGTGTGTTGAGACGTACCTGGCTGCAGAAGCTCTGGGTTAAATCTCCCAGTCGGTATGGGATCGAGGCTCTCAGCCTGCTTCCAGATTGCCAGTGGAAACTAGGACAGCCACCAAAGAGCACATGTGCGCATGTGTGGTGCTGGGCCTGTGCACTTGCGTGGTCCTGTTCCGATAGCGGCGTACATGAAACACAGATCACCAGAGCGTTCCACTTGTTACTCTAATCCTCGTCCTAGCCACCGTTGAACGCCGGTGCACCCATGTCACTGCCACCTAACTGAGGTGCCGTGAAGCTGCCAATGCTGATAAAGATTCCACGAAGGTGAGAGGGTGGTCGGGGATGGTCATGAAATGTGACACCCAGAGAGGGGAAGAAGCGGGAGAAAAATCTAAAGAGGGAGAAGATAAAAAAAGCTTCAGACTGGGGAGGGAGAAAGAGAAAAGCCCCAGAGAGGAGAGAGACTGAGAAAACACCAAGGTGGGATAAGACTAAGAGTGGAGAAAGATCAACGATAAGCCAGAGGAGGGGAGTGGGTAAGGAGTAAGCAGAGAGAGAAAAAGCCCCAGAATGGGGAAGGATAAAAGCCCAAGAGAGGGGAGACCTGAAAGAGAACCCCAGAGTGTGAAGGGAATGGGAAAAGAGTGGGGAGTGAGTAGAAGAAACCCCAGATTGGGGACTGAGAAAGGGAAGAAACCCAGAGTGGGGAAAGACTGAGAGTACCCCAGAGTGGAGAGGAAGAAAGATTGAAAAAATCCACAAAGAGAGAGAGGACAAGAAACCCAGAGTGGGAAAAGACAATTCAAACTCCAGAGTAGGGGGGGGGAAGAGAGAGAGAGATAGAGAGAGAGAGAGAGAGAGAGAGAGAGAGAGAGAGAGAGAGAGAGAGAGAGAGAGAGAGAGAGAGAGAGAGAGAGAGAGAGAGAGAGAAAAAAAAAAAAAAAAAAAAAAAAACACGAGAACGAACACACCACAGCGTGGGGAGACACTAACAATACCCCATAGTGAGGAGGAAGATAGACTGAAAAAATACTCAGAGGAAAGAGGAAGAGAGGTTTGGACTGGAATTGCAGGAAAGTGCTCCAGAATCTCAAGAACTGTTTCTCGTGAACTTGGGCTATAGGAAAAAGACTTTACTTAACTGGGACAGGGAAAGATCAATAGCCAGCAACAATGCATTAATAGTTCCCCAAAGTCTCTCTGCGTTGTTTTGCTGTTTTGTTGTCTTTTATAGGGAAAGTGGTTAGGTTATAATAGGATTACGGCCACTAGAACATTTGTAGACCTCCTGGCGAGCACCCTTTGGACTTTCTTCGGTTATGGAACAGGGCTTGGATATGTAGATTTAAGGAAAGGGGATTTTATTTTTACTTTGAAAGAGAAAATGTAACTTTTGAATAATACTTTGACGTCAGAGTCCCGATTCTGCCCGGCCACAATGGCCATAATTCATTTGTTGCTATCGACCCACGACTCCATGGTTACATAGAAAGCATTTTACATCAAGCACTTGCATTGCACATAAATGATGTTCACCCTACCTTAGAGCTGGAAAATCTCACGCTAAGTCTTTAGAGCATAGACGGCAGTTCTTGTATGCGGCCAAATCACACACTCTTTACTTTGCCCAGGCAAACACGTATAATGAAGCAATTGGATGAGCCAAAAAGCTGACTTTTAAGCATCCACAAATAATCAACAGAAGTCTTTTGCCATTTTAAAGGGCTATCCGAGCTCTCATCGAGAGCTGTAATGGTTCCTTCCTTCAGGCTTCGGAATTGAGGGTAGCTGGGACCTATTTAGCCCATGCTTGCCGCCTAGAAGAGCCTGGTTAGCTTGACAGCAACAGCTACCAGGAGCTACTTTTGGCTCCCCAGGCCAATGGATGCCAAACAAACACACCTATGTGAATTTATCTTTGTGCATTTGGGACAATCTAACAATAAACATTAGAACACATCTATACACCATTTAAAGCATAAGGGTTCATAAATAATGAGCAAAACGATATGTTTGCCTCTTATGTGGAAGTTGCATTTTCGGAACGCTACAAACTAGCTCCTTGTTCCCCAGTGGTAGCTCCTGGTCACTGGTTAATGCTGGATACCCAGGAGCTGCTTATAGCTCCTACTTATCACATCTTAATTTCGAGCCCTGTGCTTCGCTAGCATTTTGTGAACAATTGGCCAATTTGTGTTCTGAAAATGTCCAATTGATTCGCAGTCTTTTCCCCAACCTTTCTGACACCCCACTCCATATCTGTCTCCAGGGGTGCCGAGTACACGGGTGCTCAGGGGTGCGACTCTACCCCTCCCGCTCGACCCGCTCGGGAAAAGCTATCTTTGTGAAAGTCCCTATTTTTAGTATGGGACTTTTTTGTTGTTGACGCCGCTGTGTACCTCCCAACTACGTACTCTTAATTTGAAGATGTTTCGAGAGCATTTTCCAGTGCTTGCTTTCCTGCAACCCCTTAATAATTGTCTTCACTGAGGCTCTGGTCCCTTCCATTCATGCCAGCAAGTCCTACTCCTCCCCAAAGATAATCAGAGTCCCATTACTTTGCTCCCAGCTTCAGGCATCCTACCTGTTTGTTGCGTTGAAGAATGGGTGTCAGAGAGCTGGTCATGTTACCCTAATTTATTTTATTTTATTTTATTTAAAAGCACAAAAGCCTTGCCTGAGGGCAGTGGTGTGCTGTACATCCAACAAATACAAAATCAGATAAAACCGATCAACAAAACAACTTACGACAAAATCAGATAATAAAAATGATTAAGCGTGAGTGAATGCCATACATATTAACAGATGGTTATGGGTAGTCATGGTAAAATGTAGGTGTTTTAAGTGCCATTCATAAATTGCAGAAAGGTGGGGAGAAGACAGGTGGCTACTGCTCTGCTGGGCTGTGAAGTGCAGATCCTGTCCTCTCAGAGTGTATGCACGGTCCGATGAGCGCACACTCCGGGAAGTGGAACTTTGGGCTTGTTCCTGAGCACGACACTGGGAAGCCTGTTATGGCTGCCCATCCTGTTCTTCCCCTGTAACACGAGAGCACACGATTGGTCTGGGTGAGAATCTCTTTCCCTAAGTTCTCTAAACCTCTCTTGCCTCCCAACCTCCCTAGGTTACCCGCGGTGGACATGCAGTCGAACTATACAGCCGGCTCCAGGAGGAGCGACAGGATGTGCTTCATGTATGATTCCCTGAGGAATGTGTGGTCTCCACGCATCAGTCTCTGGGGTTAGCGCCAACGTCACTGGTTACTCCCCTAGTTGTGGCCCATCCCCACATTGTTAACCTAGTGTTCGAATTCTCAGCAGGCTTGCCTGGGTCTTTTCAAGAAGGTATGCATCACATCTGGATTCCTCCGCTAATCTCTGGTCTGTTTTTCCCTCCTTTCTTCTAGATGAGGATATGTGCAGGAAAAGGTGAAATTCCGGCAAAGCAGTCCAAAGCCAGGAGGCCTTGTCCTGAATGGGTGCTTCCAATTAAGATCCCAGAACATCTGGAATGTACACGCAAGGTGTGGCTTTAAATGGTCTTACAGTGCACAGGTTTCTGGGTAAAATAGTCCTGCCACTAGGCATCATTGGGATTGTAGTTTTTTTTCTTCTGTTTTTTCAGTGCATTCCTGACTTCAGCCAATCCTGGACAATGAATTTCAAGCCTCTTGTTTCTCAATCTATATATATATTTATTTGTGAAAGTCTGTTTGTATGTTCGGGGTTGGCTCCAGCCCCATAACAGTTGGTGGGCTGAAATGTTGGCCCAAGGTCGCCATACCAGACTGGGGTGTACTGGTGATAGTGAAATTTGACCAACTCCACCCATTTGCCCTGCACAGGGCGGGGTCCGGCCATATGCAATCAGTATAGGTCATTTCGGGAGATTGCCGGTTTTGCGGTTTCTTTCAAAAATAGTAAGTTATAACGCAATAAAACATACACAAGGCTATAGCAGACTCCCACGTGCATAACCGGGCAATGCCAGGTGGTACCGTTAGTAGCTTATATTCCATCCTCCTGATACCTGGATGGTGGCTGCAAAGGATAGGGGGCTGGCGATAGTTCTGGGTACACAGGGTTTGCACAGGCAACCCATGACAGTATCCCTTCCCCCAAAGTACTCCTCTTTCCAGGCCCCGGGTTTCCCTGGGCTTTGGGTGTGAGATTTCCAAACTAGGCGAGGGGCACACATGTTTGAGGCTGGCTCCCAAGACTGGCTTTCTGAACCATACGCTTTCCAGTCAATGAGGTAATATACATGTCCTATCCTATTTGTGGCAGGGATGCTTTTAACTACATACTCTGACGGTCCATCAATGATCTCAGGCAATGGTGGGTTGGAATCTGCTTGTCTTTGTGGGTTTCCAACCTTTACTACGGCAGTGTGAACCCATATGTTCAGTGGTAGAGTTAGTCTCACTGTTGATGGCCTCACCATTCATTCTCTTGGAAATGGGCCTATGTGCCTACGATAGAATGTTCATGTTCCTTTCAGGTGTAGCTGTCAGGTGGGGAGCCAGACTTCTTCATAGGTGTAGGTGTCCCAGAAGGACGGTTGGCTTGTTTTTTATACTGGCCTTTAGCTTTTTCTAGATTCTTTTGGGCTTGTCTGAGATGCTTATGGTGTCCCTGTACCACTGAGACTTGCCCGTCGGAGATTAATGCCCACAGGGAGTGTGTGTGCAACCCCCACAGGCATATGTGTGGAACCCCCACAGGCATAGAAAGGCGAGTAACATGTGAATGAACGGGGTGCATTGTTATTGGTTGAATTCCGCTACCCAGAGGAAATCTCTCCAGTTCTCCTTCCCTTGTGAGAAGTGTACATGTTGGTACGTCCGCTCTGCTCACCCATCTGCCTGGGGAAGTATGCTTTTGGCAGCTGACAGACTGACTTCAGTCCCTAAAGCTGGATAAAATGCCCTCCAAAACTTACTAAGAAGGGTCGTCCACAGTCTGAAAATATTGCAGAAGGCAACCTGTGCACATGTTCTATAATGGTGGTAACCAACGATTGTGCAGTCAGTATCTGTTTTAATGGGACAAAGTGCCATTTTGGATGAGAGATCTAAAAAGATCTAATCAGATAGTGTGGTTTCCCATTGTTTCAAAGACAAAAATTCCTTTGAAGTAATTTACTTCAAAGTGATTCATTACTTCGATTTACTTTGAAATGCATATATGTTGTTGTGGGTTAAGGGGTAAACAGGGGGTGGGAAAGGGTTTCGGGGTAGGGATGGTTGGGATGGTAGTGAAGCTGAACGGTGGGCATGGGCTCAAATTAAAAATAAACATTTGAAGTACAATTTCAGAGCAATCACTTCAAAGTAAATTACAACGAAACAATGTTTTTTTCGAAATAACATGGAACCAATAGTGTAGCCTGGCTAATGGGTAACCAGGAGTGCTTGCAACAGGACCTGCATATGTCTATGGTCTACCTTGTTCCTTGCACATCTGGCACGGGTGTCTACGTACTGACGTGCATCCTCTTTTAAGGGGAGGGGGCACCAATAATGTCTCTGAATTAGTTGGATGGTTTTCTGTAGCCCAGGGTGTCCACCAGGAATAGAATTTCTTGAAGCAGTGTTAGCTGTAGGTCCGGAGTTGGCAGGAATAGGCAAACATCCTTTAAGGGTACCCCATCTCTGACGCAGGGTGTGGGGTCATGCATTTATATTTGGGTCACTTTGCCTCCATTATCAGCCTGTTGAATGAGGTCATGTAAATCAACAGATCTTATGACCCTGGTTTCAGCCCCAAGAGTTCATTATCAACCATCTGTGCACGGGCTTTGTGTGCAAACTGCTTAGTCATCTTTTCCTTAAACCCTGCATAGTCTTGTAAAAATGGGATCGTGCTTCTTAAACACAGGAATAGACCAATCATCTGCCTTTTATCCGAAATACTAAAGCGTTAAAGCCACCTTAGTGGAATCCTTAGGAAAGGCCTGTGGTCAACAACAAAAAAAGCAACTTTCAGGGGATGATAGTGGTACTGGTGTGGGCATTACAAGGTGAATGGGTACAAGCAATGGCTGTGGATTACAGCCTCCCTGAAAGGAAAAACAGAAGACAAGGTTAGACATAAAAAAAAACAGTCAGTTTAAGGTTGCGCTTCGCCATAGTTCGCGCTTTCCTTAAACTATCACTTACCTGCTGTCGAACATTGCGGTAGCATCCATCTTCCATCCGGCCGCGTCTCGTGTCTCTCGCAGCTGCATTGAGGCCGCATTTCCATCTAAGAGAAGAAAACCAAAGAGAGACATTATTGCAGGAGCAACATATAAAGACATTAAACAGAATGAACAGCATCACAGGAGCTCAAGAAAGACTTACCAATCATAAGGAGAAGCAAAGTCGCAGCTGGACTGGACTAATCCTTATGAGGGATTAGTGAGGAACTAGATCCCATTCGACGTGCTCCTGCCAGAAGTAGTAGGACAGAGAGCTTATCTTCCATAATTCACAGGTGAGCTTTATGGGCAAGCGTATCCTCACAGAAACCGTACTGGTTAGGGAGGTACAACAATCACAGATTGGCGCACTCACACACTCTTATCTCCACGCAGGAGCAGTATCACCACGTACCACCGCTCACAGCTTTTCTACTGAGGGAGAGGCCTGAAGGGGGTGATTCAAGTCCAGAGAGGGCTGCAACTGTGCCCCAATGCCTCCGCAGAGACCAGGTGAGCATAACAGCTATGCGTTCTCTATGTGATCTTTCCATAGCACACGGGGTCGAGATCAGCTTGTCTTCCCTTACAAAATGAGAGCACTCTGTACGAATGTAGGTCTCTGGTTCTCTTGCCCTAAGATCTATGATCATCTCTTGCCACTATGCTGTTTTTAGGTTTGACTCCTTGAACTAATGGTGGTCAGCGTGTATTTCCATGGATGCTGTGAAAGAGACTATCACCCACATTACTGTCTGGGGTAGCGCCAGAGTCACTGGTTAGTCCTCCAGCTGAAGCTTCCCCGGATTCCAAAGTTCCTAAGGTAGTGTTAAAAATTCTTAGCAAGCTTGACTGAGTTTTATCAAGTTCTATGTGTGTATGCCCTATTTAGTGTGGTGATCGGAAGTAGAAGGTAAGTGAGTATCAGATCTTATCCTGTTTGGCTGTTCTGTTGTCTGCTTTTTCTCTTCGTTTTTCTAGATGGTATTCGGCCTAGGAAAATGTGACATTCCAGCGAAGTGGTCTTAAACGATAAGGCGTTTTCCTGAAAGAGAGCACAGGTCACAGACTCCCTTACAGGTAAGGTCCCAAAATGTCCAGCAAATACGTGTGCAAGGCTTAGTTTTAAACAGTCTAGGAATGCAGAGATTTCTGGGTAAGGTAGTCCTGCCACTGGGCATTGTAGTTTTTCTGCCTGCTTTGTCAATCCATTCCTTGATTCAGCATAAACTGGGCAATGAGGTTCTGGCAAGCATCTTGTTTCTCCATAGTTTATATGTCCGGTCCACTCTCCTGAAACCTCGCTTCGGCCTACAGAGGATAGTGGCAGAAGATAGCTCTGGCCCTACAGGGCTGGCCCTACAGGGCTTGCACAGGCAACCCATGACAGAGTTGACCTCCAAATCCTTCTTGGCTGCTTACACAAATGTGGAGAAACGAGGATAACTACTAGTGTCCTGTTGAAGTTTGACCCACCATAATGTTGACCTGCTGTGATTTTGCTCTCAGCTTCTCCAACTGCATTATACACGAAGGATCCCTAACACAGGTTCTTCCCTGGAGTGATTTCACCCCACTGTTAATTTGTAACCCATGGCTAGCTGCTATCATATGGGGGCCCCCAATATCAATTAGGAGAAGGTGATAGGCACTTTTCTCTTCTTAGAACATCAACCCATCCCAGGGTGCCACAGGACTTTGCTTCCCGTTTACCCTACCGGAGGTGCAGCACTACCAGATGTTGGCACAACCACACCTGATGGCTGCTTCTGCTGACTACTGCCCACACTAATGCACTGAAATTCTATGTTGAAACACGCAATACTTCTACCAAGGGAGCCACACACACATAGCAGTTGAACACCCCTAACAATATACATCAAACATCGCAACATTATGCATCTTCAACCAGGGACGCCAATTCTCCAAAATGCCTGGGGAAGCGGAAGTGATATACCATACCCAATGACATCACAGGAAATGACATAATTTGACCTTTGACAAAAATGTGTTCTCTTTGTTGTCCTTGCTTCTCGTTGTTTGTTTCTTTACGGTGTGGAGTTTTTTTCCTTCATGCAATCTGCCAGGGCCCCTTCCAGGATTTTTGCAGCTGCTATCGTCTAGCGAGTTTTTCTTCCACTTATCAGACGGGGCCACCAGGATCTTCCTCTCTCAGTGCGAAAGGTTCGAGGAGAGGCATTAGGTATGCTTTTCTTAAGGTGGCTGTTTCCGGGCACATCATCAGGAGGTGTCTTACTGATTCGGTTTCAACGGCGTTCTTGCATAGTCGGCAACTGTTGGATGTGGACAGGCGTCTGAGAGCTCTGATTTCATTAGTGTGCAGAAGGTTTAGCCTGGCCCTTAGGAAAGTTTGTCTTCTGCGTTTGTCAGAAAAGCATGTAAACACTTGATCAATTTTGTTGAGTTTGTTTTGTTGAATTGGGAGGTGGACCAGCAGTTTGTTTGAGGCGGCCTTGTCTTGCGTTTCTATCCAGTCGAGTTCACTTAGCTTTTTCTTTACTCGCATTGGATTTTGAATGAGGTCCTCCTGGTTGCAGCCAGTTTGCTCCAGTTGAATTTTCTTCTTGAGTGCCCAGGTTGAAAGCATTTTGCACTTTGCAGCAACTATTTCTTGTTTTATCAATTTGTATTGCAGAGCTGTGTCTGGCATGATCACTTTTCTGTATAAAGTCATTTCGTTCCAGTCGACTGATGCTTTTAACGAGAGTAGGCCCAGTTTCCTTCCTGATTTCTGGTAGTGATGTTGACTTTGGCAGTCGTAGCACTTCTCACCAAAAGTGGGCTCCGATTTTGGGGGGATTGTCGGCATACCTTCTCCTCCGTAGGTCAGGGACGGAATTATGTTCCCTTTGTAGTACTTTATCACCGGCATGAGAGAGAAGCGGCCGAATTTCCTATCCATTGCCTTCGCCTAGGAAGTAAGTTTCCGAGTTTTTTTCCAGAGGTTGGTCTGCTGCTTGACTCGTGGATTCGATCGTCCTTTGGTTGGGTTTTCTGTTTGTTTTTGTAGATTGTTCAAGCACCGATATTTTGTTTTTTTCTTTATTGATCTCCAGGTTGTTTTTTCGTTATGTAGGTGGCCAGGTTGTCGAGTTCGCGTTGGAGTCCTATCGGTGTCTGGTCGATCAAGATGATGTCGTCTGCGTATAGGAGCCTAGGGACTCTGGTCCCCCCTATTTCTGGTGGAAATGTTCCTAGGGCTTCGCAGGTCTCTTTGTAGTCTCCAAGAAAAGCTGTAAAGAGTGCGGGTGCCAGGGGGCAAACCCTGCTTCACTCTTCTATTTGTCGGGATTTCTTCGGAGAGAGTGCCTTTTTGGTTGAGCTTTACTCTTATCGTTGTTTTTGAGTGTAGAGCGATGATGGGGTCCAAGATCTGGTCAGGGCAGTTCCATGCGACCAGCTTCGACCAAAGGAGGTCCCGATCGATTTAGTCGAATGCGTAGGTTAAGTCGACAAAGGCCAGATATACCTTTTTTCCTTGTGCTTTTGAGATGCTTTTTATTATGCTGAGCAGCATGATGTTTGTTGTGGTCCCAACGTTCTTGGTGAAGCCCGCTTGCAAAGGGTTGTTGCACGAAGAGTGTTTAGCCCAGCGTTGGAAGCTTTCTAGGAGACAGGAGCCGTAGATTTTTCCTATTGTGTCTAGCAGGGCTATGGGGCGGTAATTTGACGGATCGGATCTGTCGCCCTTTTTCAAAATAGCTACAACTGTTGCTGAGAACCAGGAACTGGGAATTGTCTTTGAGAGGCTGATCTCTTTGAACATGATGCTGATGAATGATGCCCATGAGCCTTGATGGTTTTTCAGGTCAATGTTCGTTATCCCATCCGGGCCTGGGGCTCTCGATGGTTTTAACTTCTGAATTACTCTTGCTATGTCCGCTTTATTGGAGAAATCTTCCCACGGTGTTGTGCCCCGTTGATGGTATAACTGTGGCTCGTTGGATGGCTTCTGGAACAGGTTGTTGAAGTGTTTTGTTCAGCTTTCCTCACTCACGGCGTTGGTTGTTGAGGGACTTGTGGTTCTTCCTGTCCCTTTTATGAGGTCCCAGAATAGTGTTTCTTGATTATTGGCAAGTTTGATTTATTTGCTTGTCCTTTGAGTTTCCTGAGAGCATGATGCATGCCTTGTAGTGCTGTTCCAGCTTTTTTTGATGCACCCGCTTGGTATGCAATCAGTAGTGGTTGGTAATCGATTGAGTGGGAGCTTTTAGTGATGTCCGAGGAGCTCAGTTTTTCTTTATAATTCCAGGATAGTTCCAGAATTCTTTCCTTTGTTAGCCGCAGACGGTTACCTTGGTTGGTAGCTTCCTCTGTTTCATTCATTGTTGGGTTTGGGGGTCTGTGCGACAACCATGAGATTTCCATGATGTTATGATCACTTGCCTTGGCGCGTGTAACATTGAAGGATGTTAATAAGTTGAGCATTGCCTCTGAGGCAAAGATGTAATCTATGGTGGCGTTTTGGTTGCCTCTTTCCCATGTTGGTATTTGGGATGCCTTGGAGGAGATTTGGTCTGCGTTGCGGATGAGTCTGGAGTCCATCAGTTTCGCCCATTTTTGTCCTCTTGAATCGCCCGCCGTTTTCCGTTGTTTGTGGTGAGAGGTTCTTTTAGGTTCGGGCAGGATGCATTTAGGTCTCCGCATATGACGATCAGCGTGATTTCCGTGTTGGCTTGGATGTCGTCTATTTCGGATTTCAGTGTCCGTAGGAATCTCTCATCTGTGGTTGATTTGGGATTCCAGTAAACGGTTATTATAGCCATTGAGGATTTCTGAGTCTTCTTGCTCGTTGGGTCGGTCCTAGTCCACTCCACCTGTACGGAGAGATGGCTTTGGGAGAAAGAGCGCTTTTTTACGATTTCCCCCCTGCTGCAGGATAACAAAAGGACGATGAGGCACCGGAAGATCCCCTTCCTAGTGACCTGCTCTCATTCACGCCGGGCAAGCCCGAACAACGTCAAAAGACTAAAGCCTTACCGAATCAACACCCCAGAATAGCTGCTGATGCAGACTAGATGACCCCAGGAACTCAAAGACCCGCAAGAAGATTCTCTCTTCCACACTTCCCACGGGACACCCGGCTCACCCAGAACCTTCCGGAGGACAGGCCATCACACGACCTACCATTTGGGACGCCAATCAGAAACAAAATCCATGCCACCATGACACCCAAAGAAACACCAACAAAAAAGCCAGACATGATGACGATAATGTCGGCAATCACGATCGCACTGGCGCCATTTGGGGAACTATACGAGTCTCTCAATGAGACGCTAAAAGACCATACAACACTCATTGCCCTCTCGTCCTCGGTTCCCTCATTTGGTGTTTCTGCCTGGAAGTGTTGTTGGTGATGGTCTTGTTCTGAAGCCATGTCCCTGCCAGTCCTGACAGGGACTGCAGAGACTGCACTCGACTCTGCCACGACTCAGCGGCCGCGCCGCGGTTCTAGTGGGTATTAGTATCCACCCACTAATGAAAAGCAAAGGAAGACTCGGCACCTTGGGAATGCTGAAAGGAGTCTTTCCTGCAGAGACTGCACTCGACTCTGCCACGACTCCGCGGCCGCTCCACGGTTCTAGTGGGTATTAGTATCCACCCACTAATGAAAAGCAAAGGAAGACTCAGCACCTTGGGAATGCTGAAAGGAGTCTTTCCTGCAGAGACTGCACTCGACTCTGCCACGACTCCGCGGCCGCTCCACGGTTCTAGTGGTTATTAGTATCCACCCACTAATGAAAAGCAAAGGAAGACTCAGCACCTTGGGAACGCTGAAAGGAGTCTTTCCTGCAGAGACTGCACTCGACTCTGCCACGACTCAGCGGCCGCTCCGCGGTTTTAGTGGGTATTAGTATCTACCCACTAATGAAAAGCAAAGGAAGACTCAGCACCTTGGGAACGCTAAAAGGAGTCTTTCCTGCAGAGACTGCACTCTACTCTGCCACGACTCAGCGGCCGCGCCGCGGTTCTAGTGGGTATTAGTATCCACCCACTAATGAAAAGCAAAGGAAGACTCGGCACCTTGGGAATGCTGAAAGGAGTCTTTCCTGCAGAGACTGCACTCGACTCTGCCACGACTCCGCGGCCGTTCCACGGTTCTAGTGGTTATTAGTATCCACCCACTAATGAAAAGCAAAGGAAGACTCAGCACCTTGGGAACGCTGAAAGGAGTCTTTCCTGCAGAGACTGCACTTGACTCTGCCACGACTCCGTGAGGAACACAATCACTAGTGGTAATCATTCATTTCACTGAGCTATCCCTATCCATTTTAATACACAGTCCAAAGAATTTATTTCAAGCAAAAGACATAAAAGATCACCATTAAGCAAATGAGAAATAAATAGATCACAAACACGCCGACTCACACCTACGTACCCACACGCATAAACAGAAAACGTATACATAGGAATGCAGCTACCTATGAAATAGTTTTTCTGAAGATAACATGCACGTGTTTAGTTTCCTTATGCTACTTAAAAAAGCTTATGTTAAACCAAAATCGCTTCTCATATTTTTTTTTTGATGTCCTGTCGAACTCTGTGGCATTCCAGTGTTTCTGGGGAAATCTTGTATGCTTTCATGCCAAGTCCTATGCACTGTAATTTATCATTGCCTAGTTTCTGTTATTGTCTAATGGTTTAATAGTTATTGTTTGAGCCTCTTGCAATGATCTCTCCCATTTTCTTTCGACCTGTTTGGTGTTGGTCTTCCCATTGGTTTCGGAATCTTTGTAAATCTCCTATGACTAATTCTTGAAAGGTGTACATTGTCGAGCTACAATCTCCAGTCAATATCTGCATTTGTCTTTCAAGTGACTGGATGACAAATGCTTTGTTTCTTTTGCAAATACGCCTTCTTTAAGTGATTTGTTAAATTCTAGATTGGTGACTTTCAAATCATCCTTGTTGCTTGTTGCTCCAATTTGTTATTTAATAAAAGACTGCCAGAAGTCAATATCCCCTATTGTCATTTTAAAGCTGTTTGTATCAGTTGTGATTTGTAAGTCTTCCCTCTTTGGGTTGTTCTTGAAATGTTTGATACGTTTTAACTTGAGGACAACTTTCTACAAATCGATAGAGAAAGTCAAAATTCTTCCCTAATATGATATGATATGATCGGTTCTACTCGAATCGAAATGGTCTCTAGCTTTAAGTACCTGGGAGCCACGTTAGATTCCTCCTTAAAGGACAAAGCCATGCAAGAAACCCTCATTGACAAAGTCAAGAAGTTATCTACACAGGGTAAGGCAATCGACCTCAAATTCGGTCGCTACTCCTTAATTCCCGTAAGAGACTTCTACAAGAAGAAGGTGATTCCCTCGGTTACTTACGGATCTGACGCCATGCTTAACCTTCCGGCAGAGTTATGGCCAAAATTGGAAGCCCTGTTCTGGAGGAAAATTCTTGGCCTTCCAAAATCGACTCCAATAGCTTTGATTAGGAGGGAATTAGGCCTCCTATCTCTGGGAACCTCTGTCGCACTGAACAGTGTCCAACTATACAGGAAATGCATAACGCCTGGGTCTCCATACGCCTACCAACTGATAAACCAGGAACTCGAATCGAAATCTTGTAACTCACTACAGAAATGGGAATCAAACATGCACAATCTTCTACACTTGGCTGAAAGTAGCAAGGAAGAACTGATAACCAACCCTGTAAAAACCTCGAAAAAAATTAAAGAGTGGGACTGGATACAAACTACAGAAACCGCTAACAAATATAAGCTTACCAGCCACCTTCCCCCCTTTTTCAACAAGCTGGACTCACTGCAAACTTATCTCAAACTTTTCCCAAGCAGACCAGCGCATCTCTATTTTTTGAAAATACGCTTAAATCTTTTGGAGACAAACGAAATCCTGGCAATCAGAGGGCTATCGGAAACTAATCGATGCCGGTATTGCAAATCGATTACAGAAAAAGAGACAATTCGCCACCTCCTCTTGAATTGTCCAAAGACACGTGACATCCGTGTCATTTACCTGAAGAACAACATCTCTGATTTTGTATCGTTAGACGAGGGAAACTGTTGGAACAAGCTGATTGCAGCCGACAAACCAGGTTGGGCCCTAGCTACGGTTAATATCATGCAACACATCATCAATTCGACACCTCCTTGAGAAGCATTGAACTTTGATCCCCGTCCACCTACTGCTTTCATACGGGGCTAAACTGGCGAAATCGCCAAAATCTTAGAACTCGTCTACAAGGTGCCGTTTGGTGAGACCCCGTCGTTCCCACCGGACTACTTTGGTCGACCCTTCTTTTTCCCTCGTCGACACGGAGAATCATTTATTTATTTGAACTTTAGTTATTGTCCTTGAAACCTCCATCAACACCAACCATTTGTTCCTTTTTGTAAAAAATCCGAAGCGATTAAACACAAATAAAGAAAAAAAAAAAAAGAAATATGATCGGTTATTTATAACGTGCTTAATACCCAGAGGTTTCTAAACGCTGACCTGGGATTGAATCTGTGTTGCTCCGCGTCGCCTTGCTTCCAAGGCGAGGATGTTTCCCCCGAGCTATCCCCCCAGCCTATCCTCCCGAATCTGAAGCTTCGATGACTTTTCAATGCTTTTATTTAATTTATGTTTAGACTTTAATTGGAGATATTGACTACATTGGTATGTATCATGTGGTCTCCGCTCTTCCTCCCTCTCTTTCAGAGAGTGGCCCTCATTACGACCCTTGCGGAAATCAACCGACCGGACCGCCATAGCGTAAATAGCGTTTCCGCCATTGCACGATGGAGCAAAGTGCGGCTCATTCCGACCCATCGGGCACGAGCACCACGCCATGGTGGAAGTGCAAAGTCCGCGATGGCGGAAATGACCCCAAAACGGCCCACACCGCCGCCGTCCGGCGCCCTAGGTGCAATACCGCCACCCATCTCAGCGGACACCGCAGTGAGCGCCAACCGGAAAGTACGGTGACCGTAAATATACGGAAACGGAAGTAAAAGCATGGTCCCGGAACAAGAAACATCCCGCCGTACACCTATAAAACCACAAATTCCGCACAACCATTAAAAATACTACCCTGAGACACATCCCAACCCGTCATCCACCCTAGTGAAACCAAGAAAAATGGGAAAAGTAGCGAAGAAAGCGTGCGACCGCAAGCGGCAGGTCCACTTCTCCCGTGAGGAACTCACCGTGCTCACGGAGACCCTCCAGGAGAATGCTGCCACCGTCTTCTCCACGCAAATGACCAGGACGGCACTTGCAAACAAGAAGGCCATATGGGCCCTGGTGGCACAGCGGGTAAGTGCGGTGGGGACCGCACCCCGCAACCCACAGCAATGCAGAAAGCGATGGGACGACCTGCGGATACGCGTCCGTAGCATACTTTTTGCCAACCGCAACATTGCCACAGCTACCGGGGGAGGATCGGAATCACCCATCAAGTTGACCCCCTGGGAAGAAATCTGTGCCTCCACCATTGGAATGGAGAGCATAGAGGGAGTCGGAGGGATGGAGAAAGGAGTGCAGACATCCGAAGATTCAGGTAGGTGTCCCAAATAAAACAATGCCAAAACCACAACGTCCAATCATGTGAAGTACCACGTGCCCACATAGTGCAACAGGAACACATGTCCAGGAGAACGTCCACATACATAGGCCTGATAGCACACTTTAAAACTCACATCAAATACATAAATAATTAAAAATCCTAAAAACACCCCCTACACGTGCAGCAGGCACACCCTAACTGCAGGCTGCCAAACAACTGCACCCTCACTCCACACACAAATGAAACCACCTCCAAGGCCCCGACCCAAATCACCCTCAGGTACCACCCCAATGCATGTGATACATTGCCATTCCAATTCCCACAGACCCATTAATAACGCTTGCCCTCCTTTACTCCACCACAGGGTCCGATCCAAACGACGAGCTCCAGGACACCCCTACCAGCACACCTGCAAAGAGGGCCAAGACCAACGGCCAAAGACCCTCCACCTCAGCTGCACGCATCAAGACACGGCAGCAGCACAAATCAAGTGACAGCACACAGGAGGGAACTCCAACAGGCACCCCAGCAGCCAGCATGCCCACAACACCACCACCACAGGTCCCCCCAATGGATGCCACAGTAGGCACTGCTTCTGGTGGCAGCAGCACCATAGGTGATACTGCATTAATGGCAGCATGCTCCGACACAGAAAACGGGGATGTCGAAGTTAGATCCATCCATGACCTGTCTCAATCCCCCTGTCTGTTCCATCCCGTACACCATGAGGATACCACGCAGGGGCACCCACAAGACGACGACTGGCCATCCCCCACAAGCCCTGTGGCAAGGCAACATGAGGTGATCAGCCCCTCTGTGACACCACCGCAAATGGCCATGGCCCAGCAGAGGCAACAGTCCCTCGACCAGGTAATCGTGCAACAGCAGCAACTGGCCACGCTCCTCAAGGACCATGCCGATGAATGTGGGGGCACTAAGGCAGACATAGAAACATCAACTGAGACACTTAGGGCAGAAATGGAGAGAAGTACAGAGACACTAAGGGCACAAATGGAGAGTAGCACCGAGAGCCTGAGAGTACAAATGGAGAGAAGCACCGAGAGCCTGAGAGTACAAATGGAGAGAAGCACCGAGAGCCTGAGGGGGGAACTGCATGCGACGTCCAAAGACGTATGTGCCGAACTTGCCGCAGTGCGCCGTGTGCTCACTGAGCTCTCACAAACCCTTAGGGACATGCATGGACGTGAGCAGGCAGAGACATCATCCGTTGCAAGTTCCGTCCAGGGCAGCCCCCAACGTAGATCTGGGAGGAACCTGCGCTCCACAGGCAGGGGTGCCCCTGATACCCGCAGAGGGGGCTTGCAATAGCGACAGCCCACTGACAATGAGCATCTTTGGACACTGGTGTTCGGGGGGGAGGTAGGAGGGTGGAGGGGGTGTGTTGGGCTCACTTGGGTGGCGGGTCGATAGGGTGTTTAACATGATATCACATATGCCATAAACAATGCACGATCATGCAATGAGATGTGTGGACATTGATCTTTGTGTACGAGGCCATTATAGGCGTACAGTCCATATTGTGCATGTTCCAGACACACACAGTGCCACGAGTCCCGTGTCCATGTATCAGCCACCAGGCGTGAGTGCTAGAAGCATGCATCTATGAGATGCTGACGAATGTCACGGCCCTCCTGTGCCTCGCAGACTCCTTGAGGTGCTGCCACATCCCCACCCTCATCATGACCATCATCAGGTGCTTGCAGTTCTGCGTCAGGGGGCATGGGCACATTTCTACGTACGCACATGTTGTGGAGCATGACACATGCCATGACCATCTTTACAACCTTCACATGGCGGTACAGGAGTGCCCCGCCAGACCTGCTGAGGCAGCGGAAACGAGTCTTCAGTAGGCCGAATGCCTGTTCTATGACTACACGGGTACGTGAGTGGGCATGGTTGTAGTCCTCCTCATGCTGATCCCGTGGGTTCCGGACTGGTGTGAGGAGCCATCTCTTCAGTGGATACCCGGCATCACCTGTATGTGGACAAGAAAGGAATTTTGAGGAATGCCATTGCTACGTACGCACCCCCCCCCTTCCTGCCAGGTCATTGCCGCATCACATACCCCACATCATCATGCATGAAATGAGACTCACCGAGTAGCCAGGATCTGTTCCCTGCGTGTCGCTCCATGTAGCGTGGTATAGTAGAGTTCCTCAAGACCATAGAATCATGGGTTGATCCAGGAAATCGGGCACAACAATGTGTAATGATCCTGTTGGAGTCACACACCATTTGTACATTCAGAGAATGAAATTGTTTTCGGTTGCGGTACTGGGCCTCCATGGCATGTGGGACGACAATTCCACATGGGTGCAGTCGATGGCACCAATGCAACCCGGTATGCCGGCAAGTGCATGGAATCCCACTTTTGTGTTGGTAATTTCCTGCTCCGAGCGTGGTAGAGAGATGTAGTCGTCTGCGTGCTTCAGGAGGGCATCGAGCACTTGCAATAGTGTCCGTGACAACAGTGGCTGTGATATGCCATGCAACTGTCCGACTGTGTGCTGGTAGGTGCCTGTGGCCAGGAAGTGGAGTACAGACACCACCTTCAGTAGGGGTGGGATGGCGGTTGGGCTATCTATCATGCTGACAAGGTCAGCCTGTGTCATGTCCACAATGGCGGTTATGGTGTCCCGGTCCAAACGGTAGAGGGTGTGGATCTGCTCATCAGTGAGGTTGAACGGATGTGCTCGGAGGCGTGGGATTGCGGGCTGCCTGCGTGGTGGTAGTGGCTGTGCTGGCGGCCCTTGCTGGCCCTGCCTTGCCCTCCTCCTCCTCCTGCGTCTCCGCCGTGCGGCCGGTTGTAGTTGGTGTTCGTCTTCTTCTTGAAGTTGGAGTACTTGCAGTGCTATCAGGTCCCCCAGGGCCAACATAGCTAGTCCTGCCGGTAGCATTTCGGAGTGGGTGTGGTTGTGGGAGGAGACTGGGTGTGAAATTTATGTGTTTTCAGGCTGTATGGCCTCCACCTGTGGTGATTCATTCCACCTGTGCAAGCTGCACTCCCCTTTGGGCGAGCACGTCCCGCACACAATGCTGCAATTCGACGAATGGCATCTTGCTATTGCAATCATGTATTTGTACCCGATGGCAGTGTAACATTGGTTGATATGTTCATTCGGCTATGGTCCCATTGTTTCACATACTATCTTTGCAGTCGCGAACAGACTTGTGAAGGGTCAGTGGAACGTAGTACTCGAGTAACGGTGGACCCTCATGCAACACTGTACCGAGCTTCACCGACGGGCGGGGCGTCCCATTTGTGAGTGAAGGCAGTTGCCATTTTCACACACAGCCGCACTAGATGGATTAATTTGTGATTTCAAGCGGCCACAGATGCCTTTTCGACGTGATGTTGCAAATGAGGAATTCGAAGGGCGGCGCTTTCGGTTTTCAGCTAGCGGCGAGGAGATGCCCACAGGTCTGACTGCAAATATAACGTTCTATTGTTCAATGTCCTTGGGACAGGGGCCATGGCGAGGATGCAATGATTGATATGAATAGTTTGGGATGCGCAATAGCGACGTGGGCGATGAGGCCGGACGTTCCCAAATACATGTTACTTCACAACACTGGAATTACGGGCTGGGGCACAGTGGATTTTGCAGGCTGCATAACGCACAGACTCAATGGAAATTTCACATGTTATGTGAGTATGGAAACAGGCGTTTTCATTACGGGATGAGGGAATGGTGTATGGGTGCATGGACAGATGATTTCATACAGAGTTTGCCATGTACAGGGCTTCTTGGAATCTATCCGCCTCCCTTGCGCTATGTGATGCAGGGCTGCCATAGTGGGACCATCGTCTATCTGGCCTTGTTGAGCCCTCCCTGTCTCGACGCGCCTTCAAACACCTGTGTCTATGCACGTTACCAATCCCATCAGATGGATTCTGTTTTAACAGACGCATGCACAGGTACACTCGTTTGTGATAGTGTTTTCACCTCGATATAGATAGTTATGATTCGCAAGTGGTTTTTGGGTGGTGATGATCCTTTGGAGTGGGCTAGCATGCATATGGCTGTGGATTTGGTGTGATCATTGAAGTGAGTAATTCAAATGTAGTTCTGATGGCCATACTATTCTTTTTCATTTCATTTGGTTGACAGGTATCTCCTCCCCTTTTGCCACTGCCATCTGTATGCCACTCCTGCAGATGGATTTTACTCCCGACACCTGCTGCTTCGTGTTAATCAGTGGAGCAGCATTACGATCTTATGGGACGATCGCCAATGGGCCACATGCCCTTACGCAGTAATAGTGGCTAGGGGCAACATTTCGGCCTTTCAGCTGGACTAGTGCCTCCCTATGTTCCTGCGCTGAACCACCCGGGGAAGAAGGGGAATAGGTTCAAACGCATAAAGGAGACCCTGAGGCCTCTGCACAGAGAGGGCGTCCCCCCACCAAGCTCCCTCAGCCTGAAAACGAGAGCAGAAGAGGGAAACTTTCGCTGAGGCCAGAGATGCAAACAGGTCCAGAACAGGGGTCCCGAACCTGACAGATCTCCTGGGTCGACAGGACCAGTTCCACAGAGGAGGGAAACCGGCGGCTGAGAAGATCCGCTCAAACATTGTACACCCCCCTGATATGTGAGGCCACCAGGGACACCAGATTTGATCCCCCCCACGCGCCTATCTGAGCTGCCAGGGCATTCAAGGAGCGGCCGGAACCCCCTTGGCGGCTGACGTATGCCAAAGCTGTCGTGTTGTCTGTCTGGACCAAAACTGCCCGGCCTACCAGCAACCTACTGAAGTACACCAGAGCCCGGAGAATGGCCCACAACTCTCGCCAATTGGATGTTTGATGGCTCTCCTCCAGATCCCACAACCCCTGAGCAGAGAGGACCACGAGCGTAGCCCCCCAACCCCTTCCGCTGGCGTGGGTAGCAAGTGTGGTCACAGGAGGAATGATCAGGGACACCCCAGCCGGTAGATTTGGAACCCCCATCCACCACTGCAGGGAGACCCGCAGCGCTGGGGACACCGGAATCAAAGCCTCAAATGCTTGAGACGTTCGGGAGCCAGTGTGAGAGAAGGTAAGACACCAGGGGGCGTAAATGAAGACAGGCCCAGGGAACTAGAAACATGCAAGAAGCCATGTGCCCCTGCAACGTCAGCAACAGGTAAGACAGGACATACTGCCTTATGAGAACCCTGCCCCGAACAGCCAACAAGCAACAGACCTTCTCGAGGGACAGGAACACCCTCCCCATCCTGGTGCAAACCTGTGCACAAATGAAAACTCGATCCTGAGAAGCCTCCAATTGAGACTTCTGCCAGTTCACCAGGAAAGTCCAGCCCTGCAACGCCTGGCAGACCAATCGGAGATGAGTCATGACAGTCTGCCAGCAGGATGCTTTGATCAACCAATCGTCCAGGTAGGGAAAAATCTGAATGCCCCGCAGATGTAAATGCGCCACCAGGGGTGCCACCAGTTTGGTGAACACTCTGGGGGCTAATCGCAGTCTGAACGGGAGCACTCTGAACTGAAAATGTCGGGATCTCACCGCAAAGCGGAAGAACTTCATGAGCCAGGGATGGAGAGCCACGTGGTAATAAGCATCCTGGAGATCCAGAGATGTCATCCAATCCCCCTTGAATAACATTGGAAGAATGTTTTGTAAAGTCTCCATTTTGATGTGTTCCTTCTGGATGAAGCAGTTCAGGGCTTTGAGGTTCAGAATTAGATGATACTTCCCCGAAGGTATGGGAACCAGGAACACGTGCAAGTAGAAACCCTGACCCTGAACAGGGAGAGGAAATGGCATGATGGCTGCCTTTAACACCATTTCAGAGAGAGTGGCATCCATGGACAACCTCTTGAGCTGAGACCTGGGAACTACAGTCCGAACCATGCAATGCTGGACAGGAGGAGACAGGAAATGCACTTGATAACCCCTGTGCACTGTGTCCAGAACCAAGGAGTCGGAAGACCACCTTTCCCATACTGGAAAAAACTACCGGAGCCGCCCGCCCACCGCAAAAGTCCAAACCGTCGGAACTTAGGTTCTGGCCCAGGATGCGAAGACCGTGGAGGACCGCGACCCCCCCTAGCTCTCCGAAAAGAATGTGAAGAGGAGCCAGGGAAAGACTTGCTGGTCACTGCACCAGCACCAGAGGAAGACTTCTTGACCGTTGAAGGACACTTGCATTGAAGTTTGTCATCATGTTTGTCTGCCCTAAAAACGTTGTGCACCTTATCCTCAAGGGAATCTCCAAAAAGTCTGGACCCAGTGAAAGGAAGTTTCAAGGCAGCTGCCTTCTGAGACCCATCAGTTTTCCAGTCCCTCAGGTTCAAATGCCTCCGGGCAGATACACCAGCCCCCATGGCCATGGCTGAACCACGCACCCCATCAAAAGCCAGATCGGCCAAAAGTTCAACCTGTCTCTGGATGTCAGTAAGCAAAGAGGCACAAACAGAGCCTTCATTGACAGCCTTCTTCTATTTCCTGAAACCATTTAGCACCGTTTCAGCCATGTAGGAACCGCAGACATTCGCTCGAAGGGCCAGATGCGCCCCTGCATGAACCTTCTTAAGGCTGAAATTAACTCGGCGGTCCACTGGAGCCCGGACGGCCGCCTACTTGGCCGACATAGAGGAGCGACCCACCAGCCTGGCGAGGATATCGTCGACTTTAACTGGATCAGACAGCAAAGTCTTGCCCTTTAATGGGTAAAGTTTGGACATGAAGTGGGGCATTGCAATCTTCTCAAGTCATGCCATTCCTGAAGGATTTTATCCCAGATATCGGAAACCAATGTCAACCGCATCCTAGCGGTGTGCCTATACTGGCGAATAGAAGGGTCGGCCCGCTCCACCGGTACCAGGGGCTCCGAAAATCCCATGCCATCCCCAACTTGAGCAAACATCTCCTCCACTCCCTCTCTGTCCAGATACTTCCCTTCTGCATCAGCCGATGATGCAGATGAAGAGGCTGATGACTCAGTGCCAGAAGAAGAAGAGGACGAGGAAGACAGACGCCTGCGCTTGTGTCCATGAGTATGTGTGCGACTCCCTCTATGATGCTTAAGTAGCTTCTTGAACTCCTTTCTGGTCAGGGAAATACGCTTAGCCTTCTTCTTTCTCTTTCTGTATAACGAAGGAGAAGAAGAAGAAGAAGAAGAAGAAGAAGAAGAAGAAGAAGAAGAAGAAGAAGACGAAGAAGAAAAAAGAACAACCAGATTCCTGCTCTTTGCAGAGTGTTTACCCATGTCGAGTATTTCCAAAAACAGTGACCAAAGGAAGCCTGCTTCACCACCAAAGCCCTCCGTACACTGAACCAAGGCTCCACATACAATCACTTGCCTCTCCCACATTCAAATAGAGGGCAGAAAAACCAACAACCAATAGGAATAACCACAATCAATTCCTATAGCAACAGCGCTTGCAATACCAGAGACAGAGCCCACCTGCCTCCGGCGCAACATCGAGACAGATAGAGAACAAACAAAAAAGGGAGCTGTCAAGCCGCAAACAGCCGCCTGTGCAAGTATGGCCACGCGCCAGGAACACATGCCCCCAACTCCTTACCTTAACCCGGGTCTGTTTTCCCAAGTACCCGGGCCACGATGCCCTGCGCTGGCCATAGCCCAGCAGAAACCAGTGAAGGCAGCCTTACTCGACCGGGTCCCGAGCCCCGCAGGGAAACCCAAGAGTCTTGCCGCACCTGAGGGAGCCGAAGGCCCTGCCACACCGCCCCACCAGGGGGCCAGCAATCGGAGCTCCCCAGCGTCCTACGCCAGGAAGAAAAACAAGCCCAACCTACCGGAGGCAGGAAAAATTAAACTGAATGACGTGGGTGTGGGGGAGGAGTTATAGGAATTAAAAGAAGGGCCTGTGTCGGAGGCAGGGCCTCATGAGGTAAGTACTAGGACGAGGAAGAGTGGACGTGGAGGTAATGTGCATCTGTCCACCCCCGTCCTCTGGGAAGCAACCCTTCTCTCTTCTTGCAGGAGGCGGTGGATGCAACCTGAAGACCTCCAATATGCATTCACAGAAGAGAAAACGTTTATCTCAATGTATTTCAAAACATACAAATCAGTCAGAGAAATGAGAATATGCAATTCTGAAGCAGCTGCCCAGTGGTATCCAAGTTTTCAAAACCACACTGAGTCCCCACTTGATGCACTCATTATATGAAAATGCCAAAGTAAGAGAGAACAATTACAGGACACCTTTAATTGGAAAAACTACAAAAATTCAAAAGTGATAGTAAAATGGAAAAATGTCCATCTTTACAGGCGAAAAACTGTTATTTAGTGACACAGAGACCAAGGGCGCTCTTTGACATGATTAAGCTATGACATGTAAACCATGGCACCAAAATAAGATTGCCCATGACGAAGGTGTTTTTTTTTACTCTCAAACCGCTTTCCTCGCATATTTTAGGATCTATGTGGGTGAAACTGACACCTCGGTGATCTGCCGGTCAGGAAAAAAGGGGTGTCGCATGTGGTGCCGCCCCGTGAAGGGGTACGCACGCGGCGGCGTGACGTTGCACGTCGCCGCGTGCGCCTTAAATAAACGGGGCGTTCCCGGCCGCGTCAGAGCGACCGGGGAGCCCGAAGCGTACAGACGTGTGGGTGTCTAGTCTGTGCGCGCATGGGACCCGAACCTGGACGTAATTGAAAAGGTGGAGGGCCCCACACCCTGGGTATCCCCCATTGTCGTGGCGAGGAAACCGAAACAACCGGACTCCGTCCGAATCTGTGTGGACATGCGGTTGCCCAACAAGGCCATCAGGAGAGAACGACACCTGACCCCGACGATTGATGACATCATTGCGGAGGTGCAAGGGGCCCGTTTCTTCTCGAAGTTGGACTTACGGGCTGGGTATCACCAAGTTGTTCTCCACCCAGAGTCCCGTTATATAACGACTTTCACCACCCACAGGGGACTCTACAGGTACAAGCGTCTGAGCTTTGGAGTGTCGTCTGCAGCTGAGGTATTTCAGAACTTGATCCGAGGCGCCCTCGCAGACCTGGAGGGCGTCCTGAACATTAGCGACGACATTCTGGTATTTGCGAGGACTGAACCAGACCACCTGAAACGCCTAGCCAGGACTCTCGAGAGGCTACAATCGCTGGGGCTCACCCTCCACAAGGACAAGTGTGAGTTCCTCCGCCCGACCATTGAGTTTTTTGGTTTCATCTTCAAGGAGGGCGGGGTGTCTCCTGACCCCAAGAAGGTCCAAGACATCAAGGCGGCACGACCCCCTGAGTCCGCATCAGAGGTGCGGAGCTTCCTCGGAATGGTGACGTACTGCGGGCGTTTCATCAAGAATCTCGCCTCGAGGTCGGAACCTCTGAGGGCCCTGACGAGAAAGGACACCGTCTGGCAGTGGGGCCCGTTAGAACAAGCGGCATTCGAGGACATTAAAGGTGCCCTAACAGCAGAGGACACCGTGGCTTTCTTTGACCCCGCCTTGGAGTCGGAGATTGTTGTGGACGCCAGCCCGTTTGGCCTCGGGGCAGTCCTCACCCAGGTGAGCAGAGATGGGGGAATGAGGCCCGTGGCCTATGCGAGCAAGGCCCTCTCCGAGACCGAGCAGAGGTACTCACAGATTGAGCGAGAGGCCCTGGCGGTTCTGTGGGGGTGCCGGCATTTTCGGCTATATGTGCTGGGGAGACCCGTGACAGTGGTGACAGACCACAAACCACTGATTCCAATCATGGCCGGATCCTCCTCCAAACCACCGGCCAGGATCGAGCGGTGGATGCTGGCCCTCCTGGAATATGGCGTCAACCTCATCTACAGGCCAGGGGCCAACAATGCGGCGGACTACCTGTCCAGGCATCCGGTGGGCAGGGATGGGCCCGCACACGAGTCGTGTGCCGAGGAGGCCGATGATCACGTGAGCATGGTGGTCGAGAGTGCCACCCCCAATGCAATGCCGCTGCCCGAACTGGAGAGAGCAGCAGCCAATGACGAATGCTTCCGCATCCTGAGAAGCTCGATGCAATCGGGGTCCTGGAAGGCCGTGCTGGAGTTGGTGGCCGGGCGCACTCAAGAGGCCAAGGTGACCCTCGAGCAACTCTGGAAGGTGAGGGATGAACTGTCCTTCACGGAGTCGGGTCTGCTGCTGCGGGGTGATCGCCTGGTGGTGCCGGGCTCCAAGGTCCACGAGGTCATCAACCTGGCACACCAGGGACACCAAGGGGCCGCCAAAACGAAGGCGAGGTTGAGGCTGAAGGTGTGGTTCCCCGAGCTGGAGAGGAAGGTGGACGACTTCATAGCGGCCTGCGTATGGTGCCAGGCGGCTTCCCCTGTACAACGGGAGCCCGAGATCGAGGTAATGCCACGGGGGACCCGCCCGTGGGAAGTCGTGCATGCGGACTTCGGATCCACAGCCGTGGGTACTCACTTCCTAGCCATCGTCGATGAGTACTCGCGATACCCGGAGGTGGAATTCGTTGAGTCGGTGGCATTTGAGCACGTGGTGGGTGCTGTGGAGAAAATCTTTGCCACCCATGGGTTCCCCGTGACCCTGTGCTCGGACAATGGATCCCCATTCCAGAGCGCGAGGTTCTCGGAATTTCTCGAGAGCTGTGGAGTGGCCCACCGAAAGGTGTCCCCATTGTGGCCCCGCGCGAACGGGGACGCAGAAAGGCTGATGAGGACATTAAACAAGACTTTCCGGATAGCTCAGGGACAAGGCCAGCCTCTCCAGCGGGCGCTATACCAGTTCCTGAGAGTATACCGCACTACCCCCCATGCTTCAACTGGGGTGGCCCCGGCTGAGGCTCTATTCCGCAGGTGCCCCCGGGGTCTCCTCCCGGAGGTGCAGGAGAAGGTACCCGGTGTAATAGACGACCAAAGGGTGGAAGCGGAGCGACTGGCAAGGACCCATCAGGAAAACATACGGAGGGGTCTTCGTCCGCAGCGGCTGGAACCGGGCGACGAAGTGCTGATTAGGAATCGGCATCCCCATGGGAAACTCTCGCTTCCATATGAACCCGAGCCGCTGGACGTAGTGGCAGTGAAGGGGTCGATGGTGACGGCATCGGATGGGAAGTCGGCCGTCACCCGGAATGTGAGTTTCTTCAAGAAACTGGGGGACTCTCGGACTGAACTCCCGCCTGACCCGGATGAGACGGTCCTCCCGGACGATGACACCCCCCGGGGGGAATGCGTGGGGTCGCCAGCACGAGACACTGGAGCGGCCGGGAGTCCGGCGACGGAGGTAGGTGGGAGGTACCCCCAGAGGGCTGGGCGAGGGAGACCTGCCTACCTCGGAGACTACGTGCTGGGGCCGATTGACTGTGTTCCGGAGTGAAGGGGATCCGGGAGGCTGTTAATAAAAGGGGGCCGGGGTTTTTGTGAGTTCACAACTGACAGTGTGTGCAGTGACATGTTTGATGTGTTTGTTTGTTGTTGTTCCTCCTGGGAAAAAGGAGGAGTGTGGTGCCGCCCCGTGAAGGGGTACGCACGCGGCGGCGTGACGTTGCACGTCGCCGCGTGCGCCTTAAATAAACGGGGCGTTCCCGGCCGCGTCAGAGCGACCGGGGAGCCCGAAGCGTACAGACGTGTGGGTGTCTAGTCTGTGCGCGCATGGGCTCGCGGGCACGCAGCGGGGGCACCCAGAGACCCCCAACATCGCATACCAAGAGGAACCTAAAGATATATCCTGACGCAGTATCCAGTGGCAGCATACTTCTTCCTTTTTCGCCGAGACTGAGCCAAATGGTTTCTGCGCTTGAGTCATGAAGATTTCAGCTGCTGCCCTTCACTGAGGCAGCGTGTGTGGATTAAACACATCCCTCACTTCAACTCGACGCCACTGTTGAACATACAACCGATGTGTATTGCTGTTGTCTATGTAGATGTTGCTCAGTATTGTAACTTTTGGCATGATATCTCTTTTTGTTAAACCCAATAAGCAATGTCATAAAATATAGTCGTACTAAAATGCGCGCCAGCTAACCTCCAAGGAAAGAGGAGACCGGGAAGGCATCCTGGCGGATCCAATCTGCTGTCTGTGTTAAATTTAATTTCAAGCAATCCCGGCTTGATTGGATTCTGCTTCCCCTGCCGCAGCCCCATCACGCTTCTTGGCTCCTCTGAGTCTTGCTGCGTCTTTGTTGCGTTCTGTCCATATCCCTCCCCAGCTGACGCAGCTTTTCATGCTAGTCCCTTTATGCCTGCTGCTCTTTTTCTATCGGGGCGCTTCTCTTCGCATTTCTTGGCTCCTTTCCCTCTCGAGTTTCATTTGTATTTTTCACCGGCTACCTTCTCATGAACAATGGATGAGATTCTCATTTGAGTGGCACAATGATTGGAACTGTTTTAACTCACTGCACTCGACTGAGAGACAAACCCCCTTTACATCAGCAACATGAGCAATGAACTACCTCCGGTTTAACTATTTGGATTTTAGTATTTGGAAATTGTAAGCATTGAAGCAGATTTGTCAATGGCAAGCAATAGAGGTAGACCTCCTGAACCAAATATCCAGCTCCTTGGCGCTTTTATGCACCACAATTTACCTTTCACACCAAATACGTTTATTTATTTATGCATGCATTTGTTACAGCGTGCTGAACCCTCGGGTATCTAGGCGCTAGTTACATTTAGCTAGTTACATCTAGTGTGCTAGTGTGCTCCCTAACTAGCCTTGATTCGACTCATAGGAGCTCCCTTCACCTGCTGCCTCCTGCACACTTTCCTTCAAAATTCCGGCTGCGCTAACAGCACCATCATGCTGATTAGGACCATCCATTGCCTATATTATTACATGGCCTTACCGCTAGCCGTCTTTGTCCAGTTATCTCTTGTGGCCCCACATCCCCCGCGTGCGCTCTCTCTAAACTTCCCCCCACTGTTCCTTCAGCCTTCTGATAGGGCTTCCGCACCCATCCCCTACCACCAGCTATTGTCCAGACCCCACCCTACTATGGGTTGCCCCGTGACCACTACCACTGAGCATAACCACAGCAGCAACTATACCAACCAGTACCTTAATGACCCTGCTCTATGGATGGAACACTTTGCAAGGAAACCCACACCGAATCAACCGTGCCCCCTCTTGCTCCGAAACAGGAGATTAGGCTCAAGATTCCGTCACACACCTGCAACAACAATTCCAAGCATACTACTCCTAAACCACCTTGTACACCTTCTGCCATCATTAATCTTAAAACCACTACTCCAGCAGCTGAACCCCACAGATCAAGGGCGCCCTTCTCAAAGCCAGATTTCTTCCAGCCCAGGCACTAGACATCACAGACCTCATCACGTCCCGAGAACTTGACTTTATTGCAATGTCCGAAACATGGCTAAATGCTGCATCCGGACCGTCACTGTCCTTAGCACTGCCGCCAAGCTCCGGTATCACTCGATGCAATCGCAACACTGCCCAATCTAGGGGGGGCGGAGTTGCCTTCATTCATAAAAACTCACTTGGTCTAAGAATGGCTACCAATTCCAAACTAGAGTCGGACTACCACTATCGCCCAACCAAACTGCTATCCTTCATCTTATCTACAGACCTCCTGGCACTGCACCCTCCTTCGTTGGTGAAATGTCCACCTTACTTCTTGATAAAACTAAAACTAGCTCACAAATCATCATCCTAGATGACCTTAATCTGGGATTTGGCGATCGCAAAGACTCTATTGCCTCTGACCTAGAGAATGTTCTAACTGACTTCGGGTTCACCATGCACATTCAAGAACCCACCCATACCAAAGGGAGGACCCTTGATTGGTTAGCCGGCACCAACTGCAATATTAATGTCCTCGCTAACACCCGCTGTTTATGGTCTGACTACCACATCATTACCTTTAATATTGAAGCAGCCCCACGCTCTCCGCCTATGATAGCACCAGCCCTCCCCACTAGAAATAAAAGAGACATAACCAAAGAGAAACTATTCCCACTGCTACTCCAGGCCCTCAATACAGCCACCTACTCCTGCATTGACCCCACAACCTTAGCAGATACCGACAATCGTACCATGCTCACAGCCATAAACTCACTCGCCTCTATCAAACTCAGGAAGGCTAAACCGCGTGCACAGCTCAACTCGTGGTTTACACCTCAGTTAAGAATGCGCCGCAAAGCTAAACGCTGCGCTGAAAATCGCTGGAAAAGTCACCCCTCTGATGAGCATAAGGACGGCTTCATCCTTGCCTCCCTCCCTTACAAAGATGCTATCATCCTTGCTAAAAAGGAGTCCCTCAATAACCGCATCATGCAAGCAGACTCTAACACAAAAGAACTTTTTAAGATCTTAAAGGAACTTGAATCCCCAGCCAACCCCCGACACCTGTCTCAAAGATAGTAAATGGTGTGCCAACATTCAGTCCGCTCTACTGAATAAAATCTCCACTTTACAATCCCAAATCAAAGACAAACAAGACACCTTGAAGCTGGACAACCATCCACCTCTAAGGGTTGCCGCACTAGCTTCTCCCAATATTAAACATTTTGCCTGCTCCCCACTCACTATTGTTGAGGTGGAAGAAATCATCAAGAGAATCAAACCGTCCAATTGTCAAGGCGATCCTTGCCCTGCTCCTATCATTAAGGATTCCGCCCACGACCTGGCCCCATTCATCACAGCCTTTATTAACTCCTCTTTTGAAACAGGTATTGTCCCTAACAACCTCAAGGACGCATGGGTGATCCCATTGCTTAAAAAATCATCATTAGACCCAAGCATACCTACCAATTTCAGACCCATAACCACTGTCCCATTCCTGCTTAATATCTTAGACCATGTGGCTTACCTGCAGATCCAAGACTACTTGGAATCCAATAATCTCCTGGGTTTACGTCAATCCGGATTCCGCATCAGACATGGGACCGAAAAGGCTTTGATAGACTTGAAAACCCAAATTGAGGTCTTGAAAGATAACAGGAAACTAGCCATGCTACTACTCCTAGACCTTTCCGCAGCCTTTGACCTGGTCAATCACCAAATCCTATGCCAACACCTTCATTCTGCTGCCCACTTCACGGACTCAGCCACTGCATGGATCAAATCCTTTCTGAGTAACAGATCCATGAGGGTCTTCTCACCCTCTGCAGCAGCAGACCCCGCCCCTATTCACTGCGGCATCCCTCAAGGATCTTGCGTGTCACCTACACTTTACAACGTCTTTACTAAACCGCTCTTTGATGTACTTGACTATCTGGGTGTCTGCTACACTAACTATGCTGACGACACCCAGATACTCATTCCCATCACTGGCTACTATAAAGCTGACACCAAGGCCTTGAACGACGTCTATCTGGTCATCCAAGCCTGGATGGCCCAACACGAATTATGCCTCAACGACAACATTATGCCTCAACGACAACAAGACGGAGCTCCACATCTTGGGCTCCTCGCAGCGTCTCAACAAACTAGCTCCATCATACCAGTCATTCATCATAGATGGAAACATCATCAAGGTCTCTAAAGATACAAAAACGTTAGGTTTCTATCTTGATGCCACTTTGTCTCTGACGCGACAAACCAATGCAGTTAGATCAGCCTCTGCTTACACCTGCAAACCTATTGCAAATTGCAGACCCTTTCTCACTACATCAAACAGCATCATCCTAGCTAGAACCCTCATCATGTCTAAAATGGACTATTGTAGTGCTCTCTACCTAGGGACTAGCCAAGGGAACCTCAATAAACTACAAATCACCCAGAACAACGCCATCAGGGCAGCGCTAAACATTTCCAGAAACCATCACATTTCTGAGTTTAGAACAAACCTACACTGGCTACCTGTCAAGCAGAGAATCTCACTGAAAACACTCACACTTACCCACACTTACCCACAAATGCCTGGCTAACAAGGCTCCCCCCTACCTCTCTAACCGGCTCTCCCTACCCACCTCCTCCCGACCACAAAGAACTGCCCAGACTCACTGCCCAGACTCACAGCCTATCGATTCCAAGGTGTAAGCTTCAAAAAGCTGGGGGCACGAGCCTCCCTGTTCTAGCCTCCAAGTTGTGGAACACTCTCCCTGCTAGCATCAGATCTAAGGACTCATTCAACACCTTCAAGTTGAAATCGAAAACATGGCTCTCTGATCAGAACTGAGGCATTCCTTTAGTGCTCTATGTGTCACAGCTTCGCAGTCGCTTGTTTTGCCTCTGACATCTTTCTAATTTATGGCATATGCTACCTGCCGAACCTGTGTTAATACCATGTCGACCGTCTCACTCCTTCTATGTCATGCTCTGATCCCTATGTTCTGTGCTCATACTGACATATTTCTGCCATTATTCCTCATCTTTTAACTTCCATTGTAAATACATGTATGTAACTATGTTTAACTATGTATGTAAATACCCACAAATTTGCGCCCTGATGACCCCGGGCCTGGCGGTGCGCATTATAAATAAATAAAATACAAATACAAAATACATTGACAGTGAAATAAAATGTCAGGAGGAGACATACAGGTGGAATATTAATTTCCAGGTGGGTGCAAATGCAAGGTCCACTTAGTTAAAAGAGCCAGGTTTTCAAGTTTTTCCTGAAGGTCCAGAAAATTGGGCAAAATTATTTACCGGCAGCACTGAAGGGTGTTGCACAATATGTTGTACAGCTTCAAGATCTGCCGTGGTACCCAGCTGCTGTGATCTCCACACAACATAGAAGATTGTGTGTCTGGCAGAAACAATGGATGCACGGCAGGCACATGTGTGCCACAAGTGGAACATTGCTTATGAGATTGTAAAGAAGGGCAGAGCGACCTCTGACAGGCCCATGGGATCAGAGCTCGCCCTCAAGTATTTTAAGACGAGATAGCTGCACCTTGAGGAGGATGGGGTGCAGGATTCTCTTACTCCAACACCAATCAATAAGAACAACTCGGTAGTTTGGCAAAGGGAAGTCTGTTTAATGACAAGTACAAAAAACGGGGAAGCAAATGGAAATCAACAGTGATGCGATCGCCCGTCTCGCTTCAACTCCCAAATTCTTCATTCAGACATCAATTCTTATAGGCAAAATTCGTCATCATTGACGTGTAATACTCAAAGTTTGTCATGCAATTCTATTGGTCGGGAAAGGTAACTTAAGTATAGGTGCTATATGTGTATATGGTAACAGAGTGTGATGATTGGATAATTCTTATCGTGTAGGTGTCTACGCACATCCCTCTACATCACTCGTGATAGACGTCACTAAAAGTACGACATCTCATTGGTTCTACTAGCTATAGGACCCTAGATTATTTGGTCTATTGTGATTGGGTAGGTTACACCCCTAGACATAAATCTCCACTTTAATTAGCAGCATGCAGAATGGACCCCCAGATGCGGCGTGCCCCAAAATTCACCCTGCCTCCCTTCCATCAATCAGTACTTTAGGGCTATGTGTCAATTAGTTGGCTAAGGCTGGCCTCGAAACTGTAGCTTCTTATCAGGAAAAGTTATGGCATCCTCGGGTTCTGGGTGACATCAGACGTTGGTACCTCTTCGCGTTTGGCTGGTCACGTGTCCGTCCACCATGAATCTTCTTCATTTTCCTTCTTTTAGCGTATTTGATTACCCCTTTAGCCTTGCCACCTGCCTGGGCCTCTTTATCTCGACCTTCGCTGGCTGGCTTCTATGCTCTTAAGTTTCGTTTCTTCGAAGTTGCCGCTCTCCTCCTTTCCTGGAGTTGACCTCGAATTCCTAGGCATGAGCTGCTTCTTACTGAGTTTCGATTCTGCTCCTTCGCCTGGCTTTGAGCTAGGATCTGAATCCTGGCCTGTTTGTCCTCCACCATCCAGGGCGTAATTCTGCTTTTATAAAATGGAGTCGCACTTGTATAATGTGCTTCTTGAGGTAGATATATAGTTGGTGCTTGCCGCTCTATCCTTCTACTAAGCATTGCAAGCAGTACCATTTCCTTAGCTTCTTGCGTTCCAAGCCTATTTACATGCATTTAGCCAGTTGCATATTTTCATCCTTCTTCCATGGTTACATTCTTTGTGTTGCAACATCGTTTCTTCTTTTAAGTCTATCGCACCATTATTCCTTATATTTCGTCTTCATGTGTCCTTCTTTGTTTGTCGTTTCGTTCATTAGTGAGCCTGTCAAGGCCCTTGTGTCGTCACCATTTGCCTTCCATTAAGGCCCTTTGGGTCTCTTTGGGAACAGTTTGTAAGTAGTCTTCATTTTGTGTCAACTGCTGGTACGGTTGTCTCAATGGGTACTGTGCTGCCCACGGTTGTCTGGTTATAGGCACTTCAACAGGAATTGTTCTTCTGATGGGCACTGGGCAGAGCCCTAGCGCAGCTCTCTGTTGGTTTAGTTTCTCCTCATACGTCACATATCTTGGCGAGTATGTTCCTGGTACCTCAAAATGGGTAGCTGGAGTGCAGGCCATATCTGGGACCTCTTCTACACTCCTCCCTCTGTTCAGTTCATCGACCACTTCTGCTTCCTCCTTTGGATTCATCTTACTTGGTTCTTCTGTATCTTGTTCATCATCTTCTGGGCTTGTACATGATGGTGCAAAATAGTGTACCTTTGGAGTCCATATCTTTATTACTCCTTTCAAATTTCCTGCTGTTTTTACATGTTCGTCTTTGTTCCAGGTCATAAACTGGCATTGTCCGTTTGGGCTGCAATAGATCAATTTTCCGTCATACTTTCTTCGTTTTCTGGGATACGCAAACGTTTTTCCTTCCGGTGCAAATTGCGCTGGCCTTCACAGAGTCTCTTATTTCTTCATCAGTTAGGCTTTCATCCTAGTTTGACATCGATCATGATCTTCATACCAATGGCTTTTTTTTAGCAGTTTTCTGGCATTGTGTGATGATTATCTTGATAACACAAAATCCTAGTAGTATCATCAATAGCAGGGCTCCCATAAACTTCAATATGTCTGCCATCCATTGTGGGGCCCATGAGAATAGAGTTCCAAACCAGCTATCATCATCAACTTCGTCAGTTTCATTGATCATCTGGTTCTGTAGGTTTGTCACCATACTTATGGCTTCTGTTAAGGTTCCATTTTCTTCATCATATGAAGGTGTAAATGTGCAACATGGTTCTCCGATTTTTGCGCAAACACCTCCATCCATCGCTGTGATCATATCAAGTACATATCTGTTCTGGAGGGTCATCAATCGGATTGCTCTTAGTTCTTCTTTAATAGTGTTGAATCCCTTTATGGTAGTGTTGATGGTCTGCAATAACTCCCATCTGGTTATCTGTAACCATTTAGTTTTTACTCTAACTTGGATTCTTGGCATGAAGATTGTTGTGAATACTGATGAGGTGAGGCTGAACAGCCCGTGTTCATATGGGATTGCATAGAATGCTTCTTCTGATTTGGCAGAAAAGTGACTTTCTCTCCTCATTTGGGATACCAGCTTCACTGATCTCCTTTTCCTCAAGTGGGCATCTGCTTTCGGGAAAATATTCAGGTCACTCTTCGGGATCACTAGTGCAGGAATGTGGACGTTCACTATTGTGCATATGCCTCCCCAGTCTCTTGGCGGTCTGATGTATGCTTTGGATCCACACGCCCAATAATGATCCATAATCACTGTGGTTCCGTGCGTCATTCCTGGGGCCTCGAAGATTCATCTGCAGTTCTATTTCTCTCCCATCTTCCTAGTGCCGTTGTTCTTGAAGCACAATTTTGGGCTTTCCAGTGGCACTATCTGCAAAGGTCCTCCTCTGTCTTCGACCCAGATTATTAACTTTCAACTTCGGCCATAATGGTTTGCACAGTCTTTGTGAGTTCTCTATTGCTTCTTTGCAGGCTCCAAGGACTATCCAAGCTCGGCAGATCACCATTCCTTCTTCCCATTCATTTGGGGAAACTACTGTTCCCCAAACCTGCATTTGGCCTCTGTTTTTCCAAATTTGAGCTTCTTCTGGGGTTTTTCCCTGGACGTTCAGTCTTGGGTGTATTTCCTATCTTATTTCTGTTCCTTTAACTTGAGGGTTTTCATACCTGATCACGTGATTCCTGGTATGGGCTCTGTTTCTTGTCTTAATGTCCTGGACATATCCATCTTCATCGGGGTAATCCGTTTCAGTTGCCCATATCCATGAGGCGTCCCTCCCCATAAACTGTCCTCGGGTGTTGCACATAGCCACGTGTGAAAGACAGTGTGCTGTCGGGACATCAATTTCTACTGCCACGAAGATTTTGGATTTTCACATGCTGTACGGTAGGAGTGCAAAAACGAAGCAGTATTCTTCTGATTTCCTTCTCCAAACTTCTTTCATGTGTTTGTACCAAATGTTGTGTCCTAAATGTGCTGTGCTGTCCAGATAATCGTTTAGTTCATTGTTATCTTCATGTGGGCTTCTCTTGATTCTTAGTGTCTTTCTGTAGTTAGCTATAACTAGATCTCTAAACGCGTCTGTGTGACTTTTCCTTGCTGGGCGTCTCACGGGCATGCTGGTCGGTGGAACAGGTTTCATTATCTGCATCGATGTTAAAAGTTGGGGTTTTGCGGTTCTTTTCCCCTCTTGCATTCTTTTCCTGCCCTCTATAAGTGCCTTTAACCACCACCTGTCTGTCTTCGGACCAACGTAAGGCTGCATCATGGGTTTGGTACTTGTTCCCTGTATTGCAACTGGTGTGCTTGTCAGTACAGTTTCTGCAGGTTTATTTTTCAGTTCCTCATGTAGTTTCTTCACTCTAGCTATAAACGGGACTGAAAGATCTATCAGCATGTGTTTCCTTGCAGTTAATTCTCCCATAGCCGCTTCTGTCTTCTTGAGGGCTTTTGCTATATCTTCTTTGGTTGTTCTTTCACTGGATTCTTCTTGGTCTCTTTCATTATTTACAGGGACTGGCTGTTCGGTAGGCAGTCTTCTGCTCTCTGTCGACTTCGCTTGCGGTTCTGTGGCCTTTGACACTTGCCCTGGTTTGTGTGCATTCAGTGTGTGTGTGCGTGTAGTGGTCAGTGCTATGTTTTCATTCATTCCGCGCTGACCCTGTCTACAGCTTTTCTCTTCATTCATTACCTCAAGTGTGTATGTATCCCTGCTAATTACATTCAATTTTAGTTTGTTTACCTTACCATCAGATTTTCTCGGGACTGGAATAACTATATAGGCTCTGGGTGCTTTTGTGGGACCTATGTATACATTATCCGGTGGGTGCACTGAAATTGGAATGCTTCGTGAACCAATAAAGAATGCAGTTCTGATTGTTAATGACAGAAAGACAATGATAATCACTATACATATACACATAATCGTACGGTATGAAAGTTGGCAGCATTTCCTTCCAGGGAAGAGGGGGCGCCCCTCTGTTTGTGGGAGGACCAGGTTACTGTTCTGGGCCCCAATTTCAATCATAGCAAGTGTGAAAGTTTTATTCTTTTCACTTACTCCATTATTGTTTCTCAGAAAGTTTGTATCATAAAGTGTCTGATGCTTTGCAAGTGTCCCCCCTCTTGCGGGTGACGATTGTCTCTGGATATGGGATCCAGTTCCCTTGCTAGACTATGGAAAAAGATTAGACTAACACCTTTGGTGAGTCACATTCATTGTGGATATTCAAAATAGGTGAGTTCCCAGTCCACCCCCCCGACTCCGTTTCAGTCCTGAGGACATGCTGGAACCTGTTCAATGTAAAAATGGACAAATGGCAATTTATCGAAATCAAAAAATAATAAAAAGGTGAAGTTCTTGTCTCTGCTCCCTCGATCTGGCCCTCGGCGGAAAGGTGAAGTATTTTGCCTCTGGTTCTCCGATCTGTCCCTCGGCGGAAAGATGACTTGGTTGATTCTGCTCCTTTGATCTGTCCCTCGGTGGAAAGTTCACTGGAATCTCCTCAGATACTCTCTTTGAAAGCTGGACAGCTCCACTTGGAGCGTTCCCATGTGCGCAACATTAGCTGGTTCTCTGATGAAGGTGATGACGTCAACCTCGGCAGGTCACCCCACCATTTATGGAAAGTCAGTGACTAGACGAAATAGGACATTGGGCCTCATTAAGACCCAGGCGGTAAGTTACCACCTAGGTCGTACCTTTACCACCATGGTGGTTGGCGGACTTACCGCCCCATTCCGAGGTGAGTGGGGCGGTAAGTCCCCATTAACCCATTTACCCTTCCCCATTCCCATTTTTGCCCAATAGGCGGTGGCGTAATTAACAACAAGGTCCCTAAAAGCAGGTGTTAAAACCTCCATGGCGCTAAGGGACCTCGGAATCAGGCGGTAAGGGTCGGCGCTGTTTACGCCACCGTAAACCCCTTACCGCCTGGGTCCTAATGAGGCCCATTGTGTGTCAGTCGGCTATGCTCAGGTGACAGGGACATTTGTCCTGCTTTGCTGGATTCAGGATTACAAGCCCTTCCCTTGACGTGAACAGTCCTTGCACTTTCCTGCTGCGTGGATTGCGACCAGGTAACTGAGCTTATCCCAGAGCTGGTTCAAATGTTCAGTGTTTCTTGGATCTCTAATGAAGGTAAGAGTGTCAGTGGTTCTCCCGACGATTGCTGGGCACTCCTCTATGATGCGAAAGAAAAGCGTATTCGTGAGTTCATCTATTATCGCCTGTGGTGGAAGCATTTGTGTCCTTATCACTGTATTCTGGTAACACAATGAGGGCGTCCGCGATGACAGTAAGCAGTTGCCAGATTATCTTCTTGTTGGCAGGATCTTGAATAAATTCCGTGACACTGGTTACTCTCCCTACAAGTGATGGATATGATATTACTACTAACTGGAAATAGGTGAGTACATCCCTTGTGAGATTTCTGCTGGGAGATACCATAAATTCTGCAAAATAAAGTCTTGATATTTGATGATTCAGGATACTGTGTTTAGCTCTTAAGGTAAAAGGTCTTTGATCACAGTCTATTGGAGTCTTGTTTCTCAAAATGCTTAAAGGCATGGTCTAGTAAAAAATGTTATTTAAAAAATAGATAGGCAACATAAAAAAAATACTAGCATTCTCTTTTTTAAAACTTCCTATGTAAAAGTTTGAGCTATTCAAGCTCAAAATTCGCAAAAGCAAGCACATGGGCGCATCGATTTTGTGAACTGGATGCCATCCTGTGCTGGCTTTTGCTTTTGCGGCACTAATGAAGGAAAAGCCAGCCAGCTGTAGTAAACAAAAGCTACTGCTGGGTGGCTTTCCCTTCATTAGTGCTGTACGCGGAGGACGGAGACTGGAGACCAGAGCAGGAAAGCTGCAGCTGAATCTCGGTAAGTGCTATTTATTTTTTTTTAAAAATAAGCACTAGCTGCGTTTTTTTTTCTACGTTTTCCGAGCTGGAGGAGCCCGGAAAACTTAGAGATAAAACCGCAGCTTTAAAAACATTGTACTTATGTTTGCGGTCACTTTTGAAGCGACCGCAAGCATAAATACAACGTTATTGTGTTGGAAAACGTTGCGGTTTTTCTTTCCAAGTTTCTCAGGCTCCTCCGGCTCGGAGGAGCCTGAGAAACTCAGAAAGAAAAACCGCAGCGTTTTCCAACACAACCGCGTTGTTTTTCTGCCTGCTGTGGCTATCACTTTGGGTCTCCGGTGCTCCAAAGGGAAAAGCAGATTCAGGCAGAAACAACGCAGTTGTTTTCCGCAATGCTGCGTTGTTTCTGCCTGAATCTGCTTTCCCATTTGGGGAGCCCGAGAGTCCCAAATGGGAAAGCAGATTCAGGCAGAAACAACGCGGTTGTTTTCCGCAATGCTGCGTTGTTTCTGCCTGAATCTGCTTTCCCATTTGGGGCTCTCGGGCTCCCCACGGGGAGAACCTCAGCACGGGGAGCCCGAGAGCCCCAAATGGGAAAGCAGATTCAGGCAGAAATAACGCGGTTGTTTTCCGCAATGCTGCGTTGTTTCTGCCTGAATCTGCTTTCCCATTTGGGGCACTCGGGCTCACCACGGGGAGCCCGAGAGCCCCAAATGGGAAAGCAGATTCAGGCAGAAACACAACGCGGTTGTGTTGGAAAATGCTGCAGTTTTTCTTTCCGAGTTTCTCAGGCTCCTCCTCCTGCATGGTTTCCGCGTGACATGAAATCTGTCCCTTTGGTGTGGGCGGCGCATTTCACGCCCGCAATGCCCACTAGGAGCTGTAGTGCCTTTATCAGCCTATCCAATAAGGCTGCGTGCTGCACTCGCGTGCCGTCTGCTCGGAGGTAGCCCCTCCTTTTCCAGCGTGCTAGGCCTGCGTGCACTGTAGACGTCACATAGGCGGAGTCACGTACACCGTGACTTCTTGGTCTGCGTGCTTCTCAATGGCGAGTATCAATGCCAATAATTCTGCAGCCTGTGCTGAATAATGAGATGGTATTCGTGCACTGACGAGTACCTGAAATTCTCTGTTTGCTATGTGTTTCATTACGGCAACGCCTGTATATCTTTGTCCGTCTTCTTGGTCGTTTCTCGAAGAACCATTAAAGAAAACGATCTTGCCTCCCGCCAGGGCATTTTCTGTCACCCTGTGGATTTCATCATAGAATTCTTCATAGTTTGCACAGTCATGTATCGGCTCTCCTTCAGTGACTGGCTCAGCTATGAACATAGCTGGGTTTACTGTTTTACATCGAACTATTTTGATCGATGGATTAGATATGATCACCTCATAGGCGGAAGCTCTTTGAGATGTCAATGTGCCCTTTGGTTTCTCTAAGATGGCAAACAATGAGTGCTCGACGTATAACGTCATGGAACATCCCATTACAATGGTAGTCGCCTTCTCTATGGCAAACGCTGAGGCTGCTAGGCTTTGTTCGCATGGGAAGTGGCCTCTCATTACTGGGTCCAGGCTCCCGCTGTAATATGCTAGGGGCTTGTATCTCAACGAGGTTCTTTGAGCGAGCACTGCCCTCATAACGCTGCCATCTGTGTGTGAGAATAGGTAGAATTCCTCTGCATAATTAGGAATCCTGAGAACTGGAGCTTCTTGAGTTCTGTAAACCCCTTTTCCATTGCCTCAGTCCATTCAATGTTTTCCTTTGTCACCTGGGCCTACTTTAGAGCCTGGAGCAAGGGCTTGGTATATGAGCTGTAATCAAAAACCCATGCTCTAACATAATTGCACAGGCCTAAAAAGCTCTGCATTTTCTTTATCGTGAGTGGCTTAGCCATGTTCATGATAGCTTCAGCCCTTTTTGGGGTCACCTTTTTACCTTCATGCGAGATGAGTTGGCCCATGTACAGCACTTCCTGTTGACAATACTGTAGCTTTTCCTTGTCAACCTTATATCCTTTCTCAGCCAGTATGGTCAGTAGTTTGACAGAATCGCGCCTGCATTGCTCTTCAGTGGTGCTGCAGATTAGGATGTCATCCACATACTGCAAGACGACACTATCCACTGCAATATTGCTTAGGTCCATCTGTAGGACTCTGTTAAATATGGACAGGGACTCACAGTACCCCTGTGGCAACCTCGTGCTCTTCAGACGCATTTGTCTGAATGTAAATGATGTCTGTCAGATCTTGGGAGTCGCGGAGCAATGGGATTGAGAAAAGGGCATTTTTCAAGTCAATCACCGTGAAATATTTTGCCTCGATAGGTATGTTACATAGGATTGTAAATGGATTAGGGACTAGAGGGAACTCTGCTTCAACAATATCGTTTAATGCTCCTAAATCTTGGATTGATTTCTTGACAGGATAGATCACTGTGTTACAGTGTGACTCTGACATCATTAGGATGCCCTGATCCATCATGGCGGAAATTGTCTTCGCAATGCCTTCATACGCCTCTCTGGACATGGGATATTGTCGCACACTCAGTAAAATTGCTCCTGGTTTTAATTTAATCTTCACTTCTCCCGCCCCCTTCAGGAGGCCTGCGTCATATGGTCCTGTAGTACATACTGAGACAGGCACCTGGGCCATGTCGTCATCAAAGTATTCCGGACGTACCAGTGCCAACATCATTCTCTGAGGCACTTCTCTTTTAATCATTTTTACCCAAAATATGAGACTCACTTCCACCCTTGTCTCTTCTGAGTCTGGTTGTTCTTCAAACAGATCATCATGGGTGACGTCAGTCACTCGATACCCTTCTTCAATGGTGATAATCGCGCACCATTGTCTGCCTTCATCATTGTATCCTTCGACCAATACTACTTTCCCTCATACTGCTACGGTATGTATCATCAAGGGAAATAACTTGTCCCTCCTCTTCATGCATAGGTATTCTTGGTCTGAATAGAAACTCATCAGGGGTCCTCATAGTTCTATCTGCGAGGCCTGGTAATCCTGCCATAACCACACGCATGCCATCTGCAAAGACTTCTGGTTCTAAAGGTATAGCTCTCATGGCTATGCGTCCTGAGTATGCTCTGATCATTTCGGATACCGTTGAATAATGCATTCCTGGAGTAGAGCATACTATGCCCTCCTCTGTGAACGAGATGGTCATATTCAATTTTGTCATTAAATCTCGACACAAAATGTTTACTGGGGTCTGACGCGAATACAACAAAGGGACATTCATTTTACATTCCCCTATGGAGACTGGGAGTGCGTCTGTAAAGGGAACTCGACTGTGAGCTCCTGTAAAACTCTGAGTATCTATAGCTTCGCTGGACAAGGAAAACTTGCCTTCTCATATGCACAAGCGTGTTGCCCGGTGCCAACTAAGAAGGAATATTTTTTACCCCCTATGGCGACATTCACCCTAGGTTCCCTATTAGGGTCTGGTGTCACTGATAGGATAGAGCACATCAGGGTTGCCAGTCAGATGTCCTAGTTCATTTATAAGTTCGACCCATTGTAGACTTGTGGATTCTCTCCATTTCCAGGGTTGCCTCCCCTTCTGGAGTTTGTGCCCTGAGATATTTGCAGTGGTGCCTGTTGAAATTGCCCTTGTGGTAAATTCTCCATTCTCGAGGGTTGAACCGCCTGCTGCGCACCCTGCTGCATGCCTGGTGTTTGCTGCTGCACTGTGTGATTCTGTGCACTGCCCTGTTGGGAGATTGCAGGCACATTCACCATGCCCGCTCCCATTCCTTGGCCATTTTGCCATGTGCCTTGGCTTCTGCACGAGCGTGCCAAATGCCCTGTCAAATCACACAGCCAACACACTGGCCGCGGTCGGGCTATTTGTCCATTTGACATATCTGGACTGCCCATCTGCATGTTTTGAAAGCCTCCTTGATTACTATGGAAACCTCCCCGATTACACTGTCATTCTCTTCCTCTAAATCCCCTTCCCCTCGGGTACAATCCCACGTTTTCCTGGTTGTTCTGCTGTGGGTTAGCCACCTGTTGCATGTTCTGTTTAGCTGGGCTTGTCAGCATGGCTCCTTCAAGAACATACTTTGACCATTCCTTTTGCACCAGCTTCGCTTCCTCACCCTTACGATTTGCCTCCTTTTTCTGATTCTTTTCTTGCAACAATCTCCAGTAATGTGCATTAGTCAACTGTATTTCAGCCCAAGGTTTAACCTCTACTCCTACCAATTTCTTGAGCTGTTTCTGCACTGGCTCTGGTAACCCTTGGCATAATATGTGGTAAAATACAGGTATAGATTTCATCCAAAATTCATGCGTTTCCAGCACCCAGGCGTCTTGGAAATTCTGGATATAAATCAATGGATCTTCTGACTCCTTCATTTTTCGAGTCATTATAGCTCCCATATCGGAGGTGTCTGGGTAAAGCACTCTTAGCGCTTTCCATACTGCTGCTCTGCAATTGTTGAATGGCGCTCCGTCATGGGCAGTGTTAATTATGGTAACACCAAGGTACCCAGCCTGCGCCCATACATCGTCTGCTCGCTCACAGAGTATGGCAATCAGGAGATCTTTAGTGTCTCCTATCGCTAACGTGACACCCCCTGTCATCTTTTCTAACTCGTGTATCCACTTCCCGGCTCCCGATGTCAGCAATGGAAGCTTGTTTTTCAAGTTCTCTCGATCCATGTGTGGCCATGGAATATTTTGTGGTCTTACTCCCCCCTTTACAAGTAGCGGAAATTGGAATGCACAGTTTTCTTTCTCTTTCCCTATAGCTCTTCTGTCTATCGCTGGGGTAATATTCCCACATCGCCATCTGCCTGGCAATGTCCTCAACCTGTCTACATAGGTGGGTGCCGACACCCCCATCTGAGCGTGGGGTGTTCCTTCATGCCGGTCAAACTGTGCGGCAGACTCTGATGTCCTTGGTGCGGACTCGCTTGTGTCTGACCATCGTACCCCTTTTTCCCTTGGGAGCCGCTATTCGCGCCGTCTCCCTTCTTCATTTGCCTCGCACTCCGTCTCCTCTCCAGAGTCGGACATTGATTGTTCCCAATTCACACAACTCCTTGCGTCATCGTCATTCTTACTGATTTCTAGCCTATCTAGGGACAGCCTCCTGCTCCCACTACTTCGGGTGACATCCTCAGTGTCATACAGCTGAGTGCTTTCCAAGCGCTCGTCTTCCCTTTCCCTTTGGGAAATTGGTTCCAACCCCATTTCATCATATATTTTATCGATCGTTTCCCCGATGCCTCTGGTGTCGAAGTCATCTTCAATATTTGCCCTACTCATGCCAGGTACTAAGTCGTAGGCAGGAAAGAACTCTTCAATGTCTTCATTTGCCCTTGTAACTTCCTCATCTTCTCGTCTCTTTATTCTTTTTTCACATACTCTTTGCTCTTCTTCCAACCTCTGCAGGTTCTGCCTGTACTGGTCATAGGCTGCGCTCTGTTTGTGAATGAGCTGCTTTCCTGGCTCTTCGTGGTATAGTTGTTCTCGCCTCAGCCTATGCTTCCTTCTTATTCTCTCGTCCCTTATCTCCCTTTCCTTCGACTTTTCCCTTCTCTGTGCCTCATCAGACTTCCCTCGTGGTCTCACATCATCACTTCCTTTACCATCGAGTTTCAACAATATCTCTCCTCCCAGCCACTCGTCTTTTGCGAATGCTATCTCATCCGTTCTGTCTTCACTTCCTTTACACTTCTTTCCCCCTCTCTCTTTATCGAGAGATGCACTTGTCTGTGCCTGGACCTTCCTCTCATTGCGTCTCTCCTTGTCCCTCGGGACTGCGGAGGTCAGATTAATTTCCTGATCCTTCCCTTTATTGTCGTCACTACTGTACGTAGGTGACTCATATGCGGGGCTGCTAATACCCCGTGGCTGCCTTAAGCTCTCTTAATGGGTAGAGTCCCGCTGACTTACTTCCCTCGGTTTCTGGCTCAGGCGGGGCTGGTGGCGTGGTAGGCGTCTCACCCCCCTCCGTGTATACATTTAATATCCAGTCTGTGGGTGGCTCTTCCACCTTCGACTGTTCAAACATCTTCCAAAGTTCTAGAACAGCAAGAAGTTTTTCTAATTTCTTGCCTGTATATGTGGCATGCAAGTAAGTCGTCATATGCTGTAAAACGGCTTTGGATAAGGACCCATTCTGTGGCCACAGCATAAACATCTTGTGGGCGGTACCCTTAACCCACTCGGTGCTGTATTTCTTAAGCTTGGGTGCATGTTTAGGCAGTTGTTTACATATGTGTGCTAGTGGAGTAGTATCTTCCATGCTTGAATTCTGTTTCTAACAATACTTCTTGCAATTTCAATTTTTACCAACAATATGAGCGAGCACCAAATACTGCAAGCTTCAATCCAATCTTTTCCCGCCAAATTATTTATATCACCACTTTACTCAAGAACATCAATCCATGTGCGATTCCCTCTCAACTATAGAATCGCGTAAAAACCCCTACTCAGCTTAAACAATCAATGAGACAAAATTCTTTACATGTGACATACAACAGAACACGTACAGCAGACACTTGACAGACTAGACAGACACCAGCTGGACACAAATATCTCTGCCTTCTAATCAATACCCCGACATGGGGTCTAAACGAACTCCTTTGACGACGTCTTTAAACGTGATCGTAGCCTAATCGTTCCCTATTATGTGGGATTATGAGTTCACGTTTCGTCTGACTGCTATATTAAAGCGCAGCAACAAGGCGTATCCTCTCTCTTCTCGGGTGTCTACCCCGGTATCCTCTCTCTTTATCTCAGGTGTTCACCCCTGTATCCTCTCTCTTCTCGGGTGTCCACCCCGATATTCACTATTTTATTCAGTTATTCTAGAGTCATTATCCCCATATATATATATATATATATATATATATATATATATATATACAATCTTCTCTACTTCTGACTATTTTGTTTTCCTCCACCTCCCTCCATTACCGTTCCCTTTCTTCTTATAATGATTATAACATTTGCCAAAGCATTGAATTTTTTGTTTCACTCACCGCTAGCATGGTTCCTCTCTGGATCCTCGGGATCACTGCCTCCGTTACCACCTTTTTTTGGTCTTTCGTCTGATCCACTGCCCATAGGAATGGAAGGGTTTCTGTTTGTAAAACGGGTGCCTTCAAACCCACTGCAGTTTCTTTAGGAGAAGTTTAAGCTATCATTGTCCACAGGAAGCTTCATAGTCTACTCGGCCAAAATGGCGAAAGACTCGTGATATTGCCGTAGACCTAGAGTTACTTCGTGTCGACGGTCAATAGGTGTCTTATCAATATTCGATAATCAAAAGTTGATGGTCAAAACCATCCTCTGCTACCAAGTGTACAGGAGGGCGGTGCGACCTCTGACAGGCCCATGGGATCAGAGCTCGCCCTCAAGTACTTTAAGACGAGATAGCTGCACCTTGAGGAGGATGGGGTGCAGGATTCTCTTACTTCAACACCAATCAATAAGGACAACTCGGTAGTTTGGCAAAGGGAAGTCTGTTTAATGACAAGTACAAAAAACGGGGAAACAAATGGAAATCAAGAGTGATGCAATCACCCGTCTCGCTTCAACTCCCAAATTCTTCATTCAGACATCAATTCTTATAGGCAAAATTCGTCATCATTGACGTATAACACTCAAAGTTTGTCATGAAATTCTATTGGTCGGGAAAGGTAACTTAAGTATAGGTGCTATATCTGTACATGGTAACAGAGTGTGAGGAGTGGATGATTCTTATCATGTAGGCGTCTACGCCCATCCCTCTACATCACTCATGATAGACGTCACTACAACTACGACGTCTCATTGGTTCTACTAGCTATAGGACCCTAGATTATTTGGTCCATTGTTATTGGGTAGGTTACACCCCTAGACATAAATCTCCACTTTAACTAGCAGCATACAGAATGGACACCCAGATGCGGTGTGCCCCAAGATTCACCCTGTCTCCCTTCCACCAATCAGTACTTTAGGGCTATGTGTCAATTAGTTGGCTAAGGTTGGCCTCGAAACTGTAGCTTCTTATCAGGAAAAGTTATGACATCAGACGTTGGTACCTCTTCGCGTTTGGCTGGTCACGTGTCCATTCACCATGAATCTGCTTCATTTTCCTTCTTTTAGCATATTTGATTCCCCCTTTAGCCTTGCCACCTGCCTCGGGCTCTTTATCTCGACCTTCGCTGGCTGGCTGCTATGCTCTTTAGTTTTGTTTCTTCAAAGTTGCCGCTCTCCTCCCTTCCTGGAGTTGACCTCGAATTCCTAGGCATGAGCTGCTTCTTACTGAGTTTCGATTCTGCTCCTTCGTCTGGCTTTGAGCTAATATCTGAATCCTGACCTGTTTGTCCTCCACCATCCAGGGCGTAATTCTGCTTTTATAAAACTTGTATAATGTGCTTTGTGAGGTAGATATATAGTTGGCGCTGCCGCTTTATCCTTCTACTAAGCATTGCAAGCAGTACCGTTTCCTTAGCTTCTTGCGTTCCAAGCCTATTTACAGGCATTTAGCCAGTTGCATATTTTCATCCTTCTTCCATGGTTACGTTCTTTGTGTTGCAACATTGTTTCTTCTTTTAAGTCTATCGCACCATTATTCCTTATATTTCGTCTTCACATGTCGTTCTTTGTTTGTCATTTTGTTCATTAGTACGCTTATTAAGGCCCTTGTGTCGTCACCATTCACCTTCCGTTAGGGCCCTTTGGGTCTCTTCGGGGACAGTTTGTAAGTAGTCTCCGTTTCGTGTCAACTGCTGGTACGTTTGTCTCAATGGGTACCGTGCTGCCCACGGTGGGCTGGTTAAAAGCACTTCAACAGGTATTGTTCTTCTGAGGGGCACTGGGCAGAGACCTAGTGCAGCTCTCTGTTGGTTTAGTTGCTCGTCATATGTCACATATCTTGGCGAGTATCTTACTGGTACCTCAAAATGGGTAGCTGGAGTGCAGGCCATATCTGGGACCTCCTCTACAAAATACACTGTGCCACACCGGAATATGTTCCCATCACAAATCCCGTGCCCATGCAAATAACAGCGTCAGAGGGCCAGATTACCACATAAAAGGAGCAATGCCATTGCTTTAAGCGATGCATTTGCACTAGTGCTAATTCAGTGGTGCATGCGCAAAACAATTTGCGTGCCACAGTTATTTTCAGTAATTCCTCTGCCCCTCTCCACCTCCAATGTGCTTCATTGCATTGTTTCTCTGCTGGTTAATAGCCCATCAAGTTCCTGGTCCAAGTGGTGAGGCTCATAAATCCTTTGGCTGGTCAATTGTACCACTGTTGAGGCTCATATATGCATGGGCTGCTAATTGTACCAGTGGTGAAGCTCATAAATGCATTGTCTGCTCAATTGTACCAGTGTTGAGGCTCATATGTGCATTGGCTGCTTAAATGGACCCGTGCTGAGGCTCATGAAACCATGAGATGCTCAAGTGAATCTTACTGGTCTGCTTAGGGGTCCTTCTGAAATAGAGCAGTAGCTGCTAAAATAAAAATACACCATGGAGTGCCAGCATTTTCATTTGGCTTAAATAGGTCAGATCGGTTGAAATATGCATGAGCTTCTTAATCGTACCATTACTGAGGCTCACATATCCAGGGGCTGCTTAATCGTGTCAGTGTTGAGGCTCATATATGCATGGGCTGCTAAACTGGAACAGCGGTGAGGCTCATATATCCATGGGCTGCTTAACTGGAACAGCGGTGAGGCTCATATATGCATGGGCAGCTTCAATGTACCAATGTTGAGGCTCACATATGTAGGGGCTGCTTAATTGGACTAGTGGTGAGGCTCATAAATGCATGGGCTGTACAATTGAAGCAGCGGTGAAACCCTAATATGCATGGGCTGCTTAATTGGAACAGTGCTGAAGCTCATATATACATGCACCTCTTAATCGTACCACCGGTGACGCTCATATATACATGTGCTGCTTAATCAGACCAGTGTTGATGCTCATAAATGCATTCGCTGCTTAATAGGACCAGTGTGGGGACTCATGAATGCATGGGATGCTTAATAGGACTAGTGTTGAGGCTCATACATGTATGGGCTGCTTAATCGGACCTGTGGTGAGGCTCCTATATACATGCACTGCTTAATCATACCACCGGTGAGGCTCATATATGCATGGGCTACTTAATCGTACCAGTGGTGAGGCTCATGTATGCATGTGCTGCTTAATGGGACCAGTGATGAGGCTCATATATGCATGGCCTGCTTAATTGGACCAGTGCTGAGGCTCCTATATCTATGCACTGCTTAATCGTACCACCGGTGAGGCTCATTTATGCATGGGTTACTTAATGGTACCAGTGGTGAGGCTCATATATGCATGTGCTGCTTAATGGGACCAGTGTGGATGCTCATAAATGCATTTGCTGCTTAATAGGACCAGTGTGGGGACTCATATATGCATGGGGTGCTTAATTGGACCAGTGGTGAGGCTCATATATGTATGGCCTGCTTAATTGGACCAGTGCTGAGGCTCCTATATCCATGCACTGCTTAATCATACCACCGGTGAGGCTCGTATATGCATGGGCTACTTAATTGTACCAGTGGTGAGACTCATATATGCATGTGCTGCTTAATGGGACCAGTGTGGATGCTCATAAATGCATTCGCTGCTTAATAGGACCAGTGTGGGGACTCATATATGCATGGGGTGCTTAATTGGACCAGTGGTGAGGCTCATAAATGCATGGGCCACCTAACTGGACCAGTGGTGAGGCTCATAAATGCATTGACTTCTCAATTGTAAGAGTGTTGACGCTCATATATGCATGGGCTGCTTAATTGAACATTGGCGAGGCTCATAAATCCATGGGCTGCTCAACTGAAGCAGTGGTGAAACACTTAATATGCATTGGCTCATATGTGCATGAACTGCTTATTTGTACCAGTGGTGAGGCTTATAAATGCATTGGCTGCTCAATTAAAGCAGTGGTGAAACCCTAATATGCATGTGCTGCTTAACTGGACCAGTGTGGTAACTCATATATAACTGGGCTGCTTAATTGTACCAGGGGTGAAGCTCATATATGCCTTGGCTGCTCAATAGGACCAGTGTTGAGGCTCATAAATGCATGGGCCGCTTAATTGGACCAGTGGTGAGGCTCATAAATGCATTGGCTGCTTAATAGGACCAGTGTTGAGGCTCATAAATTCACGGGCTGCTTAATTGGACCAGTGGTGAGGCTCATACATCCTTTGGCTGGTCAATTGTACCACTGTTGAGGCTCATATATGCCTGGGCTGCTAATTGTACCAGTGGTGAAGCTCATAAATGCATTGGCTGCTCAATTGTACCAGTGTTGAGGCTCATATGTGCATTGGCTGCTTAAATGGACCAGTGCTGAGGCTCATGAAACCATGAGCTGCTCAAGTGAATCTTGCTGGTCTGCTTAGGGGTCCTTCTGAAATAGAGCGTAGCTGCTAAAATAAAAATACACCATGGAGTGCCAGCATTTTCATTTGGCTTAAGTAGGTCAGATCGGTTGAAATATGCATGGGCTTCTTAATCGTACCATTACTGAGGCTCACATATCCAGGGGCTGCTTAATCGTGTCAGTGTTGAGGCTCATATATGCATGGGCTGCTAAACTGGAACAGCGGTGAGGCTCATATATCCATGGGCTGCTTAACTGGAACAGCGGTGAGGCTCATATATGCATGGGCAGCTTCAATGTACCAATGTTGAGGCTCATATATGTAGGGGCTGCTTAATTGGACTAGTGGTGAGGCTCATAAATGCATGGGCTGCACAATTGAAGCAGCGGTGAAACCCTAATATGCATGGGCTGCTTAATTGGAACAGTGCTGAAGCTCCTATATACATGCACTGCTTAATCGTACCACTGGTGACGCTCATATATGCATGAGCTACTTAATTGTACCAGTGGTGAGGCTCATATATGCATGTGCTGCTTAATCGAACCAGTGTTGATGCTCATAAATGCATTTGCTGCTTAATAGGACCGGTGTGGGGACTCATAAATGCATGGGATGCTTAATAGGACTAGTGTTGAGGCTCAAAAATGCATGGGCGCTTAATTGGACCAGTGGTGAGGCTCATAAATGCATTGACTGCTCAATTATACCAGTGTTGACGCTCACATATGCATGGGCTGCTTAATTGGACAGTGGCAAGGCTCATAAATCCATGGGCTGCTCAACTGAAGCAGTGGTGAAACACTAATATGCATTGGCTCATATATGAATGAACTGCTTAATTGTACAAGTGGCGAGGCTTATAAATGCATTGGCCGCTCAATCGTTTCACTGGTGAGGTTCATATGTGCATGGGTGGCTGCTTAATTGGACCAGTGGTGAGGCTCATAAATCCATTGGCTGCTCAATTGAAGCAGTGGTGAAACCCTAATATGCATGGGCTGCTTAACTGGACCAGTGTGGTGGCTCACATATACCTGGGCTGCTTAATTGTACCAGTGGTGAGGCTCATATATGCCTTGGCTGTTCACTATGCAAGCTCACTGGTCGTACTTACTTTGCTAGGGATTGAATAGTATATATATTTTGTCTAAGTTAAGAATCTCAGGCTCAGTGATCGGAGCTATATAGCAGACTACACATAGTTTGTATTCTCATGCTTTATACATCAGCACCTTCCTTCAGGTTATACAAATTGTGCGCGTTCAAAAAGCAGAGCTACTTTTACAGACACAAGCCTTAAAGAAAAGCCCTTTACGTCAGATTCCACAGATTGTACAGGCTCAGGCCTTAAATATTACAAGGTCAGGCTTGGTGCCTCTCTTTTTCCGTCCTTTATGTAGCCTCTATTTCTTCATTTCTGCAGTCAGAAGTCTCAGCCTCCGGACACCCTGCCTCTTGCTGCACTAGCTCCCCCCTCTTCTTTTACAGCATAGACAACTCACCTTTCACTGGAGTGTGAGCCAAATACCTTTTTCGTACAGCCTCACCAGTGGCCATCTTGATCTCTTAATTTGTCCTCATGGTGTCTCACACCTACCGATATTCCTTTTTCTATCAAGCCAGTCACATACTTGGGTGAAACTCTCAAGTCACATGACTTTGGATTTGTTAGAACCTTAGGAATTCCTATAGGGAGGGGCACCCTCAACAACTCCAGAACCACAAAGCTGGACTAGCTGCAAGTAGTAGGACAGGAGAGTGACGAAAGCCAAACACCTGCATTCAGCTCAAAGAAGAACGCAATGAAATAGGTAAGAACATGAAATCACAGGAAATAAAGAAACCTGCTCTGTCATTGAGATACGAATATCCGTAGGTTTGATGGCTGATCCACAAGGCATCCATGCACATTAGAAAGGGAAAAAGCTGAAGTGACCCTAGACTCGGTGCAAATGACAAGTTCAGTTGAAAATGGAGAAGCAACTGATGGCCAAAGGACAAAAGCACAATCCTCCAAGCGGTGGGGAAACACAAGAGCATGTGATAGTCACATTCTAATGGAAGGATGAATGAGGAAGTCCAATCCCAAAAACATGAGAGTGCAATAGCAGCCCAAATCCAGTCCTGAAGGGAGATGCCAGATAATGCAAATAGTGAGGTAGACTATAGGCCAGTAGAAGAAATCAGAAAAGGAATTCAAGAAAAATCCATGTAGCTAGTCAAATAGGAAATCAAGTCATAAAATGTCAGAGAATGACATACTTAAGCTGCAGGAGTCTTCGCTGAAAAGGAAATACAATGTGAATAATGCAGAGACCATTTTTGCATTCCTTCATACTATCCCCCAAACAACGTGACCATCGTGAATGTTAAGGGTAGCGATAAGGACCATGGATAATGTAGCTCCTAACTGCTTCTTTGCAAGAGAAAGATTTGATCTGTGAGCAGCCAGGATATTAGAGAAAGGCTCAAAGGACAGATTCTCAAGACAGAAACTGTACAAATTAACAGATATTGCTCATCGCCATCGACCTCACACGAAAGATGACAATGTAGGTAAAAGCATTCTGTTCCAATGATGATATAGGTCAGTAGTAGCAAGGTTAATATCCACCACTCATAATGTGGTAGAAGGCAATCAGTGGCTGTTGTCAAACCTTTCCTTATTGGATCCCAGTATAGTGTGCTGATTGATGTATCTGTTACATGCTGACAACATTGCTGTTTGTCAAGGATTTTATAATCAGTACAGCAATATAATCAGGAAACATGGCAACATCATACTGATAGGTAGCATATAATAGGGACACCTTAGTAGCCATGAGCAATATGTGTGCAATTTATACCCCATATAAAAGAGTATATTGAGTAAACACTTAAGTTATTTTTCAAGGGCCTCGTTTAGTCTTTCAGTCAGCCTATGTGTTTGAGGATGATAAATGGTAGACAGACATCTGTGCTTAGAAGAATCATAAAATGTGAACTGAACCTAGATTGAAACCTTCCTGCTGGAAATGTGTATCAGAGATAGAGCCAATGGCTGAAGAGTGTATACTCACAGGGGATGCTGGAGAACTGGCAAGAAAGGCAATGAGGGCCAGTATCATTGGCGACACTAATGGCAATAGTACTGTCAACAGTAACATGTGTACTCTATGAATGCAGTAGTATGGGATGAGGGGGGCGGTGCAAGAGAAGATTTTGTGCTTCTTACAAAATCTAGAGCAGAGAAATCGGGCCACAGGATGTGTTGATGCCAGCATTGTCAGGCTACCCTGGGTGTAGAGTATTCTAATGTTTGTCCCACTCTCAAGAGGATATCCTTCCAAACCCACAATTACCACAGCTGGACGCATCCACAGAGGGCAATGTGGGCCTATAAATGGTGGTGTCAGTGGCAGCAATTTCTGGCCTTTTATCTGCGCACCGCATTTCTTGGGTACCCATGGTGTTAGATGATAATGATACAGGCTCCCTCATGGGCCCAAGCAGAGGCTGCAAGACGAACAGTCGAGGCAAACGTTCTTCCAACTTCTTGAGTGCTGTCTTGCCTACTCTGCATGTTTTGAGCTGAGGCTACATAGGCCACCGGAATGAGGTGGCCCAGTGCAGCAGTTAGAGGACACCTCTCCGCTAGGGAACAGGATGCACCTTCAGCTTTTGTTCCAACTTCCAGCTTTTTGATCCCAAATATGCACTGCAGCTGATGGAATGCTGTCCAGAAGCATGCAGCATATTAGTGTCTGCGCAAATCAAGTCGCCTGCCTGTACATTTCTACATAATGATAATGATGTTTTATTTAAATAGCGCTTTCACCAAAGCGCTTTACAGAGAACATATTTACATACAATATCACCCAACCTAAGTTGGTACTCAACTCAATTACCCCCTGCAAAATAGTCTTCTGCCCTCTCTTACTTTTAACGTAGAATTCAAGGTCGGGCAGCCCAAGTCGTCGGAATCATCACAGGCAAAATATACTGAACGTGCCCTAATTTTATGCAGCATGTTTACTTAAAAAGCACTTCATTCCAGAACAAAATCTTAGTATCTCATCAATAATGTCTGTGTACTTACAGCCGTTCCCATAGCATGTCTATGCTGGGAAACCTGCAGTTAGTTGTCAGGCAGTGCGGAATGTGTTAATTCAGCTACTTGCACACCTCTGCCTTTATTAAAACCACTAATTGTACTGTAGCCCCCTCCCCTCACTACACTCCCCAACAAGTCTCACTTCTGGAAAGAGAAGCAGTGGTGTGTAAAGGTTCAGCTCTTGGTTTGGAGCTGAACTCTTAGGGCCTTAGGGAAAATCCCACTGAAAAACACTTTGTAAATCATGCCCATAGGGTAATGATTTCCTAAAACAGTGTGAGCAACACAAAATAATAGAGTTCAATACATTATTAATTAGTTTGTCAGGCCACCCATTACTCTAAATTTACTAAGTAAGGGAAATACACACAAACCTTTCGGCAATTAAATAATACCTTTTCTTACAGCACACACTTGCATAGAAGCCGGTTCAGTCCTTCAGTGAGGGGTGAGGTCTGTATCCTGGACACATAAGTATGGAACGGATGTTTAAAGAAATCAACTATATGGTCCAAATCTCATCCTGCATAAAGCAGAGTGAGGTCTCTTAAAAATAGCTGAGCTGTTACCCAGCCGTCCATTTCGGCAGTCAGCAGCACAGTGATCTCTCTTGGTGAGCTGTGCAGGGATGTCATTTCACCAAAATGTCAGGGGTAGCGTAAGTGACATTATACGACCCCTGACCTCTGGTGACATCACAGGAAGTGATGTCATTTGACCCCACACCAAAGTGATTTCACGAGAAGCGATGGAACACGCACTTTCACCCCTTGAAAAAACAGGTAGTAACATCACATACCATTGTTCCTAAGTACAGTACAGAAAATATGGTTACAATATCAATATAATGCGATATATATTTCATACAAGAATGAATCGCCATTACCAAATTACTGTGAATGCAAGCAGACACCCATGGCCGAATGATAATGATGTGTTATTAGATAGCACTTACGCATAAGCGCTTTATATAGAACTAATATACCTACAACATCACCCAACCTGTGTTGGTACTCATTTATCGACCTCAGAAGGATGAAAGGCTGAGTTAAGGTGTTTAAGAACAGACTAAATCAGTGACTCGCCCCCTGAAGTGTCCCTGAAATAAACCTTTAATGAGTCTAGCAATTATTGTATAGAATTCCAGAAAGACAAATTATTTGGTATTCCTATTCTTTCTTATTTAGGGTTGCTGCTGAAAGTGTAAGACTTGTTGAACCCCTATTCTTTTTTTTAGCCTTATTTTTTTTAAGAGGCCTGAACGCAGTTGCGACCCCTGGCAACCCATAAATGACATCTCTGGAGATGCGTGTTGTGCTTGGCAAAGCTCCCCTGACTCAGACACACTGGGCTTCATTACGCGAACGGCAGTGCGGGAAAAAAGTGGTGGTAACAGAATTCTCGCCACTTTTCCTGCTCTGCCATACTACGAGGTTGGCCCTGGAGTGGGAGATTTACCTCCTGCATCATGCTGGTGGTAAATCCTCCAACATTATGCTAAGAAATCATCAGAATCAGTGGAATTACCACAGCAGTAATTTCACCAGCAGTAATTACACTGGCATCTTCAATGGAGTCCTATGAACTCCAAATGAATGGGGACTAACACTGTCACTGCCACTTTTAATCCAGTAGTAAATCTGCCATACCAAGTGGCAGTAACAGTAATTCCATTGGGCAATATAGAGAGAGAAGCCACTTTTTTTAGGGCAAAACTCAACAATCACAGCGGCACACTGACCTCAATTGGGTAAGTCGTTTTAGATTAGTTGGCATCACTCAAGTTCTCCTTCAGGCATCCCCACTCTCGCCCCTGTCGTTTAATATTCATATTTTGCTTTTGATGTCTCTTTTTGATAAATATAGACATAATACCAGGGTCACGCTGATGCTACGCAGGTGTACCATCTTCGTCTTTCTGATTTTCCAAATCAAGTAAGTGCGTTGATGGTTGTTCTTTTAAAGCCCTAACGTCTGTGCCCTGTGGCTGTCCTATTTGGTCATCGGCTATTAAATGGGAGAGGTGATTGAATCCTCTTTTTTCCGATTGTGGCAACTAGTCTAGATTCTCCCTTATCTTCCGAGACGTAACCATTCAGAGGTGATCGGAAAGCTTGTCATTTCCAAACTAGACTATGAAAACTCGCTTCAGGCGTAGAGTCCCAATTACCAATGCAATCACTTGCCATCTGTTCAAAACACTCGCTGTCTCTTTAATTAGGGGATCTCTCCATTGGATACCTGTATTCCAGGGAGTATATTATGATCTGTTACGTCTTGTTTGCATGTGCATTTATGTAGTTGCCCCTCATTACTTTAGAAGAAAAATATATCTTTACCAACCAGCTAGAGTACTCCCTTCACCAAACAGTCTTCTGCTGAATTCCTAAAGCCAGAATCTAGGCTATAGGTGACAAGAGCATCTCAGCGCTGGGCCCCCGGCTATGGAATGCATTGCAGATTGCACTTTGTCCTCCTTTAATAAAGCATTAAAAACACACCTTTTCTGCAAATATCTTCTACCTGGATATGTATCATTTTTAACACCTGCACCAAGATGCTGTTCATAATTAAAATATCAAATAGCATAAAATAATACCATAGGAAGAATTCTTGCATGCAGCGTAAAGTCATACCTATAACAAAGGTGCAGTGTACTCTTGCAGTTTACCTTTTGCGTGCAGAAGAGACCATGCTGGAGCCGGTAGATGTAGGGATCAGGCTGCAATGTATTCTCAGGATTCTGCATAGTTAGATGGAAGGGAATTGGGTCTGATCCTTTAGATCAAGGTGACATCAGCGGGTGGACATCCATTCACTGAGCTCACAGGACGAGCTGGCGCCCATGGAGCACACATTCCTCTGAGATGCCAGAGGCACCCTCCCTTGGCGACATTATTCATTCCAGGTCGCTCCTGTATGCAGTCACCCAGGATACAACACATCTCCCTCTCTTATCCACAGTAAGCTACAACCTCATGGGAGGGGAAGAAGTGAACACCAAGAAGGACTCATGTGCACACAGCATCTGTACACCACTGTCATGATCTCTGCTTCCAAAAGGTCAGGGTTTTCCCAACTCCCTTGGAAGCAGATCCATAACCCAGGTTCCGAGTGCCAACCAGTCCCAATTGGGACCTTTTGGACCCAGTCCTGGCGCCAGTGGCACCAGGCTCATAAATATGCCCAGTCCCAGCGCTGGAAGCGCCGGGCTCATAATGCTTGGGTGGACTTACCTGCAGCAGACCATGCTGCTTACTTGCCTGACAGTTGAGCCTCTGATCCTCTTCTGTTTGGAACTACTTTTCCTGTTGGGTGGGGCAGGAGCCACTCCCTAGATTCAGAACACTGGAACTCTTCTGGAAAGCAGGAATTCTTTTCTTACCTAGGCGTGGCTGTGGAAGGAGACACCTAAGCACTACAGGAGGCTATTTAAACCACACCCGATGGATGAATCTTGCTTTGCGTTATTCTGCATCCTCTGCAGCAGAACGCTCATCGTGTCTTCTGCATCTGATCCTGGGCCTAAGGAAAAAGGCTTACCATCCTGAATCCAGTCTTCAGCAACACCTATAAAGACAAGAAAGAACAGGTTAGCATTACGGTCTTCACTTACCTGGTCCATCGGCTGTCACCAACGCCTCGCGCTGCATTCCGGCATCTGAAAGACAAAGGCTTACCTACTCTTCGTGCGCTCCGGAGGTCTTCACACTGCATTCCGGCATCTGAAAGACAAAAGCTTACCAACTCTTCGCACGCTCCGGAGGCCTTCGGCGCTGCATCCCGCATCTGAACGACAAAACAAGGTGCGTTTAAAGACATTGGGGAACTTTAATACTCACGTGCCATTACTCCTTTCCACATCTAACCCAGTGGGTATTCCGGCACCCTGCAGCCGCTCCGAACTTGTACCTGCAAAATAAAAAGACAGTTAGAGCGCATCGTGAAGCAGGCAACAAGCGCTTACTTACGTGCTTCCAGGCGCTTCTATTCATCACACGGGCTCCATCTTCAACTCACTTCAGCCCGTCATCCGCCATCGCCGGAACCCTGCAAAACAAGAGACATCATTACTAAAGACTTTAAAGACATTAGAATTACTCGAAACTTACCGTTCGTGCAGTAAACGACGGACAGCAGTCCTCTGAACTCAAGAGGCCTGCTCCCCTTATCCAGTGAAGAAACTGGTTACAGCACCCTGCCCCGAGGCAGATGGAGAGCACAGCGTTCACTTACCTAAGGTGAGAGCGTTAACCTTTGGGGTTCTACAGGAGAAGAGAAAGGGAAGAAGAGAGAGACATTCAATAACCCAGTTTCTTAATCCCATATTTTCTATCTGCAGACATCTTACCCTTCGAGTCAGACATACAGTGCACAGAGGTCCAGCCCAAAGAGCCAGCCGTGTGTTACACATCACCTTTGAAGATACGGTATACGCCCAGTCACGACCGGCGCCTCTACGGGAATCAGGTGAGCGTTACAACCACTTGCAGGATGGGATGGCACACTGTCCGGAGGTGGGAGTGGAAGAAAGACAAATTGTGGCATCTCGGAGAGCACAACTGCATTTCATCCTTAAATGGTGAAATGGAACCTGACATTTTCCACACATCGGGCCTCATCACGAGTTGGGCGGTATCCCGGCTGTAATACCGCCCAACTGTAATAGTGTTAACGATCACCGGCCTGGTGGTATTACTGCTGGATCACGGGTTGGACATTAACGGTAAATCCCCATTCCCCATTGTATCCAATGGGACATTTTCAGCGCTAATACTGTGCACCAATACAGCCAGCGGTAATACAGGGCACTAAATGGGATTTTCACCTACGGAAAAAAGCTGGAGGTAAAATAGACCATTTTGTGCCCAACTCGTGATAGGGCCAGCCCTTAAATGTGGCAGTTATACCGTTACCACCGCATTTAAGGGCTACAGAGCAACTTGTGATGAGGCCCATCGTATTTTGGGGGAATCATGGCCAGAATCATAACATGAAAGGGTGATCAAATTAAAACTCCCACGATTCTGCAAACTCTTGTGTGCTAAGGAAGGGGAAGGAGGAGTGTCTCTTCACCAACACTTCATTGCTAAAAGGCCTAAACACGCAATGACCACTGCTCCTCCCTCTTATGGACCCCATGAGGTTTGTGAGTGAGGATTTACGTCACCTGGATCTATCTCACATGAGTTCTGTGAGGCAATGGCCCACAAGAAGATGTCTAAGGGAAAAACATGTTTGCACCCAATTAAGCCCTTGATTCATGGAATTATCTGCACGTAAAACGCAGATTTGGGCTCCATACTGCCCGAAAAACCCCATACCTCAAACAGGGATTTTCGGGCAGAATGGCGCGCAAATCTGTGTTTTACGCGCAGATAATTCCGTGAATAAGGCTGTAAAACTCGTATGAGTCCTGCAAGGCGGAGGCCCACAGAAGGATGTTAGAAAATGAGTTTGCATCTCTTTGATGATATCACATAAGAGTCCTGCTAGACTAGTCTGCATCTCTTTGAAACTCTTTGGTACGAGTCCTGCTAGGCAGTGACTCACAAGAGGAGTGTGAAATTAGCTTGCATCCCTTGGAAACTATCTCTGATGAGGCCTGCTAGGCAGTGGCCCACTGGGGGATGGTTGAAAATGAATTGACATCCCCATCGAAGCACCGACATGGGGCAAATTGAAATCCTGTCCAAAGCGTTTAGTACTACCAAGACTTAGAAACACAACAGAAGTGTATAGTTGGCAAAGTCACATATTTGTAGTGAGTTTTTTCATTTTTTAACACAGGCATGCAGTTTGCTGATATACATGTAAGCATTGGGAGTGCCACAAAAAAAGTTTTCTTTGGCTACAAAAAGCGAATATGCACCCTCGTTAGCTGTTAAGAACAGGTGTGAACAGAGCTGCAACGTGGTCAGAATGGCAGTGGGCCCAATGGCAATGAGAGTATGTTTTGCCCCTCATGCCACACCCAGTTTCCTCCAGATCGAGCAGATCTGTTTATAGTTCTAACAGATCCCTTTCAGACGTTGTTCAAGTAATATGTCACCAAGGCTGTCATCTCTGTCCTTTATGATGCTGTTCCAGTCACAGTGACTGACTTGATGTTGTTAAGGGACTGTGCATTTTTCTAACAAAAAACCGAAGTTGGCACCAATGCTCTTAGCAACCAAAAGTCTATGGGCCTCATTACACGGTAGGCGGAGGACCAAGGTGCTATTAGCACCTTGGTCCATGCCGGTAAAATACCGGCACCGCCTTGGTGGAAAGGGGAAGTACCTATCCGCAAAGGGACCTCGTAGTAAGGCGGTAAGGGTTAACGGTCACCGGTACCATTACCGGTGATCGTTAACCCTTACCGCCTTCTGTGTAAATATGACAGATAAAGAGAAGAGTGAAAATTGAATAGTTTGAAATTCCAAAATGGCCACTTCAAGAAGCCAAAGCTAATAGTTGTATTTCATTTTCTAAATACAACGGGCCTCATTATGAGTCCGCAGTGGCCGTGCCGGTAAAAACAGCACGGCTGCTGCCGGAGTCATTTTTTTTTTCCGGCGGAAAAAAAAAATCCCCATTCCCATTGAAATCAATGAGAATGGTGAGGACAGTAGCACCGGCACCACTCATAATGGTGTAGGTGCTAGCATCAAAGTCTGCGGGCGGGTGCCATTCCGCCCGCCAGTTCAGACCTGGTGGACGGGAGGGCATCACGCCCTCAGACTTTTACTCTGCCGGTCTGGTAACACCGGTGCTGGTAAGCCTACCGGCACTGTTGTTACTGGACCGGCAGGGTTGTAATGAGGCCCAATGTGTTTTACAATCTTCAAGGACATACACAATGCCAAAGTTTTGTAAAGGGCGTTTGAACAGCATGGTCCACGTTCTGCAAGGTTTCAGAGCAATATTAAGCTCTAGAACATTTTATTTCTGGACCAGAAAATGAAATTACTTTGACCAAACGGTAGCATAATATAATTTCAAATCCATTCGCAAAACATTGCCTAAAATAGAAATCCTCATGCTCCACTCACCATATCCCCTTAAGGACTGTTAAAAGCTTGGAACAAATCCACCTTCCAAGCATGTCATGGTAGATAAACCCGGAGCTCCAGTTAGTCGAGAGTTTTGACACTGTCAGGGGCAGATCAGGGGCAGGTGTCACACATGGGCTTTCAGATATGGCGGAACTCAAGAGTGCTCTGGAATAGCAGCACTCAGGAACTGTGATGATGTTGTCTGCCTGATCCTTACAGAGTGGGTGTGGGGATTGGCTGGCCTAGGAAACAGGGTGCCACGACCCGCTTTGCAATGTTTTGCCCAGGAGCACTATGGGAAGAACCTCCTTGTCTCTACCACAGCACAGGGCTTGACAATCAGGGGATTACCACATTGGCAGTGCTTGCCCTTAAGCGATTCACTGAGAAACAGTATCTTAAGAGACTCCAAAACAAAGATGGCAGACTAGACTTTTGAAGGAAATAAATCCAAACACTGCTAATGCCACAATGCCCTTGCACCTAAACCAATCAAGAAGGAGGTGGTGAAGCAGTAGAGGTTAGAGGAAGTGAAGGTGACGGAGGAGGTGGTGATGCTGAGTGGTTGGAGGAGGTGAAGGTGCAGGAGGAGGTGGTGAAGCAGGAGAGGTTAGAGGAAGTGAAGGTTCAGGGGGAGGTGGTGATGGTTGGACGTTGGAGGAGGTGAAGGTGCAGGAGGAGGTGGTGAAGCAGGAGAGGTTAGAGGAAGTGAAGGTTCAGGGGGAGGTGGTGATGGTTGGACGTTGGAGGAGGTGAAGGTGCAGGAGGAGGTGGTGAAGCAGGAGAGGTTAGAGGAAGTGAAGGTTCAGGGGGAGGTGGTGATGCTTGGACGTTGGAGGAGGTGAAGGTGCAGGAGGAGGTGGTGAAGCAGGAGAGGTTAGAGGAAGTGAAGGTGACGGAGGAGGTGGTGATGCTGAGTGGTTGGAGGAGGTGAAGGTGCAGGAGGAGGTGGTGAAGCAGGAGAGGTTAGAGGAAGTGAAGGTTCAGGGGGAGGTGGTGAAGCAGGAGAGGTTAGAGGAAGTGAAGGTTCAGGGGGAGGTGATGATGCTTGGACGTTGGAGGAGGTGACGGTGCAGGAGGAGGTGGTGAAGCAGGAGAGGTTAGAGGAAGTGAAGGTGCAGGAGGAGGTGGTGGTGCCAGGAGGTTGGAGGAGGTGAAAATGCAGTTGAAAGTGGTAGAAAAGCAGTGATTGGATTACAAAGAAACACAAACCACATGTAAAAAAAACTCCACTAGTTCAGGGACAATTGTTAGATGGTAATTTAAGAATGCGATATAATGTACTTTTATCAGAATTGAAAGGGCTTTTTTGGCAAAGATATGAAAATTGCACACCAGTAAAATTGCACAAATGCCATTAAGCTAAAACAAGGGGAGTCCTGGGAATCCCTCTCCCGGACATTAGTCCCGGTTACGAGAGACTTACCCAGATTCTTTAGCTCACTATCTTTCACAGAGAAGAAATATCCCAAACAGATCAGTCTTTGTCCTGCCCTGGGGCACCGAAATGATAGGCAATTCTCCTCTGAACAAGAGTACCAACAGCAACCTTAGACACGTGTTTCGGTCTGGTTGGACCACATCAGTACGGTGGAGCTACTTCAAGAGAGATTGAAGAGGGAGAGGAAGCGCGTTGTAGTGTTTGGGGTCAAGAGAGAGAAAGAACGGAAGCGTGAGTTAGCGCAAGGGGGACGAGGAACAATAAGAAGAAAGCGATTGAGAGCAGAGAGAATGGGCTAGGACATAGAAATGAGAGGAAAGATAGGGATTGTGCAAGATTGCGAAGACATTTAAAGAACAGGCAAAGAAAGTTAAAGAGCAAACGTGATTCAAAAGGGAGCCAGTGAAGTGAGCAAAGATCAGGGGCATAAGAGTTGCGATAGAGAAAAAAGGAGACGTATAGCTGAGTTATACATAGAGAGTGAAGGGGAGAGAGATGAGTAGCAGGCAGGCCAAGGAGAAGAGATAGATGGGAGAAAATACGAGATGAGACACGAATTTTGGTGGCAGTAAAAGAGAGAAAAGGTCTAGCCTTTTGGATATTAAAAAGCTGAAACCGGCAGGAGCGCGAAAGAGTAGAACTATGACAGGTGAAAGAAAGGGAAGAGACAAGAACAGCACCAAGATTCTGGACAGAGAGAGAAATAGGGAGAGAGGAAGTGGGAAAGAGATTAAAGGGGGAAGCAGATGAGAGGGCACAGTGATGGCAGGAAAGAAGAGAACTTCCGTCTTAGAGAGGTTGAGAGGGGGGAAATGGGCCGGCATCCAAGACTGAATAGCAAGAAGGCAAGAGGTCAGAGTAGAATGAATAGATGGAGAAAATGAAGAGAAGAAAGAAAGAGTTGGGTATCATCACTGTAAAAATGATGGGAAAGGCCGAACGAGGAGGTGAGAGAGGCGAGAGGAATGAAATAAAGTGAGAAAAGCAGGAACCCAGGACCGAGCCCTGGGGTACACCATACTGAAGAAGAAGGGTAGGAGAGTTAAGGCCAGCCCAAGATACTGAATAAGTGCAATTAGAGAGATACGAGTGAAACTAACTTAGAACAGAACCATGGAGACCAAGAGTGGAAAGGGATCAAAGAAGGAGGCAGTGATAAACAGTGTCCAAAGCAGTGTCTAAACCACCTGACAGATCAGGTAGAACCAGGAGAGATGATTGCTTAGAGTGGCAAGCAGAAAGAAGTGACAAGAGCAGCCAGCGTGGCTATGGCTGTCCACATATACACAACCAAAAGTCTGCTATTTGCTTGAAAGATGCAATGAATTACGACAATGCTACAATGGGTCTGGCAAAGAAAACCGAATACCTCTTCATTTTTTTATTTTGTATTATACATTGGTTGAAAATCAACCTTATGCAACACTGGAACATTAAAAACAACAGTTTCTACACACATACATAAATATCTGTTAACAATTACTCCAAATTCCTTTACATATACATTTTTCTCATATCCTCTGGATTAAAAAATGAACATACTTTTCCATATTTAAAATGTCTATGTCAGTGAGCTATGCCGAGGTATTTAAGATAATCTGTCTCTGCATCTTCTTCCAAAATGAAATGTGCCTGCTGTTAATACTGTGCAGCTGGCACCATATACTTTGATCCACCTTTGGTCAGAATACACAAAGACATCTTGGTTACCCTTCCAGGCATATCCTTTATAGTAGTGGCTAATCAGCTTGGGGCAGCTAGTGTGGACATGTCTTGTGGTTTCAATAGTCCCCTTACACATCCTGCATAAACTTTCAGATGGTGAAGTCCCTCTACATCTGCCCAGATGCTCATTAGTAGGAAGGATATCAAATCCTAAAAAGGTGATAAAGGGGCTGCGGTGTATATTAATGGGCTTAAGCCGGTATTCGCAAGGGAGATTCGTGGTAAAAATACCTCTGAATGCGCTGCGTGTGGAGAGTCCACAATGTGGAACAGCACACAGGGAAAGAGTACATTTGCAAATGTCCCTAATAAAATGGCTCTTACCGAGGCCACCTGGTCAGATAACCTCCTTCCTTTCTGAGTGGGCAGACCCTCCTCCTCCGTCCTGGCCTCGACCACTCAACTCCTCCTCCTTGGAGATTTCAACATCCACCTGGATGCTTTCTGTCCCTCCTCTGGACTCTTTCACGACCTTTGTGACACTCTGTCTCTTTTTCTAGTCTCCCCTCTGGCCTGACTCACTCTGCAGGGAACACTCTGGATGTTCTGATCTCCTCAGATCTCCCCCTCTCTATCCCATTCACCACTCCTCTCTCCTGGAAGGATCACTTTCTCCTTTCCTCGTATCTCTCCCTCTCTACCCCTGAGGCCAAGCCAACTCCAGCACTGCCACTTACCTTTTCTGTCATCCATGTGTCAGTTTAGGCTTTCGCCGCCACTTTCTTTCCCCCTCCTCCCCCTCTGGCTGACGCACATCCTGACACATCCATGCTTCACTCTTCTACCTCTGATACTCTCGATGTTCTTGCCCCTGTCATGAAGATCCGTTTGAAGCCCAAAGCCAAGTGCAACTCCTGGTACGGCACCAACCTTGTCACCCTTAAACGCAAGTGCAGGGTGGCTGAGAGGAAATGGCTAGCATCTTGTGCATCCTCTGTCAAAATAGCCTGCCGCTTGCTCCAAAGGCAATACCGTCTCTCTGTCGGCACTAAGAAGGGTGCCCACATCCAAGCCTGTGTCTCGGCGGTATCTAACAACTCGGCCGAACTCTTTAAAATCTGCAAGGAGCTGGCCAAAACTGCTGCAGTCTCTTCATTTCCTGTCCCCTTCCAGGCCCTCTGCACGGCTCTGGCTTCCCATTTCATCTCTAAAACCCAGGACATCCTGTCTACCCTCTCGTCCTCTCCTCCACCTCCATCTACTCTTTCTTCTACCTTTGGCCTCCCAGTGGACACCTCACCTCCTTTTTTCTCTTCCTTTCATCTGTTCTCCCATGACTAGCGTTCTAGACAAGTCCGATCTATGTAAGTCTCATCAAAACAGGTTCTTCCTTGTTCTTGCAAAACCATCAAGGACAACATTGGTACCCTCGCTCCTGCCCTGGCTAACTTCTGCAATCACTCCTTCGCCACTGGAGCCTTCCCTTCCCCCTGAAGCACTCTCTTGTGCAACTTCTTCTCAAGAAACCCTCAGCCTACCCCAGCTCACAATCGCGTGATCTCCATCACTCATTTCCAGGGAAAACTCCTGGAAAAGCTGGCCATCTCCCAGCCTAATCTTCACACTGAATCTGTTTGTTGACTTCATGACCATCAGTCTGGCTTCAGAGCAGCCAGAAGCATGGAAACTGTTCTCCTGAACATCCGTGAAGACTTGCTCTCTAACCTTGATTCTAATCTCCCCTCCGTCCTCATCTTACTCAATCTCTCTTCTGTCTTTGACACGGTCAACCATGCGATCCTGCCCAACCATCTCTGTGATAACCTGGGTATCACAGATCAGGCCCTGGCCTGGCTGACCTCTTTCCTCTCTGATCGACCCTCCCAGATCCAACTTGGCTCCTTCCTTTCTTCTATCTCACTCTCTACATGTGGTGTTCCCCAGGGGTCTAACCTCTCTCCCTGGCTTTTCAACCCATACTTGGCACTTCTTGCCCACTGCATTGCCGCTCTCTGCTCCAACCTTCAGTGCTATGCGCATGACACTCAACTTGTTTTTTAGGCTCCTCCTTCTCTCATGCCTGACTAAATGTCTGCTATCCAGGAGTGGTGTGCCACCAATGATCTCTGGCTTAATGCCAGTAAAATGGAGATTCTCCTCATCGGCACACCTGCACCCTCCTTTCCTGTCACTCTCTGGCCGGCCTCCCTTGGCCCTCTACCTGCTCCCACCTGTGAGGCTAAGAACCTCAGGGTCATATTTGACTCCACACTCCTTTTTCTCCTCACATCTCTAAGAAGTCAAACTACGAACTGCACCAGGTATTCTTCCTTTCCTCTCCTTCCCCCAGAAGCTCACTGTCTCTAGAGCTCTGCGTCTATCTAGGCTGTACTATTGCAACAGCTTCTTTCTAAATCTGCCTGCTTCTACTCTCCGCCCTCTGCAACTTATCCAGAACAAGACTGTGAGACTTGTCCTTGGCCTCAAGCCGAGGGATTGTATCTCTCCAACACTAAAATCTCTTCACTGGCTCCCAGTGGCTGCAAGGATTAAGTTCAAGACCCTTTGCATTGTCCATAAGGCCTTCTGGGGCCTGGGGCCTCCATACCTCCAACTCTCTCTTCGTAAATACCTTCCTACTCGAGCTCTCCGCTCCCCCACCTCCAACTCCCTCAGGGTCAGATGCTTCTACAAACAACGAGTTGGGGGAGATCTCTTTTTTTTGGCTGGAGCCTCCCTCTGGAACATCCTCCCTGCCGCTCTGAAACTTGAGGAGAACCATCTCCCCTTCTGGAAGCACCTCAAGATCTTCCTCTTTGTTCTGCCTTCTCTCTTCCTCTCCCCTGCTGATCTCCTGGCTCATACTGCACTGGTCACCTAGCTATCCTCTGATTTTGGGCCCAGGTCCCTGCCCACCCAGTTGCACACCCGGACTGCCTCCTGGCAACCCTTGCACTTGTAAAAAAAACTGCAAAGTTTGTCCCCACAGGTGATGGTCTAAACGTAAGTAATACAAAATCATCTGGATTAAACAAAAGCAGAAGTGTCAATAATAAGTGGATATCGACAAGCAAAGCAGAAAAGAAAAAAAGGAAAGAAAAAGAAAAAAGGAGCTTTACAGTAAGCATGAAATTTCACTAAATAACACAAAAAATTGGATTAATGTCCTACAATACAAAATGCTGTAAAGTAACTACATTTCAACTCAACTCCAATTTGGAGAGTCGAAAAAAGGTCCCAGAGTATCAAACAAATAATTCAATTGTTTTAGTTGTAGAACTTGGGATTCTAACTAGTATAGATTGGTTCATGTATGCATGCTATCCCACTCTCTCTTACAATTCTGCTTTAGGTCTACGCATACAACCTGTCCTTCCATGCACAGGCTCATCACTCACACCCGCTGAAAAAGTCAAAATGGCGTGGTGAAATATGTTTCGCCGTGTTGATCTAAAGAAGACCGCCTTCCTCAGGACCTGAGGTCGGATGTGTAAGAGCAATGCCCCTAAAGGAGAAGAAACAAGGAAAAGAAGGGGAAGAGAACAAGTCACTTAAAATGGAGAGATAAAAGTGTCTGGCTCTCCAAACCTCTCGCAGCACCGCTAAAAGTCTAAAACAGAAAGAGGTGAATTAAAGAAAGCTAGAGATTAGGATATCTAAAGAGTAGAAAACACCACAGAACTTGATTGTATTAAGATACAGTTTGTAAAGGGAGCTAGTTTCCCAAGGTATAAAGCAAGAAATATCCATAGATATGTATAGAGAAAGCCCACACTTTGAACACATCAAAGCGTCATGCCAAGCACAAAGTGGGAGCAGCCTGATTAGGGTCAGGTACGTGGAACAGATGGAGATACCATAGCAAACCGAGTGAGGTATCTAAACGTTTAGTGATGTGAAGTGTGCTAATGGGCATGCAGGCTTGATGTACTGCTGTTATGAATAACCACCAAGGAAATACCCCTGAACACATGGGTTCCTGCTTTCTTTCATCCAAAAGAAAGAAAAACCAACTCAATTAAACTCTAAAGTTTGGCCCGTAGTGTCAATGCCAAATAGGACAGCCTCCAAGAAAGAAAGATATGGACAGGAGGTGCACCAACTATCCTGGCATGGTACTTGCTTAGTGGCATGCTCGCCGTGTGCAGGCAGAGTAGTCAGCAAGAACGAAAAGCGAAAAACAGGCATCATTACCTGTAGCAGCGCTGAATGTGGGGGAAGCAACTGAGCTTTCAAATGGAGTCCATCAATATAAGCGCGTAGATACAAGTGTGCTGGAACACGAGGAGGTAAACTGTGGTGTAACAGTCAGCAGCAACCGGCTGTGACTAAAAAAGAAAACCGTGTGTTTGTGAATATAGTACACAGTTCCCTAGGGGTCAATAAAGAGCATTATATACAGGCTTGTATATTATAAAAATGACCTATAAAGCAAGGACTGAAACACAAAAGGTTGGCTGACTATACCTTGTATTTCTGATGTTGCAGAGGCCATGTTTGAATCACGGCCAACAGCTGACGCCGCCTTCGAGTCAAGACGGCGAGCGTTCCCGAATGTGGATCACTACAGGAGATGTGCAGATGAAGCAAGAAAAAGAGTTTATGAGGGGAGTTCCCCTGCCAGGTAAGTGGGTCTATAATGCTCAGCCTTGAAGCGGGCGAGCTGCAAGCCGAAAGCTTACCGCAAGGGGGGAGCACGAACATGGGGTAGAACGTCTCCTGGAAGTGTATCCAAGTTACTATGGAAACACAGCCTAAGAGCGGCGGCTTCCTACTTAAGGAGAGCACGCCATCATAAGAATGGTGGTCAAAGATGGAATAGCACCTTGGGTCCATATTAGTAGCCTCCTACGGCAAGCTGGCTGTGTGTACTAATGAATGCCTGAAAGCATGAAGGCGGCCTTTGTCCCTCTACTAAATTTATGCGAAGGCCTATATAGCCACCCTAATCACATTGGGCTGCATAAAATGGCTAACTGCACCAGCCCAGTATTTATGAATAAGTCTGCACCTATATATGTCAGGCTGCTCACAGTCAAGTTGGTGTCATGCCCTAAAGGGGACCGTAAGGCTGAACTGAGACATGTGTTATGTTGGATCTACCATTTCTAGGAGCTCTACAGGGCTCTTCATGTGACACAGCGAAGCAGTAGATTGCAGTTTCGGTCCCGAAGGACAACCAGTCTCAACTCAAGTGTATATACCTACATAGCGGCACATAAAGTGAGGTGGCGTGCAGCAGGCACATAACTCACTCGGCTATGGTTGCACGTGGATGCCAAGTAGGAGGCCAAAGGACAATGGCCCATACTTGTTTACTACAGGGCATTGCTGAGATTTTCGGAGAGGATACTACAGGGCCCTCATATTGAGGTGTAGGCTCCATACACCCGTGATCTGGACATGAATGAGTCTACAATGGGCTCAAAGTCATGGCAAGTCTGCAGTAACAGGCTCACCCATATGTATGTGGCAACTATTGCTGATGTCGTGCATATCCAAATGGCCCCAAGAAGAGGCACTGGCTGTGGTTGAATGTACCTACGACTACAATTAGTAGGCAGGGGATTCTTCATTGAGACCTTTAAGTTTGTCAAGCGCTCTCAAGCGATGAATCCATCGGGACTTTTTATTGTTCAATGCTCGCCGTGTGTTGGAGCTGTTTTTGACTGTATCAATTACCCACCATTACATGTCTTCAGGAGAATGGGCAAAAGCGACATAGTGAGATACCATCAGTGCCTGGTGGTTCTTACATCTGATTCTAGAGCAATGTTCATTAATTTGTGTGTGGACTGGTCTCGTGGTCTGCCCCACGTATCTCAGTCCACACGGACAATGGATACAGTAGACCACATTCGCTGTTTTGCAGTTGGATTAGAAGCGTATGTCCCATGTTCTATCCTCAATTTGGAAGTTGGACACCTTCTTAGTGAATTGGCAAGCCCGGAAATTTCCACATGGGAAATGGCCTATCAATGGTCGAAGAACTCTATGACTGGTATTAGGAGCACCCTGGCTTGTGTAATGAACCAGTTTGTCTCTCGGGTTCCTAGGACTTTTAAAAGCAAACAAAGGTTTGCTTTTATCTGAGAGGCAACTGCTCACCATCGGCCAGTGCTTTAAGAGTGTCTTCTTAATAGCAAACGATTGGGTACTATAAGTTGTGTATAAGATAAGGCAGGGAACCCTCTTTTTTTCTAAGGGGGCTTGACTCCAGAGGGTAAGGCGACAATTAGGAAAGAAAGCGGAGTCAACAGCTACCCTAGTCATTGATGCTTTCAGTAGGAAAAAGGTCACAGTGGAGCTAATTTAGCACATATCAGTTAGCTCATAACATAAACGCCAAAAGATAAGGATATCTTTTTCAAACATTAAAGAATGAGATTTATTAGATTTACACAATTAAAAACCTTTACAGGAGTCGAAAGGTAAAGTATTCCATCCTTGGCACAAGAAAACCAATATGTTTGTACAAAGTTATGCAGTAATTGTACGCATGGGTGAGTTAGTACAACAATGGTAATTATGATTACATATACTGCTAATGTTATGGCAGTATGAAAACTTGTCGACACACACAGAGTTCAGGTGTTTCTGGTACGGTGAGTAGATGGAAAAACCAGCGGATGAAGGCTGTGGAACCTGCTGGTAATTTCACCGGACTGTCTTCAGGACTGGGGGATTTGTTTTAAAAAGAAAACACGAAGTGGTTGGTGAAGTGCCAGGCACCTGAAATGGGTGAGAAAAAGGATGGTGAGGTTACAAACCGGAAATTAAGATTAAAACGGAGAGTGTTTTGGAAACACTGTGAAAAAAGGACCTACCTAGGGTAGTTGAAGCGTCATGGCTAACGTGGTTATTTTGTATAGGGCCAGAATCTGGATGAGTCACTGGCAGGTGGGTTTTGTCCAATATTAGGACAGGAGGTCTCTGAAACAAGTGAAAAGACCGAGTTGTAGTTAATGAAATGGTTTTACAATGTAGAAAAAATGGTTTAATAATCATTTACCTGGTCTTATTCAAAAAATGAGTCCCAGGTTGTTAGAGATGACCTACCCTAGGTTTACTTGTGCCAAGGATGGAATACTTTACCTTTCGACTCCTGTAAAGGTTTTTAATTGTGTAAATCTAATAAATCTCATTCTTTAATGTTTGAAAAAGATATCCTTATCTTTTGGCGTTTATGTTATGAGCTAACTGATATGTGCTAAATTAGCTCCACTGTGACCTTTTTCCTACTGAAAGCGTCAATGACTAGGGTAGCTGTTGACTCCGCTTTCTTTCCTAATTGTACTATAAGTTGTTACACATGTTATCCGATCTTGGGTTTGATTTCTCGAACTTGGATCCAACAAGTTCTCCCTAGGGGTGAATCTCCCTCTCTTGAGGGCGTGTGACACCAATTTCTTGGGGTAGCCTCGTTCTTTCAGGTCATTGGCTAATTTATTAGCATGTACATAATAGTCTGCAATCACGGTGCAATTTCTTCTTAGCCTGAGGAATTGGCTGTACGGCAAATTCTCATTTAGTGACCTGTGGTGGAAGCTGATGAAGTGCAAGAAGGTATTTCTGCCAGTTGTTTTTTTATACAGAGTGCAAGAAAGATGTCCTAATTTTGCTTACATGCAGAGGTCCATAAAGTTAATTGACGTATTGGAATATTCCATTGTGAATTCAATGGTGGTATGTTGATGATTCAGCTAGGCAAAGAATTCATTCAAGGACTCGATGTTGCCTTGCCATTAGAAAATCACATTGTCGATATATCTATATCACTTTCTAATATGTGGTTTGTAGATATTGTTTTCTGAAAGCACAAATCTTGCCTCATAATCTGCCATGAACAAAATCCCAAGGCTAAGGGCAAAGGATGCTCCCATCGCCGTACCTCTTGTTTGAAAATAAAATTGCCCGAAGTACACAAATAAATTCCTTTGGAGTGCAATGGTCATTAATTCAACAATAAAAGCTGCTGGAACCCTATATGTTGGGTGGCCTGATGAATGAGATAATTGTGGACTATCTCTATTGCCTCCTCCTGTGGGATGTTAGTATGGAGCGATTTGATGTCCATTGTAACTAAGAGGTCATGTTCAACATCAAAAGGTTCACCTTCGAAGATTTTTATAGTCGCTGTAGTGTCTTTAAGGTAGGTATGTAGCAGTTTGTTGACTAATAGGTTGCAAAAACAGGTCTATACATTTGCACAAAGGTTCCAAAATAGAACCACAGCCCGACACAATTGGCCTCCCTGTTGAATGTGTTTGATATTTATGAATTTTGGGGAGGGCGTAGAAAGACGGAATCCTTTTGCCCAAGTGGTTTAAATAATCAAGTTCCTCCTTGGTGATCCATGAGCGATCTGCTGCATACTGTGCGGCCTCCTTGATCTCATTCTCTGTTAGGTGAGGGATCCTTCCATAGGGGGCAGTAGCTTAGAGGGTCTTCTAGAAAGTCCAGTACCATGCAGTTTTACCACGTTCAGGAGAAGAGGACAATCCCTCCCCCTTATCTGCTGGTTTGATAATCAAATGAGGATTAGATGTTAATTCTTCCAATGCTTTCTTTTCTTGGTTCGAGAGATTATTCCTAACATGCCGAGTTATATTCTGAAGTCTCTTTAGATCATTCAGAACACATTTATCAAACAGAACAATTGCACTTGTGTCTGTATCTGTAACCCTACAGTCACCCTACCTGCTGGCTGCTCTTACCCATGCACCTGCCACTTGCTGGCTGCAATTCTTGTTATTGTGATCCCATGTACAGCACTGCCCACCTCCGCCTCCCCTGGCAAATTTCCCCTTCACTTTCCCCTGCACTTGCGCGATCTCAATGTCACCCGACCTAGTTATATCGTTGTCTCTGTCCTCCCTCTGTTCCCCCTCCCTTGCCTCATCGCACCTTGAAACACTTGTGTATAGGCACATTATACATGCCATATCATATCATATTGTTTGCTAGAAGTAGAAAGGGCACTGAAGCAAGATACAGACACAGGGATGTCACTGACTGGGTCATTAATATTGGGAAGCTCACGGAATTACATTGGCATTCAGTTGATGATTTACTGCACCAGAGCAGCTGACAAATGTGCAGAGACATGGCAGCCAGCTTACAAAAATACATTGCTACATTCCTACTGATGGGGATGGCAACTATTTTGAAAAACCATAAAAACGATGTACATCAAATTGTCCCCATGATGGTGGCAAATATTGCGGCGCCCCTCTCCCCTGATCCACTGTCTACCGGATGACAGAACTTTGAATTATTTCTTTAACTAACGGCTGTACTCACATGTGTTCCCCATCACATGGTATATGCTTCGGCCGGATATGCATACATCCAAGTTATCACAAACACCATTGTTCTTACTTTCTTCTGTGCCACTCAAGGCCGTCTTTGCATCAGGCAGTGCAGGTGTCACGATCGTGTTACATGGTTTCCCCTCCGTCCTGATTTCTGACCAAGGGAGTCAGTTTGTGTCTGGAGGAAGAGTTGTGCAATTGCCCAAACCGATATTCATCCATCCACTAGTCACCATCCCCAATCTGATGGCCAAACGCAGCGGACGAATCAGACACTAGAGCAATACCTATGGTGAAAGCTGGAAGGATGTGCGTGCTCTGGATAGCCAAATATGCCTACAACAACTCGCTACACACCAGTACCGGACAGAGTCCATTCTATACTGTATATGGAAGGCACCCACATACTTCTGAATTAGATATCCCCATGGCCTTGGAAATGCCATCGGTGAAGACTTTACATACGACCATCACTCAAGCCTTCAAAAAGGCAGCAGAACACTTGATCCAAGCCAAAGAAATACAGAAAAGATTCTCTGATCAACACCGAAGAAAAGCCCCAGTCTACCAAGTCCGAGATGAAGTCTGGATGGCGCCTCGGCATGTGCCATAAGAGGAACTTGAACATTTCGTCCCAGATATCTAGGGCCGTATACCATCAAGGCTATTATAAATCCTGTGGCAGTAAAACTTTACCACCAAATATGCAGATCCATCCCATATTCCACATGTCACTCTTAAAACATGTTCAGCCTGGAATTCGGGTCAAAACACCACCAAATCTGGTACTGGTTAACAGAGAACCCGAATTTGAAGTCAAGGACATCCTAGATACTAAACTCACCAGGTCCAAGTTATATTGCTTAGTGGACTGGAAGGGATACGGCCCTCAGGACAGGACATGGGAACCTAGCAAGCACGTCCATGCGTCACGCCTGGTAAGACGATTTCATCTGAACCATCCGACCAAACCAGGGCCGGATGGAAGAAATACCTTAAGAGGGGCCTTAGAGGGGGAGTGCTGTCAAGATCCATGCTCCTGACCCCCTCAGGTATAGCAGCCCCCAGGCAGCAGTGGGGCTAAAGCCCTTCAAACTGGCCCCAAGGGCCTTACAACTCCATCAGAAACATACATGGAGTCAGTCCTGGTGCCTTTGGTGCCAGGCTCATTATCAAGAATAAAGCAATACCAGTTTTGGACCTTAATCCAACATGGAGGCCTATTACAAAGCTCAGTTCTTTAGAACCAAGCCATGCGGTCTAGTGTTTTGGGTGTGGCTGCGCCTGGAACTACTTGGCCTGGAACTACTTTACCTGGGCTATTTAAACCATACCCAAACAGCAGAACACGCTTCGCGTTATTCTGCACTCCTGCAGCGTAGCGCTCACCGTGTCCAGCTTCTGCTCAACTGCTTCTCCGGCAGCCAGATCCTGAAGCCCTAGATCCGGATTCCATCAATAACCTGGAAAAGCAAGAACAGCATTAACGAGCAAGAACACTTACCTGTGAAGTAACCGGTCTTGAATCCATCCGGCGCTTTGCTTACCACACCCATCTCCGGAGTTCGCTGCAACCTGCAAAGGTAAAGAAACAAGCACAGCATTAATAACAATTCTCACCTGGGCAAGCAGCGAGTCCTGGCAGCACCCTGCACTTGTCTTACCTCGCCCATCTCTGGCTTTCACCACAACCTGCAAGGGAGAAGGAACAAGGTCAGCATTAGCAAGCACTTACCTGGGCAAACAGGGCTTTGATTGCTCATCACTCCGGAACATCACCGCAACTTGTACAAAGAGAGGAGAACACAGGTTAGCAATTAACACCAATAAACAGCGCAGCGCTCCGCGCATCAATAACTCACCGTGGTCTTCGCCATCGGCGCAGCAACTCCGAGATCGCAACCAAACCATCCCTATGAAAACAAAAAGAGACATTGTTAAGGAACAGCCTAGTGGAGCAAGATGCCGAGAAGACAGAGAAAACAGAAAGAAAGAGACAGAATAAAGACGGAGAAACCATTATAACTCACCTGGAAGACAACAAGCAGAGTCAGAGTCAGAGCTGGTCTGGGCCCAACATATGAGGACACGGACCAGTGAAGCAACTAGGTCCATGTAACGCCCGCACCAACCACGCGCCCCTGCACAGAGACGCAGGACGGAGAGTTCAATGCACAAAAACCTAAGGTGAGCAATAACCCCAAGGGAGGGGATTTGGACCAGAGGGAGGTGGGAGTCCACCCATCACAGAACCAGTATTTTAAGCCTCCATTCTCCTGTTAAAGGTGCTACCCAACGTCTGGCACATATACAAGCAGAGAGGGGTCCGGGATAGCGCTTAGACCTCCATCCAGTATTGTGTGGCAACCCCATGGATACCTGGTGAGCGTAACAGCAGGTGGCTGCCTGAGGTGCAACCTTCTAGGGGCTACATGTCCGACTCCCACCATCTTGCATCATTTATAATATTGAACAAGAACAACAAAAACAAAGTGCTATTAAATATCTCACTCTGAGCAGCAGTGAGCATGATAGGCAAAGGTGCCACTGCTGCGGTCAGCAGCAGTGCAAGCAAAGGCTAGCACCTGGGGTCACTACAGGTCTGAAGCAACATTTGTTGCTTATCAGACAGTTCTCCGTGTGACTCCTGAGTCCTCAGCGCATGCGCTGTACAGAGTGTGGGGTCATTGGGCTGGGCTCAGCTTCATATGTCAAACAGCAGGGACTAAGGGAGAGCAGCAGGCAGCCTCATCGCCATCGGGCTCGGAAAGATCGAGGCCCAGGTGTTAGGCAGAATCACCTGCAGTACCCTTTGGGAACACTACATGCAATTAGGACTACAAGTGTGAGCACAATTTTACCTTTGGTACAAGCCTGTACTACACAGTAAAGTGGTAGTGATGGCAGAGCAGCCAGACTTATCTCAATAGTTTAAATGAGCAGTAGAACAAGTCACACAAAGGACCAACAAATACATTGATTCAAATATACACGTACTCAAGGTTTCTTGGTAAAAGAATATACATTTATTTACTCAGTCAGTTAGAAAACATTACTCTAGCATAAGCAGTTCAATATCACACACTAATACACCACAAAAATCCAACCGGTAAGTAACTGAACAAGTTTAGCTCCAAAATGAAGTGGGAGCAAAATGGCACTTCAGATACTTAATAAAGGAGGAAAAAGAGAAGGTTGTGAGAATAGACAGCCCAAATACATTCATAGGCAGGGCAAAGGGTTTCAGTTAGATACAACCAGCAATTCTTCTCAATAGGCCTGGGCCAAAGTCAATGGTTCAGAGTCATTTGTATAGGATAGCACAGTTCTGGTATATAACGGTTAAGTCTTTGCCACAGATTTTTAAAGGATTTGGCTAGGTGAAAAGTTTGACGAATGTTTAGAGAAGGACAAGCCTTCGTAGTTGAGGAAAGTTTCACGCAATTTCTCAATGGCCGAAAAGAATTCCGGACCGCGTTTGCACAGTACCTTGTCAATGAAGAAAGCTGTAGCTGAGGCAGTTGTTCCTGGCAGTTCGAGCAGATCTTGCTGTTCCTGAGCTTCAGTCGTGGGGATAAGAAGGAGGACGTGGGGAGGTTCCTGCACTGTACAGGGAAGAGGCCAAAAGCTGAAGCAAGACATCGGTTTAAGGTGTGAGTGCTTTAAAATCCACAAGCTGGTTTCCTTCCCTCTGGCTATCTGGTTTTCAACAGCACTCTATAGAAATTCGACCAGATGGCGACGGTGTCCAGGTGGCTTGTGAGTTGGTTGTTCCCACCAAACTCAAGGGAAGAAGTTAAGCTTGAAGGGCTTCTCTGTCGTCGGAGTTTCAGGCAATTCGAACCTGCAGCAGGGCTTCACCGGTCGTCCAGGAGTTGCAGCAGTCCTCTTCCTTCCTCTCCTCTTCGGTTCTTTCATTCCATTGATCGACTCTGCTTTCCAAGTCCCAGAGACCTGTTTTTAAACAGTTTTCCCCCATTCATTCCAGCCTGGCTGTCACTCACACAGCAGGGTGGCTGTCCTTGCCGGACAGCCAGCCGGCCAATCACACCAGAGTGCATTCAGGTCTCCTAGGAGACTAAGCACAGGGAGTTTCGGGCACCTCCCTCCCATCCTGTCCACCTCAGACACCCTGGCGCCAGAGGAGGGGTTCAGCACTGAAGCCCGCCAAAGGCCAACGAACAAAGAGACCAAACCTGGTTTGGCGTGCATAGACAAACACAAGAAGAACTTTTCCTAAAAGTAATGGTGAAAAAAAGATGACCGGAGTCTGTTTTTACAGATATGTCTTGGGCGCCATATTGAAAAACATGGCTGACCCGATTTTTAGCTATCGTTATCAGCGGTCAGGAATAATCACGGTAGTTGATCTAAACCACTGCCACCAGCCATTTAAAATAGGAAAAGGTAACATTTTACTGTTACATGCGTGTTTTGACTCAGGGGAAGCTAAGCAACCCCTCCAGCACTCTATAGGAAGATAGTGTGTGCTGGGTCAGAGTGAGAGAGTCCCACAGTGGCAAAATAAGAGTTAGGATGTTCACAACGGCTAAGTTCAGACTGACAGAAGCTGGCAGTGGTAAGTTCAGAGTTAGAAACATCACAGCAACAAAGTTCAAAGTGACAGAATCTCACAGATGCAGTGTTCAAAGTTAGAACATTCACAGTAACAGAGTTCAGAGTGACAAAGTATTGCCGTGTTTAAGGTTCAGAGCTGGGAAGCCATGCAGCCATGACAGTCATACACTGGCAAGTTTCAAACTAAGGAAGCTCATAGCAGTTAAGTTCAAGGTGACAAAATATTACAGGGACAATATTCAGAGTTAGAAATTTCACAGCGAAATTCAAAGCTCAGAGTTACAGAATCCCACAGTGCCAAAATTCAAAGTGACAGCGTCGCACAGTGACAAATTCAAAATTGGAGAATTCACAGTAACAAATTTCAGAGTCTCATAGTGGTAGGTTCAGAGCTGGATACCTCACACCAGCCTGGTTCAGAGTGGTAGGGTCCCACAGTGGCAAATTCAAAGTTAGAAAGTTAACAGCAGCAGAGTTCAAAGTGACAGAATCTCACAGTGGGAAAGTGTATATGACAGAGATACCTAATGGAAATAACAGAGATAAAGGTCACAGCAAAATATATCAAAGTCACAGAATCCAGCATTGACCAATTCAAAGTTAGAAACTCATAGCCACTAAGTTCAAAGTGACAGAGTCTGGCAATGGCTAATGTCGAAGTGGCAGAGTCAATTAGTGGAATGCATCTGAGTCTGGAAGGTTCCACAGAGTCAGAATTCTGGTTAACAGATTTCCCCAGTGACAAAATGCAGAGTTAGAGTACAGACAGCAGCCAGGTTCAAAGTGACAGAATCTCACAGTGCAAAAAAACTCAGACTTCGAAAACCCATAGGAACAGAGTTCAGAGAGATAGCACCTCACACAGGTAAACGTTCAATGTTCACAGCCCACACTAACACAATTCCAAGTGATAGAGTCACACAGTGACAGGTTTTAAGATTCGGAAGCTCATAGCAGCCATGTTCAAAGTGACAGAATCTTACAGTGGTAAACTCACAGTTAGAAAAAGCACAGCAACAGAGTTCAAGGTGACAGAATCTCAAACTGACAATATTCAAGCTGACAGAGTCCCACTGTGGTGAGTTTCAAAGTTAGCAATGTCCTAACAGCTAACTTCGTGGTGACAGAATATTACAGTGGCAAGATTCAGATTTGGAAAATTCACCGCACAATTCAAAGCTTAGAGTGACTGACTCTTACATTGCCAACATTCAAAATGACAGAGGCACACAGAGACAAATTCAATGTTAGAGAATTCACAATAACAAAGTTCAGAGTGACAATCTCACAGTGCCAAAATTCAAAGTGACTGGGTCAAACAGTGACAAGTTCTAAGGTTAGGAAGCACATAGCAGTTATGTTCAAGGTGACAGAATATTACAGTGGCATGATTCAGAGTTAGAAAATTCACAGCAGAATTCAAAGCTTAGAGTGACAGACTCTCATAGTGCTGAAAAAAGATAAAAGTGACAGAAACACAGATATTGTCATTTCAGCCTAGTCATAGCAAATACAAGAATACAATTAGACCTTAAGACAAGACGTGGCATCACTTTTAAATTTTGGGATGTGATGGACACGCCACAAGCTGACCTATGGGACAACACCTGTGTGATGGCCCCGACTCCACTACATTCTTGGTAATAGGATGAGCTAACAAGGGCCTGATCGCTGACTGCTTGCACTCACATCATGAATTTATATTGATGCACCAAAAGCAACGGCACAAGCAGACTGGTTTTGCAGGCATGAAGCTAAACATATAGATAATGATAGCATTTTGAATTCCCTGCAGCCGCCTCTGTGTCTTGCTGATGCGAGGTCAGTGGCACTGGCCTGCACAGAGCCAGATCCAGATCCAGATCATGGGTCAGGCACTCTTGGCAGATCATGGATCGCAGCTGGAAGCCTGGGCTAATGGAAATAAATAACTAATCAATCATGCCCCAACACTTACTGGCAAAACAAGACTGGACGATCGGTAGCAGCATTTGCCCGAATGGGTGCAAAAGGGAAGTTCTTCTGTGTGGGTGTGAGGAATTTGACTTCCCGCATGGTGGGTGTGCGCTCGCTGGGCTTTTATGAAATTTTAAATGAAATTGAATGATGCTAGATCAACCTCTGGGAAAATGTGTGGGTCTAATCTGTACACATTTTCCTATGCTCAGCGCACAACTTCACCTGTGTACTCTGGGTGGACACACCCTACAAGTGCTGTCTGCCATGTCATATTTAGTTGGAATATGACAGCCAAGAGTACATCAAAGCATGCAGAAGAGGGAAGGCAAAACCTTACTCCTGCCACGGCCAGCCTAATTAACTATCAAAGGCTTCTTGGATCTGCCCTGTCCCTTTGTGTAAGCACTGCAGATAGGTGGCAGCAGTAACATAATTAGCATACTAATAGAGCATACTTCAAACAGGCCCACATGGAGCCTAGATGCGGAGGTGAACAAAGGACAGGAAAAACCCCAACAACCTTTGATATGCACTGTGTCAACCTGAAGCCAACTCTCACCTCTCAGTATCAAGAGCAGTGACCTGTCATGCCTGGGACTATGAATTTACAGTAGTCATGTTACGCTCACCTGGCTCCCACAAGGGCGTCGATCGGAACTGGACAGCTGCGGTTTCCACCCACGTGACGCGCAGTGCAGAGATGACAGACTGGACTGGTCCACCTAATTTCGTCTGCTTGACCCGTAGAAGTATTTTCCTGAAAGTGGAGAAAGGGAATTAGCCACCCGTGGATTTGAGTGATACCCCCCCCACTGTTCTCCCCTCTAATCACATCCAATGTCTCCTTTTATATTCTCACCTTAGGTTTTTAAAAGATGAGCTCTCCATCCTGCGTGGAATGCAGTGGATAACCAGTTACTTCACTGGTCCAAAGGAATTGGGGAGTTCCAGAACAATATTGACTCTGAGGTTCCTGGTGAGGAGCCGCAAGTATATAGTTCGTAAGAGTTCAAAATGTCTGACTTTCACTCTTGTCCGATTCCTTGCAGCTTACCTCAAGATAAGATTGCCTCGTGGCAGCTGGTAAAGTTCAGGTAAGAGTCTGTATTACCCAACACTGTCCGGCAAATGACACCTGTATGTAATCTGTTGCTTTCTCCCTTATTACAGGTGCAGAGTGAGAAATTATGACATCTTGAGGAATAATGCCTCCGGCGGTAAAAACAGGTAAGTCTATTATGGTGAAAGAGATTCCCTTGGTTTGTTCTTTCGGCTCACCTGGCTGTCCTTTTGTTCCCTTTAGGTGCCGGAGTTCGGCAAAGATGAGATTGAGGCTGCGCCGGCCGTGGAGATGAAGAATGCCTCCGGCGGTATAATCAGGTAAGTCTATGGTGGTGACTAATATTGCCTTGTTTATTATCTCGGCTCACCTTGCTGTTCTTTTTGCCCCCCTTAGGTGCCGGAGTTCGGCGAAGAAGTGATGAAGACAGAGGTGGATCGTGGAGGTGCTGCGAAGGCTGGTGAGTATAGCGCAGCGCTGCAGCAGGCGATGCGATGCGCATGAAATAACGTCTTTCTTCCTATTCGAAGGCACGATGGATCCAGAATCAGGTGAGGAATAAAAGTATTGTTCTTGTTCTAACCTTTTTTCCTTCTTTCCCCTTTTTTCTAGGAGCTCCAGACTCGAGGCGGGCGTGGCAGAAGACTGGATGATGACTTGCAGGCCCGAAGAGCGTCACGCTGCAGGATGCAGAATAACGCGAAGCGTGAGCTGCTCTTCGGGCGTGGTTTAAATAGCCTTCAAAGTATCCAAGGTAAGAAGTTCCCAAGACCACACCCGAGCAAGAAAATAGTCCCTGAAGTAAAGTAGTCCCCCTTCAGACTACACATTGGCTTGAATGCTGAGCAGCATGGTCTGCATGAGGTAAGTGAAAGCAAATGAGCCTGGCGCCAGACCCCTTCTATGAGCCTGGCGCCTACGGCACCAGGACTGTACCCAGATAGCCCCTAGCCGGGGCTGCTGGGTTTTTCCCAAGTATCTGGATGCCTGCTCCCGGGACAGATAGACCTGGTCCGGATGCCCGGGGGTAGGCATCATGACAGCACTCCCCCACAAGGCCCCTCCCAAGGTCGTTCTTCCTCTTGGCCCTGGTTTGTCTGGGAAGTTCCGATGGAATTTTTTCACCAGTCGGGGTGCACAAACGTGGTCACTAGGTTCCCAGGATCTTTCTTGTGGTCCGTAACCTTTCCAGTCAATTAAATAAAAAAGTCTTGAGTTAACTATCTTAGAGACCAGGATATTTTTAACTTCAAATTCGGGTTCCCCATCAATTAGCATAGGGTCAGGTGGTTTGGTTAATCTTGTACCGGGTTGGACTGGTTTCAGGAGTGAAACATGAAAGACGGGGTTGATTTGCATGTTAGAAGGTAATTCCAATTTAACGGCCACCGGGTTGATAATGGCCTTAATGGTGTAAGGTCCCAAATATCTATGGTTAAAGGTCCGAGTTCCTTTCAGGGGTATGTGTTTAGTAGCCAGCCAAACTTGATCCCCAATCTGGTATTGTGGAGCATCACTCCTATGTTGGTCAGCATTTTTTTTATATTTCTCTTTTGCCTTTTTTAAATGCTCTGTTGCTTGTGTAATAGTAGAGTGCAAATGATTCACCGCAGGCATTTCTAGGTTTTGGGGCAAATTGAGTTTTGAGGTTCGAGGAAGATGCCAATACATGGTAAAAAAAGGGGCTTTGTCCAGTTCCTGAGTGTACAGAATTGTTGTATGCGTATTCAGAAATCCACAAAATATCCTTCCAATTGCCTTCGGTTTGGTGTAGCATGCAACGTAGGTATTGTTCAAGAGTCTGGTTAGTCCTCTCTGTCTGACCATCGGTCTGGGGATGGTGACTGGTAGATAACCTCACGTCGATTTGCGCCAATTGGCAGCATTTTTTCCAAAATTGTGAGATGAATTGACTACCTCGGTCTGAGACCAATACGGAAGGGAATCCATGTAGTCGAACAATATTTTCAAGAAATTCTTTGGTTAAAATTGCAGCGGACGGTAATCCCTTTAAAGGAATAAAGTGGGCCATCTTGGAAAAAAGATCTACTACAACTATTATGGTGTTAAATCCACTACATGGAGGCAGATCAGTAATGAAGTCAAGGGACAAAGTGTGCCATGGCGTAGGTGGAATATCCAAAGGTTGTAAAAGACCAGCTGGTTTCTTCTTCTAGCTTTTGTTTTGGGCACAGATTCCACAAGATAACACAAATGACTTAACGTCTTTTCGCCAGGTGGGCCACCAAAATTGCCTCTTAATTTTAGCTTCAGTTTTTGCGACTCCTGGATGTCCTTCAATCAGCGCATCCTGATAGTTGGAGATGATTAATTCCTACAGCTCCTTGTGTGGTACGAATAGACGACCTTGATAGTACGGTAGATCATTGATAACTGAATAATCTTGGCCTTTCTTTACCCAGTCCTGTAGGGCTGCTGGATCAAAACATTGCTTGATTTTTGAATGAATGTCTTCTAGAGTTTGAAGAGTAGTTATGCCAAGGATTCTTTCTTCTGAAATTATAGGTACTGGTTTCCGGGTTCGAGTATGCTTCTCCCATTCCTATTCGGGATAGGGCATCGGCCTTGCCATTTTTACAACCTGGTCGGTAATTGATCACAAAATCGAATTCTGCAAAGAATAATGCCCACCTAAGTTGACGTGATGATTGGGCCTTGGCTGTCTTCAAATATTGCAAATTCCTGTGATCAGTGATTACCGTGATGGTATGCCTGGCGCCGAGAAGATAATGCGCCAAGCCTTGAAAGCAGATTTGATGGCCAATAACTCTTTATCGGTAACTGCATAGTTTAATTCGGGTGCCGAGAATTTTCTTGACCAGAATGCTACTGGATGAAGTCGGCCGGTTTCCGGATCCTTCTGAGACAGGACAGCTCCCATGGCTAAACTCAATGCATCCGTTTCAACTACGTATGGAAGCTCGGGGTGTGGATACTTTAAAACAGGTGCAGACGTGAATTTCAATTTTAGATCTTGGAAGGCTTTTTCAGCTTCTTAAGTCCACAAGAAGCGCTTGTTCTTTTTCAAAAGTGCTGTGATGGGATGTACAATATGAGAGGATTCAGGGATAAATCTTCGGTACAAATTAGCGAAGCCAAGCATGCTTTGAACTCCTTTAACTAAACTGGGTAATGGCCATTTGAGAATGGCATCCACTTTTCGAGAGTCCATTCGAACTCCTTTTGGGGTCAGGATAAATCCAAGAAATTCGACTTCTGTGGAATGAAAGACACATTTTTCCAACTTTGCATATAACTTGTGCTGGCACTGTTCGAACGTGCTCAACATGGTCTGATCTGGAGGAGGAGTAGACTAGAATGTTGACCATGTATACAACAACACAGACGTCAATGAGTTCGCGAAAAACATTGTTCATAAAATACTGGAAGGCTGCCGGTGCATTGCACAACCCGAAAGGCATCACCTGATATTCAAATAATCTGTACTTGGTGCGAAAGGCAGTCTTCCATTCATCGCCTTTCTTCACGCGTACCAGATGATATGCCCCTCAGAGATCTAACTTAGTATAGATACAAGCATTCTTAAGTTGGTCCAGTAATTTGGGGATCAGAGGCAAAGGGTATCGATTTTTACCATAATTTGGTTTAATGCGCGGTAATCTATACATGTTCTAAGGTCACCTTCCTTTTTAGGTACGAAGAACAGAGCTGAAGATGCAGGAGACTTGGATGGGCGAATTAAGCCATTAGCAAGGTATTGATCCAGGTATTGTCTTAGGTGAAGGCTTTCAGGCTACATAAGGGCGTACATCCTGCTGCACGGGGGTTGTGCACCAGGTACAAGATCGATCTGACAATCATAAGATCTGTGAGGTGGTAAGGTGTTTGCTTGTTCTTTCTGAAAAACATCCAGAAATTCTTGATATTCATGAGGTAACTGAACAGATGGGTTAGTGACTGTGTTCAGGCCCTTGTTCAAGGTTTATTCCGTGTAACAGGTGTGTGCACAATCTCGGAAGGTCATTCTCTTCTCTCGCCATTCTATACAAGGATTATGTGTCTCCAACCATGGCATTCCCAGAATTATTTTTTAATTGTGGAGCCTTGATTAAGTCAAACACAATGCTTTCTCGATGTCCATCTTGACCCAACAGTGTCATCTCTGTAGTGGAATGAGTTACTGGCCCAGAGGCAATTTCAGTTCCATCGACGGTAGTGATGACATCTGTAGCGGTTCTTTTTCAAAGAGATATGTTCATCCTTGAAGCCAGTTCATGATACATATAGTTTCCTATGGCCCCGCTATCTATGTACGCTCTTACTGCGTGCATATGTGATGGCTGCCCTGGATCAATGAGGACCATTGGTACGATTAGGTGTGAGGTCTGAGTGTCCTTCTTTAAGCTCGGCAAGCGGACCTCTACGCTTCTCGGGCATGGTCGTTTCCCGGATCAGACTCTGTTTGACTTTTGTCCGCAGCTCCCACCACCTTTTTGGGTGGTTTTACCGGGCAATCCCGTAGAAAATGTCCCGAGGTTCCACAGTACAGACACAAGTGCAACTGTCGTCTCTTTTCTCTTTCCTTCTGAGTTGAAGGTCCTCTAACCCCCCCGATCTGCATGGGTTCCGGTGCATCTGTTCCTTTGGGGGTAACATTGGGTTTAACCAACACTCGATTCTCGAACTTAGCTCGATCCGCCTTTCTATTCTGAAGTCGGTGATCTATCTGGACCACTAAGTCTATATATTCAGCACAATCCTGAGGTGGGTTCACAACTTGAGCCAAAACATCTTTGAGTTCTCCTCGCAGTCCACGATGGAATAATGTAATTTGTTTTACCTCGGGCCATCCTGTTTCCACCACCAACCTATTGAAGGTAGCGATATAGGTTAGTAGATCCTGGTTACCCTGTCGCAGGGACAAAAGTTCATTATCCAGGGCCAGTCCATGTGAATGTCGGGCGAATAGTCTTTCCATGCTCAATTGAAAACCCTGAAAGTCACGAAGAAGAGGGTCGTCCTGGTTGACTAGAGGAATCGACCAATCGGCTGCGCTACCACTGAGATATGATAGTACAAAGTCTACTTTGGCTTGATCGTTTGGAAAGGCTCCAGGTCTGCATAAAAAGTGCAGGCGGCATTGGTTCATAAACACGGCAAACCTTTTGGGGTCCCCAGCAAAGCATTCGGGCAGAGCTAATGGAATAGTTCCTGGTAGAATTACTTGCACAGGGTTGCTTGATGAAACAGGAGTTGGGTTTCCCCCGAGTCCAGGCAGGGGTGTTTGTCCAGCCTGGCTTTGCAGCAATTGCCTAGCAAGATCATCAGTTTTCCCCTTTGACAAAATCAGTTCTCTCCTGAGCGCATTAGTTTCTTGGCGGGCAGAATGTACTTCAGCCCTTAGTTCCCCTAGTAATTCGGCCAGTTGGTCAGTTTCTGAGGTCTCCATAACGCCGGGTGGGAATTTGTGGGTAGGCTTCGCGTTCTGTTACGCTCACCTGGCTCCCACAGGGGCGTCGATCGGAACTGGACAGCTGCGGTTTCCACCCACGTGACGCGTAGTGCAGAGATGACAGACTGGACTGGCCCACCTAATTTCGTCTGCTTGACCCGTAGAAGTATTCTCCTGAAAGTGGAGAAAGGGAATTAGCCATCCGTGGATTTGAGTGATAGCCCCCCCCCGTTCTCCCCTCTAATCACTTCCGATGTCTCCTTTTATATTCTCAACTTAGGTTTTTAAAAGATGAGCTCTCCATCCTGCGTGGAATGCAGGGGCGCGTGGATAACCAGTTACTTCACTGGTCCGAAGGAATTGGGGAGTTCCAGAACAATATTGACTCTGAGGTTACTGGCAAGGAGCCGTAAGTATATAGTTCGTAAGAGTTCAAAATGTCTGACTTTCACTCTTGTCCAATTCCTTGCAGCTTGCAGCTTGACCCAAGAGAAGATTGCCTCGTGGCAACTGGTAAAGTTCAGGTAAGAGTCTGTATTACCCAACACCGTCCGGCAAATGACACCTGTATGTAATCTGTTGCTTTCTCCCTTATTACAGGTGCAGAGTGAGAAATTATGACGGCTTGAGGAAATAATGCCTCCGGCGGTAAAATCAGGTAAGTCTATTATGGTGAAAGAGATTCCCTTGGTTTGTTCTTTCGGCTCACCTGGCTGTCCTTTTGTTCCCTTTAGGTGCCGGAGTTCGGCGAAGATGAGATGGAGGCTGCGCCGACCCGTGGAGATGAAGAAGGCCTCTGGCAAAATCAGGTAAGTCTATGGTGGTGACTAATATTGCCTTGTTTATTCTCTCGGCTCACCTTGCTGTTGTTTTTGTCCCCCTTAGGTGCCGGAGTTCAGCGAAGAAGTGATGAAGATAGAGGTGGATCGTGGAGGTGCTGCGAAGGCTGGTGAGTATAGCGCGGCGCTGCAGCAGGCGATGCGACGCGCATCAAATAACGTCTTTTTTCCTATTCGAATGCACGATGGATCCAGAATCAGGTGAGTAATAAAAGTATTGTTCTTGTTCTAACCTTTTTTCCTTCTTTCCCCTTTTTTCTAGGAGCTCCAGACTCGAGGCGGGCGTGGCAGAAGACTGGATGCTGACTTGCAGGCAAGGTGAGCGTTACGCTGCAGGATGCAGAATAACGCAAAGCGTGAGCTGCTCTTCAGGCGTGGTTTAAATAGCCTTCAATGTAGTCCCAGGTAAGAAGTTCCCAAGACCACACCCGAGTAAGAAAATAGTCCCTGAAGTAAAGTAATCCCCCTTCAGACTTCACATTGGCTTGAATGCTGAGCAGCATGGTCTGCATGAGGTAAGTGAAAGCAAATAAGCCTGGCGCATATTTAACATCTTACGACTCATTGCTCCATTTGTGCTAAAACCAAGTATCCTTGAACTATTGCGATTAAGTACTTTACCGACTACCTTCCTGTCAGTACCCAGAGTGCATCCCTCCTCCTTCTTGAAACTGTCTGTCCTCTGCATTCCTCTACAGGGTGCATTGTGATTTGTAGTGTGCTAGAACTGTCTGTTGAATAAAGTAGATATGTGTATACAACCTTTGACTGGACAGTTTCCTTTATCATTGTGTGATAGTTGTATTTTCGCTGTTTTGCAACTAACCAACGATCCACGACCTTGCAGAGGTAAGCCTGCTTTTCTGTCCATGTTACCAAAATTGGACAAGGAGGTTTATAATTTGCTTGTGTTTCCATTCTGTTCGGATTCCTTCTGGTGCACTAGAGGTGTGGGGCTGATTGATGGCTTAGAAACCGATATTCATCCCTGGACCACTGGTGCCCCGGGAGTTGATTCGTCACAGTGGGTCACTAACTGCACACACCGTCCGAGTGGCCAGATTATATAATGCTCTTTATACCACTGAACCATGCGAGTTGACAGGACAGTTTATAAAAAGTAACTATATTATTTTCTTTGGAGAGTAGGAGCCCTTTGAACTCCATGAACGGGCAAAGGGTTCGCCGTGTGAGTGAACTGGTTCCACTGGGGGTAACATCCGCCAAAAGCACGTTAGTTGAGAGGTCTGGGTAGGGTGACCAGATTTTAAAAATGAAAAAGCACAGTACAGGCCAACGAAATAAACGTAGAACTTCAATTTGAAGCATGGCCGTCATAGCAACACTTCAGTCATGGGAAAATGGGCGTGAAGGGTGGGGGTGCAGGTATTTCCCTGGGTGTGGGATTTGGCTGTGATGTAAGCATGTTCAAAAGGAACACACTTTGCTCTGACAGCTCTTTCCAGCCTTTCCCAAGCAGCCAATATGGCACAATTTCTCGGGAGGATAGCTCAGCGGCAACGTGCTCGCCTTCAAAGCACGACGATATGGAGCAACACAGGTTCGATCCCCGGGTCCGCGTTTAGAAACCTCTGGGTATTAAGCGTGTTATAAATAATCTAGCATATCATATCAATCAGTAAATGCAGATGGCTTTTAACTAACAGGCTTGGGTTCCGTGTGCATAGCTTGCAATGTAAGATTGCTAAACTGTCGTAAGTGTTGTTTGGTTCGTAATTGTTGGCGAACTGTTCAGCGAGTGAGATGTGATGACTGATGCGGTCTCATCTGTGATTCTGCCATGGGCCACCTCACCACCCCCCCTAAAACACACACAGGTTTTTTAAGTTAAAAAAAAAAACTCTGGACAAACGGCTTAATTCCGGGACAGTCCCTGAAAAACAGTGACATGTGATTACCCTAGGTATCGGTTTCCGGATTAACATTTTGGGAACTGGAGCTTCCTTGCACCATGGGGTCACCCTGCACTTCGCAGGATCGAATCCAAGCAGAATGACTCAGCCTTTCAGTCTTCTGTGGCTAATAAATACTATTACGTCATCCATAGCTTCTGCCCTTCCCCCAGTCCAATACCACACTGGTTGGTATTACATTGCAAAAGACTACTATTACAGCGCTTAGAAGTGGGGGGTCATACGCCATGAAGCGCTATACACAGTGATATTATTTCTGAACTCACAAGTATCACTGGATTCTTGCATGCACGTTCTTTCCACATCTGTTCACGTCATGTTTGACCTATTAAAGCATTTTCATCGTGTTAAAGACTCACATTGCAACAGGTCGGCACTCCGGCATTGTTCCGCATTTGATTACGGCAGCAGGGATACGTAGAAGTGCTTTCTCTGAACACGTGTGTGTCAGATATTTTCGTGGCGCAAGACTGCCACCTAAAGGCAGTTCATGTTACTATAGAAGCATGAAACGGGGCATCTAAATGTAAGATGTATTGTACACTTGCAGAACATTGATGCAAGGGTCATTAAAAAGCAACAAGGCAGCAGTACCGAATAAAGCGCCAGAGTTTGCTGAATTGTGTGCACCATGGAAAAAAGCAATCGAGAAGTATGTTATGCAGGTAAATGAAATCTGTAGTACACATTCTTTGGCAGAAATACTAATCGTCATTTTAACACACGTGGAAGAAAGAGCCACCCGACAAAATACAGGTGTTGTATATAACTCACCCTATCGTATTATGGGTAGCCAGAATGAGACTCTTAGAACACGTAATGCACTTCTGCACCCCTGAAATGCCTGGTACTCATTCTCTCCATTCATCCGTCCATCTATTTGTACTTATTTCTGCTTATGGTGCCTTTCTTGTACCTGTATTTTCTACCTCAACTGAGCTCCCGGGAGGAACGAATCTTATATGCGGTGCATATACAAATCACAATAAATAAATATATGTGCATTTACCAATGCCACACAAAATATCGTTCAACATATATGTTAAGAGGATGTTTTCAGAACGCGTTTTGGTGAGGGATTCTGCTGGCACAGATTGATTGGCACTCCATGGCATGTGTGTGTTTGGCGCTTACAGTTAGTGCTTTAACACTGCTACTGTTAATCAGAAGGGACACTCCTCTGCACATGCATGGTTATGTGTCTGTGCTGATTCTATTTTCTACAGCACTACACGTTGCCTTGCAGACACTTTGCAATTTGTGTTTCACTTTTGGACGGTTTCCCTGACCGTCAGTTCAGCCACTTGGTTACTTGATGTGAAGTTTGAAGCAAAGCTGAGTGTTCACCGATTTGTGGGACTTGAACCCAGTGGCGGCTGTTAACATTTTGAACTGGAGGGACGTAAATAATTCCAACAAATTTGTGTGAGTGACCAAGCATAGCAAGGGAGCCCAAACCAAGCAAGGGCTGTTCTGGGGGTTCTCCCCCAGACAATTTCCTTTTAATAATGGGCTAAAACGGTGCATTATACAGCACTCTTTCTGGGAAAAATAGATGCAAGTCGCCAACAGTGCACATGAGGATTTCCAATCCCCACAATATATGCCAGTATAACAAATATTATCAGACTGGCTGTGCCCCTACATTTTCACTTATCCATGCCAGTATTAAGAACATACTCGTGTTTGCTTTGTGTATAATACCAGTAATGATACTATAAAGAAACATGACCAAGCTGAATCTGCCAATATATGGCAGTACCTGCACATAAGAACATGCTCCTTTTGGCTTTGCCAGTACATGTTAGCTTTATTATAGATGCACAGTAAAATGCCATGCCAAAGTAAGAAATGGCTAGACTGGCTGCACCAAAATGCCAGTCTAGTCACGTAATAACACTAATCATGCATACTTTATCATGGATGCCCATTACAATATGCCATGCCAGTATAAGCTATGGCTAGACTGGTTACACCAAAATGCCAGTCTCGCCACATAATAACACTTATGGTTGCTTTATCATAAATGCCTAGTAAAATATGCCATGCCAGAGGCAGAAAAATGTAACCAGATTGGCTGCAGTGATGCAGTCCAGTCTAGCCACATAACAACACTTATCATGCAAACATGATAAGTTTTTTTTTACATGGCTAGACTTCACTGCATTGCTGCAGCAAACCTGGTTCCACTTTATGCCTTTGGAATGGTGTTTTTTTCAAATGTATGATCATCCAATAAAAAGTTATTACATTTCCATCTATCAGAGCCTTTATTCAAATTATTCAATTCCAGAGTTGTGGTTACTGGGGCATTTTCTGAAATAACTGGACTTTCAATTCTAGCATCTACAATTGTACCAGATAAAGATTTAGAAATACATATGTAGTCAATACAGGACCTAGAATTTTATTGTATTTCTTTTATTGAGCATGTGTTAGGCACTTCTACAACTGAATAGTGTTTCAAATCACCACAAGGCTCCCTACAAGGCCTTGTGCCATTCGGATGTGCCAGTCCAGTGAGGAGCAATGCAGGAGATGAGGGGGGGGTGGAGCAGAGGAGTGGGCAAGTGCTGGTGGGTGGAGAGCCCGGGAGGGAAGTGCTGAAAGGAGCCAAGGAGGAGAACCTCAGGCTAAGTGCTAATGCAGGTGACTCCCAAGGATGGGACGCAGAGCCTCCAAGCCGTGCAGTGGGGGGTGCTGGTATCGACTGGGAAGAAGAAGGGCCGGAATCCTGTGAGGTTCATGAGGCTACCAGTCACAGTGGCAGTGGGATGATTAGCAGGGAACGGAAAGAGGAAAAGCGGTAGAGAACAGCAGAGTTTGGAGAAGCTTCCTGAACTAGTATTATGGGAAACAGAATGCAACAGGAAATCAAAATATGTAGGGTGTGCCAGTCTCCAAGAGTCTACCCACCCAATCTCTGATAAACAGCATAAAACCTGTGTAAAGATCGGAGGGGGTATCTGTACTTCTACCCCTATCTGGTAGGGTAAAGGCACAGAACAACCCCTGCAAGGCTCTCAATGTGGTAGCTATGGACGAGCAGCCAGGCTTAAGCATTCAGGAGGTGATGCAGGCAGGTTATTAAGTACAGTGAGTCTCCATGCCCCCACAAAGGAATGTCCAAACACTATGTCTGTGAAAACAGTTTCTTTATATAAAACAAAGGTCAGCAAAATATATACACATAAATAATAATAAGAATCTGTACTTGGAAATGCGTATTCAAAGATTAGCAAATTACACTATAGGTGGTACCACACAATACTTGAGTTCAATTAAAGATGCGCTAACTGTGGACAGATTTATAAGGCAGGTGGTCTAATCAGTAAGGTGTAACAGCCTAGAGTAAGGAAGAAGGCAGGATTATATTACATAAATGCAGAATGTTTATTGAGTGAGGATCCCCCACACCTAAGCAACCTGTAATAAACAAATTAACAAGTCCAGTCTGTGAATACCTAATATATCTTGCTTCTGGGTCCAAAAGTTCAACCACCCCAATGAACCTGTTGTAGAAGTGTTTCTTCGAAAGTTCTTCAACAATATCCCTCGACGGTGGACCCCCTTTAAAGCAGGTGCCACTGGGTGTCGAAGATCTCGAGGAAATGTAGAACACTTGCACTGACACAGCAGCTTCGACCTGCACAGTGTTCTTCGACAATCGATCGTGGAGGTCCTGGTAAGAGGAGGCGTGCGGTAGACTTCGATGCAAAGTATTCAGTGCCGCAAATAAGACTGAGTGGACTTGAAAGACCTTCGGCAGTGATGGATGAAAGCCCGGCAGGGTGTCAGGAGTCACGTTCGGCAGTCCTCTGGCCTGTCAGTGCTGCAGCCACAGCACATACCTCAGGATAGCTTCAGCGATCAGAACTCTACCACGGGCTGGACCTCAGATCTTCACTCCGTCAGTGTCCTCAGGACTTCTTTGTCAGCTTCTGATGGCGGGAAACCCACCGGCGACTTGCCTCAGTAGCCAACGACCTTGGCTTTTTACGGCGGGACAAAGTGGTTGACGGTGATGTCAAGGGAGCCCTCTTTCAAATGTTCTTAGGCAAGGTGGAGCTTTCTCGGTTCCGGGAATCGAGCAGAACATCATCAAGGTGTCCCCGCTTCGGGGTGACACGGTTCGACTAGGCTTCCAGCGGTCATGGAAATCATCTGACCCCAGTCGACGTCAATGGACTTCGATGACCCTCGATGTCCAGGTGGTCTCTTCAGGATTCTCGGCGGATCCCTCCTCTGGACGTCAGACTCACAGAACTGGCTTTCAGGGTGCTTCGATGTAGAGCAGCAGTTTTTGCATGATAGCTCCTCGTATCTCTCCTCCAGCAGGGTTTCAAGTATCAGCTTCAAGTTTTGACTTCAGCTCTGAACAAATTGGTAATTGAGAAGTCCCCAGATACACACATCGCTCCCTCATTTGCTCTGGCTGATCAGTCAGCCAGTCACACAGAAGGGCATTCGTGCAGGCAGGCAGCCAATCATCAGGCTTGCAGGCATTAAGGCCATTCACTCCTCCCAGACACCCATAACAAGGAATGTGGATTGGGGCATGCACCCAGCCTTTCAGCACACTACACTGCATTTATGTCAGTTTCAGGCAGGGCTGTCTCATTCATTGTGTCACACACACAGAAACCAGACACCCATAACGTGGAATGCATATTGGTCACATACTCCATTCACACAGGTCCCACCCCAAGGGTGTACCCACAACATACAGTCACTGTGAAGGCTCCAGACAGTCTGGCCTGGACTTCTCCCACAATACCATATATGGTTCTTCCACCCAACAGCCAGTCAGGGGAAGGAACAGAGTTAGGGCTTCCCGGGACTTTGGGAAAACAAGGTAACAGGCAATAGGGACCAAGAGGCCTCAGGTGCCATCTTGCCTTCTATCAGGAATCCACTGATTCCTATGGCAGGGCCTGTGTATCCCAAAATGAAGGATACTCAGGGCTCCTGTTACATCAGCATAAAGCTGCCACAAGCACACACCCTGCCCTGTGGGCAACACATAGGTGCCCAAAAACATGCATAAAAGGTACAAGGGTGTCATAAGGGTATCCCATGGGTGATGTTCACCAAAGATAAAAATGAGGAGCTGCACTGCCAGAGGTCCATGCTGGACCTCAATGGCAGAAAACATGGAGAAGACATAACTCAGAAAAGTGATTGGTCAAGGACAGGAGGCCCTGACCCACCATAAGGCATTTCCAGCATCACAACCTGCATATGTGTGTTACTGCTTTTAAAATGAAAGGAAGATCTTTTATCTAAAACTTGATTAATGATGTTGTTAAAATCTCCACGCACAATCAAGAATCAGATTGCACTAGCATTTTGTTTATATCCTCCCAGAAGATAGGATCCAGACTTGTGGGATCATGGATATTAACAATGGAAAAAAAACAGAAATGTATTTGCAATTTAAATATCGTCCATCTTCCTTTAGTATCAGCATCTTTGTGTATTATTTTATAGTTTATCCCTTTCTTAATTAATATTGCAGCCACATTATATTTAGAGGCAGATGAATACGTCATCCATAGCTTCTGCCCTTCCCCCAGTCCAATACCACACTGGTGAGAAAGGTTACTCGCTAATATAACCATACCGCCCTTATCCCAGGCAGGTACAGCAGGAGATGGACACGATCTAAGCTGAAGCTGGCAAGAGTAACCAAACTAACATTGTGACAATACATGTGCATGCATTAGACACAAAGCAAATGTGCACTCAACGTGAAGAACACGTACACTAGGTAATATTTGCATTTATACATGAAGAATACTAACATAGCAGAAATAAGACATGAAGAATACTAACACAAGCAATGCATAAGATGAATGCAACTAGAATGACAAGTGATTATAGCTCTCCAACATAGAAATGCAACAGTAATGGGCAGCCATCATTTTCAAAATGGAAGCTGCAAAATGCGTCTAGTTAAATAAAATGTCTCAAGGCTTCACGAGAACTCAATATGCTGAAATCAGAGTAATGCATAGCCGTGCAGCACAACCGACCAGGTTCACACAAACTATAAGCCAAGAAAAGTCCATGCAGAATAACTCAGTAGTGTCCCCAGTGATAAAAGAAACCATAACACTCACATTAATATTAGCTAAAATTCTAATAAATGCAGGATAAAATCATTCCAACCATGGTCCCATCACACGTGACCCATAATTGGTGAACACTGTCTATTTATTCGAAAACAACACAGATAGGAAACCTGCTGTACTCCCTACACATACACCCAGACACGAGCTATCGTACACGGCCAAGTACAAAGAAATCACCCTGGGTCAGGTCCTAGGAGTAAGGTATGTTATCTTTTTTATTTGAATGGAAAGCAGCCCGTGGGCCCCTCTCCCACTACTCCCATCTGGCTCATGTCTTGACGACCTGTCGACCATTCAAGGTTGGTTAGCAGAACGCCAACCAATTTGAATCTCCTGTGTGGCCGCCCAGCAAATTATATGCCACCCAATAATGGGGTTTGTGATGATGTACTCTATTTTTTTTAATCAACTTAGAGGTGGTACCAGGTGGAGCATCAGATTGTCCTAACCAAATGAAACATTTTACACTTATAGAGTCTATATGTAGCCAATACCCTCAAGAAATCCCCTGTCCCTGTAGGTTTTGTTCTGAGAGATTATGTTGTGATGTCAGCAATGACAGGTTTTGAGTATTTCATCCATTATTTGGATGTCAATAAAGCTGGGTTTTGCCTTGCACTCTGTCTACTTACATTATTTAGTCTGGTTTTGACTGACTCCATATCCTCTGGGTAATCTGGGAATTTCCTGGGCCGTTTTAACAGTTACTTTCCCTTCAGCTTGACTAGCAATCACATCACAAATCTAGAAACTTTTCAAGTTCATGGATTCTTGTAAGGACAAATGTGTTTCTTGAATACAGGCTACAAACGGTTTGAATCTGTTCAATTGTGTGATTAACTTTTTCCTCTCACTGGGTTATTCAGCATTTAACATTGAAGGTGATGCATTTAATTGTCATTACCCAAACAACATATAAGGATTATATTTATCATTAGAACTACCTCCAATACAACCCATCTGACCAATAACATTTATGCGAACACCCCTTACGATAATCCAAAAGGCAATGGCCTTTTAACAGCTTATGTAACCTTAGACAAAACAAAGATGACACAAGAGAAGAAAACATGGGAAAAAGAGAGACAAGTTACAAAACCTGATGCCAGGGGGTGTGTGATCTTGTACCTATAACTATGTAAAGGGTAAACAACAACCACTGGAAGCAAATAACGAAATAAGAATGTAAAATCTAACAAAAATGCATAAACAAGTATGCAACACAAATGTGTACGTGTAAGGTGGGCACACCCACAGCAAGAGACAGAAAAGCAGACACCGACGTTTCCTGTGCCTACTCCTTATTCTTTGAATAAAGTTAATTGTTACCGGAGACAACCTTTAGACATCTTAATGAGACTCACAGTACTTCGGGACTCTCATTAATTAGCTGGCTGCTGTTCTGGGGTTTGGTTTGAGGTATTCACTTCCTCCATTTCAAATTACCTTATAAAGTTTTCGACATCAACAGGATCCTCAAACACAGACGATTGTCTTTAATAGTCACTCTGAATGTGCAGGGATGTACCAGACCGAATCTGGCATTCGAAACGATAACAGTTCTTTCCTTCTCTGAGCCACTATTTTGGAGACATCTTGTGATATCTATAGCCTGTGGTCGTTCCACGTAAGCTCCTCCAAACAGCTGGTGCAATAATAGCCAGTAGTATTCAAACCCTATTTCCAGTATGTAAATGCAATCTTGACATATCGTTCTAATATGCCGCGAGGATGCACATTCCACTAATATAGTAAAGGAGGTCGTATGCTCCTCAATTCTCCCGTCATAATATATAACAAGTTGGTCCATAGCCAAAATAGGCGTTAATACTTCTGAGAGACAACTGAGATGTTTCCTGTTTCAAAGTGAGAGGCAGCAGTACCGTTTTATTTCCACTAGATGGAAATGATCGGTTAGGCCCATGTTGTGAGGAAAACCGACCTCCAGAAAAGCACATATGCCACATTAAGACACATCCAGGTTACGTGAGGAGGGACGCGTCTGTGCAGTTACGGGGCTCCGCGGCGCCAGCTCCCACGGTTCTCTCCCATCATGACGACTGCAAAAATGGGTCGGAACTTGCCACACCACGGAGCCAGGAGCTATTTAACGGATCCTCATAGCAAGTGGCCGAGAACAAGGTCGATTAAATCATCTCCGGTGACTTCTTAGATCGTATCGGAGCGGGATAAAATGGGTAGTCTGCCATTACCGTTCGGCGCCTAGCCACACCCCCTCCGAAATGTACTTTTTTTACCAGACACAAGCAATCAGGAAAATCCAGACACCACTCGTGAGTAAAGTGACTATCAAACTTCAATGCACCGCAGTTTGGTAACACCCAAAATGGGTTACTAACAAATTCACAATTCAAGTAATTAAATAATTAATACCGGAGACCAGTCTCTAAGCACTGGACAGGGATTCAAACCTGTGTCAGTTCTGCGTTGTCCTACTTCTCAGACAAATGTATTGCTCCTGATCTATCCTCCCAGCCAGTTCAGTAAGCAATATACACTATACATGGCTAAAGCTGGTGGAAAGTTCAAACTGCTGTTGCAAATGTGTGGGTGCAGGAATGGATGAACACAACAGGCACATCCTAACCTCTGTCAGATGATTCACATTTCTTTAGGAGTGGGTTGTATTCTGTTTATTGGGATTACAACCAGTGCAATAATTAGAAAAACAGTATGTTGTGAACATCAGTCCATACCCTTATCATTACATTGCCCTGATCCCAAAAATATATAAATATATATTTTTGAATGTTTTTATTGGTTTCAAAAACAATGTAACCTTTAACATCTTAAAACAACAAACATCAACATCATGCCTCAAAATAAAAGAAGACTGATACCATTTTTAAATGTATAAAGCACAAAGGTAAAAAGTAAAAAAGGACAAAAGAGAAAGAGATTATAACAAATTAACCATGAAAGTGAATGGCCATATTCAAGACTCTAAAAAAAGTTACAACTGCAATAACAACAGACAGACAGATTTTCCACATCATTTCAAACTCAGAATTGTTAAACCTAGTGGCATATTTCCTAAAAACAATCGAAGGTAATCTTTGCAGCATAGGGCAGTGTGATAACACATGTTTTAATGGTTCCTGTTGCTCACTGTCCTGACAAAATCTGCAAAAAAATAACTGTTCATCAACCAGACCATATCGCACCAGCATCTCATTTCTGTGTATTGAGTACCACCTAGACCTAAAAAAAAAGCTGACGAGCACCATTGTCAGGATAAATCGACAAAAAAGTGGCGCCATTCACTGTTTTTTGTGGGCGCCCGCAGATGGCTCATCAAGGCACACTGTTGGAATTCCTACACTGTGTGGACCCAATCTAAATCATAAAGTGCTTGTTTCTCCTTACACGATAACCAATCAATTCAGCTGAATCACAGCTGCATTTGGACATCAAGTCAATACACGCCATCATGTGATGATGAGGAGGACACACTGCTCTGTCTGTTGTTGCTGCTTGAGGAGCTGATGCATGAGCAGGGCCAGCATCCGGGCCTTTCAACCTTTTCAAATGAACAGGGCCTCGGGGCATCCAGTCACCAGTCTTGTACCACAACAATATACACATGTTTCTATTTTCGTACTGGGGCTTAAAATGTGCGCTTTGCAACACCCCGCATTAGAAGCTGTGTTTACTGAGTCTACTGCTCCCTGCATTCTCTTCTTGCAGTGTTGCGCTCCGTTCTGTGGCTCTCTCTCGTCTCACACCACTCCTCTATGGACTGGCTTCATCTTGTGGTAGTGCCCATTCGTCCTGCACCACTCCATGTTGCTCTCTCGTTGTCGACTCCTCCTTGGCTGAGTTCTTTTCTTCTGCTCTCTGCTCTGGGATTGCGGGGCTGAGTGTTTCACCTGCCCCCTTTTCGTATAGCGCTACTCTTTCCAGGTTCCATCACCTACCATCTTGGGTGCGCACATAATTTGTCCCTCGCTGCACCACTCCCACCAGTCTGCTGAACTTGGAACCTGTCACAGGGTCTCTACGTAGCATTTTCATTTGTATCACGTCACCTTCTCGAATTGTGCTTTTTTGAGGCTTTCTTCTTTTGTCACTATATCTTTTCATGTTATCTTTGCTTTTCTTCACTTGCCACACCAATTCTTCCATGTCAACCATGTCGTCCTCTCTTATATTTGCCAACCATGGCAGAACCAGCATGGACGCTGCCATGCGTCCCCTGAGGAGGCGGAACAGTGATACATTAGTGACCCCATTGTGGCTAAGGCGATGGGCAGCCACTACTTCCTTGAATGTGCTTTGTGGATGCCCGCTGCGGTAGCCAACTGCAGGGCTCCCTTGATAAACCTGTTGGTGCGTTCGACCATCCCATTTGCTTGTGGATGATATAAGGCTGCTATAATCTGCCGAATATTGTTCTTCTTCATGTACCTTTCCATTTCTCTTGATATGAGTTTAACTCTGTTGTCGTGACCAGTTCTCTTGGCAAGCCTTCCCTTTGAAAAATGTTCTTGAGAAACTGAATCACGGTAGCTGTGGTTATATTGGATACAAACTCGACTTCTACCCATTTGGATAAATAATCCACTAGCACTATGCCATACTTGTGTTCATGTTCCATCAGCTCAAGTGGGCATATGATGTCCATGCCCAGTTTTTGCCACACCTCCTCTTGCACTTCTTTTGGGTGTAGTGGCGCTTGTCTGATCTTCAATCGCTTGTCGCTATTTCCGCATTAGTGACCTCTCCCTTTCGTTGTCCGTATTTCCAAATCCATTCCTGGCCACCAATATGATTCCCTCACTCTGCTTCTCGTCATGTTGTTTCAGAGATGACTGGCATGAGCCCTACATATGATGGTTTTCCTCATTGCTACTGGTGGTATGACCTGATCACCTCTTATGAGCATACCTTCGCATTTGCAGATCTCATCAGCTACTTTCCAATAATGATGCAACCCTTCTGGGATGGATTTCTTGTCAGCCCACCCCTTCCTGACCCATCCCGTGATTTTTGTTGTTGTGATATCCTTAGCTGCTACTTCTTTCCAGTGTCCCTCACTCATTTCGAGGAATCCTCAGCTCCTTCGATCAGCGAGTGTTGCGACCACCCATTCATCATGTAGAAAGCTGGTCTCTGTGTCTTTACGCACTGGCAGTCTGGACATACAGTCTGCTTGGGCATTCTTCCACCCTGCTATGTGCTGTATTTCGTATGTGTATTTTTGCAACTTTGCTGCGATGCGAGCAAGCCTGGGGGTCGATGTTCGGGTCCCTCCCGGGCTCAGTAGGTGCACTAGGGGTTTCTGGTCAATTAAAATGTTGTCTTGGAAGTCGGAAACATTCCCAATATTTTTCAACAGGGAGTACATCGTGCGTTGGAACGCAGAGGCCTCTGAAGACAACCCGAAAGGCATTCTGGTGAACTGATACTTTCCAAATGGGGTTAAAAAAGCGGTAAGAGGTCTGTACTCCCAATGCAAGTTGAACTAGTGGTAGGCGTCTCTCATATTTAACTTTCAAAAGACTTTTGCCTCCTTCATCAGCAAAATCAGTTCATTTATACTTGGTAATGGATAACTATCCACCTCACCTCAAGATTTAGACTGCAGAAATCAATGCAGATGCGTAGGTCCCCAGTATTCAGTTTCTTTATGAGCACTACTGGACTGAGCCATTTTGATGACTCCACCGTGTCTATGGTTCCTTCTTCTAGCATCTTGTTGAGTTTCTCCTGCAGTGCTACTCTCGTCGTCGTTGATGCTATGTTCACATCACAAGCATAAATATGTCTAGTCCCAGCTGGAAGCACCTGTGGTATTGCGTAGGTGGTTTAGTCTATGGCAAAGTTCTTAGTTTTTAAGATGAGTGCTGGGCTGCCGTGTTCTTCACTGGCTCTTGCATCGGGATCTCGCGACACCGCATGCGGGCCTCCCTTGAAGTCCTTTACTCTACACAAGGATGGACTTGAACCCCCAACCTTCCAGATATTAGCCGTATGCATTAACTACTTGTACCACAGAGACAGGATCAGCAACAGGTAACAAGCAAGGCATGCAATGTCAAACAGAGCAACAGCCCCTTTGATATTTACGAAATGCTCAACTTTTCACACTAACTACCAATAACAATCAAGTTCATTGTATACATATAGCATTACAATACATCATTCAATCAGTATGACTTAAAATATACCGTACATGTTATTTACGTGCTGTTATCAATAGTCAAAACCGCACAATGTTTATGCAGATGTGGTGGAAGGGGGATGGATGGAAGGTTGGTGGAAGGAGGGGTGGATGGAAGGTTATTGAGTTAAGACAGGGAGAGTGGAAGTGGTTTAGTCCTTCGTTTATGTTGGAGGCCAACCCGGTTTTCTATATTGGTAATCTGGCCACCCTAGGGATATACAGACATGTTATCACCTCATTGACTTCTAACGCTGGTTCCTCCACATCAACCACTTGCTGATAATGAAGGGTTTAGTGCGCTTTAATGGGCATTTAACGTTCAAACTCCCTGCCGGCTGGCCATCTCGTGATAAGCAGCAGCTATTAACCTTAGCTTTGTGACTCAGACTGTTCTCGTTGTAAACACGGGCCCCTAACCATCATGTTGAAATGGGGGGCCCCTACACCTCTTCAACCTGTCCTGTGTAGGAGCTATGTTTCTGCTCCATTAATGTTCAGAAATCCTTGCCATGTGGAACACACATAACCGTGTGTCGTGCTCCCCGGGCGAGCTGGGCGGTTGTCTCCCTAGCACCTCCACTGCCACGCCCTTTTAAGAGGATGAGCAAGCATGTCAGTGCTGTTAAAGTTGCATCAAAACAGTACTCCACTCCCTGCCCAAAAGTTCTCTTTATACACTTACCAGAACATAATGGAGGCAGTAGTTGGCAATAGCAGCAGTCTGAAACATGACGAGGCAGCAGGATTTTTAGCTGAGTTGAGCAACACGTGTTTGTTATGTTATTGCTAATGATCTTAATTTGCCGAGCACCCTGGGAGCTGGTAGTCAGGAGAGCGCTTTCAAAATGAATGGAGAATGCACTGAAGGCTTTAGGGCTAACAATAGCGGCCATGATTGGCGTGCGTCGGAGTACAATGGGCTGCGTTACTGAGGTAACAACAAGGACGGCATTGCAGCCATTATACAGGCCTTGAACATTCTTTGCTTTTTGTCCTTCTGTATTGCTCTGTAATCTGCTTGAAGTTAACACAAAACAATATACACGGTTAATCAAAACTGGTCTGAACCCCTTCTGAAAAGCCGTGTCAAATACAGTCGGCCATGTTTTGTAAATGTAGAGGTTACAATGCTTATGGTTGTGAGGGGTGGGGGCGTGCAGGCTTTCCAAAAAAAGGGAAAACAATTCTTACCATCTACATGTGCAAACCCAATGCATAGTTGCCATTGCCTGTGGCGCAGTATGAAAACTTCTTTATGTAATGGCATATGGGGCGGGGGCTTGGACCACCCCTCCCACTCAGCAGTGCTTTGTGGTTTTGCGGCCTATGTGCTCCATGCTCTGCGTGCCTCTGCAGGCAATTTAAAGAATATTCTATACTTTTGTTGTGCTGTGACTGTCATTACCAACTCCATTTGGCTGGAGATAGTTTTTGAAGAACTTTTACCAGAATTTAAGGTGGATTTTGCAACTTTGACTAGAGCAATATTTCAGGAGTGCTGACTCTCGAGGTGGTGGTACTTCTGGAATACGTCTGTATTCTCCGCCAGCGGATTTCTAAAGGCCGTATCCGACCTGCAATAGCACAGACGGTGGTATCGCTGGTTACCACTAGAATGCCCATTACCGTCCAACTTAATGGCCCATCTTCAACTGTGGATGTACTGTAGCGATCAGAAATGCATAACACAACTTTGATAAATTGTAAGTAGCATTCTTTACAGAATATAACGTGGGGCCTTTAATCTTTATATACTTGGTGGCGCTCATAGAATTTGTAAAGGGGGTGCAGCGAGGAAAAAGGTAAGTGTCCGTGGTGTGCGAGAGTGGTGCGCTGCTTTGAGCAGTGGGACTGTACCGAGAACTGAACCACGTTTCTGCGCCATGTCTTCTCTAGGCCCATCGCTGACCCTGGAAGATGCCATCATGGCTCACCATTGCAAGGATGAACAGAAGAGACAAGCGTATTTTCCTTCAAATCCTTCATGAGAACAACCAGAAGCGGGACAGGCCAAACGGAAAAAGTGGGTCTTTTTACAGGTCCATCGATTCGACGTGAACTATATTGTTGCCACAATAAGATACACTTTGCTTTAAAAAGTACATTTTTCACCTTGAGTGCATGTAATAAATACAGCATGTCTACATGATCCTGCTGTTTCTGATTTTCAGCATGCCACACATGCTAGGATGCACACTGATGGGGTACCCATTTGACTACATCTACAGGGTAGTTCATAGAATTGAGCGCAGATTCAGCGCACGCAGGCAGCGCAGAGAGTGAGCGTGCGCTAGCGAGCGCCAAAACCCATTTTGACGCACCGCGTATTCATGGATTCAAACAACCATAACCAGCCGAGGTGCAGTTACGCCCCCAACCCTGCCCCGTGTGCCAAAAACATCCGCACAAATCCCCTACATGGCGCAGAGGCCAGTGGACCAGCATACAGCCCCCCCAACAATGAATTCACTCTAAAAATGCCACTCAGCCCTCACGCGACAACCCAATCGCGTGTAAAACTCCCAGCGCACCCCTCGGAATACATATCCCGCTCACGACAGGCCAATCGCGTGGAAAACTCCCCGCGCACCCCTCGGTATACGCGTACCCCGCTCACGCCAAACCAATCGCATGGAAAACTCCTCGCAGCCCTCAGAATACGTGTACCCCACTCGTGCCAGGCCAATCGCTTGGAAAACTCCCAGCGCACCCCTCGGAATACGCGTACCCCGCTCGCGGCAGGCCAATCGCGTGTAAAACTCCCTGCACACCCCTCGGAATACACATAACCCACCCGCGCCAGGCCAATCGTGCAGAAAACTCACCGTGCACCCCTCCGAATACGCGTTCCCCGCTTGTCCAGGGTTGTATGGGGCTCCCCTGTGGTGTGGGCTCCCTGCAGGGGGGCATTGTGGTCCAACACCAGACGGGTGCGCGAATATGGGAGTACGCAATTCCGCTGGTGCGAGCAGGGTACATATATTCTGTGTGTGCGCAAGGAGTTTCACACGCGAATGTGCTGGCGCGAGCGGGGTATGCGCATTCCGGGGGTGCACGAGGAGGTTCACATGCAATAGGGCTGGCGCAAGCAGGGTACGTGTATTCTGGGTGTGTGCAAGGAGTTTCACATGCGATAGGGCTGGCGTGAGCGGGGTATGCGTATTCTTGGTGTGCGCGAGGAGTTTCACACGCGATAGGGCTGGCGCGAGCGGGGTACGCGTATTTTGGGTGTGCGCAAGGACTTTCACATGCGATTTGCCACTGTGGGCCCTCCCGGGTGTGCCCTGCCCCCCCCCCCTGGGAGCCCAACACATGTCCCCTCCACCCCCGACTCATGTTAAAGTGACAGCAACCTGCCAGCAGGCCCGAATCATGTCCCCTAGCCCCCATCCCCAGTGACAGCAACCTGCCAGCAGGCCCCGACTCAGGACCCCCCCAGTGACGGCAACCTGCCAGAAGGCCCCGACTCATGCCCCCCAATGACGCCAACCTGCCAGCAGGGCCCGACTCATGTCCCCCACCCCCAGTGATGGCAACCTGCCAACAGGCCCTGACTCATGTCCCTCCCTCCCCCAGTGACGGCAACCTGCCAGCAGGCCCCAACTCATGCCCCCCCGTGACAGCAACCTGCCAGCAGGGCCCGACTCATGTGTACCCCCCCCCAGTGACAGCAACCTGCCAGCAGGCCCCGACTCATGTCTACCCAACCAACACATTGTCACAACATACATGCATGTAGCAAATGTCGACCCAAATCCTACCCCACGCTGCCCCCCCCACAGTGCAACTCAACACCCATCCATTGTCCACACTTCCCAGTACAGGCCCCGTGGCATGTCATTCACAGAAGCACACATGCATGCACCCAAAGACATACCCAACATGGCCGCACAGCAGCGACACATGACTGAGGCAATGACGACTGACACATGGACCAAACCAATGAGAGCATGCAACACAAATATGTGAATTGAAGAAAATGTATTAAATAACAGAAATCTACAAATGAAAAACTACCTTCACAAGGAAAAATAAATGATTGTGAACTGAACTGAAATGCAAAAAAACAAAAAATGTGTTCAAAACAAAAGGAAAAGCTCCCAGTGGGCCATGTCCAGAAAACACAATGCAGATTCCAAAGGGTAAATTTAAAAAAAACATTCCATCATGTGTGATAACAAATCAAAATAATAAAATCCACAGTTCCAGAAATATTAATAATGAAAGTTCTCAGGGTCCATGATCCCACAACCCAATTAAACCTACAAAAAATCCTACATAAATACAACTATGTACAAAAAGTGGAGCAATGTCCATGGACTCCAAAATAAAAATAAAACGAAAGGAAACCTAAGCCTAATTAACTATATACAATGGCAGCGGGCTAGTACTACGGCTCACTGTTCTTACCAAGAGTCTTGGCCAGGGCATCATTGAACACTGAGTCTATGTCCTGGAGCCGGGACTGTCCTCGAGGGGTCACAGGGACGCCGACATGGTCTCCTCCAACTCCCTGCGAGTCTCCTCGAGAAACTGTGCCAGGCTCAATGCCCGCCCCATGGAGTTCTCCACCCTGACCATCGTGAGCAGTGCCCTCTCTGCCCGCCGCCTCTCTGCAACCATTTGCTGGCCCATCCGCTGCCACACGGAAGACACACATAGTCCAGGATCCTCCTGCCCTGCCTGGTGCTGCTGCCTTGATGTCATCTGCCTGTGCCACCACGACTGGCTCCGGGATGCTGACGACCCCTAGGCCTGTCGTGGACGTGCCTGCTGGAAGTTGCCTGCACATCCTCCATTGCCAGGGATCATGTTGATTTGGTGACCACCTCTGCTGAACCTCCGACTCCCGAATGTGGCAGGGATGGGATCACCACCAGCTTGGCCGTGGTGGAGTGCACCTCCCATCGGCTATTTACCCTCTGTGCCATGGTTGGGAGGCCACCAAAGGCTAAGGGTGGCAAAGTTGTGCATCCTCCCAGGGGTGTGCATGGTCGGGCACATGGGTGCGGACACCAGGGTGGGCAGGGAGTCCAGGGTGGCCAGGGTGGCTACAGAGGGGGAAGAGGCAGGGGTGCCCGACTGGAGCAGGATTCCCAGCCACGTGCTGGTGCAGACATGCCACCACCCCCTGTGGCTCCTGGAGATGCAGCTGTTGCATCACAACCTGGCGCCCATATGACCCAACAGCAGCTTACATCTGCTGTCACTGGCCCACCGGTGGTGGTAGCTGCAGGTGCAGATGTGGGGACCACCACACGGGCTTGGGGTCCGGCAGCGCATGTTGTGTTGCGTGATGAGGACTCCCTGGACGATTTCCATCTTCTCAGGAGGTGCAGGTCACGGGTGTCCAGTGTAGCTGTGACCGGGGCACACGTATCTGTGGCAGTTATGACATCTGCTGCCCCAAGCAGCTGGGTGGTGGTAACTGCATGGGCAGATGCAGCCAACACCACCCCGGCAGTGAGTTTGACCCAAGTCAGACCTTCCGTCCTCATTGCATCACCAACTCTCTTGGTCCAGTCCACCAGCGGCACTGCTCCCACTGATCAGGGTCACATTGGCCACTCAGGGTCAGTACCACCACCCAAAAGGAGGAAGTGTGCTCCTGCGCAAGAGGCTGAGACCCCAGAGACGGCTCCGGCCTATGGCACCTCGAGAAAGAAGCCTTTCGGCAAGCAGGAACTGGACTTCCTTGTGGACTAAGTGTCGGCACACAAATGGGTGATCGGCTACAGGAGAGTCGGGTTCCGTAGACGTTAAGATACAAGATAGCGTAGAAAGACCCCTTGTAGCATACGAGCTACGTTTAAAGCATTGAAGTCAATCCTACAGTGAAGATTGGAAATCTTTTATAGTTAACAGTGGAAACCTGTGTTTATGCATAGTGGAGATCTTGGAACCAGGAGGGTGACTTAGAGTACCCATCTACTAAATAAACTTGATTTAAGAAGTTTTGTGCTTTTGGGTTGGACGTCGACATTAACGCTACTTAAAGTCACATTTAGAGGTGGCCCTATTTTGGATCGCCTTACCCCCTTCTCAGGATTTCATGATGGTGAAAACTGATATAAAAAGTTTCTCTCCCCTGAAGAAAGTTCTAGCATTGAGAAGCAACAAAGAACTGAAACATGTCGGGATATGTTTGTTGTTAATTGACACTTTGTTTAAATGCATAGTGGATTGTAATTGTCATGTGTCTGTGAATTTTATATGTTGTGAATTGTGGTATAACTTATCCCATTAGGTTGGTGTTATACCCACCATGTGGGTCAAAATCTTGGGTTATATTGGGCCTCATTACGACCCTGGCGGTAAGGGGTTAACGCCAGCGTTAGCTGCGCCGACCCCTTACCGCCAATTACGAGGTCCCTTAGCGCCATGGCGCTTTTAACACCTGCTTTTAGCAGGTGTTAAAATCCATGGCGCTAAGGGACCATGGAGTTAATTACGCCACCGTAATTTACGGTGGCGTAATTAACGCCTTCCCCACTCCCATTATGCCCTATGGGGCAAAAATGGGAATGGGGAAGGGTAAATGGGGATTGGGGACTTACCGCCCCGCCGACCTCGGAATGGGGCGGTAAGTCCGCCAACCACCATGGCGTAAACGTAGTTTACGCCATGGTGGTAAAGTCACGGCCCAGGCGGTAACTTACCGCCTGGGTCGTAATGAGGCCCATTGTGTGTTTCAAAACAAGTTGTTTTTACAATGTTTTATTGAATTTGAATATGATAATTAAAATGATCTAATCTATGAAAGTTTGTTGCACACCAAGTCCATTTTTTCAGGACTAATGGGTATGGGTCATTACTAATCATGAGCAATTTATCAGACTAAAGGTTGTGTACCTTTTCTCCTTTTGTGTCCAAATCCTCATCATCGGTACACCTTCACCATCCTTTCCCCTCACTCTCTGGCTGGCCTCCCTTGGCCTTCCTCCTACCCCCACCTGCAAGGCCAACAAACTCAGGGTCACCTTTGACTCCACACATTCCTTCTCCGCACACATTTCTGACGTCTCTTGAGATTGTAACTTCTTGCTTAACCTCCTCAGGGGTACTCTGCCTTTCCTCTCGTTCACCTACAAGCTCACTGTCTCTCAAGCTGTGGTTGTCTCAAGGTTGGACTACTGTGACAGCCTCTTTCATAATTCTACCTGCCTCCACTCTCCGCCCTCGACCACTAATCCAGTACATGACTGCAAGACTTGTCCTTGGCCTCAAGCCCTGGGATCCTATCTCTCCAGCTCTGAAAACCCTTCATTAGCTACCAGTGGATACAAGGATTAAATTATAGACCCTCTGCATTGTGCACAAGGATTTCTGGGGCCTGGGTCCAAAATACGTTCAACCATTTCTCTGCCAATAACTCCCCTCTCGAGTCCTTTGCTCCTCTACCTCACACTCCCTCCGGGTCAGTCGTTTATCGGAGAAAGAAGCCGGGGCAGATCTGTGTCTACGGCTGGGACCTCCCTTTGGAACAGCCTACCTGCCACGTTGAAACTTGAGGATAAACATCTCTGCTTCTGGAAGCACCTCAAGACCTTCCTACTTGATCCTGCATTAGCCCCTCTTCTCCCCAGCTGAACTGTTTTCTCTCTTGGCACTGTGCACCTGGACACTCCTCTCCTTCGGGCCCAGGTACCTGCTCACCCTGCCTCTCTGCTGCACTGCCTCCAGGCCTCCCATTGCAATGGATCCTGTACGTGTACCCATACAGTCCCCCACTCTTCTGCACTTATCAGATTTACCCTATCCAAATGATCTTGCACTTGCTGGCTGCACTACCACCTTTTCAATGCCTATTCTATCATAGGACTTCATTTTCATTCTTTAGTCTCCTCTGTTTGGCACTTTCCATTTCTCCCCCTTCCAGGGACGTTACCCCTTTTTCCCTTCTAGGTGCACTTGCGTGTTCTCAATGTCACTGTGCCCAGTAAGATAGTTGTTTTCATTTTCTTTTCTCCCTTGTTCCCCTCCCTTTGCTTGGTAGCGCTCTGAGCCACTTGTGTACGAGGGCGATCTTGATGAGATGTCATATCATGTCATGTACATCCTTTGTCCTTGGTGCAGTGTGTCTCACTCTGACTGTGCTGATGGCAGTGGCTCCCTGTGCACATGTGTGCACAATCATGCTCTATGTGCATTCCATGTATGCCCCTAAGTGTCATTGGCCCTCATTCCGAGTTAGGACTACACCATGGAGTAAATAGCTCCATGGTTGGCAACCATGGAGCTATTTACTCCATGGAATACCGGCATGGTGAATGGAGTAATTACCGGTCCATTCCAAGGTTGGATGTACTGGTAATTCCCCATTCACCATAGCCCTTCCCCATCCCCATTTCTGCCCCCATAGGGCTCAATGGGAATGGGGAAGGAGGTAATTACGGCACCGTAAATTACGGTGCCGTAATTTACTCCAAGGTCACTTTGCGGGTCCCGTAATTTACTCCTGCTAAAAGCAGGAGGTAAAGAGGGACCTGCAAAGGGAACTCGGAATACAGAGGTAAGGGATTACCGCCATCGGTGCCCTTACAGGCGCCGGTAATCCCTTACCTCCAACCTCGGAATGACCCCCATTGACCGCCTGCTCATTGTAGTACGTCTCCAGGATGATCCAAGTGTCATGTTATTTGGACAGCCATTTCATGCTCACTGTGGGTCTGTGTGTCATCACGCATGACTTTAGGGTGTCCACATCTGTGTCGTGCACATGCCCCCCCCCGTTACAGACCCCCTGCCTCTGTTCAACTGGTGTAGTGTCTCTGCATGCATGGGTGTACAACTGATGGTACTTCATCTGTCCTGCATCATCTCTACTTTTCATCGGCTGTAGTGACATTTGACTGATGAGATGCAATAGACGCATGCAAACACTGTCTGCCAATGCACAGTTCTGTGGTGAACCTTTCATTGCCATGCAGTGCTTCCCTGCTATTCCCCAGAGGGTTGGGATTCACGGTATCCATGCTACATAGTGCATGCCATTTGCACCTGATGGCTGCAATTGCCCATACACTGCCGTCATGTTTTGAGATTGACATCACTACGTACGTGTTGATGTTTGAAGTTGAGGCGGTACACATGCACTGCACCATACACACACACTCCTCTGCCAAGTTCAGCCCTTCAACATGCCAACACAATGCTGCTGTGTGATAGTGACCTGCCATGAATGTACCCATGTGCCTCCTTTCACTGTATAGAAACGCACTTGCGTAGGTGCCTACTGTGACACATGTACTCTGCATAGTCAATGGTTGTTGAGTGCTGCATGTGAACATACATGTTACATGTGTCATGGTGTGTTTTGTTTGATTGTCAGCTGTGGCTATGTGTGTGTTCTCCCATGCTTATGCTACGTGCCATCTCTTTGTTGCCACCTGTCATTTCAGCCTTGGATATGTGTCTGCTAGAGGTTGTGTGTGATGCAGGTGATGTGAAATACATGTCTTGTCTTCACATTTTGCACACATCCTTTTCTGCTTTTGTGATACCATTGCATTGCAATGCCCTGGATGCATGTTGGGGTTTGAGTTGCGTGTGACATGTCCTCTTCATGTGTTGGCTGTCAATGCTGTGCTCTGTGACATGTCCTCTTCATGTGTTGGCTGTCAATGCTGTGCTCTGTATGTGGTATGTGCTACTGACATGCGTGTTCATGTTTCTTTTGATTATGTTGCAGGTGATGATGCACTGGGGGCAGAGGATGAAGATGTCATCCCAGACACGGTGGTCAGTTCACATGACCAACCAGGCACCAGGTGCTGCAGGCCATTGTGTCCAGAGCTGACTCTGAGTCAGACTCTAATGGATCCTCTGACCACTATGTTGAGCAGGATCTGCATCATGCCGTGTCGTCGCCGGTAAGTGATCCTGCGTTGGATGATCTTCTGTCCGCGACACCTGCAGTAGGGGCCCAAGTGGGGTTGGAATGTCCGCTTGTGGTGGTTACGGGTGCAGGGTCACACTCCACACCAGTTGGCCATGTTTCTGGGGCATCAGGTCGATGGAGGGAGGCAGTCCTGAAGCCGCGGGCGACACCAACCCAGCAAAGACCACGGCTCCTTGGGCCCACTAGGTGTCGTGTCCGTCAACACAGTGGGCGTGCGCCACCGGGGTCAACCAAGTGGGAGCATGCCATTATTGCCATAGCACAGCAACAGGGGGAAGCAGTTGAGATGATGGCTAAAGTTATGGAAAGTGTGGCCCGTTCCATCCTCCCCCCTGAAAGGCAGGTGGAGATCCAGCAGCAGGCTATGCGGTCCACGTGCCACTCACTCAGGCTGGGCATGGTGGCCTCTGACAGGGTATGCCGGGCTGAAATGGTGGCTCTGCGTCAAGCACTTGCTGCTCAGGCAGAGGCACACCATGAGGCCCTGAGGGAGGAACACTGATCCCTCCAATCTACTCTGGGTGCGCACATGATGGGCAAGAGTAGGCGGGCAGAAGACAGGATGGAGCGGCTTGAAAGACCATCACAGCTGAACTCCATGCCAGCCGGGAGGTGCTCCGTTTGTCATGTGAGGCCATGCAGGCAGAACTCCATCTTACACTTGAGTCCTTGCAGGAGGAAGCACGTGTGACACGTGAGGTAATGCATGCAGACCTACGTGTCATTGCCATGCAGGACCTGGCTTACCAGACCTGCTTGCTGCCGATGAGGGGCAAGCCGCGGATAGGCGTGGTCAGGCAACTGTGCCGCGTCCACCTTCTGATTTCCATCCAGAGGGTGACGACGACAACCTATCTCCCACATAGGTCAGGCCATGGCAGAGTGTTTTATGGTCTACAAGGTCAAATGTTGCAGACAGATTTAATAGGAGTAAAAGGGTTGTTTGCCCTCATCTCTGAAAGATTTCATTTGTATTTTAAGGTCCAGTAGAGCGGACTCGGTACCGTAACCTAGTCTAAAGCCCGATTGTCGCATTCCTATGGTGAGTTTTTGTTCTAGGTAGTCTTGCATCCGGTTGTATGCTGCTCTGTCTAAGATTCTGAGTAAGAAATGTACCGTGGTGATGGGGCTGTAGTTTCTGGGCAATGCTGGATCTAGTGATGTCTTTGTTAGTAGAGGGAGGAACCAAGATACTTTGAGATTGGTGGGTACAAGGTTGGTGGTAAAGGAGGCGTTAATACATTTTGTGATGAAAGGGACTAGGGACTAGGTCCGCGGTACAGTCTTTAATGATAGTGACTGAGCAAATGTCTCCTATGCTTATGGAGGGTTTAAGATTTTTGATGATATTGGTTGTTTCTGAAGTTGAAGGGAGAAGTGGCAAAAGATTTAACCGGGGCAGGGGGTTGCTGAGGTTAGTGTGACTTTGTTTTAAAGCAATTTCTTTCTACAAGAGGCATATTTTATTCCTCATAGCGTCTTGAATGTTGGTACACCAAGATTCATCTTTGAGGATAGAGGAGGGAGGTGCCATGGGAGATTCAAGCTCTCTCAGTATTTTGAATAGTTCCTGTGAGTTAGAATTTGCCTCGGCTATCCTGGCATTGTATGTTTCTGCTTTAGCCTTTATGGTTGCTTGCTTATAAGTTTATTAAATGTTACTTTTGAAGAATCTGAGGGTATTTTCTCCAGAAAGCTTCTGCTTGTCTCTTCTTGGAGCGCAGTACTTGAAGGGCATCGGTGAACCAGGAATTGCGGTGGTCTTTGGGCTTAGGCTTTCTGGGGAGGAGTGGCACTATGGTATCAATAGCTCATGTGAAGGTGCTGGAGAATAGATCAGCTAGTTTTTTTGGGTCAGCTGTGGCAATGTTTTCCCTAGACAGTGGTGTGAGGAATGGGGATAATGAGTCCCCCGTGATATTCATGGTGCTGTGGACCCAGGTAGGGTGCAGAGAGAGGGCAGAGGTGAGAGGGGGTTTTTGCACTGGGAGACTTAATGTAAGGCGGTGGTGGTCCGATCAGGAGATGGGTTTGTTAGAGGTGATGGTTATCTAGTTTTTGGGGTCCGATATCCAGTCAAGGGTTCTTCCTTTATATTGCGTAGGAGTTGAGACCCGGTGTTGAAAACCTAGGTCAGTGAGGGCATTGGCAATACTACTGGCTGTGTTATTGGTAGCATCATGATATGATATGATGTATAGTGCCTATACACAATGTGTTTCAAAGCGCTTCAAGGCAGGGAGGGAGCAAGGGAAAAATAAAATAACATTCTTACAAGGCCTTGAGACATTAAGAATGAGTAATATACTATCGTACTAGGCCGGACGACATTTCTGATAGTGCACGAGCATAGACAATGATTGAGGTAAGGAGGGGGGGAGCATGGAGAGGGAACATACAATGACGAACATACTAGGCCTAATGACATTACTGATAGTGCAGGGACATTGACAATGCTGGTTAAAGGAGGGAGAGAGGGGGAGTAGGAGAGGAACAAACTGTGACTGTCGTACTAGGCATGACAACATTTCTCATAGTGCAAGAGCTTTGATAATTAATGAGGGAAGGAGGGTGAGGGGAGCAAGGAGAGGAACAAACGGTGACTATGGTACTAGGCCTGATGACATTTCTGATAGTGTAAGTGCATAGTTAATAATGAGGGAAGGGGGAGAGGAGAGAAGGAAAGGAAAGGAAGAAAGACTGAGAGACAGTGAGTAAGGCGGGCAGAAGCAAAGCAGGCAAGATTCTGTGTTAAGGAGCCATCAACAGATGGAATGTGCATTGCCATGATACAGAGTCAAAAATGAAAAAAAATGTGATACAAGAGTCCGGCTGGAGGGTGCCATGATTCAAAGTCATTGTGATTAAGTGATGATACAAAAGGTCCAGCATGGGAATGACAAGGTTCAGGATGGGTGAGCCAACATGAGTCAAAAGTTAATTCAAAGCGTTATCAAAGGCAGTGATGGTCCGACCATAAAATGTTATCATAATCAGACTTTGGTCATGGCGGGTATAGATGAGGCAGAAAGGCATTGCAACAGTGGTGTGCAGAGGAAGGGGAGTGGTCGGAGTGATGGCAGTATAGCTGAGGTACGACTTTCAAACAGACAGTCACATGCAGGGAGGAGAGGGAGCAGCTAGGTACGGCTTTCAAACAGACAGGCACATGCAGGTGGGAGAGGGAGGACAGCTAGGTACGACTTTCAACAGACAGGCACATGCAGGCAGGAGAGGAGGGACAGCTAGGTACGTCTTTCAACAGACAGGCAAATGCAGGCAGGAGACGGGGACAGCTAGGTACGATGTAGTGGAAGTAAGGTGGAGGGGAAGAGGATAGAGGGAATAAGTCGAAGGGAACTGACCTTGGGTAGCAGCATAGGTGGGAACGAGGGTGGGAGCTGATCCCCTGACCTGGCCTTCTAGCGGACAGACAGCAAACAGGGGGCTTCGTTGTGGGCCTTGGCTGTTTGGGCCAGCTCCCACCTCCCGGTTGCTGCGATTGGCCTTTCTAGACCAAGGGCAAACAATGGGAGAAGGGAGTGAGGGCTGGCCAAGGTAGAGCACTCGGTGGAAAGGAGTGCGGCCATCTTGAAAGGGCCGGCACAATGAGGCACTGAAGCAATAAAGAAACAATGAAAAAGAAACCCAGGTAAAGGGTTATGAGCAAAGATGTAGATTGCTGTTGTTGAAATCCCTAGGCTACGAACAACATTTCAAAGTAAATAATGAAAAAGTAAGCGCGCTGTGCGCATTGTACACCGAGCTTCCATGGGCTTACCTCAACACGACGCTGGTTCCAGGACGTGATTTGCAGGCCGGATGAGGGCTGCAAGAGAACGGACAGCAGGCTCTGTGCAGGGCAGTGATGAAGACAAGAGAAGCCTAAATTGAAGTTGCCTGAGAGTATAACTCTCAAGGTGGGTTTGAGATTCTCTCCTAGAAGATGACTAAGGTCGCCTTCAAAATTGGCAGCAGTAGTGGGTTGGCAGTAAATGACGTGTAAGATAATGGTGTCTGAAGGTGCTGCAACAAGTTTGACCGAGAGACATTCATAGTTTTCTTTAGAGGCAGTACTAGTGGTTCTGATGTGGAGGTTTTCTCTGTGGATAAGAGCTTTGCCGCCCACACGTGCTTTTATTCTGTCGCATCTAATGATGGTGTATCCTTCTGGCAGCCCTACGGGTTAGAGCAGGACCTGATGCTTCATGGAGCCAGGTTTCCATAATGACTAGAAGGTCTAGCTCCAAATTGGAGATTACGCAATTGATGTCAAAAGCATGAGCTGGTAAGGACCTTGCATTGATGAGGGCTGCATGTAGTAGATGGTCAGGTTTGGGTAGAGCAGGGGTGTTGTGTGCGGTTAGTGGAACAGATTTTTGGCAAGGAAAGGTCAGGTTGGTCTGAGGGTGTATCCCCGGGAATAAATTGGTGATGATGCTACCTTTTTTTACAGAGGATTGAGGTTGGAGGGGGTTTGGGAGGGAAGCTGACTGAGGTATGTCACGGTCTTGAGGGTGGTCATGTAAACTTTGAGGTGTTGTTGTGTGGAGAGAGCCGGATTGGCGGAGTGACTGCCCTGGATGCGTTCACCCAAGTGCTAATTTCCTCTCCCAGTCTGCGCCGGGAGGTGGGTAGGGGTGACTGGAGCAGTTCTCGTGTGAAGCCTTTGCTTCCTATATGGCAGGGGGGCTGAGTGAGGGTCTTTACATGATTGTGGTGGCACCTGGGGGCTGGCTATTTCTGGCAGTCCTTGGGTTCAGTTTGCGTGGATTGTGCTGCGTTTGGGGCGGTGTGTTGATGGCCCTCTGAGGTGCTGTATCATGCAGGCGCTTTGTGTTAGGTAACAATTTGTGCAGTCACACTGTATGAGACTACACACCACTCATCTGCTTGGTATTAGGTAACCCACCTGTTGGTATAGCTCTGTACTACACAAGTTGGTAGTGTGACTGAGCAGCCAGGCCTATCTCAAGAAGGGTAAATGTGAGCTGTAGAACTGTACAACTGAAATTCGTAAATACAACTATCGAAGTAACACTTACACTTAAGGTTTCAGTTATAAATAGTTATTTATTTATTTAACATCAGTTTTAAAGAAGCATTCTTCCAAAGGGCAATTCATTGTAACAATTCAAATACACTTTTCAGAGTCAAAATAAAACCAGTGGATACTCTTTGGATATGCTTCATACACTACTCCTACACCCTGAGGTGACTTCAATCATAAGTATAGTATATGCATTTATATATTACACCAATACACTTGCGTAGACTCTGAATTGCAGAAAGGAAAGGGTTAGGGAAGTAAAAAGGTTAGAACAATTTCTCAGCAATTGTGAGGACAGCGGAATCCTCCGAATGTAGTCCAGATAAGCCTTTCCCGGCAGTACTAGAATACACAAGCTACCACCTATGAGGCACAAACAGTATCAAACTCAATAGATTAAGAAGAGTGACTTTAGGGAGCAAGGACAGCCAAAGTCATTTGGCCACAGTCAATGGATCTGATGCACTTCTTGGATAAAAGTGTTGCACAAAGTTTACAGAATTCAGAAGTATCACTTGTAGGGTCACAAGCTGTTAAGCCTGTGAGAAGGGAGTTGAAATCAACTCGAAAAGGGTAGTCAGTGCAATTACCCAGTAAGAAAAGATTGGCTAAAGGCAATAAGGTAAGTACCCCAAGCATAAACAGTGCCTCTGGTTTGAAGAAGAGTGGTTCAGCTGGATACTCTCTTGCTACAGCGATGCAGACCCTGGTTCCTGAGCCTCAGTTGTGGGAACAAGAGGGAGAACGTCTGCAGGGCTCCTGCAGCGGCAGTACTCGAGAGGTTGTTGGCAGCTACGGGCTCGATTTGTTTCAGCAGCACTCGCGGTTTCAGCGCTTAGCAAACAACAGTGATATGGATCTCAGACACCGTTTGGACTTCCTTTGCTCCGTCGGTCCTGCATTCTGGTGAGGGGACTCTGGATCTGGAGGTGTTAGGAAACAAACATTTCCATGAATTAGTAATTTTCCCTCCAGTTGTGAACCCCCCAACTTTTTGCTTTTGTCCGGCCATCCTAGCCTGACTTTTACCAGTGGAGCCCAGCCTTCTGCTGTACTCCGCTGGGCTTTTGCTCATCTTGTTAAGGGAAAACTGACATGCCCTTCAGACTGTCAGTACTGGGAGACTTTGTTTCCCTTAGTCTTTCACTTTGGTGCCATTTCCTGGCAACATTTTATCAGTGCACAATGTTCCCTTTTCATTTGTAAGGCCCTAGGCACCCTCAATATGATTTTTGGTGAATTTACAAGTGTGCCCAGGATGGAGCTTGTGGCAGCTGTTACTTTTAAAGCACTTTTGACTCTTTACAATGGTCCAAACCGCGTTTACCGCGTTTGGCCCAGGACAGTGGCCTGTGCCTAAAATGGCCATGCCACAAAGTCCTTGTACTGTCCTTTTGCCATTTTGTCCCTTTGCCTTCCCCAGGTCGAGCAGACCCAGGAAATTCCTTATTTGGTCATGCAGATCCCCGCACAAAGTGAAGCAGCTTTTGCATGCCTTGTGTGTGTGCACCCAGCTGGAGCTGTCTAGTTCCAATACACATCCTGGGTGCCGGGATGTCTGGTGTGCTGGGATGACTGGGACTACCATGGTCCGTGATTGGTCCATGTCTGGAATAGTTGAATGTGAGCAGATCTCCTATTGGTTTCTCTTCGTTTTGGTGCGAAGGAGATTTTGGATAAGACAAGGCACTCTAAACCTATTCCAGGTCGATCTTCTGAGTTCACACCAAACTTAGTAAAGGTGGCAAGTATCCTGAACCGTAGAAACAGATCCCTGGAACCGCTGGTGATCTGCTGGAAGGTTTGGCACCCTGACCCCACTGTTGTCCCGTCAGAGCCCCTGTTTCTCATTGATCACAGAAGGCCTGCTTAACCTGCAAACGAGCCCCTTCGGAAGTGTTCCTGGAACGCCCACTGAACTGACCAGCTTGTATGGGACCTTTCCTTTGGAATCTCTTCTGTTTCGAGTTTTGACTTGAGACTTTGGAAACTGTAAGCTCTTGGTAGAAGACACTCTACCGCTGTGTTTCGTACGCCTAGCTTTCCAAGGTCTGGAATTAGAAGGGCCTGCCTGAACCCGAGCCTACGTGGTACCCGTGTCACCCCACTGTGATGACGAGCTTTGTGGGTGCCTTGCAGCTGTGCCCTCCTATGCCCTAAGATGACCTGCAGTGGAAGTGGCCCAATCCCTTCCCCAGAAGTAGAGAAAAGGCCACTGCCCTGCCACCGACTTGGGCCCCAGAACACAGCCCCTGAAAGCCAGAGAGATGCACAACTAGGGGACTCGAACCTGTGAGTGGACTGGACTTGACTGGCGAAGTTTGGTCCGGACTGCATCGAGGGTAGGTGAATACTTGCAACACTTACTAGTGTCCCCTGGCACATCCATAGACTTTTACATACAATTGTCCCCCAAGGGCCACTCGCCTTTGTAAGGATAGTATGTACTACCATCCTATTCCCGATTCCTGGAAATAGGTCTGTGCCCTTGTGGAAACCCTCCTCAAATAGTGCAACTCTATTCTTCATCACCTTAACACCCTTCCTGAGCCACTACAGCCCCTTGAGGAGACCTGTTTTGTACTTCAATGCACGATCGAGCGATGCCGCCCTAAATGTACTTTTGAGCACAAGGCTCCACACTTCCTAGGGATTGGACTACCTATTAGTTAGGATATGAGATGCTGAAGAATTGTCTAAAGTATATTTGCACTGTCTGACCTCCTTCTGTTACAGGTTGTCGATCCATACTTGTTTGAATATTACTTTAGGACAACAGTTACTGGCCCTCATTACAACCCAGGCGTTAAAAGGTTAACGGCGCCGTAAAAGGTGGCGGTGCCGTTAAACCCTTAACGCCTGATTACGAGGTCCCTTTGTGGGTTGGAGACTTTAACGCCTGCTTTTTGCAGGCGTTAAAAATCAACCCGCAAAGGGACCTTGGTGCTAATTACGGTGCCGCCCCTATGGGGCAAAAATGGGAATGCGGAAGGGCCATGGCGGCATGGGAAATTACCGCCCCGCCAACCTCGGAATGGGGCGGTAATTCCTCATTCCGCCATGGCGGAATCAGTAAGTTACCGGCATGGACCATGGTGCTATTAGCACCATGGTCCAACGCCAGGGTCGTAATGAGGGCCACTGTACATATGTTCCCTAGTATATGGTTGTGTTAGTATTGTTAATATTGCTGTGGATTCATCTTGTGTTTGACTTAAAAGGCCTTTAATAAATATATATGTATTTTTGATATATACACCTGACTGAGAGTGCTTTGTTGTGTTGTTTACTGTGTGTGCTCATTGTGGACATTCGATCACCATCACCCCTCCTGAGACCTAGTCTTAACCACCGCCAACACTACCTTGATTGGTCTGATTATGCATAACGTTACCCTGTTCCAAGAAACTAGGTGGCCTTCTGAACCTCTGCCCACAACAGAAATCCATGTTAACAGGAGGTCCTGCTTCTGGAGGGTCCTTAAGAGGATCCTGGAGCTGCTAGCCTATTTGTTCTGCGGCAGACATTGCACTCGACTACGGATACTATGCCACGGGCATTCGGCTCTCGCAGCAACGGAGAGGCACAGCAAGTCGGGGATGGTGGTCCAGTGGAGTTTGTCTCTAGGTTAGTTGGTCTAACTCAAGGGGAGAAGTTGTTCCGTCCGGAGCGTCTCTGTCGAGGTGAAAAAGGAGGTCAGCACAGCAGCAGGGCTTCACTGGGCAATTCAAAGGTCCAGGAGGTTGCAGCAAGCTTTGTTCATGGTTTCTTCGTCAGGTGTTTCTCCCAGTGGTCGACTCTGCCTGTAGTCCCAAAACCCTCGCCTTTTAAGCAGGTTTCTCCCATTCATGCACAACCTAGGCTGTCAATCACACAGCAGGGTGGCCATCTTGAAAGGACAGCCAGCCAGCCAACCAGGACTAGTTGCATTCAGGCACTCCTAGAGACAAAGGACAGGGGAGTTTCGGGACTCTCCCTCACATGCTGTCCTTCCAGACACACTGGAGCCAGGGGCGGGCTTTAGGGTTGAAGCCCGCCAAAGGGAAGACAAACAAAGGGCATAAACATATCTCAATGCACAGAGTAAAACCCAAGAAAGACCTCACAAACAGAAAATGGCAAAAAAAGAAGACAGGGGCCATTTTGACAAAATGGTCACCCTTGGGTGCTGCACTGCAGATGAGGGTTCCACCAGTGGTAAAAAAAGCACAATAGTAGGAAAAAGTAAATCACTGCCCCAGCCATTTAAAATAGTGAGGGGAGCAAAGAATGTTGCATGAGAAAGTCGGATAAGGGGCTGCTAAGTAACCCCCCCAGCATTCCACATAAGATGTTGTGTGCTGGGCCTACAAACAAAAAAGATAAGTAAAGTCAATTTCACTTTACACTTCTCGGGAACTGTAGTTCACCCAAGAAAAGGTATTTAAACCTTAAGAGAAATCTAAATGATTTCTCAGTGACACTGCACTGATGGTGCTGTGTGTCACCATACAAAAAGAAGGTGCCTATGGAGTATGTCAGACTCCAAAAACAGTGAAAACACAAAAATCCAAATTAGGTAAAAACACATGAGAGAGTGAGAAAAAGGTCGCACTCACGGCAGGGTCGAACTAAATACTCCTAAGTCCAGCAAAAGAGCTGCGGGTCTCGACGGCAATTAGTACAAAAATTAAAATTCTCCCTAATAGTTTGCAGGCGTGCCCTTATCTGCTTCGCGCAGGAGTGTGAGGGCTGAGTAGCTGATTCTAGTGAGGGAGATGAAGGTGATCAGAGTCGCCTCCGTGCTCAGGGTTGTGGTTGAGGGCTCTGATAATGAGGGCAAGAGCAGTCGCAAGCCCCGCTGGGCGTGTGTTGCATGCGTTGAGGATGCATCATGAACATACCGAGTATGTGGCAGGCGACTAGTCCTAATGGGGGAGTGTGCGTGTTGAGCATGGGTTTTTGGAGCTCGTGCGTCTTTGACTTGGTTAGTATGGGGTTCTGGTTTAGGTAAGAGCGGGGCCACATTGTGTAGTGTAGGCTTGATGGGTGGTGTTCTGGACAGGGCGTGTATCCCATTGATCAGCGTGAGGGTGGGTAGGAATGGAGTTGAGCAGATCATGTTGTGGTGGCGAGGGCATAGGGCGAGTCTACAAGTGTTCATTTTCAATAATGAAGCACCGGCAGTACAGGGAGGTACGTCGGGCTTACCTGGCAATAAGTTGTTGTTCCAGGTTGGGGGAATGTGTGTGTCCTTTGTCTGCAGCAGCAAGCAGCAGAGAGCTCTTGCTCTTGTCTTGCCTTAGACTCAGTGTTGCCAACTCCTCAGTGAAGAAAGTAGCTATTGGCTCCCCTAGAAGTCGCCAGAAGTAGCTAGATGACGTCACTGCCCGATTTGCATAATTACCTCCTCTTTCCCCCTGCGATTTATGGCTTTTACTGTGGCCCCCTCCCCTTTTAACACCTCCCTTTTAAGTTATAAGTGTGTTTTACTGTGGCCCCCTCCCCTTTTAACACCTCCCTTTTAAGTTATTTGTGTGTTTTTACATTACTCCCGTTAGAAAACGGGCGAATTACAGCACTTTTTTCAATTGGTTTGGAAACTTGCATAAATGAGCAAGTCTCCAAACCAATTGAAAAAAGTAGCTAGATTTCTCGCTAGCCGCTTTTTTATAAAAAAGTCGCTAGGGGGGCGTACTTTCTCGCTAAATATAGCGAGAAAGTCGCTAGGTTGGCAACACTGCTTAGACTTCGGCCTTCAACTAAGGCCGGCTACACTGTCTGGCAAATCCGGACAGCCTGGTCATGTGGAAGAACCAGCCAATCACAGGCATCTCCTGGCCCAGGCTGTATTTCCTTTGTGATGTTAGTAAAAGCGGCGGCCATCTTAGTGGATGCTGGGTTATGTTCATCAAGCTGCCTAGAATGGGAGTTATCCATGCAAGGGGGGTGTCCTGGGAGGCACGGTGGATCCTGGGGGTGCTTGCCTTGGTCTTCGGCTGAGTCGATATTACTGCATAGCTCTCTACTCACACGCTTTTGGCGGGTGTCACCTGCCTTGTAAAGGGCTGACACCCGCCAAGCCTCCTGCACGCCCATACATTCCAATGGGCGTCTCACCCGCCAAAAACAAAATCGGGTGATTTCACCCGCCTTTGCAACACAAATGGTTGAGAGCTATGTTACTGAGTCGTCAAAGGGCCTTCCAAATTACAAATCTAATGGACCCACTCCATGTTTTTCCCACACATTTAAAAAAACGCATGTTATTTCTATTTGACCACGCTCTGTTTCATTGTACATTAGACAACAGAGAGCCCAAAAGAGAGCCCATTAGAACTAGACTGCTGTCGGCTAGTGGCAAATTTCATTTTTGAGGGATAAGAAAGCATGAATACTCAAATTTGTCCAGATGCTCTAAATATGCATGAATTCCCTTTGCTGTCACAATGAATTGCCTTATCACTGCATTGTTAATCGACAAGCTGATAGAGTTTAATAAACCATAGAAACACCTACTTCTCTATAACTTTCTTGACGAAAGTCCATTTTCTGTCCTACAATAACAGCTGATTTATTAGAGCACTAACACATGATAGCTCGCAGTGATCATACCTTCGCAAGGATAACTCATGTTTTTGCTTCCCAGCCATGAGTAGCACAGAGGCCCCTTCCTCGGGTGGCCATAGCACAACTCACACAGAGTTATTCAGCATACCAAAGAGCAGAGGGAGAGCTGGAAGAATAGGAGGAGAGAATGAGGTTAGTGGGGAAGTCAGGGACACAATTGGGCCCAGGGGACATAGGAGCTTTAAGTTATCATCTGTTATCTCAGTGGCGTGCAAAGCATGTCAGTTTCACCGAGGGAAGCAAGAGGAACAGGACTTTTCAATGCGCCCATCGTTCCAACAAACCCCAAGCCCCAGACAAATCCCTTCCTTTGAGCACTGCTCATCAGCTAGTGGGAGACTGTGTCCAAGGTTCAGTTCTGAGGGTAAAGAGCCACATAAATGGTGGTCTGAACATAGATAGAGGAATTAAGACACACTATGGCTAACTTTGAGCCTGGGTCTGTCAAGGCAAGCACATCAAAAGTACCAGAAGGCACCCTACCATTACCACCATCCACGTACCGCTGTTGGACACAATGGGCCTCATTACGACCCTGGCGGTAAGGGGTTAACGCCAGCGTTAGCTGCGCCGACCCCTTACCGCCAATTACGAGGTCCCCTAGCGCCATGGTGCTTTTAACACCTGCTTTTAGCAGGTGTTAAAATCCATGGCGCTAAGGGACCATGGAGTTAATTACGCCACCGTAATTTACGGTGGCGTAATTAACGCCTTCCCCACTCCCATTATGCCCTATGGGGCAAAAATGGGAATGGGGAAGGGTAAATGGGGATTGGGGACTTACCGCCCCGCCTAGGTCGGAATGGGGCGGTAAGTCCGCCAACCACCATGGCGTAAACGTAGTTTACGCCATGGTGGTAAAGTCACGGCCCAGGCGGTAACTTACCACCTGGGTCGTAATGAGGCCCAATGTTTCAGAACCATAAATGAGTGAGGGCAAATGCATAACAAATGGCAACTTTGGATGTATAAGCTCGCATTATTGGAAGAACTATGTCCCAGCACATTATTGGCACCTCTTATCCAGCAAGTGCAACTCAGCTAACAGTAGACATTTCACTATTCTAATAGTGGTAGTATAGTCCTTTTATTTGCTATTTTATATGTCAGGCATGTCGAGCATAAGACACACTAGGTCAAAATTGGACATTGCACCATGTAAGCTTAGGAACATCTCTAAGTTGGTTCCATCATACATATTCAGACCATTAGGTGTAACAACTGTGCGAGTCTGGCACAGAATGGGGGTTGTAAAAACAAACACTTTTGCCTCCGAAAATGGTTTAGTTTCAACACACTGGTCTGGTGTGCCATCTTTAGGCTGGTTTGGCCATGGCAATCACTATAGATAATTGTTTGAGTGCGGCTTCACAGGAAGAAGCAGATTACGAGCATGGCGGTCTGGGCAGTACGGTTCTGGTAACTAGTACGGTACCAGTAAGCATGCCGATACCGTACTTCCCGGACCAGCATACTACGGGCTCTGCTCGCGGTAACCGTTACACCCGCCAGGTTTTTCCTGGCAGGTGTAACGGCAGCCACGAGCAGATCACGTCGGATGCACCGGCACTTGAAGAGTTGTGCTGGTGCGTCCAACGTCCCCATCCCCATTCAGCCCTATGGGGCAGAATGGAGATGAGGGGGCCCTTGATTCCGGGACCCAAAAATGGGCAAGTACCGAGTCCGCCTAACTCGGCATGACCTGGTTCTTGCCCATTCACGGGTGCTGGAAAAAATGCGGGCCAAAAATTGTAATTTGGAAAACGGGAAGCCTAAAGTATATGTGAACAACACAACACACCATGTTGTTCACATATACAGATCTTGTGAGGATGGTGTGAAACAAACTGTGTGCCTTTGAATCTTAAATTTTGGAACATCTCTACAATTGCAGCTATGTTTTCTAGTAGTGGGTCCCACTTATTCGACTTCTTGTGCTTAATTGTTTGGGCACATTAGAGATAACATGCAAAACATTGAGTGAATTACATGGACCTACTTACAATGTAATTTCCAAGCACTGGAGTTGAGAATTGTTTTGCAATGTATGTGTTTCGTATGCCACATGTATTGCCCTGAAGATAATAGGAAATTTGAGGACTGAATTCTTTTCATACTTTTTCCTGCAGGTAGTGGAGTTTAAAGGGAGAGATTCTTTTTTCTATGTAAAAGATATATCCAGCTCTGTTTGTTTTTGTGTTGCTCATTTAATGTGACCACCATCGGATGAAGAAGTCTATTGGATTTTGAAAAGTTTAAAGCTCTTACCCTGTCAGCATAATATTTTCAGTTCGTCCAATGAAAGCTATCGAAACTTGGATTTTGTTTGATTTTAAAGCTGGGCCCTCCCTATTCATCAGACCCTTTTCTCTGTACAGAAGAAATGGTCAACATTTCCAAATACTGCCACATGAGGGCAGCACCTTCATTTAGTTAAAGAAAACCGCACCTACAGCGTGTTGCAGCATTTTACTTATTTCCAAATACGTTACTCACAATAATAAAACGTGTACTTAAAAGACAACTTGGGTGGACTGGTCTATAGGGAACTCTGGAGATTTTCCGGTGGGCCTCTGCACCCTGGGCCTCTTTTGTGTAGTATTTCCGTATTTTCTCGTAGGAAAAGGGTTGGGCTTGCTGAAAATGTTTAATTTGGGGTGACTTTGAACATTATTTCCAGGGCCTCTTTTTGTTCCCAGTCCGTCTTTACATATCTTTTGTGTGAAGTTCATCCAAGGCGGAGTTAGCACTTTAAAAGACACACTGTCAAAACATCACAATGGTGAGTTCCCGCGTGGAGCAGAACTGCAACCTGAATTGTTATATGAAAGGGGCTACACAGAGATCAGAAAAGATGATTTTGTAAAACATGGTTAGCTTTTTCGTGGATGGCTTTTAGATGAATGCGTTCTTTTGAGCTGCAGCAACCTTGCAGGATATAGAGAAGGTTTTTGTGAACGGGGCATAGAAGACAGTGTTGCAGTTTGTTTTGAGGTTTTGAGGTGTTAAGGAGCCTGTCTGTAAAGGCATGTGTGGCCGAGGGTCTTGGAAGTGATGCGGGCATTGATGGAAAGACTCTGCAGAAACTGTGTCCCAGGTCTACCTCCTGGGGGCTGGTGCTGTAACTGTGTTCTGTATCAGATTTGATATTTGGCCAGGCTGAGGAGGAGTCAGAGGGCTGGCTTAGGCCCCGATGCTGTGTCGCAGCAAGCTCGCACGCAGGATTAACCAGGATACTGGTTCCTACTGAGGTACTGACCCAGTCGGGGCATGGCATCAGTCTGATTATTCAGCGTGCATGATGAAACTTGTTGTTGGGGAGAACTCCCAGGTATTCCCGAGGGATACTTGAAGTTCGCGGACTCAGAGGGCCCACCACCGTCTCCCAGAATACACGGAGGACTCAGTCAACAGCAAGTTCAAACTGTGGTTTATTACAGCAAAAACCAACAGGGATCGTTACAAGGACTCCGAAAAATGTCAGCATGCCACACTGAAAATGGCGAGCAGGCCACTTTAGTCTAAGAAACACGTCACAGCTCTGTCAGTACGTGAGCCTTCCTCCAAAAAACGTATTGCAGTGTGGGATTGGCCGCCAGGAGCATAATAGCCTATATGGGTACATATATGTGGTATTCTACTGGCTCTTCCATGTCAGGGGCTGGCCTGTTCCATCCCCAAGTCACTAACTAACATTGTTGCAGTGTTGTGGAGTTACCATTGGTTCTTGCCTGTTGCTACACACCCCTAAGGTACTAAACTGTGATTGGCTGGAGGGGACATCCCCAGGCCTGGTACCCGAAAAGGTTCTCAGCTCACTCTGCACCTTTTCAAGGGGATGGGAATGACTGTCTTGTAACTTGTGTGCACCACCTTTGCCTTATGACAATATTCTCCTGCTTGGTGCAACACATGTTACATACTTTTTGTGGTCTGTGTCTGTCTGCCTGGGATTGGCTCTCCTTTCTCACCACTGATCACTGTCCATCGCCTGCTTCATCTGTATCACGTGTTTGGAGACCACGAAATTGGGCTCTGCAGCTCCGAATTATGAGGATTTATTCCCTTTTTCTGCAGCTGGTCCCTTTGTCGTCTGGGGATTGGGATGTCTTCCGTATCTCTTGACCTTGGCTGAGGATCCTTTCCCACACAGCTAGCTCCGAGTGCAGCCTGAATCGGCTCAGCTCCTCTCCTGCTCATCAATTTGAGGCCTGTTGTCATTTTCCTAAATCTTATAATGCGGTTTCTACACTTTCCATGTTACTCCACATTCTCTGAGTTAGCTATACGTGGTCTGATTAGGTTCCATATATACTCCTGTATGTCCACGTGACTATATTCCCCACAAGTTAGTCATACTTGGCTCTGTCAAGTCCTATAGAAGTTCCTGCAGTTCCATAGAGTTATACACGCTTAAGCATCTCAAGCTGTTGCTCAAGATCTCTCGTCTCTTGCAGTTTCTGTGTTACTGCGTCTGGCTAATGACAAAATAATAAAAACAATGACCGTATGTATATGTGCCTGTCCCCTAACTATAGAACTGTACGCTCATGTTCTTCATGTATTCGAGTGTGTGTTTGTGTCACGAAGTGCAGATGGCACGTGTGCTTCATGTATACCGCTGCTATGCCGTGGTGTCACTAACGATGTCAGCAACATGGCTTCTCTGTGCTTAATCCAAGCTGTCCATATAAGTGTCCCTGAGCATGACCTGAGGATCCTGATTCACGCATGGATAGATTTGTACTGCCCGTGGTCTGTATGGCTGGCAGAGAGAATACCTTTCAATGTATTTATTGATCATTGGCCGTTAGGAATTGGTCCGAAATAGAATGGATGATTGCAGTGTTTTCTGGCCTTTTGTCTTGTCATAAATTTAGTGGGAGGGGGTGGTGACAAGATCCCGACTCCCTCTTCACTGTGACATCATGATGTATGACCACGTGGTACCTGCCGGTGAACCATAAAACATAACATACTTCCCTAAAACAAAACGGTTAAGTTGACCATATTAAATGGGTGTAGTCCTGACATGTTTTTTCATCAGTATCCTGATAGCACTACTCAGGTAACTCATCTTTTTTGGATGGTTGTAGTGAACACCTCGCTTTACATATAGAGCCGAAATGCTTCATCCTCCTTGAGGTCAACTCTGTGTCCCTGATGCAGGGCAGTGCTTCTGTTGACCCCATAGTCCAGTGCTTCACTCCCAGCACCACCTTCGTCAAACCCTGGTGAGATGTCTTCCCGTTGACTTGCATCACTCACTGTGATTATGGTGGGTCAATGTTTGAATCCTGCGCAATGGAGGCTGCTCCTACAAAAGACTGCCCTTTTTTGCCAAAGGGTGGGATTTTCTTCCCAGAGTCCTGTTTTGTGACACTCACCCACACCCCTCCTGCACCTCATCACTCCCTGGCCATTATGCCCAGTGCCATGGTGTATACAAATTCTACTTTCAGTAAGGGTTGTGCCATAGTTTATGCTGAGCCATTGCTAAGGGTTTGAATTCCATGAGGGATTGGCAGGAGGGCGATCGGGAGGGTCACATAGGCTTTGCTGCTGCCTGGCAATACATGCAGAGGCCCACCCCACTTCCATCCATGCCTCCATATTTTGGAACAACACCTTTTTCACGCAGCTGTGTCTTAATCTTGGGTATTCCTTGATGGGCCATATATATAATGCTAAATCATCTGTCTAGCAGGGAGGGTGGAACCACAATTTCACATGATATCAGGCTTTTCATCGAAAGCAATCAGCCCTCACCTTCAACAGTCCTTGGATTGTGATGACTGCTGCTTACAATGTGTGTCCTTGTAGCGTTGACAAGCCTTTCCACTGACCTGAATTTATCACCTCTGCCACCAGGTTGAAGGATTTCATCACCTTGCGTTCCTACACACGTTCATCCAGTGGAGCCCGCCCCCACTGCTCTTGTGATCCTTTTGACATGGTCTTCTACCATGAGGTCTTCCACACCTTTTGCTACATGTCCCACTGTCAGCATAAATAGTATGCTGGATTATTGTCACTTGTCTGTTAGCAAAGAGTAAGATTGTATTCCTGCATTTACAAGGGCCATCTTTCAGCACACCCAGCCTTGTGATCAGTGACGACCTATATCTCGTGCCCAAATATGTATATGTGAAGTGACCACAGCCCCATATAACCACTAAGGCCTCTACTCAGTTTGTCATTAGCATTCCTCTGCTGCTGTCAGTACTACTCCCAGATGATAAGGACTGGCATCTAACACAATGGATCTCATTACAAGAGAGCTGGTCTGGTAACAATTCCAGAAAGAATGCCGGTATGACCAGCTCTGGCATTGTTAACGGACCGGGTCACTCCGAGCCTGCCGGGAGGGGCACTGAACCACCAGCAGGCCCGAACTGCCGGGAGTTCAGGCCCATACCAACAGAGAAATCACTGATGCCCTGGCACTGTGTGTTCAGTAAGAATTTGTAGAGTCCAACTAGTGTGGGACTTTACAAGACTTATCTCTTGGTATAAGGTAACACACCTTTTAATATAGGCCTGTACTACACAAGTTGGTAGTGTGACTGAGCAGCCAGGATTATCTTAAGAGGGGTAATGTGAGCTGTAGAGCTGTACAATGAAATTGGTAAATACAGGTATCCAAGTACACAACACTTACACACTTAGAGTTATACACAAGGATAATTAGACAATCTTTAAAAAGCAGCAACTAATAGTAACATTAATCCCAAAGCTAGGATTCAGTTCAGCAAGAGTAATAAAGTAGGTGAGTTAACCTTTCTCATGTTAAACATATTCCAGCACACAGAGTGACGTCGTTTGAGGTCAGTAATAACACCTATTTGTGATCACCATCACAATATTGGGTTTTAAGGAGGGAAAAGTTAAAGTCAGATCAGAACATACTTTGTAAGAAGTTAAACATTTAGATTCTCCCATACGGATGTAGGCAGTCTTTTATCCCAGCAATAATAGCGTTCAACAATTCAATTCTGTAAAGGAACAAGCACTACCATAGCCAATAAGTTCAGAAGGGAGTTGTTAGGTGGCCAGGACAGCCATAATCAATATGCCAGTTCAAAGTTCTGATGCTCTCTTCATAGAAAGTGTTTTAAAATAGTCAGTGGTTCAGTAGAAAATCACAGAAGCTCAAGAGGAGCCACCTTGAAGAAGCACAAACTGGGAGGCCAGTGCAGGTAAGTTGAGGTCAACTCAAAAGGGTTTAAAATAGTACTTCCCAAGCTAGGAAGCATCCCAATTGGTGAAAGGTAGATTTACCCTAAACCCCACAGTACATGAGAATTGAAGAATTGGTTCCAGCTGGATGCCTTCCTGTTGCAGTGTAGCAGACCCTTGTTCCTGGTCCTGGGTCGTGGTGACGAAAGGGAGGACGTCTGGTGGGCTTCTGCAGCAGCACTCGAGAGAGGGGCTCTGCAGCAATGGATTTTCCTTGATTCAGCTGCCTTTTGTGGTTTTGACACCTTTTTCTAAGCACCAAAAAAGAACAAACAGTTCTGATTGGAAGTTACTTGATCTCTCGGTCCTGGACTCTGGTGAGGAGACTCTGGACGAAGATTTCCTGCCCATGAAGTTTTGGCTGGATTCGTACACTTCCACAGACAATGCACTCGATGATGGTCAGGGGTATCCGGGCATTCGGATTCTGCAGTTTTGGAAAGTGACAGCAAGTTGGGTGTTGCGCCAAAATGAAGCTTGGCTCAAAGCTAGTTAGTCCCACCAGCCCAAGGGAAGAAGTCGTCCATTGTGGGTCTTCCCAGTCAAAACGAAAACGAGGTCAGCACAGCTGCAGGGCTTCACCGGGCACTTTGCAATCCAAGAGGGTGCTGCTGGCATCTCTTCATGTCTTCTTCATTGGATGTTGTCCTGCAGTGGTCGACTCTGCCTCTACTCCCAAGAACCTCGACTTTTAAGCAAGTTCTCATTCATAGACAGCCCTAGGCTGTCAATCACCCAGCCGGCCAATCTGAACTGGTTGAACTCAGGCACACCTACAGACAAAGGGCAGGGAAGATTAAGGACCCTCCCTCTTTTCCTGCCTTTACAGGCACACTTGAGCCTAGGCAGGCTTCAGGGCTGAAGCCCGCCAAAGGCAAAATGCACAAAGGACTCAAACCTGATTCGAACAACAGAGGGAAAGCCCAGAAGAAACTAACTGACAAGAAATGGCAAAAAAAGAAGACAGGGGCCATTTTGGGAAAATGGTCACCCTTGTGTGCAGCACAGCAGCTGAGAAATCAGCCTGCAGATACATGGCACAAAGGTAGCAAAAAAGAATCCACTACCACCAGCCATTCAAGTTAGTTATTGTAACAGAATGGTACATGAGCAGTGGGATAAGGAGTTACTATGTAAGACCCCAGCACTCCGCATAGGGTGGTGTGTGCTGGATCCACAAAAGAAAAGGTAAGTAAGAACAAAGTAATCTTACTATTCTTGGGAACAGTAGTTCACCCAAGAAAATGTATTTGAACATTAAGAGAAGTCCAAGGGACTCCCCAGTGGCACAAAAGGTGCTGTGTGTCACAATGCAAAAAGCAGATTCCTATGTAGTTTACCAGGCTCCATTAAACAGTAGGAAACACAAAATCCTAGTGAGAATCAATGCATGAGAGAGTGAGGAAAAAGTCAGACTCACTCAGGAGTAAAACCTAAAAAGCCTTGTGTCCAGAAAAAGAGCTGGGGGTCTCTAAGGTTAAAGGGAATTGGCACAGAAATGAAAATTCTCCCTAACACTGTTGACAACTGTGCCAGCGCTTCAGGGGTAACACCGGGATTTTTGGCGCTGGTAACGGTATGGCGAGACTGCCGGTAATCCGCCAGTAGCACCAGCGGGTTACTGGAAGACTCGTAATGAGGCCCAACCTCTGTGTCAAACAAAGTACAGTACACCATCGAGTTCTCCTCTAGCACTGCCTGTTTTGTCACTCTGCTGACCACCAATATTCCTTCTTGCTGCAGTTTTCACAGATTTCAGTATTGTAGCCCAATTGGGTATATACCTGCTGCAATAGTTTACATCCACAGGAGGTTCCTAATTTCAGGTGGATTGGTGAGGGCCAGTTCAGCCTTGAACCACCTTCTTTGAACAAAAAAAATGGACCGATTACGGATATAGGTGCTCAAAGAATATAGGGATACATTAGAAGTACAGCGGCGTGGGCAAAGATGGTGCTAATGCAGTGGTAACTATGTTACCACTACATTACTGTACTGCCATACTACAATTTTGGTGGTGAGGCGGAGGAAAAACCTCCAACGAAATGCTGGAGGTCATTCCGCTGCCTTACCACAAAAATCAGCAGAATTACGGGCAGCAGTAATTCCACTGAAATCCTCATGGTGCCATGAATCGGCGATATCGACCCTTCTGGTCTGCCTGGTCCCTCAGTCAATAACCCTTTACTCCACTCCCTTTCAACATGGCCGACGCCAAGAAATGGCGCGGTCTAGTCTTTCTGTATTCATGCACATGTTTCCTTGAAAACAGACACACCCCCGCGCTTCCGCGCGTCTCAACGCTCCGCTTGCCTACACCTTCATTCCGGCAAGTTTTGTTCTAAGTTCCCAGTCCTTTACCTTCGTGATCCCTACTGCCTGTCCTCTTATCCTTCCCGGTCTCCCTTCCTCTCCCCTTCGTGACCTCCGCATTCAGAGCCTCGTTACCTTTTTCCTTCCAGTCCTGGTTCCGTCCTGGATCCTCCCAGGAACATTGAACACCTTCCAAGACCCGGAGCTGCCGTGGCCGGGAGTCAGAAACCAGTGCACTCACCGTAGCCCAGCAGACTGGATTCAGAGGATTCTAGACCTTACCTCTACAAGGCACACTCGTCCAGGAAAAAGAAACCTGCAAATTCCAAGAAGAGATCCACAAGAAACAAACAAGTGAGTCGCGAATCCGCAGACTCGGATTCTAACAGTTTCAGACGCCACCCAATTACTACCGTTTCCACTATGGAGGCAGCCATACAAGACCTAATGAGAGGTATGCAGGAACTTACTACAGAAGTACAGAACCTCAAGTCTGAAAATGCGGCTTTAAAACAACTCGTTTTGTTTTGTGGATAAACACGATGGTAACCCAAAGACCTTATGCCCCCTTCCTGGACTCATGCCTGGTTCATTTCACCTTCAAACCTTACTACTTCTCCACACCCAGAGCTAAGGTGGAGTTTATCATCTCTCATCTATCCGGCAATGCACTGGCCTGGGCTACCCATTTAGTGTCCGCTGGGGATCCGGTACTCGACAATTATGATGAATTCATTTCTGCCCTCAAGGCCATGTTCGACCGCCCTGAACAGGTGTATTCAGCCCAGGAAAAACTGCTGGAATTCCCCATGTGTTACCCATTTCAAACAATTGGCTAAAGACGCTAACTGGACTCCAGAAGCCTGTTTTACCTTGTTTAGATGCAGATTAAGTGAAGAAGTCAAGGATGCCAGGGTAGCCCGTCCCGCCTCCTTCCAGGCCCTCTTAGACCTGTCCTCACAGATCGATTTCAGGATACAAGAGAGAAAGGCAGAGAGGAAGAAGACACGGAATCCACCACCCCAAATCTCCACCTGAATATATCAGTCCCAGGGAAAAAGAAACACCAACCCAAGATCCGACTGAGCCAGAACCCATGCAGCTTGGTTCCTTGAGAGGCCCCATCACTTCACAGGAAAGAACTCGACGGATCAATAGCGGTCTCTGTATGTATTGTGCTTCAGACAAACATTCAGTGCGTAATTGCCCGATAGCCCCTTCACGACGCTCGAGAAACGCCAGCTCCCGATCCTGAACAGAGCCCAGTTTCAGGAAAAATAATCATGCTCCAACGTTTCACTTACACTGGACTGTTCTCTAAAAGATACCTTAGTGCTACTCCAAGTGAACCTTTCAACACCCAACAAGGAAATATCTTCCATCCCGGCCTTGGTGGATTGCGGGGCCATGGGTCTTTTCCTCGATGATGAATGGGCACAGAGACATCATATTCCTTGAGAAGCCAAGGAGGTCTTCCAGGCAGTGGAAGAAATGGATGAAGTCCCCTATCTTCCGGACCCATAACGCAACAAACATCCAAGCTCATGCTCTCTATTCACAACCATCAACAGTTGTTGCGTTTTGACATAATCAAGGCAGCTCACTACCCCATAGTGCTTGGCATGCCATGGTTGCGAAAAAACACAATTCATATATCAACTGGGTGGCAGGATCTTTGTTCTTGGGTTCCAAGTTTTGTCTCACTATTGTCTATCCGGGAAACCTAAACAGTCCTCCGGAGACAAGCTTCCTCATCCGCAACGCAACACTACACTGTTTATATCATCACACAGGTACCCGAGGTATACCATCAATGTTCAGATGTATTCTCTTCTGCCATTGTTCAGTCACTCCCTCCTCATCGCCCTGAATATTGTGCTATTGACACAGAAGAGAATGCAGTCATTGCCTTCGGAAGGATTTTCATTCTGTCTGAGCCTGAGAAAGCTGCCCTACGTGAGTATCTAGATACCAACCTATCCAATGGGACAATTCGTCCATCCAAGTCCCCTGCTGGAGCTTCTCTCTTTTTCGTACCAAAAAAGGATACAAAGGAATTCCATCCATGCCTGGACAACCGGGGCCTGAACAAATGCACCTTAAAAGATAGATATCCCTTGCCACTAATTTCGGACATCCTGGAGGCCTTATGTGGAGCAGTGATCTTCACCAAGCTGGATTTCAGAGGAGCTTACCACCTGATTCGCATCAAGGAGGGAGATGAATGGAAGACGGCTTTTTGGACCCCCTTTGGCCACTATGAATATCTGGTGATGCCATTTGGATTAGCAAATGCTCCTGCTGTATTCCAACATTTTATGGACCGAGTTTTTTTCTGACATGCTGTTTCTATTAGTTATCGTCTACCTAGATGACATATTGATTTACTCACAATACCCGACCCTGCATCAGAAACACGTTTCTTTGGTCTTACAACGGCTACACGAACACCATCTGCTGGCCGAACCTGAGAAGTGTATCTTTCACGTATCCACAGTCAAATAATTAGAATTCGTTCTGAGCCCTCAAGGGGTGGCCATGGATCCAACCAAAGTTGAAGCAATCGTCTCTTGGCCAGCTCCAACCTTAGTCCGTCTGCTAAAGAAAGCTACCCCCTTTCAATGGACAGCAATCCATGAAGCCGCTTTTCAGAAACTCAAACATCAGTTTATTAGTGAACCCATCTTGGCTCAACCGGACACTACTAAACCCTTCCTGGTAGAAACTGATGCTTCAGTATATGCAATCAGGGCAGTCCTCAAACAAGAAGCTGAAGACGGACAGGAGCACCCCATTGTCTATCTGTCACGGACACTACATCCTAGCAAAACTCATTACTTAGTTCTGGAGAAGGAACTACTCGCCATCAGACAAGCCTTCACAGATTGGCGTCATCTCCTTTTGGGCGCAAGTTATCCGGTTGTAGTAAGGACCGATCACCGGGACCTCCAGGTTCTACAGTCTATGGAATGCCAAAACAGTCGCCAAGCACGATGGGCCTATTTTTTTGCCCAATATCAGTTCAGCATTCAACCCGTTCCTGGTCAATCTAATGTAATAGCAGAAGCTCTCTCCAGAAGACCGGATTACATGAAAGAGGAAACACTAACCTTTCCCAAAATGTTTCATGGCAAGGTGTTCATAGCCCAGGCCAACTCGCTCTTAGAAACTATACGGGAAGAGACTGCAACTTCGGACATTTGGATGGCGTACACTAAGGACAATCTTCGGGCTCTTTCTACCAAGAATGGATATCTTTTTAGGGACAAGAGTTTGGTGATCCCTACCCAGAAAATTCAGACTAAGGTCATGAGTCTCTGCCAGGACACATTTTATTCCGGGCACCGTGGAATCAAGGCCACCTACCAGGCGATTAGAAGGAACTTCAGGTGGCCTAAAATGTGCTCTGACATACGGGCCTATATATAAGCTTGCTCCGTTTGCAACCAGTACAAGACCAACAACAGGAAGCCAGTGGGTCTGTTCATCAACCTGATTTACCATCTCGACTCTGGGAAATCATTGCCACTGATTTCATTGTGGACCTTCCTCCCTCTAAAGGATTTACCACCATAATGGTCACTATAAACCTCTTTTCTGACATGGCCCACTTTACTCCTCTAACTAAACTACCTTCAGCACTTGAAATGGCTGGGATCTTTGTTACCCACATATTTCGGTTGCATGGGCTACCCTCTAAAATCATCTCTGACCGTGGGCCACAATACATTTCCAGGTTCTGGAAGCACCTCTGCCAACAGTTAGGTATTCAACGTGCCTTGCTATCGGGTTATCATCCACAAACAATTAGCATCACTGAGAGGGTAAACCAAACCCTTGAGCAGTATCTACAGTGTTTCGCCTCAAGGGTACAGGATGATTGGTCACTCGTGATTCCTGTGGCTGAATTTGCCTACAACAATTCAGACCATTCCACAACAAAGACCAGTTCCTTTTTGTGTAACCAAGGGTTCCACCCATCAGTGTTACCCACACTCTTACCACAAACCACGTTAACGCCTTCAGTGGATGCTTGGATTGCACAGCTAGTCTCCAGTCACAAGCAAGTGAAGGAACACCTAGAAAAGGCCAGGATGGACATGAAAAGGTTTGCGGATACCAGAAGGCGACCCGGGCCTTCATATGCTGTTGGAGATAAAGTTTGGCTCTCATCTCAATATCTACCCAGGCATCCGAGATCCAACAAGCTGGCACCTCATTTTTACGGACCCTTCACCGTGATTGAAATCATCAATCCGGTTGCCTTCTGACTCCAATTACCAGCCACCTGAAACAAGATCCACCCTGTTTTCCATACGTCACTGTTGAAACCCTTCCACCACTCAACCAAGTCAATACCTCAACCTCCTCCACTCATTGCCGATAACCAAATTGAATTTGAGGTTTCTAGGATCTGCGATTCCAGATACAGGAGAGGACGTCTCCAATATTTGGTGGAATGGAAGGGCTATCCACCAATTGAACGGACATGGGAACCAACATGAATGGACCCCTCCTATTGTGACGTTTTCATCAGACTCATCCAGGCAAGCCGGGTGGACTGGGGTTGAGAAGGAGTCATGCTGTCATGAATCGGTGATATCTACCCTTCTGGTCTGCCTGGTCCCTCAGTCAATACCCATTTACTCCACTCACTTTCAACATGGCCGATGCCAAGAAATGGCGCGGTCTAGTCTTTCTGTATTCAGGCACATGTTTCCTTGAAAACAGACACGCCCCGCGCTTCCGCACGTCTCAACGCTCTGCTTGCATGCACCTTTGTTCCGGCAAGTTTTGTTCTAAGTTCCCAGTCTTTTACCTTTGTGACCCCTGGTGCCCGTCATCTTATCCTTCCCGGTCTCCCTTCCTCTCCCCTTCGCGACCTCCGCCTTCGGAGCCTCGTTACCTTTTTCCTTCCAGTCCTGGTTCCGTCCCGGATCCTCCCAGGAACATTGAACACATTCCAAGTCCCGGAGCTGCCGCGGCCGGAAGTCAGAAACCAGTGTGCTCGTCGTAGCCCATCAGACTGGATTCAGAGGATTCTAGACCTTACCTCTACAAGGCACACTCATCCAGGAAAAAGAAACCTGCAAACTCCAAGAAGAGATCCCCAAGAAACAAACAGGTGAGTCACAAATCCGAAGACTCGGATTCTGACACATGGGGTCCTATGAATTCCAAAAATGGGAACCACCACCACCATAACATTACCTGTAATCCAGTGTAATTCCACCAGACAAAGTGGCAGTGATGGTAATTCCATTTGCCAGCATTTTGCCGGATTGCCACCGGAATACCACCAAACTTGTAATGAGGGCTATAATCTTCCACTGGAGAAATTCACATTTGCTCCTGTTTTTCAGTCAGCCCTTGTTCACCCAGATATCCCTAATGGCATTCAAAATCTCTGGTTGTCCAGCCAGCAGAGTACGTATTGTATGTACATACCTCAGCTGCCAGTGAGATGCCAAAACTCAACCATTTGCAGTGGTAGTGCCCAGAGGAGTATCCAGCATTGCAGGAGTGGAGAGCGAGCCATGAAAAAGGTGCTGCTACTTTTCTCCCAAATGCAGTGCACGCAATTGCATACGGTCTCATTCATGCCCCCAAACTGCCCACACATGCCCTAATCTACTTTTTTGGTAATATTAGTGGCAGATGGCAATTTAACACATAACAAAAAAAACTGCAGGATCATTACAGATGCAGGAAACTCATCTTTTAGAGCTTTGACCAGGCGCTCTGGGGCAAAATACATGAAAACCCTCCATTGACCACACCATCCCCACCAACTACCGCCCCATCACCACTTAAAATTCTCGACCTCGCTGCATATATCCAGGTCCAACAATACCTTGAGGACAGCCACATCCTGGGCATTCGCCAAACAGGCTTCCGACCAAGGCACGGAACTGAAACCGCCTTACTGCACCTAAAAAACAGATGATATCAAAGACTCGGGACCTATCAGCAGCATTCGATCTCGTCAACCACCAGACACTCTGCAACCATTTCACCACAACAGCAAACTTCTCCCCAGCAGCAACAGACTGGACCAGATCTTTTCTAGCAGACCCAGATACTGTGTCTTAATGGACGACAATGCTGCACCATCAATACCAGTAACCTGTAGAGTCTCACAAGGGCCCTGCATCTCCACAACCCTGTATAATATGTATACTAAACCCCTTTTGGTATTCTGGATGATCTCGGCATATCCTACACGAAATATGCTGACGACACCTAAATCCTCCTCCCTTTCTCAGGCACCAACCACCTTGACGCTGCAACCATCAACTCAGTTTATGAGATTGTCCAAAACTGGATGGCAACCCACGAGTTATGCCTTCAACGATGACAACACTGATATCGTCATTGTAGGCTCTCACTCCACCTTCTATAGCATGAATCCGGCCTAAAAGGTATTCAACATTGACGGCAACCAGCTCCAAACATCTCCTGCAGCCGAAATCCTGGTGATTTACCTAGACGCCACCCCTGACCACTCTCACCAGGTCAATGCCATTGCCTCCACGGCTGCCTACATCTATTGAATGCCACCAGCAAACCATTCCTCACCACAACCAACCGCCTCACCATAGCCACAGGCATCACCAGAGCCAAACTGGATTACTGTAACGCTCTCTTTGGAGGAACTTCTGAAATTAACTTATGCAAGCTGAAAACCATCCAAAAGAATGCTCTCCAGGCAGCTCTAGGTCTGTCCAAGCATGTCCACATCACAAAAGCCAGGAAAGATGCCCACTGGCTCCCGATCCATGAACGGATTAAATTCAAGACCCTCTCCATCACACACAGGTTCACCACGAACACTGCACAAGCCTACATATCGCGATGGGTGGAGAAATACACTCCCCCTCACCCTCTAAGATCCACCAACAGGCATCTCCTCAGAGTGACCACCTTCCCCCAAAAGCATGAAGAGGGCTGAGCTTTCCAGTCATGGCCACAACACTCTGGAACAATCTCCCCATCACCCTGAGAAAGGAATCTTCTTACTGGACCTTCAGAAAAAAACTAAAAACTTGACTCTTCACCGAAAGCTCCCTGAGATCGCAGACTAAGACAATCGGATACCTGCCTCCCCTTCCTCCCCCCTGCTCCTCGACCCCTTCCTCCCCCCTGCTCCTCGAACCAATACTCTAGGACACCATGACACCCCTCCAACCTGTTGTGTTTCGTGTTTGTTTCTTCTCTGTATTCTGTATTTTTTGTCCCACATTGTAACTGGATACCCAAGGGTTCAGTGCGCTGCAACAAAAGCAACACAACATTTAAAAAAAAAAATGCATATGGATTGCACCAACAGAAATGACTTCACAGAAAAGAACATTGCAAGGAGCATCATCAGTCTTTATACTTAGAGGCACCATGGAAGTGACTTTAGAATATGCTTCCATGAGTAATCCAAGTGGCAAATAACTTTCTGATGCAAAATACCTAAATTGCAGAATTACTATACAAGGAGCAATTCTATAGTGAGTAGGGTTTTTTTTATAACAGCATGATTTATTAACATAAGCTGTGAAGTGAATCCGAATCACTTACAGAGCTGCAGATAAGACACCTTGGCCCTCATTACGACCCTGGCGGAAAGGGGTTTACGCCGGCGTAAACCATGGCGCCCCTTCCCGCCTGAGTACGAGTTCCCTTAGCGCCATGGTGATTTTAATGCCTGCTTTTAGCAGGCATTAAAATCCATGGCGCTAAGGGACCTTGTTGTTAATTACGCCACCGTAATTTACGGTGGCGTAATTAACGCCTTCCCCACTCCCATTATACCCTATGGGGCAAAAATGGGAATGGGGATGGGTAAATGGGGATTGGGGACTTACCGCCCCGCCAAGGTCGGAATGGGGCGGTAAGTCCGCCAACCACCATGGCGGAGTTGGCAGCTTAGTGCCATGGACCATGGTGCAAATAGCACCATGGATCTCCGCCAAGGTCGTAATGAGGGCCCTTGTGATTAAATGATTTACCCAGGATCACACACTTTGGTTAAATGGTGAAATCAGGATGTGGATAATTTAAGCAACTGAACACATCTTCCTAGGTTTAGTTGATATAGATATTTATTGAGGTGTTGCTTTGCATTTCATGTGCTTACATAATACTTTAGTTATAGCAATGCCTTGGAAGCAACTCACATTACATAATAAACTAGCCTTTCATGGTAAACTAAATATGCACTTTTACATTGTCATAAAAATATGTTGAGCAATATGAGTATGGCTTTAGCTCCATTCTCTTCATCCTGCATGCAAAGTCACAATAGCATCATGCAGATTAATGTGAGCTTAAAAAATCCCCCTTTGGTTTTAAAGCCATGGTCATTATTTCATAAAGCATGCAGCATTATGCACCCTTCTCACTTCTGATCACTCCCTCCCTTTCTAATGAGACAAAGGTCCCTGCTAGTAGTCCCCCCTCGCTCCCATCAGTGCCTAAAGGCTCATATTCGAATGCACTGTTGACACAGAGCGACACAAGAGCCCCTCTGATGCCCGGATCTCCTTGGGACATTGCCAGGACAACTCTGCCGTTCGGAAAGAGTAAGGTGTCCTACTGCCAGGACAATGAGCAGGCATTGCTCAGCACTCATTATCCTGCCAGTGGAACACCTTTCCTGTTGTGCATCCTCATTGAGGTGTCGAACATGAGAGGTGTGAATTACCGGCCCATTCCGAGTTTGGAGGGCCTGGTAATTCCTCCCTCTGGGAACCCGGGCCGGACCTTCCCCATTCCCATATGAGCCCCGATAGGGCCCAATGGGAATGGGAGAGGGAGCTAACAATGGGCCGATTACGACCGGCCTGTTGTTAGCTCCCTGCTCCCCTCGCGGGACCCGGTAACAATGCCTGGTTTTACCAGGCATCCTTACCGGTGCCGTGAGGGGACCTCGTCATTTTGCATAAAGGGTTGAACGGGTCCGCCTCCATTATTGGAGCCCGTTAACCCATTATGCAAAAGTCGTAATGAGGCCCATTGAGTCTGGGTAGAGGGAATCTTGATAATACACAACATTAGTACCCGGCGCGAGTTATCTTCAATAAAACAAATGCACCGATTGGTGCATTTCCAAGACTTACCTCACGGTAAGCCCGCAAACGTCCCTGCGCATCCCTCGCACAGGTCTTCGGTGTTATTTTTTTCTTTCAGACACCATGTAAAGGGAGAGGGAACCACACATAGGGCCTCATTACGAGAATGGAGGTAATGAAAAAAGGGAGGCAGAATGGTAATAGCAGCATCGTTAACGGGTCCAGGGCATTTTGACCCCGACAACCCGCCAATACCGGCACCGCCCGTACCGTGCCCCCTCACACCGGCATGGGCGCGTAAACGGGCCCCTTTGGGGAGTAAATACCGGCATGCCGGTAATAGGAGGACATCACAACCCACGCGGGCATGCAAATACCGGCATCCCAAAGCCGGTAATCAGGGCCTGCACAATGGTGGCCATACAGTCATCGCGGACCACCCGTAAACAGCAATCAAGCCAACTGCCACAGGTGCACACAAACACCACAGGTGGACTCAATGGAGTCTGGCCCAGTATAAAAGGAGTATACCCAGACACCACACCCCTTCCTACACCAAAATGCTACCACTAGCTGTTGCAATCATGGCGCTGGAGGACATGCCTATACTGCTACAACTACAGCAACAACAGCAACTACAACAACAACTACAGCAGCAACAACAGGCAGCATATAGGAGACGCAGGAGGAGAAGGAGGGTGAGATAGGCTCAGCAATTACCACCAGTACAGCCAGTAGTACCTCGTAGGCAGCCACCAATCCCTCGCATCAGACCCAGCCCATTGAATCTAACCCCTGACCAGATCCACACCCTGTACCGGTTGGACCGGGACACCATCACCACCATAGTGGACATGATAGGCAACGACATTGCCAGCCTCATAGAAATATGCACTGCCACCCCCCGCTACTAAAGGTGGTGTCTGTGCTCCACTTCCTGGCCACAGGCACCTACCAGCACACAGTGGGCCAGCTGCATGGCATTTCACAACCACAATTTTCACGCATGCTGACCCAAGTGCTGGATTCCCTCCTGAAGCACGCTAGCACCCACATATCCCTACCACGGACTGCCCAGGAGATAGCCGACACCAAAGTAGGCTTCCATGCACTGGCAGGCATGCCCAATTGTGTTGGTGCCCTGGACTGCATCCATGTAGAATTGGTAGACCACCATGTCATAGAGGCGGTGTACCGCAATCGCAAGCAATACCACTCCATCAATATGCAGATGGTATGTGACTCCAGCAAGATCATCACACATTGCTGCGCCCGATTTCCCGGATCAACACATGATGCCATGGTGCTGCGTAACTCCAAGCTACTCCGTCACATGGCGTGACATGCTGGACCACGTGCCTGGCTGCTTGGTGAGTTGCCTGACTGGCCCATGGTAGTGCATCGGGGTAGTGATGTGTTGGGATGCCTACTCCACCTGGGTGGGAATGGGGGAGTGGTGCATACTCCACCTGGGTGGGAATGGGGGGATGCATACTCCACCTGGGTGGGAATGGGTGGGGGGAGGTGCATACTCCACCTGGGTGGGAATGGGGGATGCATACTCCACCTGGGTGGGAATGGACGGTGAGTGGAGAATGCACGCAGAGCTAATGACTCCTGACCTGAACCCCCCAACCCCAACATGACACATCATTGGCACACATCTGACCATTAACGTATATAAATGACCACACGTAAGACGCACAACCTGGCCATCATGTGTATGTCAAGCAATGCATGACTAAACAGGATCGCAACTGTGCCAATGTGGCTAGTGTGACCATGCACAGTGTAGTATACTCAGCAAAAATGGGAGGTGAAACATTGTCGTACAACCACAGTACATCCGCCTCAGCATGCATTATTTCACCCTGCATCATCTATTCAATGCCATTCAGACTACCACATCTCATAGCAGTATAGAATGCATCTAGATAATATTTGTGCATACGTACAGGGACATGTGCATGTCCACACAAAATAGCTGCGGGCATGACTGTGAATCCTGAAAGTGGTAGCTCAGAGTGACACACACCTATTTGTATTTGCCTACAGGTGATGGAGGATATCCCTTGAAGCCGTGGCTACTTACCCCTGTGCTGAACCTGCGGAACAGCCATGAAGAGGAGTACAATCGGGTTCACACCTGTACCTTTGGCCTGTTGAAGGCACAGTTCCGCTGCCTAAGCAGGTCTGGTGGAGCACTCCTTTATAGGCCTGAGAAGGTGGCAAAGATCACCATGGCCTGTGTCATGCTGCACAACATGTGCGTCTGGAGAAATGTACCACTGCCACATGACATTGACATGCATGCACTGGGTGAGGATGATGAGGATGGAGACGGAGGTGAAGCAGCACCCCTGCCAGTACGTGATGCACAGGATGGCCATGTAGTACGCCAATCACTGATTCACGAATACTTCTGAACCACAGGGACTTTGATAGATATGTATCAGTGACACACTGGGTCAATGTGGACATGCACACAGGGAATGTTGGTAGTTGGGCACTGAACACCGTCATACATTAAATGGATACGCACGAAATGAACAATGTCCAGGAATTGAATGTTTTTTCACACAACAGGTGTATTGATTCAAACTGCTAAAATGTGACAACCCCCACCAAACCCCCAGTGAACTCCCAAACCCCCCCAGTAAACTCCCATAACCCCCAGTGAACTCGCAAAGCCCCCCAGAAAAATCCCAAAACCCCCCAGTGAACTCCCAAACCCCCCCAGTGAACTGCCCCTAATGCTCCCATTCACTCCCAACACCATCTGAGCCACTCCCATAGTTCTCCCACACTATTTGCGGGACTTCTTGCTGTCCGGGGGAAGCATTTCAGAGTGCCTCACACTCCTTCTCGTAGGACGCACAGGGCTTGGGGACAGAGGAAGCAGGTGTGGTGGCTGGTGAGGAGTCGGTGGGGATTTCCACGCCTGCTGCAAGTCGTGGCCACTGCATGTGCAGCAGGATGGATGTCAGGACCTGTGTGATGGCCCCTAGACAGTCTCTCATCAGCACTGCCAAGGCATTGACTGCGGCTGTATTGGCCGTTATGGTGGCTGTGGTCCCCGCTATGGCTGTGGCTATCTCCCGCCTTGTGTCCTCGCCATCTGCAATGTATTGGCGCAGCAGGTCCAACATCGACTGCTGTCTGGCCTCCACCTTCGCCACCCGTACCTCAAGGCTGTTGGTGGGTGCAGCAGTGGTCGTGGGTGCTGTCCCGGGGCCTGCATTATCAGTGCTGTCCTCGTGGATGGGGCTCAGGTCGGAATCGTGCAGGCAGGGATCGGCACTACTGTAGGTGGGTGAGGGCTGAGTTTGGGACGGGGGGTGGAAACGGGGCTTGGGAAGTGTGGACATCCCACATGCGTGACTCCTTCCTGGTCCACATACTCCTCCACGTCATCTTCGGTGGTGGCCAGTGGTTCTAGGGCCTCTCCTTCCCCTGGTGTAGGTGTGGGCAGCTGGGTGTCCACAGAGTCAGGCGCACTGGGTGTAGGTGTGGCCAGCTGGGTGTCCACAGTGTCAGGCACACTGGGTGTAGGTGTGGGCTGTGAGGCTGCCCCGGAGGTGGTGGTGTCGGTTGCCGTTTTCTGTGGCCGGGACGTGGATGCCCTTGTGGTGGTATCCTGGCTGGCACCTTCTCCATCGGTGCTTGGGGGGGGGTAGAAGAGATGCAGGGCATCAGTGATGGTGTTACATGCCAGATGCATTCTATGGTGCTGTGGAGTATCTCATTAATCATGCATTCATGACTTACAGGTGTGTCACACAGGGTAGTATGAGAGGGCATTTTGGCATTTGCTGCATGGCAGGTGGCATGCCATTGTATTGGGGTTTGTGTGATGTATTACATGGGCAAGGTCCGTGTGTGTTGGGTGTGTCTTGGTAATGGGATTGGCACTCAGCATGCATTTCAGTGTGGCAGGGTTTGCCCTTCCATCTGGACAAGAATATGTTCATGTGTGTGTTGGGACATGCATTGCCTTGCCTAGACTCTCTTCCACATCACGTGTGCTACTTCATGGTTTCCCCTACAGGGATCTGCAGGGTCACTCACCTCCATCTGCTGATGTTGCCGCACCCGCCTCCATCTCCCCAAATCCCTCGATGGACTCCAGATTGATGAAGGTGCTTGCCGTCTCCTCCCAGGTGGTCAGTTTGGCAGGAGAGTGGGGACCCCCGCCTGTGGCCATGGTCTCCCTCCTGTTGCTTGCAAGGATATTGTGGACCCTGAGGCGGAGGTCATCCCACCTCTTCTTGCAATCCCTCACTGTCCGTGGGTTGGTTCCAACAGTGGAGACCTTGCGGGCTACCTCCTGCCAGATCTCCTTCTTGCGCTGCTGCACCTCATGCTTCAGGTTCTGGTCTTTTATCACATCAGCATGTGCGGCAAGGGTGTCCGCAAGCATGTTCAATTCTGCATCAGAGAAGCGTTTTTTCCACAAGCGGGAGGTAGTCTTCTGGGTTGCCTTCGACATGGTGTATGTATTGCCACTGGTCTCTCCTGTAAACAACTGTTGGTTTGGGAGGATTGCAATGGATTGTGTTTTTAAAGATGGCCGCCGGCGCATTTCTCGTTCGGACACAATGATGTTACTTCCGGGTCCGGTATTACGAGCCCGGTATTAGCATGTTGTTATTACCGGGTCGGTATTAAGGGGTTCCTCCTAGGCGCACTCGTAATCACCCGCTATTAGCGGCATCATACGAGCATGGAACCGCTTTTACCTCCATGGCGTTAATGACCCCGTTTTTACCACGCTACTCGTAATGAGGCTCATAGTCTCTTCTCCCTTTTCCATGGTGGGCATTTATTCTGTTTACTTTTTTTTTTTCATTTACTTGAATGGCCGCCATGGCAGAGAGAAGGCAATACGTGTAGTCCCTTCTCCCATTCCATGGTGGCAAATTTCTTTGATTACTATGGCCGCCACGAAAAGAGAAAACAGACTACTCTTTCTGTCCGAAACGGGCATTTTCTAAACTTTTTTTACTGGCCGCGATGCGCAACACGTCTCGCAGCCGTAAAAAAAACATTAGTATCCCGGTCTAACAGGCCGGGGTACTAATAGCAATAACCCCCTCGACTGCGGCCCATTACTGCATGAGGTAATGCCCCCAGGGACAGCCACCCTGCTGGGTTATTGACCACCATAGGGCTGTGAATGAATGAGAACTTGCTTAAAAGGTAAGGTTTTTAGGACTGGTGGCAGAGTCGACCACTGGAGGACAACATCAGATGAAGAAAACGTGAAGGGATGCCAGCAGCACCTTCTGGGCTGCAAAGTTCCTGGTAAAGCCCCGCAGCTGTGCTGATCCCATTTTTGTTTTGACGGGGAAGACCTGCAAAGGATGAATTCCTCCCTTGGGCTGGTGTGACCAACTAGCCTTAAGACAAGCTGTATTTTAGCCACGACTTACTTTCACTTTCCAAGGCTGCAAACTCCCAATGCCGTGGGACCCCTGACCATCATCAAGTGCATTGTCTTCGAAAGTGCGAATCCGGCCAAACATTGGTGGGCATCCAGAAGAACCTAGAGAAGCAGGAAATATTCTTCCAGAATCCCCATACCAGAGTCCAGGACCAAGCGATCAAGTAAGTTCCAACTGGAGCCGTTTGGTTTTTTTGGTGCTGAGAAAACGGTGCCAAAACCCCAAAAGGCCACTGAATCAAGGAGAATCCATTGCTGCAGAGTCCCTTTCCCAAGTGCTGCCACAGTAGCCCACCAGACGTCCTCCATTTCATCACCACGACCAAGGACCAGGAACAAGGGTCTGCTACACTGCAACAGGAAGGCATCCAGCTGGAACCAATTCTTCAATTCTCAGGTACTGTGGGGCTTAGCATACATCTACTTTTTGCCATCTGTGGTGTTTCCTAACTTGGGGAGTACTATTTTAAACCCTTTTGAGTTGACCTCAATTTACCTGCACTGGCCTCCCAGTATGTGCTTCTTCAAGGTGGCTCCACTTGAGCTTCTGTGGTTTTCTACTGAACTACTGACTATTTTAAAAACATTTTCTAAGAAGAGAGCATCAGAACTTTGAACTTGCACATTGACTTTGGCAGTCCTAGATCCCTAAATGCCACCCCCTTCAGAACCTAATGGCTTTGGCAGTGCTTGTTCCCTTACAGGTTTTAATTGTTGAACACTATTATTGCTGGGATAAAAGACTGCCTACATCCCTCTGGGAGAATCTAACTGTTTTACTACTTACAAAGTATGTTCCGATCTGACTAACTTTTCCGTCCTTGAAACTCAATATTGTAATGGTGATCACAAATAGGTGCCAATACTGACCTCTAACGACGTCACCCTGTGTGGTGGAATATGTTTAGCATAAGAAAAGTTTACTCGCCTACTTTATTGCTCTTGTTGAATTGAATCCTAACTTTGGGATTAATGTTACTATTAGTTGCTGCTTTTTAAAGATTGTCTAATTATCCATGTGTGTATATAAATACACATTTATGCTATAACTTTGTGTGTGAGTGTTTACTTGGATACCTGTATTTACTAATTTCATTGTACAGGTCTACAGCTCACATTACCGCTCTTAAGATAAGCCGGGCTGCTCAGTCACTACCAACGTGTGTGCTACAGGCCTATATTTAAAGGTGGGTTACCTAATACCAAGAGATAAGTCTTGTAAAGTCCCACAGGTGGTGGGATTGGTGAAGTGTGGATTACAGTGACTATTGGTTGTACCTGTGCCCAAATTCACCACCCACAAGGCTAGCTCCACCAAAAAGTAAAGTAACTTGTAACAAAAATGCCAGAAATTGATACTTTTAATCAACAGTCCCTTACTGCACTTACAATTGAACAATTGAAAGATGTATGTAGAACAAGGGGACTGAGTTAAAAGGGAAGAAATATTAGTTGATTACAAAGTTGTTAAATCACCAAAATCCTAAGAGTAGGCCCATAACCCCTACTTCCAACACTGATATGGAGGAAATTGAGGAGAATGATAGTTCAGAGCTTATCTCCAATCTGCCAAATGGGCCAGCAGGTGAAGAGGATCCTTAAGGGGTTTGCAACTCCCCTCAACAACCTCCTATCATGACCCCTGTTGGTCACAATGTAAGCCCAGAATATCCCTCACTTGAAAGAATGAGACTGGAACTAGAATTCAAGAAACTTGCAGTACAATCTGAGGACAAAGACAATGAGAGAAGGCGCAGAGAAAGGGAAATGCAGTATGAGTAGCTATCCCTTGATTCTGCTTATGTTACAGGGTCTTCTCGGTCTACTAGTGCCAAGAGAACTCATCTACCAAAAGAGGCTGTAAGAAAGTATGATCCTAAACTTGATGTGATGGATTGGTTAAGTACATTTAAATTCACCTATGGTTTGCAGAATATTAGTGGGAAGGATTTAGTTGCATGGATCATGTCTAAGCTCCCCCAGAATGGTTGTGATGCTATCATGGGGAAATATTATGGAATAGTCAAGCAGGCTCTTGTAGCCAGGTTTGGGAAGACACCTTATCAATACCTTAAAGGATTCAGAGACCATAAAAAGAAGGATGGTACCCCTTGGGCTACCTGGGCGTGTGAATGCCTGAAACACTTAGAAGGTTGGTTTAAGGGTTAAAATGTAAACTCCTTTGAAGGAATGAGAAATATATTTTTACTAGAGAATATTTGAGATACCTGCTCCCCTGAGCTGAGACAGCACCTGGCTGACTCCAAGGGACTTGATCCAAAGAGGCTAGCTCAAGCTTCTGACTTATGGGTAGCCAACAGGGCCATTCGTAAGGATTCTGGGGCATCTCAAAAAAGGATGAGAGGAAAAAGTGCAAGATAGTAAAGAAAATTCTAATTTTCCACCACCAAAAGAGGGCCACAAAAACCATTAGGGTAAATAACAAGAGAAGCCATACATGCCTAGTGAAACCTCTCTGACCAAACCAGGGGGAGGTTACCATAAACCCCCATTCAAGAAAAGCTTTGGTAAATGTGTGGTTTGTGTGTCTACTGACCATGTAAAGGGGATCTCAGGTGCAAGGGTAAACCTTCAGAGGTCCACAGTCTCCTTAGTCTACGTTCCGGAGAATGAAGCTCCCATAACAAGTGCTCACTTTGACCTACTAGCTGAACCCATTGGAGTTCAAGCTAGTGTTTCGTTAGTGCCCTTGGGTCTGTGGGAACAACAGAATATAGATGGGCATACTACCATACCTGACAACACAAAAGAATATTACAAGGACAGTGTACTTGTAGATGGCCAGGAGACTCCTGCCATCAGAAACACTGGCTGGTGCCAGCATAACAGTGATTGATGAGAGTTTCTTCAAACCTGAGGATGTAGCTAAGGCACCCACAGGCCAAACTAAACTTGCTGGAGGCCCTATCCAAATGGTTCCCATTTTGCAATCCTTTATCACGTGCAACAACATGACTGTGAGAATTTATGTTAGGATCCACCCGAAGTACCTGGGAGCGTCCTGTTGGCTAATGACTTAAAAACTCTAGGAATAGTCTCCAGTCCCCCCAGTCCTTCCAGCAAAAAGAAACAGGAGCAGACAAGATTGGCCAGAGAGGCAACCTTGAGAGACTCTCAGTTTGAGATCAAGGAGAAATCCAGAATCTCAAACCAGCAGGCAGGCCCCCAGAGGACAGTCCCAGGTCACCCGTGTGACCCCCATCCCCAGCTGTGGCTGACTGGGTGGATGAACCAACTCCCGAAGAGCCAGCTACTGGTGAGAAAGAGCTGGAGGAGCTCATTCCCTGCTTAGAAGATCTGGATCCTAGAGACCATCTTGAGCTGCAGACTTTGCTTGAAGAAGGTGGACTGTCTAGTGCAGATTGCAGCAGAGGACAAAGAGAGTGTCCCTCTCTAGAAGTTCTGAGACAACAGATAGCTTCCCAGCTGGAAGGGCATGAGCCAGAGAAGCATAGAGTCTGGGAGGATGGTCTCATCTACAGTGAGCCTACAGAATCTACAGGACTTCGGGTGACTGGTAGTACCCCAGGAGGTTAGGCCCAAGCTCCTACAACTAGCACATGAGATCCCTCTGGCTGGTCACTTGAGTTCCAGGAAGACCAAAGAGAGGCTTTCTATGTACTTATACTGGCAAGATGGGTGCAGATGCTAATAAACATTGTAGGAGCTGCCACACCTGCCAGATCTCTGGCAAAAGTGGTTCCATGAATGTGGCACCTTTAGTGCCCCTCCCAGTGGTGGGAGTTCCTTTTGAGAAAGTTGGGATTGACATTGGTGGTCCCCTAGACCCTCCAACCACTTCAGGCAATGCATTTATATTGGTTGTGGTAGACCATGCTACCAGATATCCTGAGGCAAAACCTATGAGAACTGTTACTGTCCAAGTAGTGGCTAAGGCACTCCTGGGTATTTCTACCAGGGTTGGGTTTCCTAAGGGAGTTATCTCTGACAGGGGTCAAACTGTATGTCCCACTACATGCAGACCATGTGGAATAACTGTGGCGTAATTTACAAGTTCTCAACTGCCTACCACCCAAAAAGAAATAGACTGGTAGAGAGGTTTAACTGGACAATGAAGACCATGATCGGTGCCGTATAGGAAGCCCTGGGAAGAAAGTGGGACCTTCTACTGACATGCCTTCTATTTGCTTATAGAGAGGAGCCTCAAGCTGGAGTGGGTTTCAGCCCCTTTGAACTCCTCTATGGTGATCCTGTCATAGGCCCTTTGGACCTGATCAAAGAAGGTATGGAGAGTGCTCCATCCCTAAAGCCAGTATGTGTCACTGACTATGTACTGGGCCTCATGAGGAGGATGGCACTCTTGATGACTGAAGCATCTGAAACTTGAAAGCACGTCAGGCTCTGGTCATACATTGGTATGCCTTGGGGTACTCTGCAGTGGATTGCTGCAGGCTTGGTGGCTGCCGTAGGGGCAAAGACTCTGGTTGTTCTATTTGTGATAGTTCATTGGTATGACCAGTAGGTCAACATGGTGGAGTTTACTCTAGATCAGTTAATACTAGTTATGGTTCCTACAATGCAGAGCGCCTTAAAGGATGAATGGATTTGACCCTTTAAAGTTGTAGGCACACTTGGAGAGGTTAGTTTAGTTTATTATTTATAGAGCGCATCTAACCCCGAGGCATCTGGGCTCTTGGGTACATATGAAATGGTTGCAGTTACAGGCAAGAATTAATGACAGTTTACAAGTACATTTAAGATAATTACAGTTACGGAGTAATGACAGCTACAGATAGATTATACATTGTGTTGAGCAGTGCTTGGAACAAGGTTACATGATAGGGGCATGGAGGCATGGAAACCTGGGAGGTTCTGGATATTCTGAGTATTCGCACAAGGTTGAAGTGGTTAGGTGGAGAGCCAGGCTTTTGTTTTGGATCTGAATACCCAAAAAGAGGGTTTGGCTATGATAGTTGTGGGTAGGACGTTCCAGTATATGGCTACCAGCACTGGGAAGCTTGAGCCCCCTGCTATTTTCAATTTGAACTTTGGTACTGTGAGGCAATGCTGGTAGGCAGATATGGTGGATCTGGTGGGTTGGTGCCTTGAGAATTTGTCTGATAGATATTGGGGAGCTGTGTTGGCCAAGCATTTGTGTGTAATGATGAGAGTGCGGAATTTGATTCTGTCATGAATTGATAGCCAGTTAGAATCACGTCTGGTGGAGATGTGATTTGAAGGAGATATGTTCAGGGTGCAGCGCAATACGTTGTTCTGAAGAACTTGTAATCTTTTCAAATTGGATTCGCAGAAGCCTAGGTATAAGGTGTTGCAGTAACCCAATTTGGATAATATTAGAGCCCTGGCAAGCGTGAGGCAGCTGTTTGCTGACAGGAAAGGTTTGCAGGTGTTGATAAGTTTATTGGTGTATGCGGTGGTGGCAGCTGTGACATTTATTTGTTTTTTAAGTGATAACGTGGAGTCTAAATACACATGAAGGGATTTAACTTCTTTGGCAACTTTGATGATGTTGCCATCGATGTTGAAGGATTTGCATCTGTGTTCGAGTTTATTGAGGCAGGTTTGGGTGCCGATGATGAGGAGCTCTGTCTTGTCGTCATTCAAGCAGAGGCTATGTGTGGCCATTCAGGCTTGAATTTTATGATAGATTTCATTTAGTGTTGCTGCATCTCTCTCATAGCAACCAGTGAGGGTGATGAGGATCTTAGTGTCATCTGGATAGTTTGTGTAGGTGACACCCAGGCTGTCAAGACAGTCAGAGAGGAGCTTGGTGAAAATGTTATAGAGTGTGGGAGAGACACAGGAGCCTTGGGGGACTCCGCAGTGGATTGCTGCAGGCTTGGCGGCTGCGATAGGGTGAAGACTCTGGTTGTTCTATTTGTGAGGAAGGAGTTGATCCAGGTGGCAGCGTTTGGAGAGAATGCTGTTGCTGAGGATAGGTGTTCAGTCAAGATCTGGTGGTCTACAAGGTCAAACGCTGCTCATAAGTCCAATAGGAGCAAGATAGACAGTTTGCTGTTGTCTTTGGATTCGTCTATTTGGATCTTCAGGTCTAGGAGCGCTGTTTCTGTTCCGTGTCTAGGTCTAAAGCCTGATTGGCACAGGCCAAGGAGGTTGTTATCTTCCAAATGTTTTTGTATTTGGAGATAAACTACTCTGTCTGTAATCTTTAGCAGGAATGGGACCGTTGTTATGGGTCTGTAGTTTGTGGGTATGTTTGGGTCTAGGTTTTTTTTTTTTAGGAGAGGCATGACCCACAACTCTTTGAGGGTTTTTGGAACTTTGTAGCTTTTAAAGGACGAGTTGATCAAGGTTGTGACAAAGGAGGCGAATTCGTTAGCACCTTCGATGATAACTGATGCCGGGCAGGTGTCACCCTGGCATTTGGTCGGTTTGAAACCTGAGATTATCTTTGCCACTTCTTCTCTAGATACTGGGAGAAGTGAAAAGGTGGACATGACGGTGGTTGTGGTGTTGGTGGGTTGGGTGATTGGTTGAGGCTCTTTTTCTTGGACTCAATTTTGCTTTGTAGCAGTAACAATTTATCAGATAGAGCTTTCTGGATGTTCTCACACCAGGCTTTAGCTTTAGTGCAGTCTTGCGTTAGGGGTGCTGGGGACTCGAGTTCCCTTAAGATTGAGAAGAGCTTTTTGGTGCCAGATTTAGCATTCTGTACTCTGTTATTGTAGATCTCTCTTTTAGTGTTGGTGATGGCTAATTTGTAGGTGGCTGAGCAGAGGCGAAGCATTCCTTGTTTGGGGATGGTGGAGCTTTTCTCCAATTGGCTTCGGAAATTCTTTTGATGGTGCGCAGTGCTTTTAGTTCAGCAGTAAACCATTTGTTTAAGTGAGCTGCCGGTTTTGCCTTTCTCAATTTCAGGGGTGCAATTTGATTTAGAGCATGTTTGATGGAGTTGTTGTACAGGTTAATTATTTAGTGGACTTGGGCAACCCTAAGGAGCCCCTGCGGTCTTTCACACTATCTGTCTGAAGACATATGTCTCTAGACCAGAACTAGGAGCTTTGCTTCTAGCTCCTGGTCAAGAGGAGGAGGCGAGTGAACCTCTCCCTGATCTCCTCAGGGGACACCCTTCTGATGAGACAATTGAAGGAGTTAAACTCTCTTCAGATATGACTCTGCAGCAACAGGAAGAGTGCAAAGCACTGTTGACTCAGTTTGCCTGCCTGTTTTCACTGACACCAGGCATGACATCTTGGGCCCTGCATGATATACTCACTGGTGACAGTCTCCCTGTCAACAGCAGGGACTACAGAATGTCTGATCATGTCAAAACTCACATAAAGAAAGAGGTCTATAAGATGCTTGACCTTGGGGTTATAGTGCCATCTCAGTCCCTGGGCTAGTGTGGTTGTGCTAGTGGCCAAAGCAGGAATCAGTGAATTAAGTTTCTGTGTGGACTATAGGACTTTGAATGCAGCTACAAAGACTGATGACCATCCTTTACCAAGAACAGCTAAGCTGGTGGATAAACTTGGAGCTGCCAAGTTCCTCAGTACATTTGACTTGACCTCAGGTTATTGGCAAATAGCACTGACAAACCATGCCAAGGAGAAACCTGCATTTTCCACCCCAGGAGGTGTATACCAGTTTAGGGTTATGCATTTTGGACTAAAGAATGCCCCTGATACATTCCAAAGGGTATCAGGTAATAATATCGCCACATATAATATCGCCGTAAATAATATCGCCGGGAAAATGTCGTGGCGATATTATTTGGGTGACCATATATGTGGCGACAGGGGCAAAAAAAAAAAAATGTAAAAAAGAAAAAAAAGAAAATTAGGGGCTGCGGGGGTGTCCCCCGCATGTTCCATGCAATAATGTTGCCACAAAAAACGACAATTTTTCGGCGATATTTTTGCATGGCGATATTTTTGGGGCGACATTATTACATGGAACCTTCCAAAGGATGGTGAACTGGGTTCTGAATGGGGTAGAGGACCTCTGCATGGCATACGTGTTCAGCCGCACTTGTGAAGACCATCTTCCCCACCTAGGATATGTATTGCAGGCTCTTGAACAGGCCCATCTGACAAAGGCAAGTAAGTGCCAAATTGGTCAGAGCAAAGTGGACTACCTTGGGCATGAGGTAGGGGGAGGTGCGAATATTCCCTTGCCTAGTGAAGTACACGCTGTACAGGACTGGGCCACCCCACTACTCAAACCCAGGTGAGAGCCTTTCTAGGTCTCACTGGGTACTACCGTAATTTCATTGAAAATTATGGTAGCATAGCTTATCCCCTGAATGTCATCTCCTCTCCAAAATGTCCTAAGTAGGTCAGGTGGAATGAGGAGTGTGCCAAGGCATTTGAAGGGCTGAAAAGGGCCCTCTGCAAAGCACCAGTCTTAAGAGCTCCTGATTATACCCAATCCTTTATTGTACTGACAGATGCCTTAAATACAGGAATAGGTGCAGTCTTAAGCCAAATGGATGAGCAAGGTAGGGAACACCCTATTTGCTTCATCAGTAGAAAAATGAAGGATCGTGAAACAGGGCAGGCAACCATATAATGTGACTGTTTTGCCATTGTGTGGTCATTGAAGAAGTTTAGGCCATACTTCCAAGGTTCTACTTTTATTATTCAAACTGACCACCAACCCTTGAGATGGTTAATGTAAATGAAGGGGGAAACATCCTAAATTACTTAGATGGTCTATCAGCCTCCAAGAGTTTGATTTTACCATTGAGCATAGGTCAGGATGCAATCACCAAAATGTTGATGGTCTCTCCGGGATGTTTGAATGTATGGAACAAGAGATGATCTAGGAGTGGATTAAATCCTCCTGTCCCTTAGTCTGGAGGTGGGTGAGTGTTAGGGAGAATTCTCATTTCTGTGCCAATTCCCTTCAACCTTAGAGACACCCAGCTCTTTTGCTGGACTCAGGGTTTTAAATTCTTACTCGTGAGTGAGTGGGGCTTTTCCTCCACTCCCTGTGTTTTCTGACTAGGAGTTTGTGTTTCTTACTGTTTAATGGGGTCTGGTAAACTCCAAAGGCATCTGCTTTTTGCATTGTGGCACCTTTTGTGCAGTGCCACTGGTTAAATACATTTTCTTGGGTGAACTACTGTTCCTAAGAATAGTAAGATTACTTTTGTCTTACTTACCTTTTCTTGTGTGGGTCCAGCACACACCACCCTATGTGGAGTGCTGGGGGATTACATATCCCATTTCTCATGTAACATTCTGTTACACTAACTAACTTGAATGGCTGGTTTCAGTGGTTTCTTTTTTAATACCTTTGTGCCATGTATCTGCAGGCTGCTTCCTCAGCTGCAGTACAGCACCCAAGTGGGACAATTTCCCCAAAATGGCCCCTGTCTTCTTTGAATCCATTGCTGCACACTCCATCTCCCGAGTGCTGCTGCAGTAGCCTGCCAGACATCCTCCCTTTGGTCACCATGAGCAAGGACAAGGAACAAGAGTCTGCTACACTGCATCCAGCTGGAACCAATTCTTCAATTCTCAGGTACTGTGGTGTTGGGGAGAACTCCCAGGTATGCCAGAGCGATGCTGGAAGTCTGGGGATGTGGAGGGCCCAACTCCATCCCCAGTATACACAGAGGACTCAGTCAACGGCAAGTTCAAACTGCGGTTTATTACAGACAAAATCAACAGGGATCGATACAAGAACACAGGTGGATTCCAGTAAGTATCAGCTTCTCCTGGCTCACAGGCCAGTTTTACATCACTACTCTGTCATTACTTGGACCGCTCTTCAAAAACCTATTGCAGTGTGAGATGGCCCATCAGGAGTCTAATAACCTACATGGGTACCTATATGTGTTATTCTACTTGCTCTCACATGTCAGGTGGCTGCCCTGCCCCATCCCCAAATTACTAACTAATACATTGTTGCAGAGTAGTGGGTCTACCATTGGTTCTCGCCCGTTGCTACCCATCCATGTATGCTAGACTGTGATTGGCTAGAGCTGATTCCCCCCAGGCCTGGGACTCAACTGAGTTCTCAGCTCATGGTGTACCTCTTCAAGGTAATGTGAATGATTATGGGCCTCATTACGTGGTAGGTGCTAAGGGATTACCGGCACTGGTAAGGTCACCGGTGCCGGTAATCCCTTACCACCCTATTCCGAGGTCCCTTAGCGGGTCCCTTCCTCAACGCCTGGTTTTACCATGTTATGCTACATTCTCGATGGGTTTGCTATACGTGGTTTGATCAGGTCCCATATGCTCTCCTGTATGTCCATGTGACTATTGGTTTTAAGCATCAGCAAGCTCGCTCAGGATATCCTGTGCCTTGCAGTGTCTGTGTTACTGCATTTGGCTAATGAAAAAAGAATAAAAGCAGTGACAGTATGTATGTGTATCTGTCCTCTAACTATAGAACTGTGCACTCATGTTATTCATGTATTTGTATGTGTGTTTATGTAGTGCAGTACGGACTGCACATGTGCTTCATATCTAACAGTGTAATGTCGTGATGTCTCTAATGACATCAGCAACATGGCTTCTTTTTTTTCTTTATTGAATAAGTAGTGACAGCATCCATCATCATTACATTTCTACAGATATATTTAGTATCACAGTATATTAATTTTGACTTAAGTACATATTCCTTGAATTCAAAGCATTCAACATACATTTTAAATATCCCCGTACAAGGTGTGAGATAAGACGTCCTTGCACCTGTTCACTCCACAGGCGCACGTTTGCGGATTAATGCCAGTGATACCAACACTTTCAATGTTCAAGACCCAGGTATGGTGTCGGAAAGTATTTTCCCCTGTTTACCTCACAAGTGCGTGTAGTTAATTTAACAACAGTGATACAGACCAATGCCTCTGCATCAGGTTCATTTCCCAACAAAGATCAGCAACTGGTGTGTGGTAAATCAGTTCCGTTGCATCGCCCTTCGTGGAGGGCACACGTCAGGGGTATTCTTCAGTTAATTTAGCATTTGTCCCCAATCCATGCTACTATCTGACTCTGTATCTGCCAGGGTTGGGTCCCTAAGTGATTTCATCTCTGCCATCCCCCATCGTTATACATCTTTCAGCCATAACTGAATTGATGGGCCTTTCAGGTTTTTGCACGAGATCGCTATTCTGCATTTGGCTAGTATAAGTAGGAAGGCCACTATTTTCCTTTTGGACTTTGTTCACTTACCCCCTGAAATATCCCCCATAGACACGTTTCAGGTGTGCACATGTATTCGCTATTGGCCCAAGAATTAGTCTTACTCACTACCTCTCACCAGAATGCTCTGATCACCTGGCAGTCCCAGGTCATATGCCAGAAGCCTGCCGTGGCCTCTTTACATCTAGGGCAGGTATGTAGGTGTTGCAGATAGATCGTATGGAGTCTGGATGGTGTCATAAATAGTCTATGGGTAAAATTGTATTGTATGAGTCTAAACCTAACATTTCTTGATACCTTATGGGTCTGTTCCCATATTTTGACCCACTGTTCTTCAGGTATGTCTCTCCCGACAACCCTCTCCCATTTCGCTTTCACAGTTAGTTCCGGAAACGTCTTCCTTTCTTTCATCTGCAGATATAGGCGTGATATCAGACCTCTGCTATGGGTAGTGTGTTGCATCTGATGCATCAGGGAGCTATTCTCTGGTCCTACCGGGGTTTCCTCCCTTAAGTCAGCTATTTTCTTCACGATTCGGGCATAACTTAAGAAAGCCCCTTCGGGCATGTTGGTGCCCTTCTTGGATTGGCATCAATTTCCCTTCCTCGTAGAGATCCCCTAATTTTGTAAATCCTTTACTCTGTAGTTTGGCCCAGTGAAGGTTAGTCAGTATTCCTTTGATCACTGGATCAAAGCTAAGCGGTAATTCCGGACTACATCGATGGGAGTTCTGCGATTTCCCTGTTACCTGTTTCCAGATTTCCCTTGGTACTGCATAGATTGCGTTCTTTCCCCTAATTGCCATCGGGTCCCATAATAGTTTGATCCCTTTCCTATTCGTAGGAAAATCCCCCAGTAGGCGTTTCAGGTCTCCTTCTGGTTTAGCCACCCAGTTGGAAACTGTTTGCAATTAGGCCACTGCATAATATGCCTCATAATCATGTTTGACCTACGCAAAGTGGTTAGCGCCACTCTCCGTCTATTCGACACCCAAAGCAGTTCCCCTATGTAGGCATCTAACATCTTAAAGAATATTTTCTCGATCTTATACGGGATGCTGATAAAGTAATACAATAACCTGGGCAGTATCACCATTTTACATAAGGCTATTTTCCCCATCAGAGAAATCGGTAGGGTTTTCCAAAACTTTATAGATTCCCCTATACTGGACAGTGCTCTCCCCGCGTTAAATTCAAATGTTTCCACCAGTTTGTGGAAAATTTTGATTCCAAAGTAATAGAAGGTTTCCGGCTCCCAGCGAATCCACCAGTGTGGGAGCAAGTCCGCTGATCGTGTGCTCATTGCCCCCAGAGGGACAACCAGGGATTGTTCCTCACTCACACTGTAGCTCGACAGCTTTCTGAAATTGGCCAATACCTGTAGTATTATCGGGATGTTAACCCTAAGGTTGCTCACGTATATCAGCGCATCATCTGCATACAATGATATATTATGCATTATGTCCCGAACTCTGATCCCCGTCTCTTGTATATGGTGTCTAAAGTATCCTGGCAGAGGTTCTAGTAATGTTGGCGATGCCGGGCATCCTTGTCAGGTGCCTCTCTCTAGCGCCCATTTCCCCAATATCCAATCGCCTGTTTTAACCCTTGCCTGGGGGTTGGTATACAGTAATTAGATCCACTGTTGCATTTGGGGGCCCATCCCTATGTCTTCCAGGATCTTAAATAACCATTTGCACTCCACGGAATCAAAGACCTTTGTTGCGTAGAAGGCCATTAAGGCTAATTCCTCTTCTGAGTGACGGACATGTGCCATTATGAAATGCAGTCTCCTGATGTTCGTGGAATTTTTTCGCCCCCCTACGAAGCTGCATTGGTCCAGGTGTATGATGTTAATGACAGATTTTTCTAATCGCAGTGCTATTATCTTCCCCAATATTTTTGTATCGACATTCAAGAGTGATATGGGACTGTATGATCCACTGTGGGTTGGGTCCTTTCGGGGCTTCAGGATAACAGCAATCAGTGCTTCTCTCATTGATTCAGTGAAAGCCCCCATATAGACTCTTTGTAACACTGGAAGCAATATATCAGTGTATTCTAGATAATTTTCTACTGGCAGGCCGCCTTCCCTTTCTGCATTGTTTTTAATGCCCATTCTATTTCCTCGACCTCTATGGATGCTTCCAGCATTTCCCTCTGGAGTGCCGTCAATTTGGGCATACTTGCTATGTCTAGCAGGTCCGAAGCCTCTTCTTCTGAACATGTTCCCTCGCTTGTGTACAGTGACATGTAGTCTTCCTCAAAAAACCCTGTTGATCTGTTGCTGTGTGGTTACTCTAGATCCCCTATTGTCATTGATTTGTGTGCTTGCTCCTCTCGGATGTTCTTTAAGGATCAACAACGCTTGGAGCCGACCCGCTTTATCCCCCTCCCCATGTACCTTTTTGGTGTAGCGATCCCTGTCAAATTTGGTTAGCGCTTCTTGACGTGAAGCTTGGGTCTTCATAGTGTCTGCTGGGTCTTGCCCCACCTCTTTCCCCTTCCCCAAGTCAATCTCCAGTCCCCTAATTGCGTCCTCCGACTCCTTCAGGTTTCGGGACAAGGTCTTCCTAATTCCAACTGCTTTTGATATGCATACCCCTCGCACTGTCACCTTAAGGGCTTCCCACAGGACACCAACTTTATCTACCGATCCCTTGTTATCCTTCAGAAAGGAGACCATCTTTTCTCTTAGGGTTGTGTTAAAAGGTCTGGCTTTGAGCTGTTCTACTCCCAATTTCCAGGTTGGTATTGCTGGGCAGTGACGCCCTATCTGCAGTACCGTGACCAGTGGGGCATGGTCGGAGATCACCTTCCCTAAGTATTCGGTCTGGGAAAATCTATGTGCGCCCTCAGTGCCTGTGAACAGGTAGCCCAAACGAGAATGTGTCCCCTGCACCGGTGAGTTAAATGAATATTCCCTCTCATCTCCATGTGAACCCCTCCATAGGTCCTGCAAGTCCAATTCCTGCACCATTCTATTAAGGGAGCGTGTTGAGCGTGGCCGTTGGTAGGTGCCTGTTCCTGTCCTCTCTTGTTTGGGTCTAGGTAACAATAAACCCACCTCCCCTGAATGAGTATATACCGTCTGTCTCTGCCTATTATCTCACCCACTATTTGGAAGTAGTCTTCATTATCCATGTTGGGTGCATACAAATTAACTATGTATAAATTGTGTGCCTCTAATGTGCCCTGTATAATAAATGTGTGCCCTTCATCATCTCCCTTGGTTGTCTCCATCTGTAATGGTACTTTGGCGTCTACCCAAATTAACACACTCCTTGAACATGATGAATGTGAAGTTCCCACTAGTGTGCCTCCCCACTTCCGCTGCAGAACTTTGAGATCTGCTTCAATCAAGTGCGTCTCCTGCAGAAATGCCATTTGGATACCATGCCTCCATAGGAATTGCAGGAGCGCTTAGATCTCTTGCCCAGACCACAGTGTTCCTGGTTCCTATTTTAATGGGCATCCAGGCTATTTTTTGTGTCGTTCCCCCAAGACTTCCCCTCTATTGGGGTTGCCCTAATTTCGCTCTGTTTTCTTAAATGCACCTCCTTACTACTAAGATTGGCTACCCTTACTGCCAAGCCATGGGCCACTCCTTGGTTGTATCTATCATGTTGTGTGTCACTAATCTGTTGATGGACTGCTGTCCTCCATAGGTTTGTGCTGTCCCTCTACTCATTTCCCCTTCCCCCTCTTCTTCCCACTCCCCCATTCCGATTCCCCCCTTCTTGATTGCCCGTTCCCCCCATCTTTCTTGCAGTAACTAGTTCCTGCATTTAAACTGTGATGGAGCTCCGTTACCAAACATCAAGAAAAAAGATACTGGTTGGACTGCGTAGCCCTTCGGTCTCCCTTGTGTCGGCAAGGTTGAAGGGGTCGCAGTCAGGGACTCAGCCTTGACATTGGCTGTAGGCTCTGATGCTCATCCTCTTCTCCCTCCATGATTTAGTGTCTTGTCTTCCATTCTCAGAAAAGTGCACCATGGTCTGATGCTAGTCATCATCCTTTCTTCTCTCTCTTGTGTCTTCTCTTCCCTTTGTTGCTTCCATTAAACGTATGTCTCTGTTGCTTTTCTGTTCGTTGGTTCCTTATCATGTTTGGTCCTCTCTTCCGTTCTGCATTTCTGGGTCGGTAGTCCTACCATAATTGGATTCTATCCAGGTCCAGGCTTCATTGGGTGTTAGGAAGAAATGTGACTGGTTGTTTGCCAGCAGCTTCAGTTTGGCTGGAAAAAACATCATGTATCATAGGCCGTGTTCCTGGAGTCTCCTTTTTACTGCGTCAAAGGATCGCTGCTGTCTTTGTACCTTTTGCGTAAAGTCAGGGTATATCAGGATCCGTGCATTCTCCAGCTGTATATTTCCCAGATTCCGAGCCTCTTGCAGGATTGTATCTCGGTCTCTGAAGTTAAGCAGTTTGGCTATTATGGCTCGGGGTGGTGCTCCTGAGGGTGGAGGGCGACCGGGCACTATATGCGCTCTCTCCACCATGAACAATTTGGAGAGGCCACAGGGCCGAAGTGTTTCCAGTATTATCTTCTCCACAAAGAGTTCTGTGCTGTCCCCCTCCATTCGCTCCAGTACTCCCACCACCCGCATATTACATCTTCTGGAGCATCCTTCGGCGTCCACTGCTCTATCTTCAAGGGTTCTTGTTGCCCCAACAAGGCCCTGGATTTTGTTGCGCATGGTTGCCACCACATCCTCCAAGTCACTTATTCGCAGTTCCGCTGACGCCACTCTTTCGTTTACTTTCCCCAGGTCTGCTCGCACCAACGATATGTCCACCCCTACTTCTTGGATCCTGGTCTCCAGTGCCTTCCATGTCTCTTGAATAGCTGTCATGAGATTCTCCAGGGTCACACCACCTGTCTCTGCTGGTGTGCCTGGGTCCCCCTCTTGTTGGTCCTGGGGTTGCTTAGACGTTTTTGGCTTGGCGACAATGTATGTTTCCATCTTCTGTTGGCCTTTCACTATTTTGTGAGTGGTCGACTGGTTGGCTCCAATGAATGTGTCCCTGATCTACTCAACCGGTGTCACGCCCTATTCCTCTTTTGTGTCTCTCTGGTTAGGTGCCTTCTTTGCCCTCTGTGGTCTTACTGTATCCTCCTGTGTGTGTGCACCCGTCTGTTGTTCAATACGCGCCTTGGATGTTATATTCGTCCATTTATCAGTGTACCCCCCCTTAGTGGCCATGGGTCAAGCCTTATTTTGTAGTGGTGTATCACTCCCCTTTTGGCGCTCTTGGGAGTGCCCCTAAACCTGCACTCACGATTTTGGGGGTCTCCAGGCCTCTACGTCTATCCCCAGTGCTAGAATATATGTGCTCTGTACTGTCCATGGGATCCTGTCGGGAGTGTTTCCCATGGCTTTCACTATTTGTGCACCTGCCTTGGTGTCTCGCAGAGGGCGGTTGCCTTTTTGGTCCCAGCCTGGGTTCCCGTTCGATTGGGTGTGCCTTTTCCTTACTATTGTTTGGTTTGCTGTTTGTAGTGGTCCATCGATGGCGGAGGTTTCCTTTACTTTTGTTTGTTGGGATCTGTCGTGATTGATGTTATGCCCTCTGCGGCTGTTGTTTCATCCCTCAATCTGCAAAGCGGGTTTTCCGACTGCTCGTGTGTGGTTCCCCCGCTGGTCCAGCTCTCATATAAGCTTGCTGTTGTATTCAGTGGATGGGTGAGGGATCGCTACTCCGCCGACATGCAGCCGGTCCGCGCTGCTCCTCATCTGTGTGGACCATGTCCCCTTGTGCCACGCAGGCCGTTTCACAATAAGGCCAACGTGTAGGGGGGTCGACCCTCACGGTGCATCTGGTGTCTCTCACTCGGGGGGACGCAGCGTGTGTATGCCGGAAACGTTGGTGGGCTCCGAAGTCCGAAATGGGCAGCCCGCTCCTGCTTCTGTGCTCGCAGCCCGCAACGTTATCTCTCTGACGCTCTTGCGGGCCTCCACATGTGTCCCAGTATGTGGTCGATCTCAGTTTGAAAGTTCTGGCAAGATGGCACCAGCCATGTTGTTTGTATGTTGTTTCCCTTTTACAGTACAGTACCAGAGCCGAACATTCCCATTGGGCCATGCAAGGCCAGGGGCATTTTGCTCTCTGTGCCTTGCATGACCCATTGCGGATACACTCTGGGTAATACAGTGCAAAATGTGTGTAGAGGGGGCTCCTGTGCATTACGGTGCCATCGGTCAGTGATTTGTTAGTGCTCCGACTCCAAGCATGTCAGGAACCAGCAAGATTTCTTTGATTTATTTTATTTTGAAATGTGTTTATTGGCATTTATAATTACAATCATCGTGCAATATTGACAGTCGGGTTCTTTGTGCAGAATAGCCGACGTGTTCACTGAAATTATGCCTTTTTTAGACAAAACAACAACATTTACACAACAAATTAACATTAACGCGAACTTAAACTGTCTCCGCTCCAGGGGTGGGTGATAGATGAAGTGTCCAAGCATGATGGGTGGCTGTTCATCAGGGGGGGCGGGTGGAATCATTCCAGATATAATCGGGGCCTTGGGGGTTTAGTTCCGAGTGTCTCAGCTGGGCGTGTGGATCAATTGGTCAGCCCGATGGACTGTTCAGGGGCGTTTATCATCGGAGGAGCGAAATAGCCTTGACATAGTGTCTTTCCATGCAGCCAGGGCTGTGCTCGAGTCTTCGGTGGATCTGGCCACGCTATCCTCCCAGGCATTTGTTTCAGCGTTCGCCCACCTTTCAAATTCACTGTGCCATACTTTATAAATCGGTCCTGCAGGCCTTTTCCAGGCCATAGCAAGTGTTCTCTTAGCTGTTATGCACAGTAGGTCCATCAGTTTGACGGCATATTTAAGTTTGGCTAGTCTGGGGTAGCTGCCTAGAAGGCATTCTGGTGGGGTCCATTTGTACCTAGTTATTTCCGCTTCCTCACAAGTTCGTTTCACTTTAGACCAAAGATCCTGGGCCCTAGTACAGTTCCACAACATATGGATCAAGTCCGCCCCATCCATCCCACACCAAGTGCATTGTGCCTGAGTAGTTTTATTAAACCTAGCTATCCTGCTCGGGGTTAGGTAAGCGCGGTATAGTACGTTTATCTGTATGAGCCGAAACCTCTGATTCCTGGAGACTTCTTTCGGGAAAGCCAGTACTCTGCCCCATTCTTTTTCTGACAACTCTTGTCCCATGTCGGCTTCCCAGCAGGTCTTTAGTGTGGCGCTACGATGGTTAGGTATATCGCTAAGAAGGCTGCAGATCTGAGATACTGCCCTCCCTCCACCATTCAGGTTATACAGCAGTGTCAAGAAGGGGTCTGCCTCCAGCTCCTCCGGCCAGGTAGCAAGATTTCTTTGATACCTGCTTCCGGTGTGCTTGATGTTGAGATACCATGCCAGCAGTTCCGGTTACATGTCTTTATAACAACACATTTTATGAAGAATGCACTTATAACGAAACCTTAACAATGAAAAAATATAACGAATGTCTTTTTCGGGGGGGTGCTGGGGGGGTACCGGGGGGTACCGGGGGGGTACCGAGGGGATACCGAGGGGATACCGGGGGGGTCCCACCCACCTCCCACCCACCTCCCACCCACCCCCAATTCCCTGTTTCCCACCCCCAAAAACCCACGCCAACCGTTTCCCCACTAGAGGGAGGTGGGCATATAGAGGGGGATGAGGCACACTGTATCGCTGTATGCGGATGATATGTTGTTGTATGTGGGAAATCCCTTGGACAATTTGCCTCTGTTATTGGAGGTGTTGGGAACATTTCAGAAACTATCTGGATTTCGTGCAAAGACACATCAGTATTGGTCCCGCTGGGTGGCCCGTCGCAGCCGAGATCTTAATACCCTCCCGGGTTGGGGGATCAGTTGGGAGGGGGAATCATTTAGATATTTGGGTATCCACATTTTTCATAATATTGAGCAATCTTTTGTGTATAACACGGGCAGGGCGTTGTCAGGGACAAGAGACTCGGTTACATTTTGGAAAAAAGCTGCGCTGGGTAAAATGGTCATAACTCCTTAGGCATCTGTACTACTTTACCAATATTCCTTATGGCATTTAGAAGATATTTATTAAGATGCTAGACGCACACGTTGGTGAAGTGTTGTGGAATACCGGGAGGGAGGGTTTTGCTGTCAACTTTACATCGCCCGCGCCCAGAGGGTGGCTTTAATCTACCAGACTACAAGTGGTACTTCATGGCAGCCCAGCAACAGGCGGTGTTATCGTTGGCGGACATGAGGGGGGAATTGTTGTCAGGCCTGCTGGGAGTCTTCCCCACACATCGGGGGTGGAGAGGATAGATTTATTGTGGGGCCTGGTCGGAGGGAAAGGAGCCACAAATGGATTTTGGGTGGTACGGGAAACTAGGAAGAAGCTCTTCGGGGAACTACGAGTGGCAGGGCTATAAAGTGCTGACTTGCCATGGAGTGTGGATTTGCGACTTGTCCACAATTAGGCGAATAGGATTATCAGATTTTGCGAACAGTGGGTGTCGGTTAGTGGGGAGGTTTTTTTGAGGGTGGGAGGTTGATGTCGTTTGACGAATGGAGGGTTCGATATGGGATCTTGAGGGGGCAATTCCTCACTCATGGGACAGTGACTAGGCAACTGGCCGCCATGTGGCAAGAGATCCTGGAGGAGCCCAACCTGAGTCTGTTGATGCAGGTGCTACTTGCACAGGAGGGTGGGGGGTGGAGGGGCTAGAATCTCCAGAATCTATCAGGCAATACACGAGGCGTTTCTCTCGAGCAAGCTGGCAGTCAAGGGTACATGGGGAAAGGATGTAGGGGGCCAGATTCCTGATGCGGAATGGGTAAAAAGTATAGAACAAGTTAGGAAGGTTTCGAGCAACGCCAGATTCCAGCTCATTCAATTTAACCCTTTGCATAGGGTCTATTTGACCCCTATCAAACTGCATGCAATGAACAATACCTTGAGTCAGGATTGTCCCAGATGTGGGACCGGGCCGGCAGGGATCTGGCACATGTTGTGGGAATGCTGTGTGATATTAAAGATTATTGTGTTGCTGCATTCCAGCTTTTAGTGCAGCCTGAGAGTGTGTTTGTGGGGCCTGACACTGGGTGGAAACCAATTCAAAGTAAGGAGGCGTTTGACCCAGATCATGTTGATATTGGCTAAATGACAGGTGGCCATGGCCTGGAAGAAACCGCAGAGTCTGTCCTTGACGAGTTGGATGGAGGATATTTGTATGTGGGGGATGGAGGAGTTGGCCGTTCTGCTAAGGACTGAGGACCCGGATTTGGAGGAAGGGGTGGTTGTAGACTGGAGCCAGCTGTTAAATGAACGACGCTCCTCTGCAGATTTGAAGCCTCTTTGAATGGGTAATGTGAACTGTTCACAGGATGGGGTTTGGGTGGCGGCATATCACATTTCAAGCCTGCTGGGAATGTTGGTTGGTATGCTATCTGCTGTACCCTACTGGTGGAATTGGTGACTGTTAACACTGGACTCTGGTTTCTCTGCACATCAATAACCTGAATAAACAAATGTATAAAAGAAGAAGGCAGTCTGGGAGCTCTGATGTGAGGTCATATGGCTGCCAATGGCTGCTGGTAAAAATGCTGAACAGCATCCCCTTTTTGTAGCTTTGCTGGTGGATTGAGGGTAAGGGCAGATGGTGAGGGATTAGGAAGGTACAATGGAACACCACTTAAAAAATAAAAAAACACCAGAAAGGGAATACTGCCGCCAGCGATTTTACCGGCAATACTGTTGGCAGTATAGCCTAAAACCCTTGGGCCTTGGGAGGATGTGAGTTGAATCTGTCCATGCTTCGATGATGGTACTTGCCATGCAAGTTTAGGGCAGCACAACATTATCGCACGCATTTCTCTCCAGTACTTTATTAATGGATGCTTTTCATTCCGTAACCTTTTATACTAGAAGGGTTTTATAAGGTCTTTTTAAGTATAGCACAAGGAGAGTAGGTTGGGGTGAAGGGTTAAAGTTAAAGGGGTAGGGTATGGTGGGACAGTTAGTGGGAAGGGCTAAGGATGAATGAGCTGTGGGCAAATGGATAGATGTAAATGTTTAGGAGTGAAGGGTAAGGTGAAAGGTAGTGAAGGGGAGTAGGGAAAGAGCTTGAAGTGAACGGTTAGGGAGTCAAGGGTTATGGGCAATGAGTTTGGTTTGAGGGTGATTGGTTAGGGGTTATGGAACAATGGGTTATAAATAAAATCACACTTTCGCAAGGGATGGGGCGGAATAGTCCCAATGCTGAAAGCATCGTTAATCAAATTCTTTAATACATTTCATGTATAGCGACTTGAGGTAAATGCACTCAGTGAAAATGGCACTTGAGGAAAATGCACACAGGGAGTTAATGTAGAACTGTATGTGGCCGAGAAGGATAACCAGCGTCCTTACTCCGCACCACAACCCTTCCAAAATCTCTATATTGCTCGGTCACTCAATCATTAACTCAAAGACTAGGGCGTCCCAGATTCAATCTATTGAAATGTAGTAGCCTTGCCTGAACTGAAGCATGCACAGTTTTACTATGAAATAGAATTACGGATCATTACGCGTAGTCATACACATGCTTACAGTACATCCTGACCTACAGGAAGGTTCACCAGGATTTAATTTATCGCACACTATGGAGAGGGGAACTGGGTACACTGTGACTAAACTTTAAGGATGTATGGCACTTTGCAGTTTGAAAAACTTTACTTTCAAACTTTTCAAAACATTTTTAAAGTAATCTTGCACATGTGTGTACATGAGTTTACACTCTAAAAGTGGACAGTGTAAACATGCAAATGACTTTGGTGGACGGACGCAAAGCCCAACGATGCCTCCTAGGAACCAATGGGCATGCACAACACGGGGCTAGTGTAAATCCACGTGAGGAAAAGAGGCTGCCTTACTGCTAGCTACTGGGGCTGGTTTTACTCTCATTCAACACTTTGATGCGCTGACCTTGTTTTCCTGTCCAAAATAGGAGTTTGTCCTGTGGTCCATCCATGGCAGATGTTGTGGGTTGGGATTCTGTGTTCACACTTTTACTTCCTGTGACTGTTTGTGATGTTGGTGTTTCCAGTCCTAGAATATTTGGGGAAAGTGTTGGATAGTGCATTTAAATAAAATCATGAAAATACCGAAAACACTGTTGTTATTTTTTCATTCGTTATAAAGACTGCGTACCAGTAAAACCAATGGATGATCAGTGTCATCAAGTGGTGTGTTGAAAAGCATCTACATATAATACAGCAATAAACACCCGTTCTGGGGGCTGAACTGGGTGGTAGATACAGGCAGTTACCACCCAGTTCAGCCTCCACAATGGGTATTTATTGCTATTAGTATCTCCAAGGCCAACCCTTACGGAGCTAAGAGCACTATAGTTGTGAGAAAAAATGGGTCACTTCGAGCGGGTAAGCTGTTGTTTCTCACAAATGCTTCCTCACCTAACATGGCCTCCATGGAAATTTAGGGCGAGGCACCCTGCAGAGCCCTTCTTCCATTTCCATGGCAACCGTGGTTGGGCAATAAGGCGAGGAAAACCGCAGAGGCCTGCATTAAGTGGGAGCCATGGAGGGTGGCACAGTGTGGGTCGAGACAGGGGAAGTAGCAGGAGGTGGGAAGGAAGGTGGCCAGCAGGGGCATCAAGCACTCGGGTTGCTCTGGCCAGGTTTGGATCTTGTGGTTCAGTCAGGGTTAGGAGCAACCGGATTGGCTGGAGCACCCACCAAGGGTGCCAATAGGAGATTATAGTCGCCATTATCTGACTCAGGAGGACCAGATGCAGGTTTCTTCTTGCATTGTATATACTCATCAGCACACCATTGTCTCCCCAATCGATGTCTTTTGGTACTGCAACCTCATCACTCTCCTTTTCTTCAGTATGTGCCGTTTCCTATAATATCTGGAAACGATGGCCTAGGAAAGTATACCTGAATCATCAGTGTACATGGATCTGATTCGCGTGTAGGGTAAAATGTGTAATTTATGTACGCATTGATTAGGCCAGATTGTGCATCAACCAAACAGCCGTAAAGCAATAAAAATGCGTGTCGCAATGTACGCTTGTAAATGCTTACTTTGACCTCGACCCCACAGGTTCTATTACTATTTTCCGTTATTTTGGCAACTTCATTTGTAAGCCTTTAAAACTTTAGAGGCCTGTTCCTATAAACGAAGGATGAGACTGTTGATCCTTTTTGCCCCCTGACCATAAGTACAGATTGTCATACTTGCCAACCCTACCAACCCTACTGATTTAGGCAGTAGGCTACTGCTTTTTAAGCAGTCATACTGCCTACAGATCTGGGTGACAGATCCTACTGCTTTTTCCAGTGGCAGGTAATTTGTGTGACTCTAAGGCAGGCTGCTTGAGACTGGGCCTAGGACAAGCATTCAACACATTCATTTGTCTATCTGTGCGGTGGGTGGGTACGTGATTATTTTGAGTGATCGGCTCAGATCAGCTACGTGACTCTGCCCTGCACTCTGGCCGGGACAGACATTTGAACCACCAGTGAAGGCAAGTGGCAGAGCGTAGCACCATAACACAGCATCTGCCTATCAGAAGGCGGAGGGTATCAGTCTGTGGTTCAGTATTCAACTTGCACCGCAGGAATAAGTATGTACTCCCAGGCTGATGCTACAGGGCAGTGGCAAATGTTGCCTAGCAGCTCTGTGGGATTATCTTCTGTGAAGTTAGGTAATTGAATTTGGTGTTAATTTAGCATTTAGAAGTATACATTTTAAACATGTGTACATCTTTTCATGTTGTGTTGTTTGAAGGGTTGTGTATTTTAGAATGCTCCAGTGGTGCCAACAATGTATTTTTTGTATTTCCCTATGATGTCAGCATTATTTTTGAAACTTCAAAAATCCTACATCTTTTTGGTCACAGAATGTTGGCAAGTATGGATTGTAAATTTCCTTTTCAGAGTGTGTGCACCACCTGTGTAAGGGGGCGCCGCAGCCTCCGCAGTGAGAGGGCCACCATGCTACCCGTGCCCAGTGGGGGGCAGTGGTGGTGGGGGACCCCCACATTTTGTGTTATGCCACTGCCACAGTGCCACAGCCTCTGACCTTATCCCTTTCTTTTTTCTGAGCCAACATTATACCGAAATGGGAACTGTCTCGTCAATTATGAGAACCGTAAGGAACCTGCAGGGCGGTGAACAGAGAATTGTTCATTGTATAGCGCACACTGTATTACAGATTGCCCACGAGTGTTCTGATTCTCCAGAAGTGCCCAAAATCCATTAGAAAGAAGTCCCATTTCGAACGCCCCAGTGAACATGTGACAGGGCTCAGACTAAATGCGCCCTTCAGGAAGAGGCCTGGGATGGAGCAGCATATTGACTCTATAGGGAGACGTTTTTATGTTTGTCCATTTAGGGATCTCAAAGAATCGATGACGCAGTAAAGGAGTTTGTGACAAATTCAATATGTTTTGCTTGGTCGAATAACCGCATTGTTTCCATGCGTTGCAGAAGATGTGCTACCAGCAGACAAACAAGCCCCACCCATGCGTTTGTGTCTTAAAGCAAGCAGGGTGGAATGGGTTGTTAAAGGATATGTGTCCGTCCTGTGGTTTTTGTTTGCAATTCATATCTGTGTATTTGTTCTGCAAACATGTCTGTACCTTCAGCTGTAAAATTCGTTTTTTTTTAATTCGCCAGCGGTACATTCTTAGGTAGATTCTTGAGAAGGTATACAAATGGGAATATTTTGCTTATTTACCTCAGACGCTGGGCAGAGTATATTTGTGAGAGAATAGGCACGGTTTTACGTGAACTGGTGGCAGTTTACTTGAAGGGCCGTCACGGTGTTCTGACTAGCTAGTACCTCCACACAATTAGCACTGGATGAAAACCCGGTGACCAGATAAACGCTCCAGGGTTTGAATTGATATTGTGAAGGGGCCAGCTGCTGTGCACACCTTGCCGTGCGGGAGGGGCAGCTGGGACCTGGGGACCTTGCTGCACAGCTGGTAATACAATGGGCAACGAAGAACCATAGCCAAATAACTGTGGCAGGTGAAAGCGATTCACAATGAAACGAGGTAATGGGAGACTCAATGTGCAGCCAAGAGTGACTGCACACCCAAGGGAGTGATTACTGACAGCAGGGATGCCAGTCTCACTATAAATGAATTGGCAGAAAATAATGCAAAGTAAATGCAAACATTATGATGCAAGGCAGAATAACATGCAATGCAAGTGCAAATAAAGTAGTAGTTACACAGTTCAATGGGGAAACATGTAAATCTGGCGGAATATTTACACAGACGGGATGAATACAGATAGCTCAAACTAATCAGGGGATATTCTCTAAACAGAAGTAACAGGAACTGTTCAAATTAAATAATTCACTTCAACAGGGTCGCTGGACCAGATTTATTTGGTAAAGCCATGCACATGAATTACGACTTCACACAAGATAGTCCCTAGTACAGAGCAGCAGACTGTATTTTTCTAAAATGGTCGCCAGGGGTCACTGTTAACCATAAACTGCTTAATATATTTAACACACTGCAAACACATATTCAACTCGTGTGGCTCATTTGCAATAACTTCACTTATTTACACTGCCTTTAAGAGCCAGAAGTGGATTATCCAGACAGCCCGTCGGGGTTAGGAATGCTTGCAAGGTCAAGGGCTAGGGTACTCGGGACAGGTCTGGGTCAGGGTTCACTTAGTAGTTGTAGGCAGGCGGGAGAGGCGCTCTACCGCTGCTCCTTCCAGCAGAGTATAGAATGAACGTGATCGGGAGACCCCTTGCCTTCTCCTCTGGTCTCCAGAAACGGAAGCAGTTTCATGGGTCTTCTCACTTGCTTCTCTCTGGTTCTTAGGATTTGGAGCTGAGTACAAGGTGGGATGCACCACAAAATGGGGGACACAACTACCTCAGCTGAGTCCCCACAACAGCAGGGTGCAGAATAGAATAGGGCTGGTGGCAAAAACCCTGCAACAAGCCCTCAGGCCTGGTTACAGGATACAGGACCAGGTCCTCTGGAAGAGGATCTGGGCTGCACAAGGTGACACTCCAATTCTATGAATGAGGTAAGCGAGGAATGCCAAAACAGGGCATGGCTGAGCTTTTCATGGGTTTGTGAATATACCAAGGACAGGAGCAGGGGGTTCAGGAAGGATGTACCAAGTATAAAACCTGAGGTGTGGGTGCAATAACGGTATATTTTCAACACGTAATGGACTGTAAGTCTGGTGAAAAACAGCGAGACTGTAATTAAATTTAAGTTAACCCAAACATGGGTAAAATAGCTATCAATTTTTTACGATAAAGTTAATTAATGAAAACAGTCATACATGCACGGTGCACCTACAGGGCAGTATCGGGTCAGAGGAGGGGCATCCTTCTAATCTTGCAGGTGCCAGCAAGTCCGACAAGAACAGCTCAATATTAAGTATAGAATAGCAGCAGGTGGCTTGAAGAATGGTTTGCAACACGAAGGTTTTATTTGAGCTGATAAACTCGCACTTACAGGGCAGTATCAGATCAGAGGAGAAGGCAACCTCCTCCTCTTCCAGGTGCCAGCAAGTCTGAAAAACAATCCAGTATAAAGTGCAGGAGAACACCACGTGCAGGAAGAATGGTTTGCAGCATGAGGCTTTTGTCCATTGAAACACAGTGCTGGCCTTTCAAAAACATGGCTGTCCATACAGTTCAATGTACATTTACAGCATGTATGTCTCAGTATTCTCCTAATGAGAAAACACAGCTATTCCTATCGACATAAAAGGTTCCTTTGTCACCTGCTCGTAGGGCAGGCCTTGCCTGACTGCAGTGTCAGACTCTGCGTGCTGGCACATCCTCTTAGAGGTAGCCTGTCAGGATCTGGGGCCCCACATACCACTTCTATGTGTTGCAGACACACTATACTGTTCATACCACCTGTATTTCGCAAGGTGCTACATACTTCCCCCCTCTTGGAAATCCTTGGCCTCAAGGATGACCCTTCTTGGGTCAGGGTAATGGTTTCAATTCTGATAGCGATAGTGGGATTGGCCGTAGTTGGTGGTTAAACAAAGAGGTGTTCCACAAGGAAAACGGAATTAACATTTTTCAACTTGATAGCACAAATATTTGAAGGGACTGAAAATTAGGACATTGCAAGACACTCTGGGAGCGTCACAGCTCCGATTCAAGAGTGGTTTTAACTGGTTTTTGGTCACTTGATGATCTCCCGGGAGTTTCAGTGTCTGATCCAGAAACATACAATGGTTGGGTCGAGACCTGCAATTCACCAATGTCATCTGGTACAGGTAAAGCTAGGACAGAAACCTTGGGGCCCACGGGTTGCAACATAATAGGTAGTGGAGGCACAGGAGTGGCCACAGGACCAGGAGCAGAAACAGAGATGTTCAAAAGATAGCGCAGAGGCGGCTGAGGTGGCACTAGCATAGGTAGAGGCACAATATTCAAATATGAAGAAAGGACAGGACCGGTACCAGTGAGCCTTGATCCTGGGTTAAGGGTGGAAGTAGAACAGATAGGTCTTTTGGGTGGTTTAGAGGAAGGGGGTACTCTGGGTTAGCAGAAGGCAACCAAAACTACTCCCACAACCACAACTAAGTAAAACCTTCCAACCTTTTCTCCTCATTCTCACTGTCTTCACTCTCTACCCCAGGAGCTGGGTCAGCTTTGCTGCTGTCTTCTTGCTGGCTTTTTGGTAAAGCTTTTTATGTGGAAGGATGTTGGAAGGAATGAGTCCTATATGCATCTTGCCCAGTGTTGGGGAAAAACACAGAGTGAGAGACGTCCAGTCTGGGATTAGGTCACCTCCAGGTGGCAGGTCTTGTTGCCGGTTCTGGTTCATCTAATGCCAAGCAATCCAGACCCACCTCATCCCCTACCAAGGAGAAATGGTTGCGGTGAAGGATTCAGCAGTTCTAGGGCTTCCCTTCTTCTTACAGGCAATAAACAGCCAGATCTTTAAACTGGCACTCCACCAGGTAAGGTTGAGACTCCCACATTGTTTTTTCCTCATCAGCCGAAACTGCGAATGAGGTTATGGTTACTAGGCTGAAGATTCTGATACTGTACCTTGGCGTCATCATATCATATCTTTGTCATTAACAGCGTTTCATTCCAGAGCGGCTTTAGCAAACTTGTGTGCACACTCCAATTGCTATTGGATTGCTATTGAAGCTCTTTGACATAGCTCACATAGTTCCCAGCTCTGATTCCATCGGTTATTATGCCAAAACATTTACTCCTAGTTAGGCCTCTCTGTCAAGCAATAGACAGTATGAGGAGTCGCCAGTCACATCACTCCTGGTACGGTTGTAGGCCTGTATTACTGATGCTACTTAATGGCACCAGCAGGATTATGGTTCTGCTTGCAGGTGCCAAGCATGACAAGCACAATTATGTTAGAGCGCTCGGCTTAAGCATCTCCCTGTGGGTGAAAAAGTGAAGTGCATGTGTTTCGGGCACCTGCCAAATTCAGCATCTGTTTGATTAGATGGGATTCAAGGTCTAAGCCCTGATTAGTATGTACCCACACCAGCCAATGGCAATGGATTAAGAATTTCTCTCACAAAACTTTTGCCACAATCACAGTCTTCAAGTTTTTAGTGAGAAAGACTTTGGAATATCTCTGAAAGTGGTTTGTTATGACTAAGATGTTTTGAATGCTGCTACAGTCCATTTCAATGCACAAAAAGTCAATGCACACTCTGGAGCTGTTGAAGGAAACCTGCTGGCTGGGATGGGATCTTCCTAACAAGGTAACAGGCACACTGATGGCCGTATTTCTCTACATCAGTCACAAGTCTAGACCAGTAGAGACTAGTGCAAACAAGTTTGAAGGTCATATCACTGCCCAGATGTCCATTCTTATCATGGAGGACCAACGAGACAGCAATTCTAAACTGACGGGTAAAAATCCAGGTGTTGGAGGAACCAGTCTTGGATCTGGCTCTCCTTATACAACACCTATACATTCAGTACAAGGGTCTTCCTTTCCCTCAAGTGAATGGCATTCTCCAAGTCATCCCCTTAGTTCCCCGGTTCACTGTGCTCTCTCATTTTGGCATGGAGGAAGGGGGAAATCCCTGAGTCAGTCTGCTGGGTAACTCTCGGTTCCTCCCTGGTTAACTGTGGAAACTCACAATACTCCAACCTGGCAAGGTTACAGAAGACCAGTGGAAGTCCTTCAGCTATAGGTCTCAGACATTCAATGCCACATAACTTGTCATTGTTCTAGGCTGTATTAGTGATGCTACTTAATGGCACCAGCAGGATATTATTGCTTGCTGTCTAAAAGATTACCATGTTTCCAGCAAAGGGAATTAATTCCGATCTATATGATCCTGCAGGCGGTGGATTGAGATGTCAGGACAAGGCATCAGCATTAATGTTGGTTCTTCCGTGTCGATATCGGAACTCAGCATCCAATTTTGCTGATTTCAGTGCATAGCGCCATGGCGAAATAAGAAGGTACTACAAAGAGAGACCAATTCTTGGTTGTCCTCTGACCTTCAAGAACTTAAAAGTAAAAAAATCAAAGCTCTGTATAAATGGAAAAGCTCGCTGACAGAGTCAGATAAAGAAATGTATAAAGCTTTAGTAAAAGGTTTTAAGAAGGCGGTCATAATAGCCAAGAAATCCTACCTTGATGACCGCATAGCTAAGGCACAGTCCCAACCCAGGGAACTTTTTAAAGTTCTAAAAGAGCTGGAAACTACTAAACATAATAAAGCGGTGGCGATCACTTGAGATGCCGATTGGCGTAACTCAGTACAAGAGGCCATGGACTCTAAACTTAATAAAAATTAAACACGGGATTGCTTTATCTAGTAAAACTATTACCCGGAAAGACCCCAACACCACAAATCCGATACACAAAGAATGGAAATCAGAAGAGCTATTTACTTTCAAAACTATATGCAAAGCTGAACTGACATTGATTATTGAGAAACTTAAACCCTCAAACTGCAAGGGGGGCATATGTCCTGCCTTAGCTATTAAAGCTTGCTCTTCAACCCTGATCACCACTCTTTGTAGGTTTGTGAATGTCTCATTCAGGGATTGATGTGTGCCTGCAAGTATCAAAAACTCTTGGATTACACCTTTATTGAAAAAGCCAGGCCTGTCACCAAGCAATTCTCTGAACTATCGACCCATCTCAAACTCTCCCTTTCTTTTGAAAATTCTGGACAGTGCTCACCCATTTGAGATCTTATAACATACTGAATCAGCGGCAATCCGGATTTAGAGAGTTTCATGGAACCGAGACTGCCTTGCTGGATTTAAGGTCCAGACTTCTCCAGCATATGGATCAGGGGGATACAAGCATGCTGATGCTTCTGGACCCGTCTGCTGCCTTCGACCTGGTAGACCATACAGATCTGGACACCTGGTTGGAGGAGGTAGCAGATTTCGCCACCTCAGCAGCACAATGGGTTAAATCCTTTCTCTGTGGACGTCAGTGGAGGGTGAGTAGTGCCCTGGCCAATACTAATTCTAAAGAGTTGGTCCAAGGAGTACCGCAGGGGGCCTGCCTTTCCCCCATGTTTTATAATATTTTTACAGTGCCGTTCCTTGACTTCCTAGACAATAATGGCATCAAGTTCACCGATTACGCCGATGACACTCAATGTGCCATCCCTCTCACAGGTATCTTTGTGGAAGACAAAGCCAACATTAATAGGATCTATGGCCTAATCCAAAACTGGATGTGTACTAATGGCCTATCACTCAATACTAGCAAGACAGAGCTGATGCTAGTGGAAACGGAAGCTAAAACACGTAAGTTGGTAGACCAGTACTCCCAACTTCAGATTGATGGTTGTACAATCGATATAAAAAAGAAGGTCAAAACTCTTGGGCTTTACCTCGATTGCAATCTGAACATGAAAGCTCAGGTTAGCAGTCTGGTAGCCTCAGCCGCATATTATATTAAGCTTCTGTCACATGTGCAGCCCTTTCTCTCCAAAGCGAGTCGGGAAACCCTAGCACGCGCTTTAATGGGATCAAGAATTGATTACTGCAGTAGTCTACTGATTGGCCTACCTAAGTGTGAGGTTAATAGGCTACAGGTGATGCTAAATAATGCAGTTAGAGTTATCGTGGACCGTAGTAAAAGGGACCACATTTCGGATGCGAGAAGGTATCTACATTGGCTCCCGATAAATGAGAGAATTTGTTTTCGGCTTATGGTAATTAAGCTTAAATGCCTGAGGAACACAGCAACAGCATATCTCAAAGATGAATCAGTTCTAAATGCCAGTAAACGCAATCTAAGATCTAACAATTGCTCTAAATTAAAACATCCTACATGTAGGTTGACTAAGGTGAAAAATCTAGATTTCTATACTGCTGCACCAGCATTATGTAATGGATTACCCCTTAGTTTAAGAGAAGAGACCTTCATCACGGTTTTCAGGAAAGGACTGAAGACCCTCCTGTTTAATTAATGAGATCCCCTTCTATGATCGACTATCACCTCTGACATTTCTCTTTTCACGTTACTAGGCTGTATGTTTGTCCGTGTCCTGTCTGTTCAGCGCCCTTAAGCCCCTGTGTCAGTGGCAGCACTATATAAGTTATTACAGTAAAATAAAGTAAAGTAAAAGTAGATTAGTGAGTTATTGTCCACCATTATGGACAACTGACCTCTTTACAGATAGTTGTGAAATGTCATAGCACCATCCACTTCAGCAGGATGCATTCCAGCTTGTGGGCTGCTGCTGTCCTCTTAGACTGGTGCAGTCCTTGAGTGGCATAGGTGACCCCTCTCAACCCCAATGGCATCCCTACTGGCATCCATATGAAATGTACATGTCTCCTGTGGGTCTGCATACGCCAGCACAGGTTTCACAGTCAGTGCCAAAGGCTTGTTGGCATGCCCTTGTCCAGTGGTCTCCAAATGAGTCCCATACTCATTAGAGTTGCTCCGTAATTGGTGGCCTGTAATGGAATTTCATTTGGGAGCAGGGATATCCCTTTACCTCCACGAATGGCCAACTGATTTTGGCAAAGTTCATTATAACGCATCTGTAATCGTTACAGAGCCTCAGAGAGCTCTATAAGTCCTTCAAGGTCTCAAGCCTCAGAACGGGGTCATGTACGCAGAGCTTCATTCTTCACTGGAACTACAGTGATGCTATTCTCAGACAGTGAGTTCAACATACTCGACACTCTTGCAGCAGAATTGGCATTTGTCCCAGGAAATGCTGAGGCTTTACTCCCATATTTGGTACAAAACTTTCAGATGCAGCTAGCTGTGCGCCTTGAGGATGCGGCCGAAGATGAGGATGTCATCAAGATACAGCAAAACCTTGAGGTGATTCATGTTTCCAAATGTCTTCTCCATCAGTTTCTGGAAAGTGGCAGGGGCTCTTCAGATACTCTGGAGCATCTGAATAAACATATAGAACCGTGGTGAGCATATAAAAGCTGTCTTCTCCGGGCCATAAGGATCCATTGTTATCTGGTAGTACACACTCCTTGAGGACAGTTCACAAAACCAATGGCTCCCGGTAAGCGTGTGGATAACCATGTCCGCATAGGAGGTGGTGTATTATCCAGCTGTTTAATCTGCAATACTCAGTGCACATTTAGACGTCATCATTCTTTTTGCAAGCCACCATAAGCGCCACCAGGGCATGCTAATGGTAATGGTGCATGGTATAAGACAACATAACATAACATGAAGGGGGATATCTAGAGGCTCTGAGAATGTTTTGCCTCACAGGTGGCCCATGTATTAACCCTACTTGGAATAGTTCATCGAGGTTTGCTCTGACATCCTTGCTATCTCTGGGTGGCAACTGCAGGACCTTCTCGAAAAGGGGTGTTGGCGGTTACATTGATGCTGTGCTCCCCACCAGGTGCCTCTAGAAGGTCCCAGTTGCATGTTGAGAACATATCGGCTTTCTGGGCCAACTGGTCCAGCAACAATTTTTTCTCTGGAACCACAAGCAGAGAGTACCCGGAGCAGTGGCGGTTGTGAAGTTTTAAAGTGTTGGGGCATAAGCATTGTCTCTAAGTATGTAGATATGAGTGTCAAAAGAGAGTGAGCCTGACCCATCCCACGAGATATTGTGGGATGATTCTCCCCTGAAGAAATTATTTTTGAAATGTTGGGTGGAAATGGTGCAAGCTGCAGTACAATTTTCAGGGAAAGTTGGATACACTGCTATAGGATTTACAGGACTTTCTGGCAGGGGAACACATACCATTGACGATGGACACATTTTTGGATGGTGGTAAAGGGGTTTTGGGATGGTGGTGATCCCCTTGAAAACTCTAGGTAGCTTGATTGGAGGGTGCCCATGTGTGCATGGATGGCGACAACTTCTATATGTAGTGAGCTAAGAGGAATATACTTCTGCTACAGATTCATCAACTGCCAGCATAGACATGCTTGCCAGTGGGAGAGCTTGCAAGCAACTGCTGTGTTATTTGTCCAGAGTGTGGCGCAAATACCATATTTGTCCAGAGATTTAAGCGCAAATACCTTGATAAATAGGGGAAATAAGCATGCGTCCAGGACTAGCATGACTCAAATCCCTGTAGACGGCTGCCTTTCTGAGATTGGAATGGCCAGGCGACTAGGTAGAGTGTGGACCTTTGAATACCCCTGAAATTAATCAGCATACCAAGGATTGTTGCTTCTCGCTCCCCTTATGACTGCTATGGTATGCACACCTGGAAAGACACAGGTAGGGTCGCAGTGATATGGCTTCATTAATTGGGCATTTATGAATCTGCGGGTCTCAACTGCAGAGTTTGTGGAGCAAAGAGCTGTAAGATTATTGTAAGATCCCTGATGTTTACAAGGCCCAGATCACTATTACAACAAGCATTGGCAATGCCAATAGTGTTGGCTTTTGTGTAGATATGGGGAAAGTGTGAGATGTGGGAAGAAGAACAGGAGCCACTTCTCAGGTTACTCTGTTTATTCACAGAAGCCGAGCATATGAATAGCCTCCAATGCAATCCTGTTTTCCTTCTTTCTGTTAGGGGCGGCTTCCTTCAGCTTTCTGTTAGGGGCGGCTTCCTTCAGCTGTCCCGTAGTTCCCATCTTCAGGGTCAACTTCTCATGGGTCCAGGTTGGCTGGTGGGTCAACCTGGCCCTCAATATACCCAGGTATATTCTTCTTGTAAGCACAAAGGAACTATCAGTCATCCCTCCCTGTCTTCTAAATCTCCTTCCTCTGAAAGGGATTGGTCGAGCTATTTATTTCCTGTTCGAACCACCCCCTTCCTTGGAATCCTCCAATTCACTTTGCTGTTAGTAGGCTGAGTGAAGCCCCACCCCTCCAACCTTGCCATGTTTTTTATCTCCCAGAACACTGTCTTGGCGTACCTGTCTTGGTGTGCCTGCGGGGCAACAATCCAAACCGGGACTCTCCCATGACCCTTGCGATCTGCACCTGAGCTGACCACCCTAGGAAATAAAGTCCTGCGGAGAGCCGCTGGGCTACTGAAGTGACCCTCCTCAGAGACTGCCGACCCTGGGCATTGCCTGCCGACATCTCAACAGTGCCTCTCCTCAGTTTGTCCCCCTCATCCGTTAACCCGCCGGTAAGTGTCAGGATGTGGCTGTCTTGTTTTGCTCGGCGTATAGTCACAGAAAAGTATTTGCCAGGCATTGCCCTAGTGGTACCAACTGGACATTAATAGTAGCAGTTTGAAAATAGTGACCACATCTGGGCATATTATGGCAGTGACTGGCAAATGCCAATCTAATAACTATACAACGCCGAAACTGTTGGGTGTGCTAATGATTGTTTTAATGCAGGATTTCAGTGAAGAACATGCATACTCGTTATAAATCAAGTGGCTAAAGGCAGACCTGATTAAAACAATTGTATTACACCATTAGCACGTTTATACACCAATTAAACTATTAGGTCCTAGAAGACTGCTTTGAAAAAACTACGGCAGGCACTTTGAGTGCAAAGTTAGGATTTTAAGACTTGATAAATTTAGCTAAAAAATATCCCAGGAGGGTCTCTTTGGGCGAGGAGGGGCAGGAAGTGGGTGGGAATGGCTTTAGGGATTAGCATGGCCTGGGGCAGTCAATGGGTGGGTAAATAACCAAACAGCTACAAGCTTTGTAGCCCTCCTCATATGCCATCTCTCCATATGCATTCGTTTCGGCTTATCGGTGGTGCTAAAGCACAAACCTATCGCAAACACTAAAAAGGAATGGTTCGCCCCACAGGTGGCCAAATCTATAGTCCACACTTGCATGTGTTCTTCTGACCCCGAGTCCTACAATACAATAATGGAAGTTGTTTAACACTAAGCACTTCTTGATTGTTAATATTTACCACCATTCTGACAATGAGTGAATGCTGGGCAGCCATGCTAGCAGTGAACGAATAGCAATGAGATATACCAATGATATATACCAATGTACAGCATTGGCATAGCAGACATTCCCTAATTTCGCACAGTGCATCACACAATGCATATTTGCAGATCACTGTGCTTTTTGTGATATATATATATTTTTGTATGACTCTTGATGCACCTTTAAATAGGCACACAAGGCAATGATGCATATGGCCTTCGTCTTTGTATATGATACTACGTGTAGCGCTAACAATCTATCACTTTTGGGGGTTTCAATGAATGGAACTCAAATTCCACCACTGGATTATGAAAACAATCAGAAATTCTGATGGAATAAAAAACACACACGAGTGAAGCTCACTTTGTGTGGAATGATTTCCGGTAGTTCAAACATTGCTGTGTTAGTGTATAGAGAATACTTGCACACATAGCGTAGGAAAATGTAAAAACGAAAGCACTTTGGAATGCCCACCAACATAGGATGGTTTGATCTCGATAGGTCTGTGGCATGTCAGTACAAAGCCAGTCGTGTTCTTGCTGTTCTTGGATAGACCCCAATCCGGCTTGTGTTAGCTGCGGTTTTCAATTGGTAACTTTCCTCCCAACTCCCACACTCCCCATTTCAGAGATCCACCATTATCAAGACATATCATCACGGCATCTGTACAGGAATGAGGCTTTCTAATCTTGACACCAAAAAGCACACATTCAAGATCTGGCGCAAGAGCGTGCACCCACTGAGCTTTGGCAAGGGGTTCAATGCATAGACTCTCGCCTTTGGCGATGAGAGTGGATACACGTGCGATCATTCTTTCTGTGAACAGTGATAGCAGCGGACTGTGTATGCAGATCCGGCATCAGATTTCTGCAGGCTCATTGGTCAGTTTGTCTGCATGCTCCGATCACACTACGTTGTAGATGTGCAGTCAGACATCCTCACTCAAAATTCCAACCCTATGCTACCTATATGCTGGGAACCAGAGATGATGACATGTGCAGTCCCAGTAAGAGTGCCAATATCACAGAAAACATTTGAAGCAAGATACCAATTGAGGAAACCCTACTTAAATGCAAGCAGACATAGTGTTCTTTTGGATGAAGTGCCAGAAGAAATGTGCATTTCAGTAGCAAAAGGAGACTGATGACGTCATGAGAAGTAAGAAGCTGACGTATCCAGAGGACGAATAAAGAACAGTAACGTAAATATTCTGTAAGAGCTGGAGAGCAGACGGTAAAGATTAGCAACATTTTGTGCTCAAAATGCAGATGGTCATGATACGGAAACACTGAAAATATATGTCAGTTTACACATGTACAGATGCTGAAATGCAAGTAGGGAAAAGTAATCATAAGGCTGGCTACGTAGTGAATTAGATTGCGGTGATGCGCCAATGTATATACATAGGAATGTATAGAATCTGGATGATTCCAAAAAGCACTTTAGCAGGCTCTTGGATTTTATGAACAGAGAGAAGACTTTCAAAATGCATGGCACAGTTGGATATTACTGATGGCAAGGCAAGTTTCAGAGAAGGTTGGGATGGCCTAGGACCAAGCAGATAAGGCCACGGAGGAATGAATGCCTGTTAAAAAGGCTACAACATATCTGAGAAAGGAACACGCTTCTGTTTGAAACAGTATGAAAAAACACTGAAGGCTTCTAAAGTTCATCATTTAATAGGGTACAAAGGCTCGAAAAGAGTCGACTCCTAGTCACATGGGTGAGATTGAAATAGCTGGAGTCAGGCTGTACCAAAACTAAGAGGCACAGTGAGGTTGTACTCCCTTTATTTCCCAGACGAAGTCCACGGCTCCAAGGTCAAGTTCAAAAGCTTAATTGTCTGACATATCCCAGGAGTGATCATAGATAGTGGGTTAGTTGGAGGGGAGACATGATCCCCTTCATTCACCTGGGATCATAGCCTGCATGCTGCTAGCATGAGGAACATTCTAGAAGGGTACAAGGGCATCAAAATAATCATAGAGGGTTGTGTAATGAAGATCCCTATAGTTTAAAGAACCAATCAATCGTATATTGAGTGACGAGGGTGATGACTTTGTAACTGAAGTTGTACTTGTTACGTTGCCTCGCACAGCCTGCCGCCAGCTCACAGCACAGCGGTAAACAGATGTATTTATGATTAGATTGCACACAGTGTCAGCCGAAGAACATCATCAAAGAAAAATGAACACTTAGTAAGTGTTAACTTTGCTTTGATGATGCACCAATAGCATGAGTCGGGGGCTTCCAGTGCCCCAGCCATCCGCTGGCTTGGCGCCATGCAGGTAGCTTCACGTTCTCTTCGAGAACACCAACAATTCTTGTCGTGGGGGGTGGGCTCTACATCAAGTTTGCTTTTGCCTGCCTTGAGTGGCGGGGCAGGGCGTTGCTGACCCGGGCATGACTCTTGAGCCTCTGCAGGGTCAGGGAGCCTGTTGATATGTAGCAGGCTGGCAGTGACAGCCAATCATGCTCAAGACGGGTTGGCCGTCATGTGCATTGGTGTGTTGGACGGTGCCACAACCAGCACAATGTACAGATATTCGAAAGGAAGTCTTGATGACAGAGGAGGGAGAAGGCCTCAAGCAAAGCACACCAGACAATGACAAGGGGCCTATTCAAGCTGCCTGGCCCAGCTGTAAACTGCAATGTAGAGTCTCTGGAGACAAAATGTGTGCACATGGGTTACACACAGTAAGTAATCAAAACACAATATTGAATGGGCCAGCGGGGGTCGGGAGTCAGAGAAGAGGCAGTCACTCTGAATGAGAACAGGCAAGTGAAGTGTTGGTAATTAATTGTTACTATCTGTTAGTCGAGAAAGGGCCAGAGCACTGCCACTCAGTCAATGGGTGTCACAACCGTGCAATCATCGTGTCAGCATGACCAACACATGCAACTCAAACCACAAGGGGATTTTTGAGCACAGACAAAAACAAATATGGAAAAAAGAAATCACATTTCCAATCAGACTAAATTAGTGTCTTTTGAATGAATGGGACTTAATTGCAAGTTTCTCTAGCAGGCGACTCCTTACAATCCCTGTTAATTGGGCAGAAATTTATTTTGCTTCACTATGTTCCTCAAAAAGTCGCGGGTCGCTGGATTTGGACGGAAAACAAGCCCTAACCGTCCACAATAAAACTCCGGAAACGAGATGACTCCAGGACTCTGCACCTGTAGAAAAATCAACAGTTGTTTTAATATACAATCAAAGTCAGAAAGTTGCCCCCTTCTTAGTGATTACACGTGTTTCGGCTCGCCTGAGCCTTTATCAAATCCGGGCCAATGTTGAAACAATAAAGTCCATAAGACTGTTGTCAGGTTGAAAAGTTACTGGGACAAATCCCCACAATTCAATATTCCTGCTGCTCATATTCAATCGCGTCGGCTGCACTTTATTGTTTCAACATTGGCCGGATTTGATAAAGGTTCAGGCGTGCCGAAACACGTGTAATCACTAAGAAGAGGGCTAACTTTCTAACTTTGATTGTATATTAAAACAACAATTGATTTTTCTACTGGCGCATAGTCCTGGTGTCATCTCTTTTCTGGGGGCTTTTGAATGAAGATCAGATTTTCTCAAACACCTGTTGCAGGTAGCAGCATCCCTCCCATCCATTCAATATGGTGGTGGAAGCATGAGATGACTTAAAGTCGATGCTGTTCCGGGTGTTGTATCGAGAGCTGGTGCGGAAGAAGGCCATGTCGTGGTCTGCGTGGGTCATTGCTTGCAACACCTGGATCAGTGTGGGCTAGACAGCAGTGGAGGGACGGCGTTTGTAGTAGTCCTAGTCCTTACAAAAGTGCACCATGGGAGAGGGGAACACTGAACCCTAAAACAACACATTTGTGTGTACATACATGTGCACGTGCAGGATTGCCAATTTGAATGAATGCCCGAACAACACGCTTAAAGTAATGTGGACTCGGCCCACATAGAAGAGCTTCCCCGGCAGACCGGGTGCAGGGAAAGGTGAAAGGTCCTATCCTGGTGGTGCATACAGGGCCTAGGTATCCTAGTTGATGCAAAGTTTTCGGAAATAGTGTCATTGTGCAGTCTTTCAGTCTACAAATTGAAGTGTCAACCTGCTCCAAATTCCCATTCCCCTTTTACCTTTATCTTCCTGTCTCCACCCTCCATATTCTACCAAGCTTGGCCCCAAGTATTCAGTTGAATCTGATTTCTCATAATGTGGGCCCAGCCGGTGTTAGGGACCTGGCTGTCCATGTTGCTCATCTGTGCATAAGGTGTTTATGGTGCAGCTCAGTTGGTTTGTTGGAGGCAGCCCCATTCATGACTAGTTGGCACTGGGTTTCTGGTCGCAAGTCCGAGACAATCTGCACTTTTCTAATCATTTTGAGATAGCCTGGGCCGGGCCCGGGCCTTCACTTCTTTGGGGTGCTACTCGGTGGGAGGGCTCCACAAATGGAGGAGGTCTGACTATAGTTTAGGCAAATCAGGCAGGACTGGTTCTGAAGTGGTTATCTGCTGTGGCAAAGTCAGGACAGAGTTACCAAATATGCAGCCTAATGTATAAAACATTAATGCTGCTCTGTGATGCTACTCAGTGAAAGAGATGTTTACGCTGCTGTCAAAGGTGCTACACTCCTGTCAGTGCTGCTTTGTGTTAAAGGCATGTGAATGTGATGGTGTTCTGTGGTGAAAACACTCATTTCTGCCCAGTGGTAAAGGCATTTGATGCTACTCAGTGTGTCAGTGTTAAGAAAGCACAGTGAAGGCAGTTCATTGTAAAGGTTTAAATTGGGTGGGCCTGGGAGGGAGTGGTGACAATACAGTACTTAGGTGGCTCCAGTGTCACAATAAATATGTGCAGGAAGCTCTATGTTTCGACCTGGGCTGCCCTGTGTCTGTTATCGTACCTGCTGGCTCCTTCATGCAGTGAGATTGTATGTATGTCACACTTTTCAGGTCATGATCAAGCCTCTTTGTAAACTCCCATCGACTGAAAACAAACTGCATCCACGACACTTGTCTCTTTTTAACCCATGAGCGAAAGCTCTTATCTTCTAAAAATGTCTGAAATTTGACATGGACAAACCGCTACAAGCCAGGACAAAGCTTCATAATTTTAGTTTACAGAAATGGAAATTTCCTTTAAACTGTAGTAAATATTGTTGCATGTATGTGTATTTTGAGCATGCCCGTTGAATAGGATTGTCCAATGCACAGTGCTTCTTGTAAGAGCTGATTTCATAAATTCCAGTGTACAATTATAAGACGCAGACAGTCAATTGTACTTCTGTACTAGGTATAAAGTGTGGAAAACACAAGTGTGACTGTGCACTATAATTTGACATAATGTGGTCCTTTCGGCTCATTTCAAACTGTTGGCTTTGGAGCCTAGTGTTTGACTTTGCTTCTAAACTTTGCAGCATCCGGCTGTTGCGTTCTGTAAACCCTAGGATTGTATTTCAAAATGTACTATATATCCAGAATATGGGGACTAAGGCAATCAGCAAAACGAATTTAATTTAATAAAAAACTATTTTCCAGAATGCCATGCTCACCGCTTCCTTCTTACCTTTGCAGGTAAAGGGTGGGTAAAATAAAAATAACATTTGTGCTGGCAGACGGTTGCATTTGGTGATACCTGTGGCGTACAACCATTATTCTCTCTTAAAAGCTCAGTTTTGTTTATTCCAACATTAGTCACGGTCTCTGGCATCTAAATGCTTGCCCTTATTTCAAACAGCCTGCTTTAATATATATTGGGTGTATGGTTGAATGAACATATCCTACCTTGTATTGTGCCTTTGCACTTGCACAGCTGAACCCCAATACACAAAATGATATGAAACAATGTTTTCTCTGTGCTTCCCTGTGCATTGGGAGTTTTGTTACTGGCCCCTCAGTAATGGACCTCTCAGAGGCTGTGTATGGTTCAGGTTTGGTGGCTGCATTGAGGACCCTTTCTGATGTTGCATCAAGGCCTGTTTTCTTGAGCCATATGTGTGCCTGGGAGGGAGCCCGAGGGACATATGTTTTATTGCACCATGTTTCCTTCGAATACATGTTTTCCGGTGTAGGGCATGTTTGCTCAGTGTTTTGAACAGAAAACAGAAAGTTGTGGAAAGTGAGAGAATCTCACTTCACTAAAGTCTAAATACAATGATCTAAAGCCAGGTTATCGCTAGTGCCAGTTCTGCAGCACGCAGTATTTTACTGGTATGAGCATCACGTGGTTTGATGAGGACAGGTTTCCCTAATTTTCCAGCCAGCAATCGCACTTCGGTAGTTTAGGTGGATTACCCTGATTCAACGAGGGATGGTTCTCATATTGTAGAATTGGGTAGAATTGGAGAGGTGGTAACCATGGTGTGGCATTGCTTTAGATTGGGGATTGTCTGAGCGGCATGAGGTGTGTGGTGGCACCATGGTTGTGGTGAATTGTGGCATTGTTAAGTCATAGCTGAAACTGCATCCTTGCGGACATCACCCTTTCCTGGCACCTTACCCGCAGGACTAGAAAACACATACACATACAAGCATTATAAATCCAGGCCCCTAATCCCGTGAGAGATCTATACCTAGATAGACCCAGATGTGGGGTTCAGACATGCTTAGATTAAATGCTTCTGTCTGAACATTTATTTATCACACTCTCCTGCTGTCTCGACTAAGGGGTTGGTGATGCAGCTGCCCTATGGTATCAGATGTGATTCCAGAATGCTGCAGAGCCCATCATGGCACTCACCTCAAGCGCACCCTATCCTGTTGACCCATGTACAATAATTTACCTTTAACTGCTATTTGCCAATATAACAATGGGGTAGGAAGGAAAGAAATAAGGAGCAGTGGTAGAAGAGACAAAAACAAGGAGGGTAGAAGGATGGGGGAAGTTAAGAGGAAAGATGGTAGGGAGACAGGAAGGAAACAACGTGAGAGAGGAAGGAAAGGAGGAGAGTAAAGATGCCCATGAAAGGAAGGGGAAGCAAGAAAAAAAGGAAGAAACAAAATAAAAAAGAAAATCAAGGAAGGGAGGGGTAAGGGAGTGATGGATGGTGGGAGGGAAGAAGGAAGGAACTGCTTGCTCCTCCTAACTTACTCTAGTAATATAGATCACTCACTGGTGCTGCTGCGATCTATGCATGATGTGCAGGTAGCAGGTTAAAATCCAGACAAGGCCACCTCAGCCTTTCATTTATCAGAGGTTGATAAATGAGTACTAACTCCTTCATTTGGGAATTATTGTATGTAAATATGTTCTATGTACAGTGCTTTGGCAAATGCGCAATTTAAATAACAAATCATTATCAAATGTTGGGGCCATGGAAAAGGAATGTTATCATTCGTTTTCTCAAGTGTTTACACAAAACATTACATGCAAGAAACACCATTAACCCTCCGTAAGTAGCATTTTCTGTAAAGTTGTGAATTGACATGATTCACGGATGAGGGTCACTTTTTTAGGTGCGGGCCACGTTTTCTGAGGTGTCTGGGCCCATTTCTTGTGCCAGTCCGACCCTGACCCAACCCCAACTTTTTACTTACCCAGCATCACTGCTGATCGTAGGTCCTGCCGGCCCCCTCCTTCCTTCTTCGTTGAGCCATGGCTTTGCCCTGGCTGGGACCTCCTTCACTTCTACCGATTCAGTGTTCCAACAAGGTGGTCTCCTAGAACAAATGTTCAGCTTGACTCTGCTGATCTCATGGTCAGTAACGTCACGGCAGAGTCATCAGCCGTGGGAGGGCCATGGGGATTACAAAGCAGACCCGCCTTTGTCTTCACTCGTCTTGTTGTGCAGATGACATAATACCTCTTGACCCCACCCTCTATCCTATCCCTGCATAGGCTGGGGTGGGGTCACCAGGTCATTGACCCCACCCTAGCCTGTGGATGAGACAGCAAAGGGGTGGTGTCCAGGACCCTCTTTTCCACTGTGGTTGCTTCATTTTCAGCATTTATGATCCACAATTTGACGCCGGCTTGTGGAGCCTATGCTCTTCCACTTGGCTGTACTATGGACCGCACATGTGCAATGGGGATAGCTCTAAGTGTGATCCCCACCTCACATGTGCATACGTACTGCAGAAACAGAGCCCATTTCCATAAGTGAGACAGGCCTTGCTAGACCGCTATCACTCATGGACATTGTAGGGGGAGTGGCTATAAACTTGCAGGGGGCCTATGGCCCAGAGGCCATTTTGCTGGTGTCAAATCCCTGCACAGCTCAATGGGTGGTGCGTACCTCGGCTGCAGTGGCAACCAGGTGGAGCTGGGGATGGATTGTGAAACCAGGGGAATATATTACATTGCTGATAATGTTGACAATAGGCATCCTTATGTTGCGCATGTCAGTCTGTTTCAGAAATGTGTTGGGCCAATGGTCTCCCCTGTCAGCAAGAAACCCAACGCGCGATTATTCAGTATTATCTGTGTGGAAAGCAGAAGATAGTACCTATAAATAAAAATGAAATGTAAAATGGTCCTGTATAGCACACTTATGCAGTTTTGGTGGCCACACAGCGCATTTTTCTGCCAAAGAAGAGGGGAGAGGAGGAGTAAGGGTTAGTCAACGCAGAGTCTTTGGTACTGCGTTTTGCTGGCTGCTGTTCTTGGCGACCGGAGTTGGCGACCGGAGTTGCTGCACCAGTCCTCTTTTTGTTTTGCTTTTTGTTTTTTGCTTAAAACCGCCTCCTTCCCACGAAGCGGCCGTGGAGTCAACGCAGAGTCTTTGGTCTTTGGGTCTGTGGGATCCGTGGCCCCCGCTGGTCCCGCCGGCCCCCGAACTACATAGGAACTATACAGGAAAAGTGCAGTCTGACGTCCGTTGCAACATGGAGAACACTGAACTATTGACAGTGGGGAAGACACTCAAAGTCAAGCGACCGGACCCTGAAGCTGAAGGCGAGAGGAGCTTGAAAGATAGAAAACTGAAAACTGTCAACTTTTTCAATTTAACAACTGACTCGTGACTAATAGAGGAGCGAGGGGGGGATCGTTCATCCTCAGGTATTTGCTTTTGGAAGTGGCAACATCACAGGGTGAGACCACAGCAATATTAAAGGTACCCGCACCGGACACCTAATTAAAACAGGCCAGAGACTATAACAAGAGCAACGCACAAGCATAACAGAAGAGCAGTACTATCATTGGGACACACAGAAGAAAATAACAAACACCGGGGAACACAGGGAATCTTAACCAATCTGGCGAACAACAGTCACATCAGCAATAACAAGTGTATAGAAAATGTGAAGGCATGCCGTAGACTGCAGGGATTTTCCCTTTGATCCTGCCTGCCCCACCAGAAACACAACTCAGCACTCTTCATAGAAGACTGAGAGGGCGAACGGAAGACTGCAGTGCCACCCCTCTGATCCTGCCAAATCATTCCTTAGACCTACAAACAATGCAAACATTTGAGAGTCTATAGAGGAAGCAAGCATCACCATAAAGCAACAGTGCCCGTAGATCTCATTGAAGGCACGCTCGAAACTGCGGGGACTTCCCTTTGATCCAGCCCGCCCTCTAAAAGGAATAGTTGCTTACCTTACTAATTTGAACTGAGCAGACATCCCACGTGGAACTACAAACAATCCTTGAAGCCCCCTGGGGTCTATGGGTGTTGTGTGCTGCTAAACTAGAAGTGAAGAAAACACCTGTGTTTTCCGGTTTACAGAACTGGTGAAAGCAGAAGTCAAGAAGTCAACCTTAGTCTGCATATAACAGAGTCATTACAATCCCATAGCTATGAGAAAATGCAAACCTACAAAACAGAAAAACCAGCCCCCTGGTCAGCCCAAAAACCAGACTGAGAGGCAAAATGAAAGCAGCTTCCCCAAGCAGAAGTATAAAAGATCAAAGTCTACAAATAATAGAGCAAACACTAAGCAAAAAGAAAAACATAAAGCAAGAGAGAGAGTATACCGGTACGGCACAGTCTACCTTACTCCAAAACTCAATTACAGCTCAACTGGAAGAATTACAAAAATCAAAGAAAGAAGATGCTTTAAAGACTCAACAACAAATCCCAACCACAGAAGATGAAGCAACTACAATGACAATACATATAGGAGAAACTGAAGTAAGACCTATGGACGAATAAGCACCTTCTGAAACAAAGGAAGCTAAATTAAGCTCGGAATTACAAAAATCCTACCAAGTAGAAGAAAACTTTGATACAACTAAAAAGAGAACCACGGAAGGGCAAAACAAAGAAAGACCAATGTTGCAAGATGAGCACGCAAACAGCCAAATTGACAGAAAATCCATCCTACTAAAGGCTGATGAACAAGTGATCACTGGAAAAAAACACGTAGAAATAACAGACAACAAAAATACGAACATTGAAGGCAAACCACTGCAGAATTCTTCAGACACACATGAGAAACCAGATGGATATGACACAGGGAAAACAGACGTCAGGAACCTCACAGGAAAAAGTGAGTGATCAGCAAGTTTGGAGCAAAACGATCAACGTGATCAGACACAGGAAAAGTCCCCACTAATGCCACAGCAAGCAGAAAACCAGAGAACGATGCAGAGAAAAGTACTACATCAGCCTTTGCCCCAACCTGTATCTATACAAGCGCCAAGACCATCTCAAATGGATACATCGAAGAAAGAACAAGCAAAGCTGGCAAAATTAAAATGGCTACAAACACATGCCATTCAAAAAAATGCTAAGAAAAAATATCAGATGAACCAATCAAAGACAACAGCAACACGTTTATCCCTGGACATTACAGAGATAGAATCTCTGCTGGACAGTGTAGAAAGGCGCAGAGAAGTATTCAGAGAAATAACTATAGCAAACTTACCTGAATCAACTTCAACTCCAATAACAACTCGGGCAACATCAAACAAAACAAAGGACGCAGAGACAACAAAAGGAAAAGAAAACAACTTGAAGGGGAAGGATAAATCTCCCAAACAGTTCAATTATGATTTTGAAGAATCAACCAACCAACAACAACCAAGCAAATTACCTAAGCAAAACGCTGGAAATTAGCAAAAGAAAAAGAAGCCAGCATCTAAGCAGACAGGCTCAAGAGCTTTCTTGCAAAATATAAAGCTACCCACTGAAACAACAAAACAGTTGAACTCTGACACAAGACCAACTACAAAACACTGTAAAAACGTTAATATAACACAGATAAATAAAAAAACTCACAAATGATCAAAAGGCAACGATTGACAGAATCACTGGCCGAAGTCTGGAGGAGCTGCTTAATACGACTGTACACCGGGATGATCAGGAAGAAACCGTGGAAGAAAAAAGTAATGTTATAAACAACTGTACCATGATAATCATAGATGAATACACAGAGAATAAACATGATTACCACAGAATTTCTTGCAAGGAAATATCAGAGGACTCTTTTGACATCACAAGCGGAACAGCTGACGATCAAGAATGGTACGAAGTAATTTCAGATGGATCCTTAGAATCTACACTGCATGGACCCAGCAAACAAGACCAAAATCGAGAAATGAAACTTCAAATACCGACAAAGAGTCACTCAACACGAGATAGGGGATCACAAAACCAAGAGAAGAACGAAGAATCGCCAATACGAGATGACATTCGAGCTCCACGATTCTTGAATCCTATGAACAAACAAATCCTTTATAACATACGAATAAAAAACAGCATACGAAGAACGGAACAATTAATACTCAAAAGAACGAAAATACTCATACTTCTCAAAGCTATTCCTCAATTAAATTTAATCTCAACGAACGACACTAACTGGTTATTTTTGAAGATCATAACTGCCTAGACACGGTACAAATAGAACTAAGAGATAAGGAAATTATGAAGAAAATATACTCTCTAAAAGATACATTGAAGAAGCTAGGATTTGAATGTACAGAGATATCTCAAAAGAAAGAACAGGAGGAAAAATATGAGAATCAAAACAACAGAAGCCGAGAGTTGGAACGAAAGGAAACCCTTTAACAGAACGAGAGAACGAAATATAGGAACACAACTGATTTTTCAATAAACTCAGAACTTAGTAACCAATGGGACGATGACATCTACCCATTCCAACAAATCTATGATAGTTTTCAATCAGAAAAATATTTAAACACGACAAGAGACCCATAACCATTAAAGAAAAATGAGTCCAGATGGTCCATATGTACCTGGAACACAAGAGGTAACACACATCTTTTCAACCAATTGGCACGTGAATTAGAAAAATTCAACATTATCTGCCTTCAAGAAACCTGGATCAGAGAAACACCGGCCTGTGAAGGATATATTACGTTACTAAATCCAGCAACTAAAGGGCACAAGGTAGACCCTCAACAGGACTACTCACACTGATTAAAATAGTACCAAACTGGAGAATTGTAACCACAACTAACATAAATCTTTGCGTTTAAAATACATTAATGATTGTACAACAACAAGATATGCAAGGGAGTGAGAAGTATTTGGAACGCGTCATTTCTTTGATGAATGTCTACTGGAACCCTGCAATGATCAACGATAACATTTTCATGGATGGAATTTTCCTAAAAAATAGATGAAACGAGCAAAACATGTGCAAGCAGAATTCATCATCTGCAGAGATTTGAACATTCACCTCTACACAGAAAAAGGCGAAATTGCAAAAAACTAGGCTCTAACTATGAGAGCAAAGAGGTGGCAGAAAGAAATGAGTATCAGAAACCTCATGTAACTTAAGCAACCGATTGATGATGCAGGAAAAGCCAAACCAACATGGGAAAGAGGAATTTCATCAGCAGTCATTGACTACATTTATTTGTTAGAAGAATTGAAAGAATCAATCATGGAGATCAGGATAGATCCTACTACAAACAGTGATCATCACCAACTGTGAGCCAAAGGATACGGTCTAACGGAACCCAGAAAACAAACTTCATGTGTACTGCTGGAAACAACAGGAAAAAACTTAAGACTTCTAATAAACAAAGTTGAAACGCAATTATTAGTACAAAACTTAACATATCCTCTAACGTCAACATAGAAAAGCTGAACTATAGCTTTCTCTGAAAACCATACTTCAAAGGAAAAAAAATCAACGAAACCAAGCACCACCAACATACATTTAACGCTGAGCTTGTAGAAAAAAAAGGGAGATGAGAAAAATAATACACTGGAAACAACCAACAACCAGAACTCCAAGCAGCAGATAAAAAAGATAAGACAGTCGTATGTAAATTGGAAAACATCTCACATGAATATAATGCTACAAAAAGACGCTGAAGCAATAATGGAAACATACAAAACACACAATTTAAGAGAACTTTAGAGCTTACTAAATAATAACGCCAAGAACCAACAAGATCTGACAGCCAATGTCAATGAACAACAATGGATCCAGCATTTTTCCACAATCTATGCAAATCAAAATACAGACATGAGCGTCAACTCACAGCATGACACAAACCGATGGTGTATTCAGTATGAAAAACAAGATCTAATAGAGATAATAATAAAATTGAACACCTCATGCGCTTCGGGACCTGATGGTTTATCAAATGAAACAATCAGAAAAGAGCCTGAGTTATGGGCAAATGTTATGAACTCCATTCTTATAGTAATCAACACAACAAATCAGATTCCACGCTCTTGGAAAAAAGCGACCATAATACCAATCTATAAACAAGGACCAAGAGAGGATCCTCGGACCTTCAGACCCATAGCGCTACTGGATCCCATAGGTAAGCTACTTGCATCATTACTACAGAAGCAACTAAAGCAATGGACTGCAGAACATAACCATCTTGCAGTACGACAAACAGGTTTCACTGCGAATGTAGAAATAAATGTGAACCTGATACTGCTGAACATAATCAAAATGGAAGCTATGAAAAACAAGACTAAGGTACATGCAGCTTTTATTGACTTACACATGGTGTTCCTAACTAAAAACAGGGAATTGTCCAGCAAAAATACTAGAACCGATCAAACAGCTTTACACAAATACCTCAATAACAGTAAGAATGTCAGAAAACAGTATCACAACTGCCTCTATTGACACTATCAATAGACTGAAACAAGGTTGCCCATTGGCAGCCACACTTTACAACCTTTACACTGCAGACATTGAAGCACACATGAAGAGCAAAGTACTGAATTCACCAAAAATAAATTCAACCCAAGTACCTATAATGATGTATGCGGACAACATCATACTACTGCATAAGACAACAGTTGGATTACAGGAAAGTTTATATCCAATGAGTGTGTACATGGAAAAGAACAAATTGTAGATAAACACTGATAAAACAAAAGTGATGTGCTTGACAAAACAACCATTTAAGAGATCCAAACCTCTAAAATTAACAATCCACGAAACCAGACTTTATGAAGTAACAACCTACAAATATCTAGGCATAACCATAAATCATTCTTCAACTGAGAAACAATGGACTCTTAAACTGGAGGCAAAGATACAATCACTACCAAGACAGGGATGTGTAATACATCGAAAATATGGTAAATTCTCCCTGAAACAATACTGGTTTACTACAAACAAAAGGTTGTACCAGCGATTACATACGGAAGCGAGTCAATGCTGCAGATACAAAACATTACCTGGCTGAGATTAGAAGGTGCATTCTGGTGAAAGATATTGAAATTACCAGCTTCATACCCTATGGTCAAAATACGCCATGAAATTGCCACCCAATCGATGGCCTCCATTGTGAAATGGAAACAACTTGACATCCTACATAAACTGCTATCAAACAACAGAATACCTGCAATAGACATTTTAAGAGAACACACATCGGCAATGAACAACTCAGTACTACAGACTTGGAAAAAAAGACTATTTCAACTGATGGAATCCGAAGAGATCTCAACAGAAATGCTCATAAAAAGACCACAACACGCAAAGAAACAAATGATGACAAATGATTGGATAAAGACTTGCAGCAGCGTCACAAAATACTTGAGACACATCAAATGACGGACGGACATACAAGCAATTAATAAAACACTGATGTACCTTACAAACTTTCCAGATCCAACAATACGAGAAACATACATGAGAATCAGATTCAATATTCTGCCGGCTAGAGATTACCTGGCTGTAATAAAACAACTCGAACCATCGGAGGCAAACTGCCGTTTCTGCAAAACTGAAGAATGAGAAACAATCTACCACCTTACAATGAGGTGCCATGAATTAAATGAAAAGAGACATATGTTCCGAGCCTTCTTTAAGATCTCAGCAACTGAAATGGACACAGAAATGAGATGGGAATGAATCATGAATGGACAAGAAAAGAATCTCATTTTTACAATAGTGCAATTTTTACGAAACGTATTGGAGCTGATGCATGGACCCACGGAATCATTACCCTAACCATTTATAACAAAATAGAATCTAAGTGTTATCTAAAGACTTGATCGATAAATGAAAAGTTTCTAACAGACTACCATTTTAATTAAAAAAAGATTAAAAAATAAGGGTTTGTGGGGTATATGGAGAAGCAGGTGTGGAATCTGTGGTGTTGATAAGTGCAGGCAGAAAGTACCTGAGCCTTCTGTGCAGTGGTAGAAGTGTACCGAAAACTGTGGTTGAGGAATGGTAAACAGAAAAAATAAAAGTAGTGGAACACCACTCCCGACCTTTCCACCTCACTTCAATCACTGCTTGTGTGCTGATATGATTCAGCGTAGTTTGTGGCGGTGGCACTTGGGTTTTCAAGGCATAAATTAGTTGTCAAAAATCTATTAGCAGATTTTGTTTATAAACACTTTTTTGATTAGCAAATGAACCACTTTGATTAGCAATTTTGTTCTAATACTGAATGTCACCAGAATTTGTTGTACCCCAAGTAGAATTAGCAAGAATGCAGAAATGATTTCTATGTACCTCTGAAGTATAAGTGTGAGAGTAGTGAGTGTGCATGTTGAGAGGGCTAAGTGTGAGAGCTAGGAGGCAAGATTGAGAACTATGGTGTGAGAACGAGAGCTTTGGTGCAAGAGTCAAGAACTATGGTGTGAGAGACGAGTTTGGGCAAGGCTCCAAATAAGCCATGGTTAAAGAATGTGAGAGATGGTGTGGGAGAGATCCAGGGCAGGGTGCAATAGAAGGGGTGTGTGGGAAACTGGTACAGACAGAGTACATGTGTTTTGTGACTGGTTGCATGTGAGAAAGCAGGGTACTAGAAAGGGTGCCTGCATGTGGAGTGCTGGGAGTGTGAAAAAGAGCCCAGGGAAGGTGAAATGTTGAAAATAAGGGTAAGTTAAAAGATACGAAATGTGCAGGGCAGGAGAAAGAGGATTGGAAAGATGGGTGCCTGCATGCGTTACCAGCGCGAGGGTGGGAGGCCAGAAGAGAGAGAGGGCATGTGTGGGAGTTAATGTGTGTGTGCATGCCATTTGGGGAAGGGGGAGACAAACAAAAGAAATGAAGAACAGGGGTCTGGTGGGGTTATGGGGGAGTTTGCAGGGAGACAGGAGGGGAGGGAGGAAAGACCCTGGAATCTCAGGAATTTTGATGGGGGAAAGCTTTCCCTGATTGCTTTTTTGGGGTTTTTTTTTGTTACACTTCCAGGACTGCGCTGCTGTCGACTCCCTGCCCGAGTGTGGCTTTATCTCTGCAGCAATGACTGTAATGCTTCCAGCACATTGGCAAAAAGAATACAGGTGAAGCAAAATAACGTGCATTTATTTTGCTTCACCTTTCATTCTTTATTGCCGACTTTCAATGCTAACGTGCGTTTCTTTTGCTTTCGTTCTTTTGGACCAGGTTAGGGTGGACTCAGCCCCATTGAACCACAGCCATCAGGGTGGCAGGCTGGACAACTCACCACTGCACTACATAACCTGATGAAAAATAACTAAGGTGAAATGTCCAAGTTCGGTACTGCAGATTTCAGGGAAAACCTTTGTATTGGTTCTTGGAGTTTACATGTGGACATTTTAACGTGTTGATTTTATGGAAGGCGAATGCCCTTTGTCCTATGTGGTTGTGAAAAGACAATTTAATGAAATATGCATATTTCAATTTGAACTGAGTGTTAGAGAGCAGCCTCTCTCTAACACCCAGCACCCGCCGTAATAATGCAGCCTGCTGCCCGTAGAAGGCCCCTCTAACACCCACACGCTCTCTAACACCCACGAGCAGCAGGCTGCGTTATTACGGCGGGTGCCGGGTGTTAGAGAGCAGCTGCTCTCTATCACCCGGCACCCGCCGTAATAATGCAGCCTACTGCCCGTAGAAGAAGCCTTCTACGGGCAGTAGGCTGCGTTATTACGGCGGGTGCCGGGTGTTAGAGAGCAGCTGCTCTCTAACACCCGGCACCCGCCGTAATAACGCAGCCTGCTCGTAGAAGGCAGCACACTGCGTTATTATGGCAGCGGGTGCTGGTATTAGTGTCTGACGATAATATTTCTCCCGCCCGTTCGTCCGGGAGAAATATTATTCTCAGACACTTGCTAACACCAGCACCTGCAGTAATAAACGCAGCCTGCTAATCGCAGGCCTTCTGCTATCAGCAGGCTGCTGCCGGAGTTGGTTTTTTTCCGGCACCCGCGAATGGGCAATAACCGGGTCATGCCGACTTTGGCGGACCTGGTAATTGCCCATTCATGGGTGCCGTCTTGCTGGCCTCCCGATCGAGAGCATGGTTGCACTGGCACCGCTAAAAACGATGCTGGTGCAATCATGAGTTCTGCTCACGGGTACCGGTATGCACGCCTGGTCACACCCGCGAGCAGAACTCGTAGCGTGGTGTAGAGGTAACAACGGCGCAGGTAGCACTACCGGCGCAATTGTTGCCTTTCCACCACACTCATAATGAAGCCCATTGTCTTTCTTCTCGCTTTTCACCTCGCTTAACTTTCTGCAGATAAATTTAAACAGGCCTTTGTTACATATCATTGTGTTGCTCTTAATTATTAAGAACATACATATTGCAGGTATATACTTACATACCTGTGTGCTATTCTGGCTGTTCTCCTGGATCTGTTCACCACCTTATGCCTGTTCTTGTACAATTCACACTGTTCTTTTAAAATGCTGGAAAGACGAGTCAAGGCAAAATAGTAAATGGGGACAAATGCTATATTTCTCTACTTATAGATACAAAGTCAAGAATAGAGATTTTTTGGTGTTTCCAGCATTTTAAAAGAGCAACACAATGGTATGTAACAAAGGCCAGTTATAATTTATTCGCAGAAAGTTAAGCGAGGGGAACAGCGAGCAGCAAGACATTGCCTTGAGTTGCAGGGCTGAATTAGACAGCGCCCAAAAGGAAGACAAGCACATTCATTAAAAAAAGCTTTCTGTCGAACAGAAGTAAATACGAAGGGGGAACAAATAGCCCCTGTGAAAATAGTAAAAGAAGGGTATCCGCTCTAACCACTACAAGAGAGAAAAATGGTAAAACTGTAAGGCTCCCAGAAGCATAGTGAAGAACACACTGTTTATTTTAGAAAATGTGGGTTGTATAAGGGTATAGAAGGAGAAGTAGCCCCTGAAGAATTTGTATGGATGATTGCCAGTGAAGAGGGAATGAAACATGTTGGGCAGTTGTTAGTTAGCAAAAGCATCACACTATGTAACCCAATGGTCAGCAGAATATCAGATACAGACTAAGTAAGCAGGCTATTTCGATGTGTAACCTCATCCCTTGCTTCCTTTTCTTTGTACATATGTGACACAATCGCTTTGAAGCGGTACCCTTGCAAGTTAACACATTATAAAACTAAAATATTAATTTGTTCTCTTAAGGATTTTTAATAGATAAATGTTATACTCAGCCTCTCCTACTTTTGCATTGCTAACAATACCCTATAGTGGAGAGCAACATTGCAATATCATGTACTTGGCCGGTTTTCCTACCCAACCATATGAGTGTGCAGTATGTTGCATACAATCTTGCATGTACTGTAGAATAATTGTGTACATGCAGAGATTCATGACATTTTTTTTTAACAGCCCATAATTTCATGGTGAGGTTTTAAATATGTTTTACTTGCAAAGTATTGTCAGTGTGCTGAGTGCAAGTATCCCAATGAGTGTTTTACTGCTATAATCCCTCACCTTTTACAGAGCACTGTTGACTCGTACTGGAGGCTAGCTCAGGAGCACTTCTTGGAAGTGAAGAACAAATCAGCAACTTTTTAAAACCAAGTCAGACGTTTTGGCAGTACAGTGAATGAAATGTGTTATTTGTTTGCTAAGGGATGGGAATCTCTAGCTCTAGTGCCATTCCAGGAAACTGCACCTTCTGTTGTTTTCTTTGCTCAGCTGCTGACAGCTTTTCAACATAATCATGTGTTCTGCGTGTACTGCCTCTAACATCCCCATGCATCTTATTTAACTGATAACAGTGAATTGCAGAACATGAATCCATAATTTCAGAAGAAGGCATAATCTGCCTCACCTCTGTGCTAATAGTTTACAAGTCAGTTGTCTGTGAATGTCCAAAAGGAAAGCGTCCACACTCCAAACTAAGCCTAAATGACCCTACAATTATTCTAACAACTAAAGATAGGGGAATGGCTCTCTTCTCTTCAAGCTAGCTTCCTGCAGGTTTCTTCTCATCAGTTCTCGTTAATACAATATTTTTAAGTCGTCTCTTGTAACTTCTTTAATCAGTTCATATAGTTTCTTCATGACATTGTTACACTCCTTTGATTTTTCAGAGATTGGTTCCTTGAACAACCACTTTGCTCATATAGGGTTGCTTTCCTCCCTCCCCAGGGCATTGATACTAAGTCTCTGTAATTCTCTCTCTCTTTACCTCTTCTTCTCCTTTCCTTAGATCACAGTATTCTTTCTCCTTAGCTTCTCTGTCTTTTTACAGATATTCCGGTTTGCCCTACTCCTCATCCCTGGCTCTCTCACACTTAATATATCTTAAGGTTCCAATTGCATTCTTGTTTCACTCATTAAGCACTCTGCTTTTCTCCTCAGGTGTTTGTTTCTTAAATTCAGTGTCTCTTTCAAAGTTGATTTTATTAAGGTTTCTCTTTTCACCATCATTCCATTTTCTTACTCTATGATATATATATATATCACTGGGGTGAGTATGACCAGTCCCATAACGATTACTCTTAACGTATTCAGTGTTTCTTTTCAGGTTTGTTGTAGTCAAGTTTCTCTTGTCATCATCATTCAATTTTTTTACTCTCATATATCTCACTGAGATGAGTATGGACAGTCCCATAATAATTCCCCTTAGCACTCACGGGTCTCCCGTTTTCCTCTTTACCTGGGCTTGTTAGGGGTAACGTCACTGGGGCCACCGTAAGTTCAGGAATTACTGTTTCCTCATTTTCTTTGCTTCTTGTTTCTCTCCAGCTTCCAGAGCTCCGTATTCTCTGGCGTTACGGATTAACAGCTCCATTGATAACCGAATGATAGGTGGTTGGCTGCCTAGTGGTCTCGTCATAGTTTGAAGGACCGGTCCACCACAGGATGTCTGTGGTCACACCACCACTATTACCTTCTCTCGTCTTAATTCTTGCTGGACGTTCAGTGTCCCGTGCCCTGCTCCCAGCTTCTGTGCAGTTTTCAACTCCCGGGCTTTGCCATCTGCAGTCTCTCCTCCCCCGCTCAGGTGTTGCATCCGTCTGGGGCTTCTCGGGCCAACGTATGCGCCCCTCGGCCAACGCTTGCTACAGTGTCTCTCTCCACTCCAGCTTCTTCATCCGAATTAAATGGGAATTCTTACTTGAAAGGACATATTCATTTTCTGGTTGAAAATAATGAAGGGTAACATCTTCTTCTCAGTCTCTGTATTGAATAGCCTTCAAGGTGTCTGATATCCGCAAGTACGCCATAACAGAATGTGGGAGTTCCTCTGAGGAACGGGAGTCCTTGCCCCCCAGGCCCTCTCCCACTTGCCTCGACCCCTAGGAAGGGTGTTGCAGAGCAGGATAACCTCCCTAGTCTCACATGGATAGGCCCGCACGCCTCCCTTGGGGAGAAGGGGCAAATTCCCTCAATACGTCACAGTGCCCTGTAATTTCCTTTCCTATTTCAGTGTTACAATGAAGTTCTAATAAGATTTTACTCCCTACTTGGAATCAAATGATTTTCAAGGAGTAAACAAGTAATTAGGATTGCCAATAGGGATGCTTGAGGCTTATTAAAAAATGTCTTTCTCTTTGAAATTCGTCTTGAGATTGGGCAGTAATATTATTAGAGTTCCTTTCTATGTCACTGCTCTTCTGGTAACTGATTCGAAAATATCAGTGGAGCTAAGTGCCTAGAAGTCGGGGCTAGGATCATACATGTACATTGTTTTCCATTTTTGTTTTTAGGGAGTAAAACGGGTGGTGTGTATATCACTGAGCTTTACGGCTGGTTTTGAGTAAGTGTTGTCACAGTTCTGTTCACAGGACAATGTCATGTGGATAGAAACACTGATTAACAGGTGCGTTATAAGTGACATGTCATATCATAGAAAGCATAGGCACAGTAATTCTGAACGTCATATTCCATGGTGAAGTTATTCTGATGCCTTTATCATCCTTACACAAATTATGAGAGGCATGTTCTCATGGCCTTTGAACTACTTCATTAAAGTGGCACTTGAACTCCAATTGGCATATTTTCTGGCACATTCATTTCAGTTGCTACTATTACATCTGCAAATACTGCATCCTGTCTGAATTGTTTGCCAGTCACATCAGTTCTAAGCAATATTTGTTTTTTGTAATGCACTAGTGATTTTTTCCAATGGCATGACACACTTGCTGCATTGTCTCTGAGCAGTGTCAACCATTGAATAGCCACAACTAACTGATTTGTCTCTACACACCAGTACTTTTGCAAGGTATTGTGGCAGATATTGAAGTTTTGGGCAGGTTGATGTACTCTCTTTATAATCATATAAAACATATTTGTTTTTCTAGCCGATATCTTTGGAAAAAGTGCTTTAAGATGTACCTTTTAGACTGATTTGTAAAGAATTGCAGCATTTCAGAAGGGGAAATTCCCTTCCAAACTGTCTTCAGTTCACTAACTAAGAATGCTCACAAAGTGGCTTAACTAGTTAGTCAGTTGCGCACAAGGAAATTAATGTCTACACAAAAGCCAAACATTTCCACACTTAGAGAAAAATAATTACAGGGAACATTGCGAGGAGTGCTATATGGACTCTTAAGCTTGGTCTGCTGTCTTGGGGATCCAATTGTTGTAATGACGAGGTCGATCTGGTACACTTTTGAGGTAGAGTTAAATGACCAAATTATGACTTCAGGATCAAAGCTGCTAGGTTGAGTGTGTGTGGATTGTGAATTGTGATATTCTGTCATTCTCGACAAAGAAGAGTAAGATGCATGTGCCGTTTCTCTAGTGGTGCGACTATCATATTTAACAGGTTTGGGTACCATAGTTTTCTCACTCATGTTTGTTTGATGTGTATGAGCGTCAAGTCGTCTTTTGTAACTTGTGGTGTATGAATGATATATAATATACATAGTCAAATACCCCGGACCAATTGACCCACAGATAATTGCCCAAAGACCCTACCTCTGGAGGTAAAACCAGGGCATTTTAAATGTTCTTTAGTCCTGAATTGATATTTCTTTTAACAGGTTTTGACTGTGTTTGTATGTAAATCCCACTCTTGCAGCTGTTGCATTTGTCACATGAGCTTGTTTGCAAGCCAATTGTATGTCTGTGATAGGTTGGTGTTTTGTGCTACTCGAGTTAGGGAAGGGAGTGCATACTTCCTTGTTTGTTGATGTAATGCGCTTCTGTTACATTGCCTGTCCTGCTGCCCTCTGATATGCGTGTGGAAATTGTGAGGGCGTAGTGCTAGCACTATAATATCTCAGGGAAGTGTGACAAAGCCACATGGTTAAGGCCAGCAAGATGGGACCAGAGGCCTTAGAGGGAAGGGGAGATCACTTACTACCAGCTGAAAGCCTATAGGTGGTATATGCTGAAATCCCAGAGCCTCTGAACATAAATGGGATAATGTCCCCGCAAAGAAATATGAAATGCTCTCTCTTTCAGAGGTGCATAGATGCAGGTGCACTTCCAAATTGTAATTGCAGCCTACAAAACTCTGCAACTGCAACCCGATAGGCACATGCTAGTTGGCTGTGGACCAGACCACAAACTGCTGCTTACTCCAGATCCGAAGAGACATATGCTGCAACTAAAATGGTGAACAGCACTAGAAAGTTTGAAGAATCACACAGGCCAACGAACGAACCATGGAGGGACACCCTGTTTCCAAAATTGGGGTCCCGGGTCTTTATGCGCTCAGCCCACACAGCTTCAGTCCCATCAGTTGCCAGTAACAATTAACTCACGCTGGTGCTGGATGCAGGGAGGGTCTACTGAGAGTGACCAGTCCCAAAGCTAAAACAATAGGCCCTGCAGGTGCATATGATCAATTACCTAACAAGAGTAATTAACTAGATTGGCAGGTATAAAAAGAGGCAAAATGCCAGTGCAAAGGGAGGGGTTTGGTATATGATCACAGATTAAGACAGAGCAGTGAGAATAGCAAGGAGCAGGGACAAAAACATGCAAAGAAGAGGATGAAAGCAGGAAAAAGGAGAAGAGTGAGAGTTGCAAAGAGGGGGAAGAAAGGAAGATTGTAAAGGTGAGGATGCTGTTCGATCAGGGAGGAATCCAGAGAAGAATGTAGTACATCTGGAAAGAGGAGAGTACGACAAAGGGAACAACAGGGAACATATCTATAGAAAGGGGGGGTGTGCAAGCAGGGAAAGTGGGTGCTGGTGAAGGGTCAGATCAGGAGGAGGAAGAAAGGAAATATCTGGAGAGAAGAGAGAAGGAGGGAAGGAAATTAGGAGTCACCAGTGGGGCACAGTGAGGCTCATGGCACGCCGTACCTGCTACACCAAGAGGTCCAGAGAAAGGATCATATGCAAGCATGTGGTAGGTGGAGCTAGTGAGGCCCACAGTAAAGTAGGCCAAAGACAGTTAAAAGCCTGGTTTACCCGAGTGCAAGATCTGGTGGGGCCCCAAGCCTAAAATCGCTGAACAAGCAGACAAAGGTGAGGCTAGCTGGTAACTACAGACCTATTGTATCTGGTGAAATTGGCAAGTACACTAACACAACTAAAGAAATCTTACCCAGCAGTCTTGCACCACTGACTGATGACACAGATACTTCCTTGGGGAAATGGGACCAGTAAGTGACCCAACAGTTGGGCCTGCGTGTGGAAGATATTGTTATTGGCAGAGTTCCATAATGATGACACCCTGGAAATCATCAAGGATAGATGATGAAGAAATATGCTGCCAATCATTGGTGGCCTCTGAGGGCCTAATTTCGCTGAAAGACGTTCTAAGGAGCATTTTGAAAGTAGCTATTGGGATAGGCCAACTATAGCTAGCGTCATGGGGGCCAAAAGGGACTTTTTCTGTAGAATAAGGTTTCGGATGACCAGACCCCAGGAAACAGAAAAGACATGGTTTCCCAATAAAAGATAAACCTCTTGACGTTTTGATCTGGGAGAGAATGGCTGTGAGCCCTGTGAATATCCCCTGCACTTAGCATTGCTCTTTTGCCATAACTGTTTTTGCAAAGACATAGCTTTTGCTCCTATTCGCCTGTGCCCTCAGTGTGTAATACCAAAAATGGGTTTGCATATACTGGAGTGTAAAAAGTCCATTCCGCAATATACACTCAGGTCGTACGGGGTGTGTGACAGCGTCGTGGAGGGCATTGGCCTAAGAGGTGAAGAGAGACTGGGTAAAGGAATGGGGCAAGAAGACTCCAGGGTGCAAGGGTGTGCATGGGGACAAGGATGGAATACCAGGAGTTCTGGGGAGCCGCAGGCATGAGGAGTGACCAGAATATCAGGGGTTGTGGGTGGGTCATAGGTTGAAAGGAGATATGATATGATATATTATATAATATGGCAATTATAGCGCGCCTATGCACAAGTGTTTCAAGTGTTTCAAGATCTGCTCTCCATCCTGATAGCGATGCAATTGTCATTATGGTCAACTGCAGGTTTGGGACTACAAACTGTCAATATCTTGACAGCTTCTCCTTTTATGCAGTTTTGGTGACTGAATGACGTTTGGTGTTGCAGCCACTAGATCCTCCCAATCTCCTTTAGATTGTGGCCATAGTTCACTGAGCTGTTATTACAAGGCTACCATGTGTAGATGAATGCATGAGGCAATCAGTACTAGAATGTGCATCCCATTCCTCCCTGTCAGATACCGGAACATATAGGAAAGGTTAACCACTAACACAGAAGCCTGTATCCACTCCTGTGAAGAAAAAACCAGCCAACAGGGGGTTCCAAGAATTTCTTGTTCTTTATTGATATTAGACATTATTTCACTACATTGATTGTGATAATGCAGGAGTTGTCTGTGTTTCCTCTTATCAACCAGCGACGTGGTAAGGGTACTGTGAGAAACCTAGGAAAGCACAGGGATCCAACACCCAGGTGGCCAGGGGCAGACCATCGCTGTTGGAGTCCAACGCTGGGGGCGGACAAGCGAGGGAGGATCACCTGGGTGGCGGACCTCTGGGGACATTGGTAAAAACACCATTAGGCGAGACATGGTATTCTCCCCTCCCCACTTCCAATGGCCCCACCCAATATCCCCTTAGCTTTCATAGGAGTTTGTCATTCTGCCTCAACCTCATCCCGACCATGTCCTTTTTGATGCAGAACCGTTCCCACACATATCCATACAAAGTCCCTCACTCACTATTCCCAATTCCCCACTCCAAGTCAGAGCCCTAAGAAACATCCGAAAAGTTCATTCTATTTGGAACCCTTTCAAGCTCATTTTCCGCCCCATTATACAAACCACTGCAGCTTCCATAATACTCACCCTTCCTACCCTGCTGACATAATTGAGATGACGAAGAACAAACCGGGAGCAATGAGGATTACCCATAGGAATCACGGGCCATTGACGCCTATGGACGACCACCATTTTGTCACACTAACAAGGCCAGGCAGAGTCAGGCAGGCCCACCCCTAACCACACACCTGCAGCCTGTTAACATCACACATGTGCTTAAAAGGAGCCTGCCAGGAGAGGGAAATCAGTTGCTCATGGGAAGCCAGGAGGGAGACTGCATGGCTGAGTCCGGTAGAGGATTCTTACCTGAGACCCAAGCACTCAGGGAGCAGGAGCGAGGCAGAGCACACAGCAGAGCAAGGTTTCCCAGGCAGCAGTTTAGCCCAGAGAGAGAGACACCAGAACCAAGATGGGGTGTCCCGAATCCGGGGTGATCATAAGTCGCAGAAGCATGGCAAGTAGCGAAAGTATGGCCGAAGCGGGAAACCAGGAATTGTTACATAGGCTGTGCATGATGTCCAGAGCCCTCCTGCACGGCTAACCCCTAACCCAGTCAGGGAGGCGCTGCAGCCATCAGAGTATCGTCCTTGGCTCCACGATCGAGGCCGCAGACAAAGCCTTCAATACAGCCATTGAGTCGGAATAAACTGTGTGATACCGGTCTGTGACAAAAGAAGGTTGTGAGTGTCAAAAGTGCTGGAAAAGCATCTTTTGAACTGTACACAGAGGGAGTACCTTATATCAGAGTGGTCCAGCACCCATGCGTGTTCAGTCAAAGGTATCTGATAAGAGTATTTCTGAGGGAAAGTAAAAGTGAATGTGAAAGTCGAAGTGAACTGTGAAAAGGGATCAAAGTGGTCATACGGGGGGTCAAACAAAATCCCACGTGTAATCGAAAGACTTTGATTGAGGAGGTCCGAGGCCGGCAGATGGAGTTCTGTGAAACCAGTGGCAGGAAAGTAAAAACTAGGCTTACGACCGGCCGAGGGGAGACTGTAGTAGCTGTGAAGTAAAGAAGGGTCCGAGCCGTGCTGAGGAAGACCCGGGGTGGACCTTCCACCCGATGTTGAATACTAGAAAATGAAGGAAGAAGAAAAACCAATGGAACTTTGATTTATTATAAACATTTTGTTCATCGAAAGAGACACTAGGCTAGAAGGCCTTAGCCTACCCCAGAAACTGGCTCCTCTTTCTCAGAGGTTTCAGAGTGGATGCCAAGCTCAAGTGTCCGGCCTTGCCCTGTGCTGAAAACGTAGGGAAGGGTAAGTTGAAGTTCAGCAATCCTGGACTGCGCATTATGTGGACATATTGTTTCTATTCTGTTTGTTACACACATCATTGTCCCACACCCTTTTGCTCATTAGAGTAAGATTGGCAATAGTTTATTTTGAATTTTTTGGTATAGGTGCTTTTATTTTGACTTGACTCCACTGGAACTGTGTTATTTTTGTTTTTATTGTCAGAACTTGCTCCCATTTTAGGGTTAGGTTTAGATTAGGTGTTTATCTCACCCATTTTACAGTTCAATAAACACCCTTGAACTGTGCTTCATTGTGTCTGTCATACTTTTGATACCATGCCTTCCTTACAGTACACTTGCACTGTTTGGCTGCATCAAAGTATGTTGTAGCCACAATAACATCTTTGTGAACGCTCTTGGCGCTGATATTATTTCGACTAGAAGTACCTTGAATTAATAACAAATAACACAAAACTTGAATCAAAGGTATTTTTGATGCTTGTAATGCATTGAAATATAAAGATCTGTCACCTCAATTTTGTTCAAGTGTTTAAAAACTACTGAAGTAGAAATTAAGTGAACTCACTTGAATTAGCTGTGCTCTCTCCAAATATTGCACTAGAGATCCCTGTTTCCCATGAATTTGTATACATTTGTTTTAATACACAACCTAAGACTGGGAGCAACGGCTCAAAAGTAAATACACACTTGTAGAGCAGGTCTATACACCCCCTTGTATATGACAGGCAGGTAAATATGGTAGTCAGGGCCTATCCCTCCCCTCCAACATTGTAATAATCAGGATTATTGTCTGTTTAAGTAATTAAGCTGCACATATTCAATAAGTATGTTTACATTACACACATAAAACACAGAATATAGATTTCTGATGTATAGGTTAGCAAAAGATAGCCATTGCATTATAAAATGGTTGTAAGCTTTAGCTTTCAGGGAAATTCAAAAGTGCTGAAAGCAAAAAATATAGTACTGTGTGCAAAATTGTCTGGACAGAAGCCAGGGTACAGTGAGATGGCAGAAATCAAACACATAGACTAGTTAGTTTTCTGTGGTGTGACTCATGAAAAAAAACTGGCTTATAATCAGGAATGATATGATAGGGAAGCTGACCGTGAACAGAATAGTACTAGAAGTCTGGAACAAATGTGTCATTTGGTCATGTGAAATTTGGGAAACCACCTAATCTTGATAATTTGTATAAGGAGTAAAGTTTCTCAGATCTGCTATTTTCTAGTTTTTTTTTTAAAATTGCTTGTCATCTAGGAAAATTGGGAAATAGCAAGTCATCTTAATCAGGAAGTGATTTTTGTCCAATAGGGACACACATGATACTTTAGCCTTTTTGTAAGATGACCATTTAGAATGTGTTAAAAATATAAGGTCCACATTAGCATACATTATTGCACAATCTGTTTGCCATAGTATAAAAACCCATGATGTATGAATTATAGTGTGAGATGTTCTTTTTTGACTGTGAAGTGGAGTGAATATATGGTTGATGAAGGTTTTTCCTTCGTGTCCCATTGTAAGATGGAAAAACCTTCTTTTTTTTGTTCAAGCGACCCGTTGTGCCGCCTTGGTAACAGAGTGCGCTGATGGCCTTAACACCCGATCCGGTGGGCCGGATCAGGTGTTAATGGCACAATACAGGCCTGTACTCCCCAAGTTGGTAGAGTGGCAAAGCAGCCAGGCTTATCTTGAGAGGAGGAATGTGAGCTGTAGATCATTACAAGGAAATCAGAACAAACATAGGTTCAAGGAATCACTTAAAGTTATATTAAAGTTATTATATATATACACACAAGGAAAACAATCAATTCTAAAAAAAAAGAGATAACTGCTAAGGACATTCAATATAAACTTGGATAACTAGAAAAGGAAAAATAACCCAGGTGAGTAAACTTTTCATGTTACCTTTCACTGCAATAAACCTCGCTCGCCCTCAGCGCACTTTGTTTGCACCAGAGAGACCACAAATAATGAGATCATGCCGTCCACACTGGACAAAGGATACTGCAGCCGGGACTACATCGAAGCATACTGTACGTATACCTTACTCCATGTCTGTGGACACAGGCCGCAGGCACGGCCATACATCCATGCACCGTAAAATGCAGCTATGGCTTTGCCCTTCCGGTCTAGCAGTGCACATAGCCATCCACACTGAAACACCTGACGTACCTGAACACCTCTGCCACTAGTATACAGTGACTACCAACGAAAAGAAAATTCAGTATAGCTGGCCACACACCGACTCTTCAATAATAGCACTCTATCGCAAACCACCAACAGCGCCCACCCACATATCTGACCTTTTTGCTGCTTAGTGGAGCCTAGCCAGCCACCTAAGTCCTAAACCGATGAAAATGCACACAAGCATCTCTTAATCTAAAACTCTTAGAGCCTCTACCACATTGACTACCGCCACAAAGCGCATTGAGGCCATACAAATGGGGGAAGATCGCTATATAAATAACCAAATACAATACAATTCAATTCAATCCTACAGCCAGGCGATGTCTCCCTTCCTCACACAAGAATTATATGCTGTCAGGATGGCTGGCTGCAAGAGTATTAATCTTTTAACATTTGGCAACCGTGGACAGGGACCGTTTTAATAACTTCAAAGATGGCAAGAACCCATTTCCCATGCACTGACAGACACAGGGGATTTGTGCAGAAGACAGATGGATAAGGCAGTTGACCCTATGCTTCGGTGCATTTCCCTGCGCCTGAAGGAGCAGAAAGCCAGCCAGCATTGTGGTAAGGTGTACCATTGTGTGGGGAACAGAGATGTGGTGATTTATTTGTATCAATTTAAAATGATGTTTTGATTGTGTTTTTGTCATGTACAAGTGACATGTACACATCTAGGGATGACTGGAGGCGCACATGCCTGAATAGCGGAGAGACAGTCAGGGATGAGCAAGGAGGAGGCTGAATGTAGCCTGAAAGAGGTTACGCAGACCAAGAGGGCCAGATAGACATTGAAAAGCCAGGGCGAGAGGATAGATCCTTGGGGAACACCACATGTTGAGAGTGTGATGGAGAGGAAGGAACCCGTGAAGGTCAGTCCAAGAGGAAAGAAGAAAGGATAGCCACGCAACAGCCTGATCCGTGATGCCCTAAGTATCTCGGAGACGGGTGATCACGATGTTGTGGTTCATTGTGTCAAAGCATAAGAAAGGTCGAGGAGGATGAGGACAGAGGGAGAGTTAGAGTCAAGGTTAGAGAGAAAATCTTCACGGGTGTTCAAGAGAGCAGTTTCCGTGCCTCTGGCTGCTCTGAAGCCAGACGAGAGGGGAAAACTCCAATGGCAAAGTGGTTGCAGAGATCGTCCAAGGCTGGAGCGAGAGAGTCAATGTTGTCCTTAATGCTTCTGGAAGGGCAGGGAGACACCTGTTTGGATGAAACTTTCATAGACCGGACTTGTCTGGAAACCTCATCAGCTGTGACTGGAGAGAGGGAGGAGAGGAGGAGGGGAGAAGTGGCAGCCAAGGAGGGCCTGAGAGAGGTAGAGGGATGGAGGGGAGCAGATGAGAGTGAGGACAGGATGCCCTGAGTTGTAGTGGTGCAATGAGATGCCAGGGCCGAGCAGAGGGCCAGGGTGCGTGTGGTATAGGAAGATACTGTAGTAGGATTGCCAGCTCCTTGCAGATTTTAAAAAGTCTGGCCGTGTTGTTAGATGCAGCAGAGATGCGGGCTTGAATGTAAACTCTTTTTTTAGAGAGGATGGAGAGTCTATATTTCCTTTATAATAGGCAGCAGGCCAGTTTGCCAGAGGGTGAACCTGAAGCTCCCCATTTCCGTTCAGCACTTGCGTTTCAGGGCAGCCATGTCAGAGTCATACCAGGAATTGCACTTTTTGGCAGGCTTCAGGCAGATCCTCATGACAGGCGCAAGGATGTCAAGAGTGTTAGAGATGGAAAGGTGAAAGTTAGAAAGGGTTGTGTCAGGATGGGAGGCAGCCACAGAAGTAGCTGGAGGAGAGTAGGTGGAGGCAAAGGCGGCCACTGACACTCTCTTGATGGGTTGGGTGACCATGAACAAGGGTGGCAGTGCTGGGTGGGCCATTGCCAGGGGAACAGGAAGCTACAAGTGAGAAGAGAGAAGAACATGTTCGGTCCAGGAGAGAGGCGTAGTGAGAAGGTTATAGAGAGAGAGGGATGTCAGAGGCGATAAGAGCATCGAAGGTGTGTCTGGCAGAGTGGGTCGGACCAGAGGGTAGAACGGAAAGGGAGAGAGAGGTGCAGAGGTTGTGGAAAAGCCCTGAGGAGTCGGGAGAGTCCAGGTGGATGTTGAGCTCCCCAAGGAGGAGAAGCTGGGAGGTAGAGCAGAGGAGAGAAGAAGTGAGATCAGCCCATTCAGAGAAGAAGAGGGTGGCCTGGCCAGGTGGCTTGTAGAAGGTGACCAGGGTCAGAGAGGAGACAGGAGACGAGACGCAGAGAGCCTGCAGATCAGTCATTCAAAGGAGGAGTAGACTTGAGTGGGAATGATGGAGACAGGAATCCACTCAGGAAAGATCAGGGCCACTCCGCCTTCAGCCCTGTGCTCAGAGAGGATCTTGTAGCCCACAGAGAGAAGTGTGTCAAAACTTGTGACAGAGCTGACCCTAAGCCATGTCTCGGTAAGAGCGAGAACATCTAGATCCAGCAGTTCAAGGAGGTGGCAGATGTCAGAGGAGTGTTTGACAGCAGAGCAACAGTTTAGAGTAGCAGTGTGGAGCAGGTTGTCACTTTTGAAAGACTTCCGGGGAGGGGGAGAGAGGTCTCCAATGGAAGTCGCAGAGAAGCCTGGGAGGTAGAGGGAGGAGGAGGCACAGATGCTAAGAAAGATGTGGATGATAGAGAGGCCACACAGGTGGTGGTCAAGGGAGGCGAGGTAGCCAGGAGAGAGGCATCTGGCAAGGGAGCCAGAGAGGTAGAGGGTGAGGGAGGCAAGGGAGCCAGGAGAGCCAAAGCTGGCAAGGGAGCCAGAGTAGCAGAGGGAGGGGTGGCAAGGGAGCCAAGGAGGTAGATGGCAAGGGAGACACAGTAACAGAGGGACATGGTGGCAAGGGAGCCATGGAGGTAGGTGGCAAGGGAGCCAGAGTAGCGGAGGGAGAGGGTGGCAAAGGAGCCATGGAGGAAGATGGCAAGGGAGCCAGGGTGGAGGACGAAGGTGGCCAAAGGGCCAACGCACAGTAGCTGGGGTGGCAGAAGGAAGAAAGTTGATGAGGCAAGGAAGGCGCCTATCAAAAGATTGAAGGTTGGGCTGAGGCCTTGTACAGAGGGAAGAGAAGGAAGAGTTGGTTTTATTTTTGGTTTGGAAAGGATGATAGTAGTATATAGGTAAAACACTTTGAATTAAGGAGCCATCTGATGCTGAAGTACAATGCACAGAAAAATATAGTTTACTGTATAGTAGCAGCTATGGGTTGATCATAAGGACAGAATTTTGAAATGATGGTTTGAGGAGAAAAAAATATTTATGATGGGAATGACACTGAAGGCATGCAAAAACAGTTATAGTGTATTTAGGTAGAGGATTTTTTGTTTGAAGGTATGAGGAACAGGGGCTGTAAAAGTGTATGAATTTAAAGAAGAAAGAAGAAAATGAATCCCTTTTTTTAGATGTCTGATTTAAAACACATCAGAAAATAGATTGGGAGAGCATGATATTTTGTATTGATATGAAAGGAATGAAATGGGGAAGGGCAGACATTATATATATATATATATATATATAGTTTGTAAAGCAGATGATTAGCCAACAAATTGCGCTCTGCCTCATTACTGAGCTGGTGCTACCGGGCTAGAGCAGGCTACACTCAATATATGTTAAACAGAAGGGTAAAGGTGCTGGGGAGAAGAAAGCTCTCCCACAAACACCTACCAAAAAAATGCCCAAGCACACAAGACTTCAAATTGAGTTCAAAATTTCATTTTATTTATCCAAAAAGAGTGAACATAGTATAAAAAGCATACATAACAATACCTAAGCAGACCAGGTGTCATGCAGCACTCACCCACAGCGGGTGGAAAACGCCACGCGTTCCGCTCGGTTCGCGAGCTTCCTCAGGCTAGTATGATTCCAAACGTTTGTTTCCTTGTGTTTTTATACCCTTGCACTGAAGGTGATTGGGTCTGCACAGCTGTGCAGCTTACATAACGTAAAAAAAGTTGACATTTAAATAAAATGTTAAAACCTTAACAGTTAATTGTTTAGAACTCTATGGTTCTGATTGCAACCAATCCGCCATTGTTCATTGTGTAAATACATAGTTGCCCACATTTGTGAGTTGCCTAATTCCCCATTACTATACTGGGTGTATGCAAGCTGACGGTAAGCCATAACAGCCCTTCACCTTCACTTGCTTTACAATGTTAAAAAAAGTAACCACAAGTTCTGTTTAACATATATATATATATATATATATATATATATATATATATATATAAATATTTTCAGTGAAATAAACGTTGTTAAAGGGAGTTTATGGTTAAGTTCCACTACTCACACCCTATCACCTTTACTGACAAAATTATGACAGAGGAACCTTATGGTAAAAGTGCCCTACTAAAAACCTATGCAATTCACTGAGGAAAAACGTTGTTAAAGGGACGTTATGGTTCAGTTGCCCTAAGAAACACCTATCAAATTCAGTGCAACAAACACTTCAAAGGGACATTACAGTTACTCTCTATCTTTCCTTTTACATTTTTCTTTCGGCGAACCGTTTCCAACTTTACTTCCCTTTCGCTTTAGGGCTTATTTGACTGCTGCCAACATGGTATGCTCCTTACTTTGTTCCTGTCTATCCGTAGTCGCTCTGACTTTCCATTCTGCATTCTGCATTCCATTCTGACTTACCTGTCTTTCACTTGGATCTGCCCTTTCCGGTTTCCATTCTCATTGAACCCTGTTTTCCTATGGTTCGGGGTTCACTTACCTGTGCCTTTCAGGATGCTTACTAGTTTCTCCCCTTCATTCTCGCTTACAGTCCTCTTCTAGGTATTTGTTTCTTCTGTTCTTTGCTTTCTGGATTCCATATTCGTCAGATATTCTAGTTACTGGGAATATCGTATCTACCTTTGCTACCAACCTCGGATCCTCTTGAAAGGTTGCATCATACAGCCTTTTTGGTAAAGGATTACCAGTTTTCTCCGCATTTCCTTGCTTCCTGGTATATTGAAGTCCACTGCAACATCTGTGGAAAAGGAAAGACTATGTACAAGAAAAAGGCTACCCCTACAAGTTTGATCTGAACACATATCTCTCCAGGGTTTTTTCTGCCGCATCAGGCTTTTTCCCTGGACATTTTGGGAGCTTGCTCCTCGGGGTCCCCCTTGATCCTGTTCCCCTGCAGGTCACGGTGACCTCCGAGGGAGCTTGCCCTTATTTGCACATTAAAAAGGAGAAGAGACTCAAAGAAACCAAGAAGACCAGAAGGAAGAAGGAATCGGAAGTCTCCAAACATCCTTTTGAAGGCTCAGGTGAGGAGAGGGAACAGGGAGGTACTTCAGAACCTGACAGTATACAATGCCCAATCAGACAAATGGCATCCCTGGAACAGTATCAGGAGTTGCTGGATGCGTTTCAGGGGCTTCGTGTGGAGGTACAGACGCTCAAGGATCAAAATGCAGTCTTGCGTCAACAAGTAGCACTCTGTGAGGATACTCTGGGTGACCTCCCCTCCACTACCGTTTCCATTTGGAAGATATTATGGCAACCCCAAAGAACTCAACAATTTTTGAACGCCTGCAAGTGTATTTTTCTTTTCGTCCAAAAGCCTATGAAACAGACAGATCCAAGGTGGGATTCCGGGTGGCCAATTTAGTGGGTAACGCCCTAGCATGGGCAACCCCTTTAATCACCAATGCTGACCCATCAATGACTAACTATCTCCAGTTTGTGCGTAACTTTCAAAGCCAATTTGATCGTCCAGAAGTGCAATTCTCTTCTTTCGAGACCATGGTGGACATACAACCGGGATCAAAAGACATACAAATCTATGTTTCTCAGATTCAATGACATGCTCCACAATCAGGATGGCCTGACTCTTTTCAAGAACTAGCTACTGCTGCTCTCCAGATTGAATTCACATGTAACGAAAGAAAACAGGAGAGAAGAAGAGGACGGTATTACCCCCCCTCCGTTGCCTTCCTTACCTCCGACGACCAGAGATCGGGGTCCACCTGATGAACCAATGCAAATAGTTGCCACTAGAGGACCTTTGTCACCTGATGAAAGAAGAGAAGAAGGAATAAAGGACTCTGTGCCTACTGTGGCTCTGCCAAGCATCCACTGAGTTCCTGTCCAGAAGTTCCTATCAAAAGACAGGGAAACACTCAACCCTGTACCTATGCAAGGGAGTTAACGGGGGTGATCTCACAACTCCCTGCAACTATACCAAACCAGTAGAGAATGAAGAGGACAGCCGTCTTATGGTATTTTCAGTCCAACTGGAGGTTTCCCCTACAAAAACCCTTAAGACACTAGCCATGCTTGATTGCGGTGTGGCTGGTAATTTTGTGGATATAACTTGGGCCAAAGCCAATCTAATACCACTCATGGAGAAGAAGAAGCCCATTCGGTTGAGGGAGTAGATGGAACTCCTCTGTCCTCTGGCCCCACTGTTATGTAAACCTCTCTGATCCAAGTAAAATTAGGTACTCATACCGAACAGCTGGTGTTTGACATTATAAGAGCGGCCCATTTCCCTGTCATACTGGGAATTCCATGGTTAAGGTGACACAATCCCACGATAGACTGGAGGGCTAATACCCTTCACTTTCTTTCTACCTACTGCTCACAATATTGCCACACAGATTCAAATACGATTTCGAAATCTAGCGAACAGGTTTCCCCGCCAAGAATGACGGTATCCTTTGTGCCAAGGCAATACCAGGAATAATCTGAGGTCTTTGAAGATAGACTCCCACGTCTTTTGCCTCCCCATAGACCAGAAGAATGTGGTATTGAACTCCTAGAAGGTGCACAAATCCCGTTTGGAAGGATATTTCCTCTTTCAATTCCTGAAAAGCAAGCACACAAAGAGTACCTGGACGCTATCCTCCACAATGGGCTTATCCAAGAATCCAAGTCCCCTGGAGGGGCATCTTTGGTCTTCATCTCGAAGGTTCTTCAGAACTAAGACTCTGCATTGATTACAGGGGTCTCAATCACCTGACTATAAGAGACCGCTATCCGATGCCTCTCATACGAGACATACTTGAAGTTGTCCAGGGAGCCTGATATTTCACTAAACTGGACCTCCGTGGAGCATATCATCTGTTTCCGATTAAACAAGGCGACAAACGGAAGACCGCCTTCAGGACTCCATTAGGGCTCTACAAGTATCGCGTAATGGCCTTCGGCCTAGTCAACGACCCTGCAGTTTTCCAAAGGTTTGTGGATAAGATATTTACGGATCTTTTGTTCTTGCCCATGGTAGTTTACTTGGATGATATCCTTGTATTTTCCACTACCTAGGAGGAACACCGCAAACAGGTGAAAGAGGTTTTACGGAGGCTCCAGGTGAACCAATTGTATGCCAAACCGGAGAAATGCATTTTTGAGGCGTCTAAGGTGTCATACTTGGGGTTTATCTATACCCCGGAAGGTGTTCAGATGGATCCGGACAAGGTCAAGGCCATTTTGGACTGGAAGCAACCTACATCAGTGAAGGAGGTACAAAAGTTTTTGGGACTAGCCAATTTTTATCGGTGCTTTATCCCTAACTTTTCTAATATCATTCTATCTATAACATCTTTACTCAAGAAAGGAGTGGTGTTTGACTTCTCCACAGAAGCACAAGAAGCCTTCCAGAACCTAAAGACCCTGTTTACCACTGCACCGATTTTGATAAAGCCTGATCAATCCCAGCCTTTTATATTGGAAGCAGACGCCTCTGGAAGAGCAATCGGGGCTGTACTTGTACAAGAGAAGGAGGGAACAGAACATCCCATTGCATATTATTCTCGGACTTTAACCACCAGCGAAAGGAATTATTCTGTCTTAGAAAAGGAACTCTTGTCTATACGGTAAGCATGCAAGGAATGGCGCCACCATCTCCAAGGAGCTGCTCACCCTTTTTTGGTCAGAACAAACCATCGCAGCTTAAAGGTTCTCCAACAAATGGAGTGTAAGAACTCCCGCTATGCCCGATGGGCATATTATTTTTCTCGCTTCGACTTCAACATCACCTATGTTCCTGGTTCCAAGAATATGGTGGCAGATGTCCTGTCCAGGAGTCTCGGCGAGTGGTCAGGCACTTACATCTGTAACGAACCTCTACTGCCGAAACAGCTATTTTTTAATGCAGTGGTTCCTTTTCTTCAAGAGGTACAGTTTACCACCAAAACGATCCAGAAGGGTAATATTCCCAGTGATCTAAGATCGCTCAAGAACGGGTTGATGTTCCATAAAAAGGCTCACTTCTTACCCACCTCTCGGCTACAGATACAAGCTCTAAGCTGGTGTCATGACTCTCCTCTGTCAGGTCACAAGGGTCAATAATCAATGTTGGATCTACTCTCCAGACAATTCTGGTGGCCTTCAATGCACAAGGATGTCAAACTGTATGTTGAGGCCTGCTCTGTCTGTGCCTCCAGTAAGGTATCCAGACAGAAACCTATTGGACTCCTTCAGCAGAGTGGGTTACCATCACAACCCTGGGAACAGGTTTCTATGGACTTTATAGTTGACTTGCCTATCTCTAACAACTGCACAGCAATCATGGTCACTATTGATACATACAGCAAATTGGCACATTTTTTGGCGCTTCCCGGCATTCCTTCGGCACCAGAAACCACCAGAGTTTTTCTCAAAGAGGTGGTGAGATTGCATGGAATACCTCGCACAATCACCTCAGACCGAGGTGCACAGTTCACTTTCAAGTTTTGGACTTCATTGTGCGAACAAATGGGCATCCATAGGGCTCTCTCATCGGGGTACCATCCCCAGACCAATGGGCAGACGGAGAGATTAAATGCTACACTCGAACAATATCTCTGTTACTTTTTTAATGTGGAACAAGATGACTGGGCAGAATATCTCCCAGTGGCAGAATTTTCATACAACAACACAAGACATTCAGCCATCAACATGAGCCCATTTTAATGTACTTACGAATTTGATCTGCAACATCTTCCATGGAGGTGTTTTTCTTCCACCAACTCCCCTACGGCGGATAACTTACTTTCCACACTTAAGAAGGTTCACAAAGAAGCATTGGAGGCACTCAAAGAAAGTCGCCAGTCTTACAAGAGACTGGCTGATCGCAACCGTAGACCTAACCCAGAATGGAAGATTGGCACATTGGTGTGGTTGTCCACGAAGTACTTGCCTCGATGGGTCCATCACTGGAAGTTTTCTCCCTGTTATATAGGGCCATTTCCCATCACTTCCCAAATCAATCCTGTGGCATTTAAATTGAAATTACCTCCCTCACTCAGGAGGGTTCATCCGGTGTTCCACACATCTCTTCTCAAGAATTATGTCAAGGATCCCTTCAGAAGAGGACTCCCTCTATTTAGACCTACCACCGATAAAGATCCTGATGAATATGAGATGGACAGACTGGTGGATTCACGTTATAGACGTGGAGAAGTACAATATCAAGTCCACCGGATATGCTACTTGACCACTGAAAGGACCTGGGAGTCAGCCTGGCATATTCATGCACCCCGGTTGGTTCAACAGTTCCATAGACTGTATCCTTCTAAGCCTGGAGCGGTGGTGATAAGAAGGAGGCATACTGTCACACTCCGTCCTGGGAAACGTTGGAATCAGTGGAGATTGGGTTGCATTGTACGATCCAACGGTATTCAACGGTCTAGTCTACCCCTAAGATGCCCACCAGGATAATATAGATGGTCATTTCCGGATATGCGGTGCATTGTATCCGTCCTTGGACCTTCACTGCTTGTACTACTGCCCTGGTACTAGGGTTGTATTCAAATCGTTCTTCTCAGTCTTTCACCCAGCTTCTGCCTTTTCTCTTATCTCATCTCGTACTAATTATTTTCTTTCTGTAGCCGTGCTCGCTACCCTTGTTTACTTTTGGTTTCCCCTTTTGTAACTTGGTGTCGGAAGACTTCTGCTTGTTTCACTTCTCTCTCGCTTTCTTGCCTTTAAGTTTGTTTTTCGGTGCACCGTGTCCGGTTTTACTTCCCTTTCACTTTAGGGCTTATTTGACCGCTGCTGACACGGTATGCTCCTTACTTGGATCCTGTCTATCCGTAGTCGCTCTGACTTTCCATTCTGCATTTACTTTGTTTACTTACCTGTCTTTCACTTGGATCTGCCCTTTCTGGTTTCAATTCTCATTGAACCCTGTTTTCCTATGGTTTGGGGTTCACTTACCTGTGCATTTCAGGATACTTACTAGTTTCTCTCCTTCATTCCTGCTTACAGTCCTCTTGTAGGTATTTGTCTATTCTGTTCTTTGCTTTCTGGATTCCTTATTCCTCGGATATTCTAGTTACAGGGAATATCGGATCTACCTTTGCTGCCAACCTTGGATCCTCTTAGAAGGTTGCATCGTACAGCCTTTTTGGTAAAGGATTACTAGTTTTCTGTTCTTCGCATTTACATGCTTCCTGGTGTATTGAAGTCCACTGCAACATCTGTGGAAAAGGAAAGACTATATACAAGACAAATGCTATGTGGGATGTTTTTACCCATGCATCCAAGCCCTACCATAAAACTGTGCAGTACTGGCATGGAGAACATCATGATGGCCAGAACTCCCCAGAGAGTGCACAGGGAAAACATGAAGAATAGGCTGCCACCCATTTTTGCCTATGTTGTGAGCACAGGAGGGCACTGCCTAAAACCACCATTGGGCTACACACACAGTAGCCTGAAACCATTGGGAATGGCAATGCTGATTGCCAAAAAGCAACTCAGAACTGTGGGGAATTTATTTTCTTAATCCCAAAAATGGTTGCAATACCGGTACTCACCACTATCAGTAAGCCGGCGTTTTAAAGCCACCAGACTTTTGTGTAAAACTGAACAGAGGAACCCAAACCAGACCAAGAAAAGACTTGCTAAGAAGTGGATAAAATGTAAAACTATATTCTGAAATGACTTGAAGGAAGTAATTATTTAATGTATAGTTAAAAATTGTAAGTTTGATTTAAACTGGGAACTAAAGTGACATTTAGCTGAATTCTGCCTGACAACTACCCCCGACAGGAGAAACCTGCTCAGCCACTCTTCCCAGGCATTGCTGCATCCTGCTTCCCCACCAAAAGGAGTTGACACCTCTCTGATTAGATTAGGGGAAGGGCACTGCAGGAGGTTGCACAAAGCCTTGTCCTGGACTCAGGCAAATGTTATATTGGGGGGGCCGTTAAGTGGCTTCCTCTTGGGAGAAGTGGGAGGAGAAGTGCCTCTGGGAGCCACCCGAGTGGGAGGCGGGGACAGGCAGAAGCTTCCCCGATGTGCTTTGGAACCTAAACTACACCCATCTGGGCCAGAGCATAATTTTAAAAAGATAGATAACTCATAGTGCGGACTTGTCAGAATTATATAAGTAATATCATTATTCTTGTGATTTTTCTGTGCACGTTTTAAGAGGCGTTAGGACCCTGTGGTGTATTCTGGGTGGTTGCTAGCGGAAAATAGGGTCTTACTCCAAATGTCTGAATGTTAAAAATCTGACACTTCATCAATTAATGTCCATACTCCTTGCGCACATGTGTGTAATTTTTGGTAAATGTCCGATATTGGTAAAGCAGTCAAAAAGCGCAAAATGTTGTCATTTTTGAATGCAAGCCCCCAGGAAGATCAGAGGCAGACAAGCATGGATCATAAGGAATATATAATGTGTACATGTAATTTCAACTAATTGTGTATCTGGGAAATATGTATTTGAATCAAATATAGCTTTGTGGGCAAATTGACCAGGGGAGGATCCTCTGACCCATAAACAGACGTCATCATGATGACAATCCATTTCCTTCCCCCAATCATGGGAGAGGGGAGAATTGGGCCAATGACAAGTAGAGAGGGGCAGGCTTAGCTAGGCCCAGGCACACACCCATTTTCAAAACACATAAAAAGAGACTGCTGGGACAGGTAGGGATTTCAATTCCATTTTCTGCGGGACGCTCTGCCGGGAGACTCCAGACTTCACATCCATCAATCTTCAGAGACCAGAAATTGACTTCAGAACTTAAAGCAAGGGCCTAAACCCACAAACTGAGAACTCTTCTCAGCAGGCCTCAGCATCCTTAAAATCATTTGCAAACTATTCCACAGCCGGGCGAGCTGTCTGAATTCTTTGCCAAGAACCTTTGACAGTACCCAGAAAGCAGTGTTACATCCAGAATCCACTTGATCCGGACCGGAAAGCAGAGCAGTATCCAGAACCAGAGGCCGCTGTATCCAGAGAGGCTAGACCAGCAGAGCAGAGCTGACCCAGACCGCTGTGAGCAGAACCAGAGATCCGGATCGCTGTGAGCAGAACCGGTGCCTGATTGACCCGCCGAGCAGACAGAACCGCCGCCAGACGTGTTGACCAGATCCGTGACGAGGCCTATTTCAAATTTATATTGTGAGTAACTAGCAGAACTGTGCAGAACCAATCTCTTAACTAAAATAATCTAATTCAAGCTATTTTAACCTAAGTAGAACTGCCTCCTAGAAATCGTGTCATCTGTCATTTTTAAAGCTGCACAACTGTCACCTGTCAATTCTGCAGCTGCAAGCTGTCACCTGTCATTTTGAGTTTTACTTTAAATCCGAAAATCTACCTTTTTTAAATCGTCTGTATCTCTGGAACCGTTTGGGCTAGGAACGAAATTTAACTTTCATTTTAAAGCTGTGATTCTAGGCTTTCCACCCAGAACCGACGTCCTACTCCCTATACTTTTTCCGCAATCGCGATTTACGCACTTGCGAAATTTACCGCGATTTGCGATTTTGGCTCAATTTCTCCACTTGTCAAAATAGCAGCTCCATTCTTTCCTTTGTTAAAATCTGTTTGCAACTTGGTAATAACTCATAGAGCATTGCTAAAGTGAGCCTGAACTAATCCCAACAGGCAGCTCTCACTCACCCTGAATCTCTAGAGGGAATTAAAATCAGTTAGCACCTTTTCCCATCCATTGCCATCACGTTTGAAAGCATTTTGGGCCCGTGTTTCAAACTTCTACCTGTTTCCTCTAAGCTTGCTGGAGGGGAACTGAATTTCGTATTGTATTTGATTGCATTCCTGAGAACTGTGTGCTCCTCTTTCCATCTCCTTCCAGTTCTTACATTGCATAGGGGGGGGGGGGGGTGAATTGCCAGAGAAAAAGTGATTACATTGTTGTTGGTTGAAATCATATCAAGTCTATTTGCTGTACTGCATTTTATTCCACCTTACATTTCCTTGAAACCATAAAGCATTTTCAGCTACCTCATCCTCTATACTACTCCTAAATAATCAAGTGTACCACTGTAACATTACCCATTGTGGATCCATATCATATGTCTCAGTGTACTATCAGATATTAATTTATTATAAAAGTGTGATATATATCTATTGTTTAATTTTTCAAATAAACCTTTTAATTTGCAAAACAAACCTACTTCTTGGCTCAGTGGGGTCAGGGGGATTCTAAGAGAGGGGTGTTATATAAGGGTTGTCATCCAGAGTACATGAACTGGACCTAAAAATATATCAATAAGGGTTTCCCTCAGCATCCCAGACTAGGCATTGACTTAGCTGTAGTGTTGATTGAATATCGCTTACAGCTACTCCTACAAGTCAGAACTGAACACACATCTCTTCAGGGTTTTTTCTGCCGCATCAGGCTTTTTCCCTGGACATTTTGGGAGCTTGCTCCTCGGGGTCCCCCTTGGTCCTGTTCCCCTGCAAGTCACGGTGGCCTCCGAGGGAGCTCGCCCTTATTTGCACATTAAAAAGGAGAAGAGACTCAAAGAAACCAAGAAGACCAGAAGGAAGAAGGAATCGGAAGGCTCCAAAGATCCTTTTGAAGGCTCAGGTGAGGAGAGGGAACAGGGAGGTACTTCAGAACCTGACACCCAAGGTGTGCAGCCACTGCACAGCGTTTAGCATAAACTTTTAAACAGTGTATCCACGAGTTGCCCAAAAGCCATACAGTCCACCTGCTGAACGGCACAGCCATAACCGTAGCCATGTGCACTCCTTAGCAAACACACCTTCTTACACAATCTGTTCTTACACACCACACCCAGGAAATGTTATTGACCAATCCACACGTCTTCACATTTCCATGCCAGCCACCCTGCAAAACTCCAGGTGTAGCACGTGCGCACCTTCAAATGCCATGGCTTTCCCGAACATTCTGTCATGTGTGGTGCGGCGTGCAGAAACACATTTGAAGCAGGATAGGGAATCCCCTCTTTGTTGCTAGTTGTAAAAAGTGTTTTTTTATTTTTTTAAATGACGTGCAAAAAAACACCTTTCTCTTTGATATTTGTAGGGGATTGCTCTATGCTTGTCCTCCTTATATTATTACACATCCTTCTGCAAAGTGCCTTCTACATTGTGGAACTCAAGACTATTTTCAATGGGGGGGCAAAAAGAAATCAGCTCCACTGACAAATGTCACATTAGAAGCACTAAGATTCTCATGGGCACAGAAGAACATCCCAGCATGGAACAGAAAAGCAGACTTACACCTGATACGATAATCTGCAGTCACATTTCCATGGCAAGCACATTAAGAAGGACAGCACGTAGCATGTGTGCTTTCCCAACTACTGCGAGGGCCGCACCCCAGTAAAGCAGGGGCAATCCTTCTTCCATTTCCAGTAGTCTTTGTCCAGCACTCCCTCATTGGCTACTGTTAAATGGTCCCAGACGCATCCACCAATCACATCCAAGATTTCTCCATTGAACGCTATCATCTCTCTTGAACACTCCATACTAACTGTTACACACGCACAGTAGAAGTGTCCTATGAATCAAAAGTACCTTCACTGGAAAGTACTGTAAAACAATCTACGAGTTCTGTAGCTACATTCATCGACACCGCCACCCATCACCACGCCCTGCAGGTACCACTACTTTTTGTACAGTACATTTGCAACTGTGTTATAAGTCCATCGCACCCTGGTACCAAGCACTAAATGTCCATAACGTAATACAAACGCATACTGTCATTTGTTCCACCACCTACCATAACATGGCTTCTACCATTGTAGGTGATGCCAAAGTTGGCATTTGCCCATACCAGCCATTGTTATATGCAAACGGTTACTCTCTTCTTGCTGTCAGTCAATTTTACGACGTTTTCCCCCATTAGCACACCTCCTATGAAATTTCAAAAAATCGCACAGAAAACGATCAGTGAACGTATCCCACCAAACTAAGTCAAGTGCATACATTGCATGCAAAACAACAGCTTGCCTGCCACTTACCTTGCACACTTTGTAGATTGCAACATTACTGAAAACAGAAAAACATGTATGTGCGCATGAACAACAGTAGAAATAGTTAGTTGTAGAGGTACACACGTGATTCGCTTGAAAGAATAACTTGGTAAGTGTAGTTAGATCTAATTTACAACAATTCTACGGTGCTCCCTGTTGGATCTGTGCTACCATATCGAATATATAAGAAAGAAAAGCAGGACCTCGAATTCCTCGAGGTACAAACAGGAGCACAACATTAACATCTAAATAGGCTGTCAAAAATATTTGAAATATTTGAAAGAAACTCACACAGGATTCAATCATGTTTGTTACTAGCAATTAAATTCACCAATGGTAACAAGATTTACATCAAATATCGAAACAATTCAACAAGAAAAATATTTGTGTTTTGCATGTATTATTTATACACATAATCATTCAAAAACAGAAACAGTCTGTAATTTCATAAACAAAGCAAGTAATCATCCAATTCATTTGATTTACAAATACCAATCTCCTTTTGGAGTTAAGACTGGGTGGTATGCTGAAATCTAGACAGGGAATTGCTATCTAAATGTTCTCTAGAGTTCCTCAACTGTCTTAATACTACGCATTTCGGGCGTGTTGCCCTTGTTCAAGTATTGATATCGTGGATATTTCTTTCTGAAAATTTTAACAAAAATAAATATGTTTTAGTAATTGCTGTCTCTTTGCTGATTCTGGGTTTATATACAAAGTAAAGTTTACGGGGTCACTTCACTAGCCAGTGAATACACTCTTTACAAATAGCTGTATTACTCATTAACTGCTCCAGAGAGGTATGCCGCTCCTAAAGATGAAAAATCTGGCCATAGTTACTCAAAAAGTACAGTCAGCTCGGGTATTACCTATCATACCTCTGAAATGATCTGTGGCAGGACAAGTCGCTGGCAATAGCGCTGTGCCCCGCTCCAAGACCAGACGAGAGGAAATGTAGGCAAACCTGCGTGGTTGCTTTAAAACATATTCATAAATAATGAATGTAAAATTCACCAACATAGTACAAGTCTTGTCAACCTCTATACAGAATTTGGAGTTATCAACTTTTCTCGTCTGTGTTCAGGGAAAAATGTATATATGTATATATATATATATATATATATATATATATTTAATGAAAAAACTTTGTTAAAAGGGACGTTATGGTTAAGTTGCGCTACTAAAAACCTATCAAATTTATCAAATTCAGTAAAAAAACTTTGTTAATGGGACGTTATGGTTCAAAGTAAAACCGAAAAACCCCTGAAATTCGGCAGTTATGGTAAGCTAAGCAACCATAACTCGCGCCGCCGTGCACTGCTAACACTAACACTGAGGACATCAAAGATGACATCACAAATGTCATTGATAACATCACTAATGAGATCACATGTGCATTTACTTTTCATGAAATCTCTGTAGGAGGGATTCTTATAATGTTGACCAAAAAGTGTCAAGGATAATTTGAATAAATATCATGAGCTAATTAGTGCATTAAGCAATGCATTGATATAAATAGCATTCTATTATGAAGTTCTATCCAGTATACCAAGCAACTCATGCAGAAACTTAGGCAGTGTGTGCAGTATACATGATGAAGGTGCAATATTCATAATCTTGCCATGTAGAATAATGAAATGATAACTGCTTTCTTATTAGAGTTTTGCGTACTGTGAAACTTGTAATAAGTAGCTAATAAAACCCACTTAATACATAATTACATTATTATAGACAAAACACAAAGAGACAACAAAACATACAAATATGAGTATATACCGGGACAGAGAAGTAAGCAAAAAAGCAGAAGTAGTAGCAGAAAGAGTTCATAACCTAACTGATTATCTTTATGCAGAGAAATTATTGCTCTGATTCAAAGCTGCTACTTACTGTATGTATGTGTATCAAATGATGTCAGTGAATCCTAAGGAAAGGAGTGTGAGTACAATGTATACAAATATGAGCATATACAGGGAAGGTATAGTAATAAAAATACAATTATGAGAAAGTGCTGATAACTCTAATGATTATCTTCATGCACAGAAAGGATTGCTCTCTTTCAAGCCTGTGTCTTCCGCTATATATATGTTTCATATGATATGACTTGACCCTAAGTCTACAAATATAGTACCTTTTCAATATTTTCTTCTTGACTGTTACTGAAGAAAACTATGTGGTTTAGATATGTCAGTAAAGGAAAAAAGGGAGAGCCAGCCATGTGATGTCATCAGTGATGTCATCAATGACATTTGTGATGTCATCTTTGATGTCCTGGGTGTTAGTGTTAGCAGTGCATGGTGGCGCGAGTTATGGTTGCTTAGCTTACCATAACTGCCGAATTTCAGGGGTTTTTCGGTTTTACTTTCAACCATAACGTCCCTTTAACAAAGTTTTTTCATTGAATTTCATAGGTTTTTATTAGCGCAACTTAACCATAACGTCCCTTTAACAAAGTTTTTTTACTGAATTTCATAGGTTTTTATTAGCGCAACTTAACCATAACGACCCGTTAACACAGTTTTTTTACTGAATTTCATAGGTTTTTAGTAGCGCAAGTTAACCATAAACTCCCTTTAACAAACTTTTTTCATTAGCACGCAGACAATATACAAAGATGGAGTGTAAAAAGCAATTTCTCAGGGATGGCTTTACACAGAATGTTGCAACGTAAGAATTTATGCTCGTTCACAGTGAAG